>NC_044201.1:21434301-22070551 GCF_900880675.1 Sparus aurata | reverse complement strand
ACCCAACACCTTGCAGAAGAGAAACAGCAGGTGAAGGGAATCATATTATGTTCTTACACCACGCCTAGTAAATACAACATCGTGTGAACATTATTTGTCACACTGACCAAAAGTCTGTTCGTTCAGTGGCAAGGGCCAACTGACTGGCCACAAGACTGAAGATTCAAGAGGAAAACAACATGAGGCAGCTGCATACATCCAGATCTGTACCTCGGGTTTCCTCTGCTTTAACCTCATGGTGGGATCTCAACTGAGGGGAAAGAATAACATCTACAATAAAAAAAAAAGAGAGAAATGTTGGGCTCAGAGGGAGCAGACAAAGTTCACCGAAAAATTAGAATCCTGTCTTTATCTACTCACCTGCATGCTGATGGAAACTCAGGTGGAGTTTTCTGGAGCTTCAAAGCAAAACAGTGTTGCAGCGTTCTCCGTAACAACTGTAGCAGATGGGAAAACAAATGACTCCACACAGCTTCGTCCGACTTAATCCGAGTGCATGGAGGCCCAGAGATCCCAAATTATTTAAGAGCTTGCTATTCACACCGTTGATGCCCAGTTGAACTTGAGACAGGGTGCAATGCTATCGTTATAGCTTTGCAACAGTGAAGATATCAGTCTGTGTAGAATAAAACCGAAAATGGAAGCTTGCAGCGCGTAAACGTTTGAGTTGAGTCGAGTGTGAAACCTGCCTGGGCTGATGACACGTCATCAACCTTCATTCATCTAATATAGGAGAAGTAAGATATGATCATACAGAGGAATTATGGGTGATATTAAGTCCCCCTTATGTATGTAAACTGAGGTGGTGAACACAAATGTAAAATCCTTCAGTCTAATGTCTTATACAAATCCACCATCAGAGTACATAGGGCCTCACAAATGACCACATTACGTGAGGCGCTGACTGACTTGCATTTTTATCGATGTAAGTCTTTTTAAGTGAGTATAACCGCTGCTGCTGCTGCACAGCTTCACAAATAACGATTTGTGGTTTGCAGCTTTATGAGCGGGGATGAACGCTTTGCAACCTTGCCCCCAGCTTTAATGTATTGTTTGGACATTATTGTCATTTCACTGCGGTTCTTTCATCCTGCAAGTTTTGAGCAAGCAGCTGTCCACTATTATACTTTTGGTTGGCGCGGACATAATGCATCAGTTTGTCTTTTGTTCGTCAAAGACTATAAAAAATTAAGGAAACAAAACGGTTCCAATATAAGCAGCCTGGTCTGAATGTGCAGAGCAGGCCGGGCTGGAGATACATTTTCCCCGCACTCAATTATTATCCGAGTCCAGGCCTGGTGAATGGTCAAAGATTCTGCTCAGTGATTGCATTTCTGGCTTCCAACGGTGCCATGCGAGTTTTAGTCCAAGTGGGGAATAAAATTAATTGCCCTACTTTAGTTTGGCTGACACGCTTTCAGGGTGGAGCGATGCTGCGCGCTTAGAAAGGGGGAAGGCAGTTGGACCTGAATACAACTATTGGAATGATAAAGAAAATATAGTATTTAAAAAAAAAAACTGGAAAATAACCTTCAGGAGTTTTTTTTTTTTATCTAAAAACGAGAGCAGGTTTCATGAATAAAATAATCTGTCGAGACCCAGAAAACGTGTTGAACTTCTGCTTTTCATTACCTGATTGTTGAGCATCAAAATAGAAAAAAACTATGCAAATGATCTCTCACCAATTATTTTACCCTTTCGCAGAAAAGGTTAAGAGCCGTCTGTGAGGTCATGCGGGATGATGGAGAAATATCTACGTTCGATATCCGCATGTTTCTTGCTTCCACTTATTCCTGCCATCACAGTGATTAACGTTTTACTCACGGGTTTCCTGCTGAGATTTAGAGCTATTTCCTAACTGACATTTAGATGTGGCATAACCTTACATACACGTCTGTCCCTGTCCACACCTTTTTCTTCTCTACGCTACCATCTCTTTGATTTTTCTCCGTCTCTCTATTCTTCGTTAAGCCAATTAACTGAAGGTCGCCTGTATGTTCACTGCCTGTGAAATTACCTGCTGAGTTAGTTGACAGTGTCACGGACCTCCATTTTGATGGAACAAGGCAACGCAATAAGAAGCATATGAGAGGGTTAGTGTGACATAGGAGCATCTTCACTGCTAACAAAAAAAAAGAAAAAGCTTGCTTAATTTTCTCAGATCTGTCACTAACCGTCGCGTTGCAGATGTGCAGCAGACTCTGCAGGAGGTGTCCTTTGTGTGTTTGTCGACGTTCAGACCCTGCCGGCGTTATAAATGCACCTTCTACATTGGGAACCACCTCCAACTTGGGGCCAAAAGCAGCTTAATCAATCTCACACCTAATCCCAACCTAATTCTCTCCTCCTCTAACAGAGAGCCAGTCACCACAGGGTGGGCAGAGACAGATGTAGCTGCTCCACAGTCATTACTAAGCGCATGTAAACTCAGACAGACCTGCCAAGGAGCCTACCGACGTTCAAGAAATATCGACCCATCCCGAAGATTTCCTATAATCGCGCCTCGTTCGCCTTTCAAACTCTCCTTGTTATGATAAAATGACAAGGCAATTTTACAGAAGCCTTTGTTTGCAGATAGTCTACCCACTGTCCACCCTCCCACACAGAATCAATAGCTGGCATCCTTTTACATACCCACAACTGTGAATAATGTGCAAGCACACCTTAGAAGGCAATTACAAAGGCATACAGATAAAAGTGTAGTGTTCCCGGAGTGCATCAGAACGATGCTCGACACCTTTTTTTTTTTTTTTTTTTCTCCGCCAAGTGAGGGAAATACATTCTCAGTCCACATATTCTGTTTTTTTAAGCATCATGAAAGATAGCCGATAAAAACAAAGGTCAAAATCATCTCATTCACGCTCAAGATGTGCTGATGGATTTACAATAACGGATGCATTGAGCAACATCAGAGGTGGGAAGTCAGGAAGTACAAATGCAGATTTGTTTTCATGTACCTGTACTTGTTGGACATGTTCCTGACAGCCTTTTCACTCCCTACACTTTACAACAGAGGCTTTAGTTTTATGCGTTTGAGGGGAATTATCGATTATTTTTTACTTTGCTTTGTTGCACCCAACCTTACCAACATCACAAGACTGATTTCTGCCAATCAGTGCGGATCAGGCACAGCAGACGAGGCGAGACAAAACCAGACAGAGAGGGAGACTCGAGCGGACGGGAGAAAAGGCGTGTTATATCTGCGGAGACACTTTATCAACCCAAAATGTCGGCATTTGACATGCATGAGACTCAACATCTTTCTGGTGTGTTTACAACCAGTTCGAACAAATCCTACTGATTCTACCTTTAGGTTTAATAGTGTTTGAATTACATTAATATGAGGTGAGGTTCAGCTAGATTTGCACAGACGTGGCGCTAGAAACTAGATAGATACGTTTTTCTTTGATCCTTTGATTACATTTCAGAGCCGGTACTTTCTTTCTTTTACTTGAGTAAAGAAGTTGAAGCAGTACTTTCTACGCACGTATCTGTACTTCTACTTGAGTAAAGAATGTGTGTACTTTTGCAACCTCTGAGTAACATGCATGAAAACTTTACATCTTAAAGTTGTCGGCAGCTGTAACCTTCGAGCGGTGCGGTTAATTATTTTTTTTCTCCCGTCTTTAGCTAAATAACATTGTGAAAGTGAAGATGAAAAGGCTTGCAGTACATCCTTAAATGCACCATTCACTCTTCTCAAAGAGCCAGCACATAGCCAGCCTCTTAAACTCGTCCAGCTCGAGCTGCATCCACAATGTCTGCAGGAAATTAAAGCTCGTAGATTAGCCTATTAGATGAGCTTGACCGCCGACTACACTGCAACTTTTTCCTCGCGATGGATGTTTCCAACGCCGCTTCATTTGCTCGGCACAAGTAAGTAAATTTAATTGCAAAAAAACAACCCAAAAACCTGCTTGTGTTCATTCTTCCTTTTTGCTTAATGCCACTAATTGCAACCTACCACATCTATAGTGTCACTGAATAATACTACTTGGGGAAATGTTTGGCGGGCTGCTGCATAATATTCTCATCATGGTGGTCATCTGACCACACGATCATAACGTTTGATTGTGTGGTCAGTTAGTTGACTTGTGTATGTAAAACTTGCCACTGTAGGAACGATGGTGTTACATAACCTTCAACGTGAGCCACAACTTAAGATTCCCAAGAAGTTTAAATTGATGTTTAATTGTTTTTATTACGTGTGTTGCTTTATAGCTCAACATAGCCCAGTATTAGGCCCACCAATGGCAAAAAGTCAGTCTGTAGGTATTTAAGCGTTTGTAATTTCCTGGAATGTCCAAAAAACGGTTCTATGACTTGTGTGGCCGTCTTTATGATGCTGCCATGGATGTACAAACAGGACACCGCCAGGCAGGAATGTTTCTGGGGACCGGGCTTCAGGGATTACTGCACAAAATGTTCAGTGTTTTTGATGAAACTTGATCTTATTTTATGGAGAAAATACACTCTGACTTTCCCTCTGCTGTCCTTGGGTTGCTCTGCCTGAACTCTGCACAGACAGCCTCACTTGTTGCTAAACTGCTTACTTATGCTAACCAGCAGCCTCCCCGTGAACACCTCTGGACCGGAGCTGCATGCCGCCTCTGAGAACAACGGAGGCCATCAGTGCTATTAGCTTTTTTTCAAATGCCAATCAATACACGCATAACAAGTCCCTTCTTACCTACCTGTTTAAAGGGATAGTTCGGGTTTTTTGAAGTGGGGTCATATAAAGTACATATCTATAGTCGATCTGTTCCCTACCGTAATCACCGATCAGCGCAGCCTCAGTTTGGAGAAGTAGAGAGCCGCTCCAGCCCAGACGCTCAGCTTTGTACTGCAGTGAATGGGGTTCAGCAAAAAAGTGAAATTAACCACCTAAAACAAGGCTCACGTAAATGTTTTTACATCAGTTCAAGTGTACGTTGTATAGGTAAAATTCACACCGCTTTACATCACTGTCAGACCGCGCTTTCTTTTGGCACTACATTTTCTCAACCACAGAACCTTCGTATCCCTACGCATTAGCGTAACTGGGCAACAGCTGATCTGCGAGTGGCGGAATATGAGTTGCAGGACGAGAGGTTTACTTTCGATAAAAATGAAACTTAATTCTCCGTATCCTTCCACATTAACGCTCATGCGTAGGGATACGGGGGTTCTGCGGTTGAGAAAATGTAGTGCCAAAAGAAAGCGCGGTCTGACAATGATGTAAAGCGGTGTGAATTTTACCTATACAACGTACACTTGACCTGATATAGATTTTTTTAGGTGAGCCTTGTTTTAGGTGGTTAATTTCGCTTTTTTGCTGAACCCCGTTCACTGCAGTACAAAGCTGAGCGTCTGGGCTCGAGCGGCTCTCTACTTCTCCAAACTGAGGCTGCGCTGATCGGTGATTACGGTAGGAAACAGATTGACTATAGATATGTACTTTATATGACCCCACTTCAAAAAACCCGAACTATCCCTTCAAACAAGAAACTAAATGGGCTAAATACTAAATTACTGAATGTAACCTTAACCTCGCACGCACATGCATGACATCACCATCCCTAGTGACATCATAGAAAATAATTTGTCGTCGCAGTCCTTGAACAAAGCAGGCAATTTTGGTAAAAGTGTTCAAAACACAATCTGATCGGTTTAGGGGCTGATGGGACGAGTTTTAGTCAGTTTTCATGTTTAAAACGATGGATATTTAATACCTGCTCGAACAGTGAGAGACGACTCCCACTTTGTATTCAAGGTGTGTTCAGTAGCTTACTGTCTGAGCAGGTGTGGGCCAGATAGACAGGCATGTTGTGTCACATTTCAAACAAGGCATAGCATGACAGACTTATTCAATTTGCAGCCACTCTGCTGAACGCTTTCTATTTAAAGACATGGCTGGTTTTGCGAAAACAAGCGGAGAAAAGAGCACGAACCTCCATTGTGTCTGGTCACGGTTAAATGTGAAATGAAACAGAATAAAACCACAGCTTTTGATCCACTGCGGGAACTCAAACCCGCAGCCAGGGATCCACAGTCATTTAGATGCAACGAGGAACTCTTGTTTGTGTATGAAAGTTACGTTTGAAATCCGAGCACTCCGGTCAGTTCGAGAAGCCCACAATCCACAAGGGGCTCGTGGTCCTTGACGGCGAAGCGAGAGAGTTTACCGTCAAGTTTGTTTTTCAGTGGGAGAGATGAACTTCTGTGGCCTTGGCTTGTGCTCGGCCTATTTTGTTCTTTTCAAATACAAAGCTGAGGCATTAGACTCCCCTTCAGCTCTGTCAGAGAACACAATTGAAATCTGTAACAGAAGGACTTTTTTTAAAAACAGTATTGGTTATTAAAAAAGAAACAAGCCACAGATGAGACCGAAATTTCAAACAAAGGAGAAAGAAAGAACAAAAGAAAAAGAACAAAAACGCCCAAAAACAAAAAGCTAAAGCTAGAGTGTCTTTTGGTTAGCACTGGGCTGTCGTAGGATTATCATATAATTGTGTCCTCTCTTATTTGCCTGAAGGCACTAAAAGCAAAACCACAAAAGAATTAGTTGCAGTCGTAGTACAGTGTCGTCCTGCTTCGTCTTCTTCTACAACAGCACAGGAATTAGGTTATTTCTGTCACTGTGAAAGATAGTAATGCAACACACTCTCACAACAGGGAATCAAATTATGTGTTGAAAATGTACAGTGACAAATGGAACCAGAAGAGGTGACGCTTTAGAATTTGTTTACATAATGTGCCTTTTACGCGGCTGATGCATTGGTGGAGACTGAAATGAACCAGCTTCCCCTGACACACTTCATTACACTGAGCCGAACTTTGCCCCTGAGGTCAGGGAGAGCCAGCTGTTTAAACACAAACCTCACCCTGTGCTCTACTGCTGCGGAACCGCTGCGTCGCTCGCATCATATGAAAACAAAAGGCTTAAAGAAACGTGATCGATTACAACAAACAACTGTCTATATATATGTTGTGTAGATAATGAGGATCCGGACAATTCTTCCTGCTTGGTACAGTGTGATGCCTGAGGCGACATACAAGTGGGTGCTCTATCTTTTTTAACATCTGCTTTTATAGACTAATGCACCATCAGCACACTGATGGCACAGCGGCCCAGCGAGACACGGCCTTATCGAAGCACATCTAGAAATCCATCAGACACAGCCCACGCCTACTTTACATGTTCGATGGAGACGGCCTCAGTGTGCAGCAATCATGCGTCTAATGGATTTGCAAATTAAATGTCCTTTTTTTTTTTTTCAAACATGTTCACTCCGAGAGTCCGCTCATTTCGGTACGGGTTTTAACTGTCAGATGAAAAAACAATAATTGAGTGCGAGATCTTTGCAATCTGAGAGAGAATCAAAAAACTCCTATCTCCCTGCAGACGGTTAGATTAACATTACACTAGAAAGAGAACTGCACTCTGATGATCACAGATCAGCACAGTGTCCTGTCAGAGTCGCAGTCGATCAGCAGATCGGAAAAAAGACGATCCTGAGCGGTGCCGAAAAGACTCTGCAGTCCAAGATATTACTGTAACCACTGGTGCAAGGAAAGGGGGAACAATGAGACTTTTTGTCCCCAAACCTTTGTGGGGTACAAAGTTGCATTTGTGTTTACGTCTAAGATGAAGCATTAACACTTGTGAAATGGGCCGAGCCTTCCCTTTAGGGATGGTGGTCCGGTAACCTGTGTGTGAGATTCTATTCTAGTGAACTGTGAGTCTGTCCCGTTGTGTGTGAAAGAGGTACCAGCATGTTGCAGGAAGGTGCATGCTATTATTACTTTAGTCAGCCGTCAAGTGTGTTCATGAGCAGCATGATTGCTGAAAAAGGCTGTTTGCTGCCATAGAAAAAGGGTCGGCCCAGACTGTGAAACGCTACCAGCATGAAGCCAGACTGAAACAAATTATAATGGCATAAAAATCATAGCTTCTCTCAACAACCATTCAGAGATGTGGCTCTGTAAATGGAACAAATGCAATCATGTTAATCAGAGGGTCAGATGATTGATGGCAGGACATTAATAACTTTTTTAACACAGCCCAAGTAAAAGCATGCAGTTTCCTCGTGAGAGTCGAACATTACCTACATTTCCGTCCCCCCCCTGCACTGTTTGAACCAATCCAGCTTCACTAACTGTAACTATTTACCTGCAAAGTCTCCCTTGCATCCACCTGGATCCACATCCATCACATATGAGATGTATGGTATTTGGCTGTGTAATTAGAAATTTACTCTGTCTCAGTGCATCAGATGATGAGTCATGTTGTATATATATATATATATTCACTAATGTGATGAAGGCACTAAATCATCTCACTCAGCTCGCAGCCATGTCTGCAATCTTTAAAACAGAACATAATAACAGCCATTACTAAAGTATGACAATAAGAGGAAAATGTTCTACTCCGGTTGATAACTCAGGATAACAGCCAAGTTTTCTCTAAAAGACCTACTCCTATTTTCTATTAAAATAAAAAGCAAAACAAAAAGAAGCTTCCTGTGCAGCCAAATGCTCTCAAACTTGAGAGGAGAGCCTGACCCTGCAGAGCGGCTGGGTTTGCCATCATTTGTTGATTTCGTTACAGCATTTATAGCCTCATACACAGTACGGAGGGCGGGCAGTTCCGCAATTTCGATCTTTCCATTCTTTTGTATGATACTTGAGCTGAAACATTCAGTTGAAAACCAATTGAGAATTGTTCATTTTTTAAGCAAAAATACCATAAATGTACCGTTTCCAATTCCTCAGCTGTGATTTTTCCTGTTTTGCTGTGGTCTTACAGGATGGTGAACTGGATATCTTTCAGTTTCGAACTGCTGGTGGGACAAAACGAGTGCTGTTGAAGGCCATTTTCTTTTTCACTATTTTATGATCAAGCACTAATCAAAAATCTAATTACAAAATAAACATTAGTTGCAGCCCAATAAGTCACCTGTTTCAGCTCTATGAGTAATACACAGGTCACGTTTGGTTGACTTCAGCAAAAAGGTCTGCGCTACAACGATGAGAGATGGAACAATGATGTGACAGCGAAGGCGATGTCACACTGTTGTACTTCCTGCACTTTTCATGCTAAACATAGCCAGACTGCTGAAGAGGAAAGACAGAGTCTTTGACAAGGTCACACTGAGAACCTGATCTAAAGCTCCCGTGCTGTGAGTAAAGTTACATAATCTGATTTCCGCTGTTTGATTATTACTGATCTGACAGCTCGTGTTGGAAGCGATGCGATGTTCAAAACCAATCTGTGCTTCTGAAAGGTTAGCAGTGATGGGAAAGGTGATGGGAGAAGGAGGAACAAACACTGAAGTAGAGTTAGGGACGCACTACACCCGAAATTTAAAAATACATGAACTGGTATAATGGATAGATGTGTTGAAGCAGCTATACGTGGTGATACATATACATTTTGAAATCCTCAAATGATAACAAATAATAATAATGACAGGAAACTGTCAATGTTTTTCTTAAGTACATGTACCTTAAGTACATGCCTTTGTTTTGAATTTTGCAAAATTATTTAGCGACATTAATTGAGTTGACTTTAATCTGAGGTCAAACAATGTTTCAAACTTTTCTGCAAACCGAAAATAAGTGCTGAAACATCCTCACATCTGAATTTGAATCAACCTTTATCAAGCAGCGCGACAGCCCTCTGGCTGAATAAATTAAGTGTAGTAGACCAAATATTGTCTAATTAAATGTTGCGCATTGTTTCACTCTTCCTCAGGCTATGACGACCGTTGGTAAGCAAACCTTACTAACTTGGTGTCCCACATTTCTAATATAAGGATAAGACACTAGGGGCCTTATTTAGACGGTCTATAACTCATCGGTCTAAAGTGCAAAGCCCTAGTGTGTTTAGGGCGTGTCCAAGTCCATTTCTTTTTTTAATCTGTTTTTGTTATCTCTTGAGTCAGCATTTACATTCAAACCATTTCTAAGCAGTTTATGAGGAAGGCATCTTTAACTCTGGCATCTGGCATTCGAAAGGGTTGTGTTCATTCACAGAAATGTTTTTCATTTCTATTGATTAGACCTTTCCTCGGGATTGTTTGACATCTTGCTGACTCTTTTAGGTGTGCAGAATGTTTGAGAAAGACAGATAACATTTTAACATAGGTATTGTGTTAAATTACTCATTACCGCACACGCATACGTAAAGACAAACACACACAAATGCGTAATCTTAGTAAAACAGGACTGAACTGCTGCAAGCATTCCTCATGCATATTAGTTCAAACTCAACACTCACTATCTCTTTAAATACTAAGTAGTGCCAACACAGATTTGCAGACAGTACTTCTCTTGAGGTGGTGGTGTGGGTCACTGTAGTGCTGCTTCAAGGCAGGCACCACAGGTATTTTGACTGTTTTGTGATGAGGATCCTAATTAGCCGCTACATTCCTTAATTAAAGGAGTGCAGCGTTAAACAGTGTAACACAAGCGCAAATGTCAATGGTGCCGACTCTGTAGCACCTAATTTAGCAGACTTAGAAGGGCTTTATTTTATTTTTTTTGTTAGAACTAGTATTCCCATCCATTATTTCTAACCAATGCTGCCTTGTTAAACTGAGTTCTCTCTCACAGGACTTGGGATTTAAGGCTATAGTCCAGTGCCCTGGACAGGGGTGGAGGTGGGATGTTGTACATAATGAGTTCCTGATGGGACATGATTCAATGAATGAAACTGATATGCAACTGAGGTAAAGTGCTTGAATTTTCCTAAAATGAGTAAGAGACAGTGAGTATGCAAGCTACAGCCAGCTTGATGGCCTTCTTATATAGGAAACTAGTAGGTCAAACAGACTAGGCAATACAAAAGACAGATAAACAGCAAGACTGCTAGTAGCCAGAGGGTTAGGTAGCTAGACAGACAGCTTGTCAAAAGATAGATACCCAGATAGCCTAGCAGGCAGAAAGAAAGTTAGTTGGTCAGATAAAAAGAAAGATCCAAAGACAACCAGTCAGGCAGATGGCTAGCTAGCTAGTTATGACAACCACAGAGGTAGTCAAGCTTAAGAAAGATAGTTATCAAGACAGTAAGAAAGAGACTGATAGCAGGACAGCCAAGGAGACAGCTAGCTAGTCAGACAGCTAGCCAGACAGACAGCAAGCTAGCTAATCAGAGACAGGCAGACGGAATGGAAGGTAGTCAGACCAGAACGATAGTTAGCCAGTGAGACAGCTAGTCAATGATAGTGGTACACAGTTGGTCAGACAGACAGTGTAGACAGCTAACCAGACAGAAAGAGAAGGTAGATAGCTAGACAGCTAGTAACACAGATAGACAGATGCTCTTTCATTGTGGGATTTTAATCGATCCATCTCAACGCTGAGAGCGCACTTTCTACAGAGAGGGCCAATGTCAGAGACGAATCAAAGGACAGATCTCTGTAAATGTGAAACAACAAGTCATTCACATGAAGCACAGTGGCAGGCCGCATAGAGTCCAAACAGTGGGGTGGAGAGTAATGAGGGTGTAGTGGGTGGCTGTATTCCCTTAAGGGCTTGCTTTACTATACACTACATCAACTGTGGCTTCCACTGTCCTGGAAAAAAATAAAACAGATTTACACTCCCTTCTAGATTGTACTCTTCCAAGCAGTAAAAAGATTAGCCAGCAGTGGCAAAGTATCATCTAAGGAATGTCAATTCAGCGATATATCCTCTTCATCTCTCTGCCCTTGTGCGGTCTTGCCAATCACTCTTCGAGCCACAGTCCTCTGCTTTTCGCCAAATGTGGGTCAGGAAAGGTTTGGTCCACAGGGGAGCCGTGGCGAGAATATTGAAAAGATGGAGAATATCACAGAATATATCAAGTGCTGTTGAGACACATCCTCATTCTCTGGTGCCACAGATGAGCCAATTAGGCTCAAACTTGTCTCTTCATGAGGATGCTAATAAAGCTGAAAGGGGTGTTGAGAGCTTGTTTCTTTTCCTGCATTTTTGACTGAACCTAGCAGTGTGTGTGTGTGATGTTGCTCTTTCATTTTAGTTCCCACTCAGTGTATTCTTTTCAGCGTACAAATGTCTTAGCGTTTGTACGGCTTTACCTGAGCAGCAGTCTTCCACCCGACATGAGCGGTGGTTTTGGAGCATTTGCATTTAAATGAAAGAGCCAGGATCATCTTACGTGCATACCGCATGTTTATGAGATACACCTGACCATCGACGGCTCTCGCTCATCTCGACTCACCATAGTCGCTCTCGTAAAAGATGATGAACTTCTGCCAGTGCAGCTCCGAGACGAGGGTAAGCAGGACGTCGTTGATGCGAACAGGTGGACGTGCGGCCAGTGTGTAGCTCTCTCCGTCTGGGCTGGGGTTGAACTGGCAGGCGGTGCGGGGCGCACCATCCCCGTTTCTCTGGATGAAGAGGTGGGGAATGTGCATCGCATCTGTCAGGGATTGCAGGGCACTCGCCGCCGCACAGCCCGTCGATGTGACCAGGGCGAGGATCCCCTGGTTCATCAACTCACATGCTGGACAAGAGGAAAGAGGATGAGGATGAAGGACAAGGAAGTACGTAAAGGGATGGGGGAGAAAAAGTCGATAAACGAAGACAAACATGGGTTCAGAAAAGAGAAGAGGGGAGGGAATGAGATAAAACAAGATTAGATATACTTCCAAGTCAATTTCACTGTAATCAATTCCTACAAGATTTTCATTTTATTTTCATGTTTTGCGAGTACTGTAAATTATTCAAGAAAGCATGCTCAACTGGGCTTAAGAATTCAAGATGGTTCTTTGTGTATCCTACTTAAGATTACATCAGAGCCTCTGCAGTTGAGAACAGATCACAGAAAAGAAGGGGGTTGGTACTGAAGTTGTATTTTAATATGTAGATGAAAGATTCGGAGGTGGGGAGGGGGGCTTCCTATAATCTTTGTCCCCAGACCAAAAAAAAAAAAAAAAGGCTTAATAAAGGGAAAAGGTTTGTTAGAGGTAACAGTCACTTGAAAACAGCAGATGAATCACAGGGCTACGAGTCGGCGTGGCTCTTTAGCGAAAGCACAGACCAGCCACCGAGTGGGAGGAACGTGTCAGAATTTTAAAAATCTGGAGTTTTTTTAGAGTGACACAGAAGGTTAGATGCAAAATGATGCTTCCCATGAGTCCAAACTAAATACTTCTCTCTTTCAAGTGCGTATGGTGAAACTCAGTAAACCGGCACAGATTAATCCTGCAGACACACACTTGTAATGTCTGTGGTGGGTCTTAACGTCCCCGACATTTTTATTTACACGTGTAATTTGGGGAAAGTCTGTTTAAGATCCTCTTAGGGCATGTCAGCGTGTCTGCTGGGACAAAAATGCCAAATTTCCATAAAGACGAAAATGCCATCTCCGACATTATTAATACGTCTGGAATTGACGAGAAAAGCTGTTCCGTCTAAGTGGTGATAAATATTTAATGACAGTGGGTAGACTTGAGGTTGCACTGATTTGACATCTTAGACATCCATTATTTGCTCTTCAAACTTTCTGACAGTTGATCAATAATCTGAAGAGATGAGTCATCCAGCCTAAATGACCATGTCTGTCCTGTTACTTGCTATAAACTTTATTAGAGATAACGTTTAGGCTCTTTAACCTTCGTCGTGTAAAGTATATTGACCTGATGAAGGTCCACGGGTCTTGCCTGTGGATATTTCCTGTTACAAACTAGTCTGCAAGAAACTGACGCTGTGTTGTACCTGAGCCTTAAAGGATAAATTCACCAAAAAATGACAAACAAAGTCATTGTCGATCTACCCTCATGTTGATGGAGAGTTCATAGTCCACAGAACATTTTTGGAGCTTCACAGCAGTGTCACAGCACTCCTCTAAATAACTGAAGTCGACGGGGACTTCCATAAGTAAGAAGATAAGTCTGTAAGCTTCACATAGCGGGGCGACATAATCCATCTTTTCCAGAAGCCCAGAGATCCCAAATTGATTTGAAAAGATGTTATTTAGATTTTTTATTTAAAACCAATATCTTCACTGTAGCTAGTACGCTTTAAGCGTAACCCATTTGAAGCGGAAGCACAAGCTCGACCACACATCGTGGTTTTTTCAAATCAATAGGGGATCTTGGGGCTCCCAGAGACTCGGATTACGCCGAGGTGCACTTACAGTGTATGTCGAATGTTTCTGTTGTGTATTTTTGGTTTTAAATAAGACTCTGTCTGCTTCAGTTGTTTCAGAAAGTGCTCCAACACTGTATTTCCCTTGAAGCTCAAGAAACATTTTGTTCTGACTACCAAACTTAAACATAGGTTGAGTAGATAATGATGTCATTTTCATTTTTGGGTGAATTTACCCTTCAGCAGTCAAGTGTAACGTTAAAATGCAGATCGTAGGTTCTTTTTGAAATCAATTTGTGTTTTTTATTTCACGTTCTCTGGCTCTACACACAGGCAAAAACTGCCTGTACATCCAATCAGGCAACTTTTCAAGAGATTCAAGATTTATTCTTAACCGATTTTACTTCCTCATTTGAAATCACAGCTTCTATTACTCTCTCGCTTCTAAGATGAAAAATCCATATTCATGACTGTTGACCCTTTACTCGTGACCTAACCTTTTTGTAAAGCAGAGAAACCATAAAGCAAGACGTATTTGCATCCTCTCTCAAGTTACAAAATGCAAAGCACAGACACAGGCAACTAACAGGAAAGAGAAAGTGAATGCAAAACAGTTTAAATGAATAATATTGAATTTGCATTTAATTTTAAGTCGCTATATCTGTTGCTGTATAATCATCTTCTGCAGGGATTGTCTAATTTTGCATGTGACACGAGACGGGCTACGGCAAACGGTGCCTTTAAAATTCAAGTCAGTGTTTCGCACACAGCAGGGCCCTTATAATCTCGGCATAAACAGCTGAGCATATTGTACAAAACAGCAATTAAATGTTCTCCAGCTGCATTTCAAAATACCGCCTAATTATACAGTCTACTTCAGTGACTGCAAGATTTCGCACAAAGCATCAGCAATGAAGTCCAAGAACCATGCAAACCCCTCGACTGATGCACAACAAGGACTGCACAACGCGGACTTATCACCATCATATCCAGGTAAGTTCAATCCACCATGACGCTGGAGGAGGTGTGAAGAAGGACGTGAAAAAAAAAGGCATTAGGGATGAGGCGAGCGGTCTGAGAAAAGGAGAAGGGGGGGGGGGGCGGGGTGTTGAATGGAGCCATACTGGGAAAGGCTTGTGTCGGTGTGTGTGTGTGAGAACGGTATAGCAGAGGAGGAGGACTATTAATGTGACAAATGACGATTTCATCTGCTGACTGCAAGCACAGGACTACATTAATGCTCCGTAAATCACTAGTACATAGGCAACTAAATAACATAGTGAGGAGGAGTAGGCAAAGTAGGGGCGTTAGGAAGCCGAGGTGGAGGGAGATGCACTGTAGCTGTTCTCGCTGAAGTACAACAAGGAAGAAAGAGAGCAAATGAAGTACAGGGATTATTTGTTGTTCTCTGCATGAATGCTCAGGAGACTGCACGAAAAAGACAATGTTCTTCTCCAGAGCAGGAAGCTGTGAATTACTGTTTGTGTGTTTGTGTGTTTGTGTGTGTGTGTGTGAGAGAGAGAGAGCAAGACTTTAATAGATGCCAACATGTTCAACAGGGCACTTGGCAAAGACTCCTTAGCACAAGATGGAATGCCGATCTTCCGCTCAGTAGGAAACCATGTGATCGACAGTAATACAAATCTAGAGCATGGTTAAGCGCTGGTTCGATGACTAAACGCGTCAGTTGGTGACAAATGTTGTACTGAGAACAGACAGAGTCTGTTTCCGAGAGTTGCTGGTTCTATGATGACTTGTTTTCTCAGATACCACCTACTCACCATAAACTTCAAAAGCCTCGACGTACCTTACACCTCAAAGCTTTGCCAGAACTACTTGAAGACCCAAAGAAGAACAAGGAGCCCTGACCGTCATGGACTTTCCTCCACAATCAACTGACCTCAACCACCCCACCCCAAAACCAAAGCAACAGGGAGGCCAACCTGTCACATTTAAATGGCAGGCAACAAAGAACTGAGGACAACCTGGAAAACCAGAAGGAGCAAACAGGAAGACAGGGAGCACAAGAACCAGGGAACAGTTTTCTTCCGATTCAAAACAAGTGGTACCGCCATCGCTGAGAGCAAACACAGCTCGCTCAGCGAAGTCGCGACTCTTCTCTGTTCTGGCACCTCAGTGGTGGAACGAGCTCCCGACCAATGTCAGGACAGCGGAATCACTCGCCACCTTCCACAAAAGACTCAAGGCTCAATTCTTCAGGCTTCACCTCGACCCCGCATAGCATGACTTGGTGAGCAGGAAGTAGAAAGTGACAACAAGAAACAAGAGGATAGAACTAGTATATAAAACAGGACATCGAACAAACCAAAAAAAACCAAACAAACCTTATACTGGAATTCATAGCCGGTTTTCAAAGATGAATCTCTGTAATTCAAGTAATTCAAAAGAGATTGTGTTTACTCTTTATTTTATTCCTGCAGTACTGTTGCTGCGGCAACACTTATTTAATTTGGTCCAACATCCACTGAAAATGCTAGTACTTCCACAGTAGTTTACCTCACGTATGCTTTTAGAAAAATACTCTCTTGTTGTCTATCAGTACCCCATACCCCCCCGTCCCTTGGCCACTGGTAGAAAATTGTGGCTAAAGTGCATCTGTGGCCATTTTGGCTTCATAATGGACACCCTGGGCCCATTATACAGCAGACAGCCCACTGACAGGAGGCAGGAGAGCTCCAAAGTCATTGGCAAGGATGATAATGGTAGAATAATGACTCTTAAATGTTCCCCCTGAAGTAGAAAGGGCCATCACTCATTCCCTGCTGACTATCTGACATGGAACGTCATCATATAACAGCAGTCTTATGGATACGCCTTAAAGGAAAAGTTTCTTTTGATAATCCATTTAAAAAAAAAATCTGTTGATCCATCGTAATTCATTTTAATAAATGCACTGACTGCATGCACGTATGGAAATGGCTGCATGGATAATAACAACAACAAGTTACTGTAATTAAAATGATAACACAACGGCTTTACTGCGGATTTACTAATCAATCATACAATCATACTCTCAGTGATCATTTTCATCTTGGTAATGGTTTGTTTGATCTATGGATGATGAGTTAAGTATAGGTGGTGGAATTTTTAATAAAGTCTAATCATCACTGCATATCTTTAAAACCCCGATACAATAACCATTACAGTGAGATCGTGTTGCTGTCAGCAAACTCAGCCCGAAACAGGGAAGGGATGTAAGATTGTACGCGATTCTTTCATCTCCCTACACTTGATTTGGGGTTGCACACATTTTTCTTTTTTTTTTTTTGCAGAAGAAGTCCTCGCCTTGTCATTCCAGTTCAGTTACGCAAGGATGGTCTAGGGAGAGGGACACATGATCATCGAGACACCAGGCTGAATGAAGATATCATGGCTTTGTGCCAATGATGTCTGATGTCATCGGCGTATTGCCCTCATTTTTAACCAATGTAATATGAAGGGATGGAACAAACCACCACGCCACTGCTTTAGTGAATATTGCACAAATTGGGTCTGTCTCGGTGATTTCACAGTCTAAATAAGACAGTCTCATTTAGTTTGCTCTGACTCAAAGCACAATCATGGGATTCAATGGAGAGTCACCACTGTGATAAACGCTGCGATGTTGTCAACACCACTCTACCCTGCAGTGACAGCAGTGTAACTCTGATCTAATTGAGACAGCTTGTAGAACGTAATTCAAAATGAAATGTTTCCTGTTCGGTATCATCAGAGGATGCTTCAAGAAGATCCGACTGTGTTATAATCCTTCTCGTATTTTTTTTTTTTAGCATAAGCACCTACTCACTGCCTCAAAATATGGAACTGGGGGATGAGGAACATGTTAAACCTCATGATGTTAAAAAGAATGTGAATCGAACAAAAGGATTAGAAGAAAAACACTGTTTTTTATTCAACATCCGATTGTAAGCTCTCCATGAATAGAATGACTTAAATATTGACTAAAATGTTGATTTTGAAATGTTGAAATTAAGCCCAAATCAGAACAAAGCAACGTGAGATCCACCATACTTTCATACACATGTACTTCAGTGTATCAGCGCTGGGTCATGTTCCTCCTCTTTTCAACGCCAAGTGCTGAGACTGAGATGCCTGACCCCTAAATTTGCCACTGATGGTTTTTAAGCATTCAGCTGGGAAAACTGGCAGAAAGCGAAGTTTTCATAATGATTTGAAGATTGGTAAGAGCTCGAAATGATCCATCTCATGCCCATCTAAGAGGAATCTGGGTGTTGTGTCATTTCCTCATTATGAATGGGCCCTTCCACTCTGCTTTTGGCAGCTTCCCACAGCGTAATAGCTCCTCACCACACAGGAAGGGAGAAATGGGAGCGATCAGCGTTATATGGCGGCTGGACCACAGCGTAGTTCACCACTTAAGAGTGCGGCACCTCCAGTAAGGATGAATCGAGCCTCCATCGCTGTCTCTCACTCGTCTCTTCTGGCTCTTGTGGGGTTTTTTTTTTTTCTGGAAGATAAACATCGATGGCCCTTTCCCCATGCCTGCTCTCCTGCTGTCAGACTAAGATAAGGGTTCATATACCCGTCAATACTATTGATGGCAAGACTGCCCATGTCATCTGAACTGTGAAGGAGTGTTTCACCGCTCTAAATTATACCCTCAGACAACTGACAGGCAGAAAGGCCGAAATAGACTTACTACAGTAGACACTGTTTATATATAGGGAGCTGCTACAAAAAAAACAGGACCTGTACAGTGCAGCACAACCCACTGCAATGACCCTGCAATAAATCTGTGAAGCTTGATCTTTAAATTCTATTTTGTCCACAGAGGTCCAACCTTAGAGTACAATGTGATTCAAGATAACACCGCCACAACCTAAAAATTGAAACCTTATGAACTCCACAAAGGTTATTTTTAATGCAGATATTTGGGATTTAAATGGCATGACAGGAGCGTGTCATCTAGAGATACGCCTGTCTTTTTCGTGAAACACACAGTTCTCCGCGATAAAAGACCTGACAAAGACCTGTGGACAGTCGTATCGACATCATGAGAGTGATTCACGACAGTTTTAATGTCTGTATCTGTAGAATAAGTCACAGACATGAAGAGAATACATACAACAGGTGGGCGGCAGGGTTTTTTTCCCCAGCTTTCACTCTATTGCACGCTCTCTCTTTCAACGGACCCGAAGGAAAAGCTCATTATCATCTTTATTGATGATTATCAAAGGCAAACATAGAAAGTTTAGCAGCCGCAGCAGTTTAGCAAGGCATCCGTCCCAAGCTGCACACCAAGAACATGTGTTTTAACCAAAAAGAGTTTCAGATGGTGACCACGCTTCAATGTTATCCTGTTAATCGACGCTTGTCGAAAAAAGGCAAGACATCCCTAAGAAATATGTGAGTTGTGTGCACCACTGTGTGTGGTAGACGCCAAAGCTCAGAGAACAGGTGCTCAGACGAACTGATGGATTATGATCAATGGTTGAAAATGTCAATATGTGACTGTTACACACACCAAATGGATTGATTCGGCGCAATCCATTTTTAATAATTACAGTCATGCTACTGAATGTATACACTTTGTCTATTCTTTAATAAAATCGACGTTTCTCCCAGGGCAGGAACACAGCAGTCAATGGCTCTTGACTTTTACAGCAAAGCCACTTATTGTAGGCTTTAGCATTTTCTGACTGAGCTGAGGTGGCCGGTGAATGATTCACTGTGTCGAGTCGGTGTCGCCGTACAAATGTGAGACACAGCGTGCGTCTTTGTAGGTGTTTGAAGATGTGCTACACTACATCCTGTTATTCTTATAACGCTCATTATCTTGACTGTATACAACTGAACAGTAGTCCACATTTCTTCAAAACCAATTTTCACCACTTTTCGCCTATTTTCCACTGTAATAACACAAATCCTCACTTCCTGTGAATGAAAAAAAAACAAACAAACACAACAGGCATTTCTAATTACCTGACCTGCACCATATAGGCTTGAATTAACACATGGAGGAACCAGTTGCTGCTTTGCTCTGTGTGAAATCAGACACTTACATACAAAAGCAACCTGCAGTGCAAGCATAAAGAGTGTTGAGATTTTCTATGTCTGTATTTGTTGAAGGCTTTGTGCTACAGCCGCTGCTTTATATGTTGTTTGCCCCAGAACCTGCAATCAATCAAAACACAGAGTATATCGAACATCAACATGGTTTGTGTATTGACAATGAGACCCGGTTCGTTCCGTTCTCTCGCGTCTATTCACCTGGGCCCCCTATGTTAAACATACTTTTCAGAGCAGGTCCTTATTATTTCTGAAAAAAGAAGATAGCTGCCGCGCCCTGTGAAATGTATGCTCCGGGACATTTTTGTCGACTGCTGTTACCCAGGGGAGGTGACAGAAAGAGGCCCGCAGTATCTGCAGCCTGGGAGGAGAGCTTCAACCTCCTCATGCAGCAGAATCCAATCCTCGTATATTCGGCAAACAAGGTAGAAAAAATCTAAACAAAAACAGAAGTGTTACACTCGGGAGACGCACCCAGCGCGTGGCTCTAGCAAAGTGCCGAGTCACTGGCTGCTATTCTGACACCAAAAACTGATGCCACCAGACAATGATACAAACAACAAGGGCAGAATGTGATACGACTAGGTGCCGCGTCTCACGACACCAGTTTCGACTGTTGGAGGATCGGAAGCGACTTAACACTTTTCCCCCGAAGCGTTGGGCTTTTGGCGTGCTTCACAAAGCAGACGTGGGATGGAGAGTGTCGGTCTGCTACACGGAAGATTAGGATTTTACCTCTGCCATTACATTAATGTCTCTGGTAGAAAAAGAAGACAATTGTCGGTTTTGAAATTATATCATATACTAAGCCATTTAAATGACTCCCCATCACTCTGCGTTTCCTTGTTATCTCTACACTGCCTCCTTCCTTTTTCTGCTTTTAACTCTCCGTCAATTGTTCTCTCGCTCCATACAGAGCTAATATAGCCAGTCTGATGTGCATAAAACTTTGCATGCACGGTGATGCATGTGTGTGTGTGAGAGAGAGAGACGCACGCAAGCCCCACGTAATACTCTTCTTTTTTTTTTTGCTTTTTTTTTTTTTGCTTTTTAGCTCGTACGAAGCTGATTAGACCTTCCCACAATTGACATGCTGCACTGCCTGTTGGGAAGAGGTACTCTATTGGCAGCACTGTGCTGAATGTTTAAACAGGTGAATGGGGAGCCTAGTTTTTATATGGCAAACACGTGTTTGGGTTTCGTGATGATTGATTTGGATGGCGTTATCAAGGAAGATTGGCTTGCATTGTCAGAGGATAATCATGACTCATTCACCACTGGGCGAGAAGGGGAGGCTGCATGGTTGCTTGTCTGCTGGAATTAGGAAACACCTCACGCTTTCTCTCTTGGTAATGTGTCATTTGCTTTGATATCATCTCTTTCTTGGTCTCTTTGTGTCTGCAGTTGTCTGGTATCTTTCTCCCCTTTCTCCTTATCTTAGTATCTCACTATGCGTCTCATCTGTGTTTGCGTCTCACTTGCCCTATTCCTCTCACCCAACGTGTTCCTTATCACAACCTCCCCTCGTCTTTCTCAGCCCGTCTGCATCTCAAGCAGCACCTCAAACATGCAAAATAATAATAATAAAAAAAACACAATTAACATAAGTTCATCCAGGGATTTCTCTTTGCCTTTGCGCTACAGTTGCAGAACATGGGAGCACAAGATTTGAGGTTTGAGGATTGAATAACATCATTTCAATCGTCTTTTGTGAAGTTTTGTTCCGTATGCAAGCGCTGTAGATTATACAATAAATGATTAAACAGCAGCAGTTATCATCTTGCAGCTCGTAAGAGCACCATTGCTGTGCCCAGGTTGAGAACTATGTAAGCAAAGTCAAAGATTGCTCTGAGCAACTGAACGCCTTTTCTTTGAGGATCAGAGCAAAATGGAAAAATGCAGTGGAGACTCAGTACAAACCTAACCCATCTTGCCAAGCCTCTTACTCTTTCATTTCCCTGACAGGGCTAATAGATGTGTAAAGAGGTTGTTGAAGTGCTTTAGAAGTATAACCTCTTTAAGAGCCCAAGTGATTTATATTTCACCCTCAACATCTCAAGTTTCTAAATTCTGTATAAGTTGACTTTGTCTGCGGTTATGTTTCAGTAGCGATAGCGAACCATAAGCAGACAGTTCAAAGCGGCCACGATGCTTCTACGCTGCAAACGGAGAGCTTGTACTTAAAGTGGCAACAAGGAGCTTACGTTTTCATCAACTCCAGTGGCCCCTGTGGACAAAAAGTCCCAAATAAAACATTGTTTTGGTGGCCAGTCATCTGCTGATGCAGTATCTGCTGCGGTACCACCAGACTAAAGAGCAGCTTCTTTCCTCAATTCCTCCTCTGCACTCTCTCATAAAAGATAATTATGATACCTCCAATCCATTGATGGGCATTAAGAATAATCAAACTGATGGTCTTGTTTGCTTGTGCGTGTCATACAGAGGCATCAGAATGAATGAGACTGTTTCATAACCACTTAAGTTTCTTGTCGTACGCCACAGTAAAGAAATTGTCATGCAATTGATTTTGTTAGATTTTGTGCATTGTTACTATGGCAACCAAAGGCCCAAATTTAGCTGAGTTTTCATCTGCATTTGGCAAAATGAAAGTGATTTATTTTGGACAAGGACAATCTCTTTTGGAACTGTTGGAGGATAGTAGTGTACCACATGATACATCACTGATCACAAGATAAAACTATACAGTAATACAAACAGACAAAAGCGAAGCAACCGATACTCCACATTCCCGCACTGCATTCACCATTTCCTGGCTCATGTGACACTAAGGTTTTTAATCCGCCGGGCAGAGACTGTAGCCTCTACATTATGTTGGCCATAATACTACAACCACCGCCTCGCTCCACTGACACTCATGTTGGCACACAAGATCACAGCCACCTGCTCCCACAGCTTGAACAAAGCTGGACATGCGGTCAAATGCAAGCCTGACGGCGGATAGGTGTTCCCTGCTTCACAGAGTATCTCATCCAAAACCATGCACCCGCTATAACCTAGCAGTTTATTGTTGAATTTAGATTTTGACAAAAAGGGAAAGACACCAGCTCTGTCTACATCAGTGGAGCTGGAGTGGAGCTGGTAGACAGTTTTAGGTTACTGGGAATCAACATCACAGAGACCTTGTCATGATCTTTCACACAACACCACCCTGGTAAACAAAAGCACAGAGAAGGCTCTGCTTCCTAAGGAGACTTGAGAAGGTTAATGTCCCGTGCCAAGTTCTTGTCAACATTTACAGAGGAGTATCTGCTGTCTTAAAGCTAGACTACAGAGCATCTTCTGTCCTCAGGCTTTGAGACTCATGAACTCAACACACAACCATAAAAAATAGTTTTTCTTGTGTGACATAAAGGGACTACAGCTTTCACTTCCCGGAGAATGAGACCTGACTCATAGTAAGGTTATGTTCATGTCGCTAACTTTAAGCCCTACAGTTGATCCCTCTGAGAACTGAGTCTGCGGCTTTGTGCAGCATTCAGCCACTTTAACCACTTTTAAATCATTACATTTAAATAAATCTACCATCAAGCAATAAAAGAAAAGAATGAAAGATGTGCTGTCTGCTGCCTGCTGCCTGCTTTTAGAATTCAAGGTGATGGTGCCAGCTGTTACCACAGCCTCTTGGGGTGTTTCAAAGTCGGCCAGGGAATTTTCTCGGAACAAAAGTTATGTTTACAGAGTGTTACTTTACAAAACCGCTTCTTTGTAGACTGATTTTTTGGGTACTTTAATGCAATACTGTTTATGTCCATATTAACCAGCTTACACTGCTCTTCCTCCTTTACCTTTGTTGACACATTGAGCCTGGTCAGCTTTATAGTGTGTAACCATTGGAAGCATCTAGCCTTATCAAAATAATGATACATATCAATACTGAATATTTAAAATGGCTTCAATACAGCTGAGTAGACACATGCACTGCATTGCCTCCTCCAAAATTACATTTACACAAGTATTCCTATATTTATCTTTCGATAAAATGTTGTAGCTTTCCCTGTGGTATGAAACATGCTATCGAATATCGATCATATTTCAAGGTATTGTACTGACGTTAGAAAGTCCAGTATCATTAATCACATCACCCAAATGTGCGTCTGCAAATCAACAGTACTACGGTCTCAAACTCCACAGAGCTTAAATGTCAGTCTTTACGATACTAATATGCTCAATTGATCTTTATCATTATTTAATGTTCTTTAGAGATTGCTGAAAGCTCCACAGGCAGTCACCACATTTTAAAAAGAGGTAAACATTAATGAAATTGCAATTAACACAAGTAGGTTCTTTAGATGAGGGTAATGGTGTGGGCAAAAGTAAACAAACAGCAGTGAGGCAGCTGGAAAACTGTTTAACATCTCCATTCTAAGTAACGCTTTTCTCTTAGGGGGGTCGGCTTATATAAGTCGTTTGGAATGATTAAGTAGATCGCGCAAAGACAAAGTTATTAAGGCAGAATATGCATAGCTTCTGCTTCCACCACTCTAGAAGGATTAGCAATCTGTATTCTTTCTCTGTTGTCGGTGTGTCTTTAATTCAGACCTCCAGAATGTTCCAGGTTTCAACAAGCTCTTGTCATTGTCTGAAATTTACATGTGCCGGCTGTTACGAAAACGGAATTATTTTTAATGAGATCATCATCCAGCAGCGTGTCCACATACAATTGCTATTTGAAGTGCAATTTGGAATGCCTGCCTTTGATTTGCCAATCACTAGATTACAAAAAATATTCATGAATGTGTGTGGTTACCCAACATGTTGTTTGTGATTAACATGTCAAGATTTTGGTGCTAAGAGGCTGTTATGCTTTTACTCTCATCTTGCAGATATTACCCTGTCCTACTAAAGAATGACCCTGTGCTTTCAAAGACTACAAGACGACTAGTAATTGAACACCAAATCGTCTGATGATTGAAACTGTATCATTTCAGAACAATTCCTCATCACGTTGAGGTGACGGTTATTTCTTTTGTAGAACAAGAACCGACTTTTCCCAGGCGATCTGCTGCCTTCTTAGCATTAGCACTGTCCTGTTGAAAAACAAATTAGCTCATTATCCTTGGAAGGCTGGGCACATTGGAGCAGCATGCGTGACGAGCCAAGGCTTTGGATGTGCCAAGCTGAAAATGTCAACATACTACCTTGAGAGTGCACATTAAACTTGGGCGGTAATGGCTGTCACAAGACAGATCCCCATTATCAAGTCCATTAAGGCAACACACTTCTTCCCAAAGAAAAAAATAAAGAAACATAAAATAACACCCGACATGCAGAAGGAATTTAAAGTTCGGAATGAGCATCTGTGGATAACCGCCAAGGTGACACACTGTTCATTAAATATCTCCGGGGGGGAGACGTGTCAAAACAAACCACTGTACGTGTGATATTCAAGAACTCCGTCGTCATGTATCATTTTCCATGCTTGGAAACATGTTATCACCTTAATTTCAACTCCCATGTGTTAAATATTGCACTGGTGTTATAGCGCCTCTTTCAAACTGTCTATCCTGCATTCACACATATCATCCTCATTCAAAGCACATCCTTCTGTCCTTATCTGCATTCTCACCGTTTTTATCTACATAAGAAATTTCAAATGAAACCGAAAAGCTTGTCAACTGAAGAATACAGAAACTTTTTTTTTTAGCTGGTAGATTGTACAGTTGCCAGAAGGCACAATCGGTGTCAATGAATTGTCAGGTTTTTCTGTCGTCAATTCAGTGAACCATTTAGTAGGAGCGAAGAAGTGCTGCCTTCAGGTAAAGCCCAAACAAACTGTTGGTTTTATTCCAGGAGTTCTCATTGTCTCAAATCGTAAATAGCAAACACTAATCATTTCTTGAATTAGGATCCAATTTCCTAATCGCCAGCCCTTCTCTTTCTCCTGCACTCTAGTGTTTGTTAATTTCCTCTTTTGGGAGATGAGAAGTGAGCAGAGATACAACAAACTGCGGAAGAGAGGCTCATCATGCATGAAATGAAAGCGAGCTTTACCCTCCTGTAGGGGCTGATGCTGACGTATTCGCTGAAGGTAAAAGCCAGCACACACTCCATTCACTTATTGCATTTTACATTCCAGTTAGATTGGCTTCAGAAATGCGTCTCCCTCTATATTTGTCCTCCTCAACTTTTCATGGCTGTGCAATGCAGACGGTCTATAACATGTGGGTTCTCCCTGACAACCACTTGGCAACAGTTTCCCTGGTAACAGAAATATTAAAGATGTTAGCCATATTTGTATTCTTGGAGTTGTGCATGTGTGTGATGGCCTGCATATGCACAGTTGTTGGGGACATGGTTTTATGTTAACTTTGTTAGGAGGGAAAACTACAACAACAACAAAGCTTGGAGCAGTGAGATGTAAAAGTCTGTACTATAAATAATGAAGGGCCGCACAGGTGATTACGAGAATGTCGCTTTACATTATGAGAATAGTAAACATGATTAATGAGTGAAAGTTCCATAACCATCACCACTTAACATATTTAAACAGACACCACAGAGATAGATGGACTGCTACAAGATGGATGAGATTTTTTTTTTAGTAATGTGACAATATATATTTCATTTTACACTAACTAATGCTGCTAGTCAATTCATTCCCTACGCTCTTGAATGGACTGCACTCACACATATACTGGCGTTCAGCTGCATTGAAATCAGACTGCAAAGGCTAAAGCATTCAAATCTAATGCCCATAAACTCTTTCAGTGAGTTTTGCGAAAAGGGGGCATGTATATCTTTTGAGTCTCTTACTCATTCAGGTTCTTAATTGTATTAGCCACCCATCTGTTTGTGCTGTATGTACCATATAATTTGCTGCAAAGATTTTCACAATTCCTGCCTTCTCGAAAATATAGTTTGTCCCTCTACTCATAGCCTGTATCTCAATGATATAAATGCACTCCATTTATTATCATGCTTTTAAGAACAGAGAAAAATGCATGGAACATACAGTATGTCCATTCTGGAGCTGCATACAGTCGGAGCACTCCTGTCCAGGAACCGATGATCAACACGCCAGTATAGGAGTAAGATTGCCGCCTTTAGTACTTACATTATGTGGAAGGTACTGATAGATGGTAAATGGACTGCATTTATAGGGCACTTTTCTTCTTCTACGGGCTGCTCAAAGAAAACATGTCCCATTCACACATTCACTCACACATTCATACACTGATGGCAGAGGCTGCCATGCAGGGTGCTGACCTGCTTAGCAGGTGCGATAGAGCACTTTTTTTCTCTGAAGCACTTCATGGTATTTTTATGCTCAGCCTTTCAGACACACGCTCACACACTGATGGACATCCATTTGGAGCACTTAAGGGTTCAGTTGGGACCGGGGCAGTATGGCCTTTAGATGATCACGCTATATTTTTAGGCTTTATCAGGATACTATATCAAAAGACATGATAGTGATACTGTGACAATACTGGATAACTATTGTTTAACTTAACATAATATCAACACAACAAGATATTTGATAAATAAATGATTACTAATGCGGCTATAAGGGTTGTGTGTCATCATCCTCTGAGCCCTGTACCATTGTGATTTAAGAGGGCCCACCAGACACCAAAAAAAAGCAGAGTTGTCTTAAGGCGAGAGTTGTGGGTGGAAGACAAACTGAAGTTTACTGCTTCACAATAGACAACCGTTGTGTCTCAATGTCCTGTTTTTTTCATGTTAAACCAAACCGGTTAGGCAAACCTAAGACAGCCGGTTATGTCTGTGAGCCGCTGTTAGTGTGTTTCAACAGACATCGCCCAACCCTAGTGGATATAATGATTATGTGGCTAGAGGCAAGTATTACAACAAGTACAACAGTGTAGGAAGGTCAGAAAATGACATCATTACTGGACAAACTAGACAAGACAGCTTGTGCCACATTAACGACATCCAAAAGACAATAAATTGTCTCGTAAAGTCACAATAAAAATGCAATAAAGATGCACTGCCCAGCTCTCGGTCCAGTATCTTACCCAAGGACACTTCATCATAAAGCTGGACCTGGGGATCAAACCACCGGAAACTTGGTAAGTGGAGAACCCGCTCCACCTCCTACACCACAGCCGCCCCTACAGCACAGTTTAGTTTAAGTGAGAGTCAGTTGACTCTACATATTCAGTCAATATCAACAATTTAAATTGTGTTAGCGCTGTATATTAGTGAATAATACCACATTGTGTCCAGTTTCCATTTTTATTATCATATATTTGATCAGTGCTCTTTCGCCCTGATCTAAGCTCCGAAAGGTGCTGCTCCAACAAAATAATCTCCAAGGGTATCAATAAAGTTACATCTAATCCCAGATTAACCTTAAAGTGTGTCTCCAAATACTGCTCGAAGGGACACAACGTGGCACTATTTTCGGGTGTGCCAATTCAACAGGTGGCATGGAGGACACACAGGCCAGGCCATCTGCTTGGGGATACTGAGGTAAATGTAAGCAGACAGAGAATCTAGTGGAAATATGATCCACTTTATGTAGTCCCTAAGTAAGCTGTCATAGCCCATAATGCATGAAGGGAGCTGGCAAAAGTAGGTCTATTACCATGTTGATAACATCAATTTCAAGTGTCATGACAGGGCGAGCTAATACTGAGTCCTGCAAGGCTGCTCCCTCGTCTCCTCAGCCACAGGGTTTCGGCTTTGATTAAAATCACAAACCAGTCATTCTTCCTTGCACCTTTTCACCCCCACCGCCTCCTACAGCTATTACGCCTATTTAATACCCCTCAGGGTGTTTTCACTCTTGCCGTGTTACACACAGAAGGTGTTGTTCCCACAGGCGGAAATGTCACAAGTGACTGGTTCCAGGTCCGGACCCAACTGTAGCTATGATGGATGGTGTAAAAAGTTTGATATGATTGGAGCTCCAAGAAAAAAACAAAGAGGTCCACTATATGCTAAAACTGATCTTCTCGCACTTTGAGAACAGTTTAACTGCTAAATATAAAGTTTTATAGAGGAGTACATTTTCTGGCAGTGGACAGAGGGAGGCACTAGTGGAGGCAAAACCAGGGAGGACTGTGTTCTGTTTTGAACTGGATGTAAGAATCTCCCGTTGGGTGACCATTGAGAAAGACACCCACTGGGATCATTTAAAGCTCCAGCATCATTCATAGTATTCAATGACACCAGATGTTTATCTCGGATGACTGACTGATTCATTGTTTTCCAACACGTTTGTTACCATATGTTGTAGTCTTTTGGTGAAGTTGCATCCATAAACAAATCTTTCAGTGATCAAAATTCAGACAAATTTAAAATCTTACACCCACTCTGAATTAGCGACGAGTGCGCTTCTCATATCTCTCTTACCCAGCCACAAGATGTTTGATAGTTGATAGTCCAGCTGAAATGTTACAAGAAACGGGATGTGGGGTGACATGCAGCCTTGAGTAGAATTAAAAACCTGTGCCACTGCGACGAGGACGCAGCCTCTGTACACTGGGTGTACTTTACAACTGAGCTACAGGGATGCCAGCATTCACGGTTGGGAGAATGTTTGATTTGAAGGTCAGCTGTCCAGCATAAGCATCAAGATAAACACTGATCAAACAAAAAATCTGTTGCTGATTGAAATTCAAACCCAACACAACTGTGTATACCAGTTTTGTTAGTGATTACCAGCTTGTTCTTGCCATACTCTATGATTTTGTTCTTTTTTTTTGGTGTGAGACACAGGTGGCTTACTGCTGAATCATGGTCTTCTTCACTGTGCTCCAGTGATCACCGCTTTGAATGACCCAGCAGACCTGAACTGCCATCTGCTTGAGGACTCCTGCTGTCTTGTTTTCGGTCTCTCAGATCTTGAGATGTTCTGCGTGTGATGTTTCTAAACCCCTTTCCTTTTTACTGGCTTCCTGCATCCCCATCTTTCATGTCTCCTGTGCACACTCCCTTGCCTCATTCATTCCTTTTTACGATGTGATCTTCTCTGCAGCTGCATGCATTGCCAGTGCTTCGACGGCTTCTACCCACAATGCAGTGTAGCAGATAAATCATCAACCATTAGCTCTGCGAACATACACGTCCTGGAAAACTAGTAAACCTTTCACAGCTAAATGCTATTCATTGCTGTGTCTGCTGTCTCTACTATAGGGGGTGTATCACCTGCCAGCAACGCAGCATCGTTACAGTATTCAAGGACTAACTGAGAATTAATCAAGGTTCCCAACAAGCCTGCTTAGAATTACATGTATCCATACAGTACCAGAGAGACTCCCTAAATCTACACAAGTATAATGAGTAGCTGTGAATAAATCTCAGCAGGAATTTCTCAAGAATTCCCTATGGGCCTAAATATACATACCTATGAGAGGACTGTCTCATTTTAAACACCATTTGAATTAACACTACGCAAAGATAGAGAATAAAACACCACAAGGCAGGCAGGCAAGTGTCACTCTTGAGTTCAAAATTTGTTTCTCAAATCAGACCTTGAAGACGTATTGTCCACACTATAAGCTGCAAGTGATCAGATCGGATTTCCTTGACCACTGACCCACTTTGCGAGAGGCACAATAGACTCTATGAGACTAGATATGAGATATGAGCGGACAGAAATTCCATCCCTTCGAATGGTGGATTGGACTTGATTTGCAAAAATATCACATTTTGATGTGCTTTTGCTGTCCGGGCTCACTGGACACAACCTAGATAAGCACAAAAAAACAATGTTACAAAGGATTTGGGTGGGCAGTCTGAACACAGCATTAAAAGACTGTCACATTTGAAAAACATTATCAAATAAGGCAGATGCATTGAAAGGTGTTTTGATTTTTAAATTACAGATAGCATGAGACTATCAGCAGATATGGGAATTGCCACTCACTTACTCTCCCCAGTAGCTCTGCGGGTCAAACCATCTCCCACCGCTCGCTCTGACTGTACTGTACTCTTCATTCCTTGGCTTCATCTCAAAGTCCCTTTTGCTCACTGGATTTTGCCATCTCTCTCTCTCTCTCTCTCTCCCCCCACTCCCGCTCTGTATTGTAAATGAGTGCAACAAGCCGGGCGAGCGCTCGATTTCCCACTGGCTTTGTAGTTGTTTGGCCCTGAGGTCAAAGTGAGAGTGGAGGGAGCGTCGAGCGAACCAAACCCAAGATCGGCCGCACTCCTGCATTCTCGTAGAAGCCGACAGCTTAGAAAAATATTTGATTTATTTTTCTGCTCTTGCTGCATATAATCAGATAGAGGAAATCTACAACATTAAAGGGAGTTTTCAACATTATGAGAAAAGGTGTGGTGTTTTCTTGCTAGCAGCCGCTTAGCTAGATGTTAACACGGCATAGAGATCACCTGAACCATGCCTACAAAGAACCCCATTCTTGTCCCTATCAAACAGCTAACAAGCAGATGCCCTCCAGCTCGTTCTCCTTTGCCTGCTTGTCTGTTCATTATTAAATCTGCAAGCCTCTAGCGCTGTCTTCGTATGGGCCCTTTATTGCTAATTGGCCAATTCCACATTCCTGCTCGACTAAAAACGTCCTGCAGGTAGTGTGCAGACATCGACAGGGATCCTGCCTCTCTTTCTCTGTAGTGACCACCTTCTTTTCCAAACCGGCGATTGCGCACTGTGCGGCAAAGAAAAAGCAGCCGGAAAAAGGCATGTTAATCTGATCGCTGAGCTCTCAGCCGCCTCGAGTTCGTGCCTCATTTTCTCTGTTGGCACAATTTCACCAGTGCAAACTTTTCAATAATGCGTTGCGCCAGATATATCAGATATATGACAGAGCACTCCTACTTTGAACTTGTCCTCTCTGCCATTTGAAGGTGGATAAAACAACGCAATAGGTCTTGATGCAATGGTGGAGGTGGCAGAGCGGGTTAACAAGGGGCTGATGACACACTAAGCAAGGTCTGGGCTCTATCTGCAGCAATAAATGGACAGAAAATGATTGACTCGACCATCTCTGGCAGCAATCTCACCCAAACTGCCCACTTCATCCAGAGCCCATCCCGCTGAGCACCTGTTGTGTACCACTCAACCACGACCGATAAGTGGAAATTAAATCTCTCTTTGAGGGGAGGGACAGCATTCTCCCACTGCAGGCCATCTGTTTTTAAAGGATATAGAGTCAGCTCTCAAGTCTGACACCTGATTCTGTTACAGACTGCTGTAGAGGACACTCAACAGCACAAAAAAAACCCAAAAAACTTGCTGTTGTAACTTAATCACCGCTAAATTACATCTGTTCACCCAGACAATGAAAACTTCATTTTCATTTTATCACTGGTTTTAATTACACCAGTATAATCTATTGGAAAAATACAAATTAAAGGCTTCCCTGCATTAAAGTTTATTGGGTTTATTGAGGTAAAATTAAGGTATTTTCAGCTGAATGTACCTTCAGCTACTATGGGTCTTCTCAATCACACCACTAGTTCAAGTTCCAGCCCTAAAGTACTCAGTGCTCACAGGTGGGACCACAACCATCTTCGAACTGGGCCATCAACTACGCACCTGTGAAATCGGGTGACTGCATCTTGCATGGTTCCGACCCTACTGCACTGACAAAATCTGTCCACAAAACGACAGACACACAGACAGAAATGTACAAACACCTTGCAAAGTACTCAGAACTGCTTCAAAAGGTTTATGCAGAAATGTGGACCAGGGGCATACATTTGGGAGGTCATCCACGTACTTTCTCCCCCCCTTTTGATCTCAACTGCACATCTGTCTCCAGGAGGATATTGGCATAATGACACAAAGAAGTGAAGTGAAGTAGTGTGGAGTCATGGAAGATGTTGTCTCCATTGTTAAACAACCACCAGTGCTGATGAAAAACCATCTGATGTGCTGATCTGTGATGCTCACGTACAACGTAGGCACAGCGTAGTTCTGTTTTTTTCACACTTTATCTGCTAGTAATGTTGAAGTCGTGCTGAATCTTTTGTGTGTTGCGGCCTTCTGAGAATTACATTTTACGATTTTTCCAAAGTCTCTCTCATGCGTTGCCTCGGGTTTCATTTTACATCTCATATTTCGTCTACCTGATCCAAACACTTACCGCTCTGGGCTGTTCTCCTGGTGGGCATAAAATCAGATCTTTTGTTGAAAGCCAGTGTGATAAAAAAAAAAAAGGAACGTCTTAATATATATGGGAAAAAAAAACACTTTTGATTTGTGCCGTCAGGAGATACTCCATGTGCATCTGGTCTTCATTTAATGCCGCACATCCAACTGCCGTTATCTGGCTCATATCTGTTTCATTCACTGCCACTTTGCCTCATACACTATCAGCGAAGAGATCAGACGTTTAATGCGTGTAGAACTTAGATATCTTATACTGCTGTGTCCCCTGGGCCTATTTGTTAGCTGTCAGTGACTATCTACCTTCATCCCTGCCCCATTGTGTTTGCAGGCTCATGCTGCCAGAAACTGGATCTGTCAAATGGCCGTCCCCGCAGGGTAATAGCAGAGCTCTGCATTTTGTTAAATCGATCCTGGGAGACGCATTAAAAAAAGAGAAAGGAAGAAAAAGGGTAAGAGAGCAAAGATGAGATGGAGAGCAATAATACCACACCAGGATGCTAGTTAGAAGGTAACGCTGAGGAGCAGGCGGACAGGTTTTTGTCTGACAGCGCTTGATGGATGGTGGAAGTGAGAGTGAGGCAGCAAAGGGAGTTCTCCTCGTGCAACAGATGGCTGGTAGGTGAAAAAGAAAAAGACAAAATGATAGAATGAGGGATGCGAGGAAAAATGGGATGGAATGAGTCGACTGGAAAAGAAAGATGAGGTGTACGGCTGAATCCTGCTTCTCTCTGCAGAGCAGTGGTTGTCATCAGATTTATATAATGTGTGATTCACCAAGCCCCGACATGATTTCAATTCACATGTCCTCCCGAGGAACTCGCTTACAATCGAAGGATGTACTCTATAAAACCATATAAATAAGTCGCACCGAGGGGACTCGCCTTAAAAGGCAAATTGCAACTTATTTCACACAGTTTTCACCACTGCACTGATAGAAATGTCAATGTTTTGTACAAAAGAAAGGTCTTTCTGACTGTTACAGGCAGAGAGGCTGCCAAACAGTAATTTACTTTTAAGTAGCAGGGGACAGTTCCAGTTGGGTTTGTAGAGACGAAAACCCAGTAATTTTCACTGGGGGTCAAGCAATCTCCAGCTGTGTTTGTGCCAACAGAACCAGGTATTTTGAAGGCAACCTTGAGCCATTTGCAGTTGTGTTTGTATGGAATTAGATTTGTGCCAAAAGAAACAAACAAAACTTCTTAAATGTCAAAGAAAAACAGGAATTTGAGAGAACATAAAACTCATTTCAAAAATAAAACTTAGAACTTGCAATCAAATAATTTGTCAAATAGTGTAAAATATTGGTCTTTTACTCTTCTAATAATGCATTATTTTGTTTACGGTTCCCTCTGCTGGTCTCTCTCCGCTCAGACTTTTGCGCTGACTCTCAGCTTTGCGCTCTCTCTGCAGCTCTTTCTCGTTTGCGCTCCCTGACTTTTTGTTTGCAGTTTTGGCACAAACCTCTCGGGTAGGCGGGCCTTTTCAGCAGAGCGTCCCGATTGGCTAGGTAGATTTTGACTGACACAGCTCAGTACCTATGTGTAGGTAGCTAGCGCGCTAAACGACCCCAGCTTTAAAACGGAGAGAAGAAGAAGATGACGACGACAATGAAGACCAACAGTAACAACCCACAACAAGAAAAACAAGTGAAATGTAAGTAGTTATGACATACATATATTGTTCTTCAGTGTCGTTGTCGTCCTCGTCATCTCTTCTTCTCTCCGTTTTAAAGCCGGGGTCATTTAGCACGCTAGCTATCTACACATAGGTACTGAGCTGTGTCAGTCAACAACTAATTAGCCAATGGGGACGCTCTGCTGAAAAGTCCCGCCCACCCGAGAGGTTTGTGCCAAAACTGCAAACAAAAAGTCAGGGAGCGCAAACGAGAAAGAGCTGCAGAGAGAGCAAATTATTTGATTGCAAGTTCTTAGATTTATTTCTGAAATGAGTTTTATGTTCTCTCAAATTCCTGTTTTTGTTTGACATTTAAGAAGTTTTGTTTGTTTCTTTCGGCACAAATCTAATTCCATATGTTTGTAGCCAAACCATGATGCTTTCTGACAAGCACCAAGTGAAACCAAACTGAAGCTAAACAAATGAAAAAAAATTTGTAGAAACGTGCTCAGTTAACATTTATTCTGGTGATTGATTTAAATTTTAAGATGACGACTTTGTACAAAGGTAAGGGTAAAAGTTAGGTTTAGGTGAAGTTTAAAGTTAGCTTAAGCTATGTTTTGGTGATGGTTATGGTTACTGTGAGTCTCCAGGAAATTGCTGTAAGCCCATGTAATGTGAGTGATGGGACCATGACTTTGTGTACACAGTAAGTAAATATGTGTGAGGTTGAGTGAAAGAGGAAAAGTCAAGGTGAGGTAACATATTCTAACTCAGTAAAGAAAGGAACGGACAGAAAGCTTAGAGCAAAAAAAAAAGAGAGAGACATTCAGTTGAGGAGTGGCAGATGGAAGGAGGGAAAAGCAGAGCGAGAGAGAAAAGAACTGATTGAAATAGTATGCATTTTCTGCAGCAGGGCAGCCGGATGGCGGTCTGCACTGAGGGCAATACATCCTCATTAGCAACCCTGCTGCTGCCCCCAACATACACCAGCAGAACCACAAACACACACAAGATGTGGGAGGAGTCACGCGTGCAATGGCAGCTAGCTTGCTGGCAGAGGAAGTGCATGCGAGTGGGCAAGAAAACAGGAATACATTTGAAAATAATTGTGTCACACGTAATATGTTGAAACTAAAAACAGTATGACAGCAGTCACAGGGAAAAGAAGTCATGCCAGAGAAACAGGGGTAAATCAGTCCAGGGACCAACTTAAGTGACCGCATGGAGAAGCAGAAGGGCAGAACAGCACAAGTGGTTAACATGTCGTCCCTTGTTATTCAGCCACGGCGGAAAATTGGAAATGTCCAGATTTTCATTCATAAATTATAATCATATGTCAGTCAAAGGAAATGCCAAGCTTCTGTTGCAGAGAAAACATTGTCCTCTCTGTCTTCTTTAACTCAGATACACACACACACACACACACACACACACACAGGTGCACGCCCATGTACAAACACACACACACACACACACTGTGGGCAGAGGTGCTCTTTTATCTGACAGCAGGTTTGTGGTTACTCGAGTGATGGAAGACAGACTGGCGACCTGACAAGGACAGACAGCGACATCTCTCTCTCCTTCCCTAAAGCCTCGAGGGCATTGATAAGAGCAGACATTTTAATTTGCTAGGTCAAAACAGATGCTTCAAGGCCCTGCTGGCAGGCCCAGAAAAAAAGAAAAAACTAATGGGCTCTTGAATACCGCACCGGCAGAGGCAACATCAATCTACTGTATATTCTTACGGTCATCATTTTCTAATGGATCCTGCGCCAAAATATTTTAATGAACTAAAACAGAATACACCATATAATTAGCGTATCAGAATGATATATTGTAGCATATGCCATTTACAAGGGCCGGATGTATTTCATTAAACACTCAATGTAGATTAAAGACGAAAAAGGAATAGTTCAGCATTTCTGGGGTCTAAGTTTATTAATTTTTCTGCTGAGAGTCGAGCTGAGAAGTAGATACCACTCACACACACAAAGCTACAGGAAGCAGACAGCGAACTTAGCTAAAGACTGGAAGCAGGGGGGGAAACAGCTAGCCTAGAACAAACCCTTCTAACAACCAGCACTAGTTAGGACCAATTATATAACACTCAAGTCTCAAAATAGCGATTTCTGTTCGACAGGTTGTTATGGATGGGGCTATTACTTGTGTCATGGGGCAGCGACTTCCTGGAGGTTTACGTGGAGCTGTGACGGTAAAGTCGAGGTTGAAAAAATGTTGATGCCGCGGCTGCTCGGAAGTGTTGCGCTGGAACAATTCATCCCGCAAGGTCATCTTTACTACAGGAACAGGACGTGTAATGTAAATGCAAATGGTCACAACAGCCCAGAAAATCAACGTCCTTGAGCAGGATCGGAGCGACACTTTGTATCACAATGCAGAGCCCTATCACACCATTATACAGTATTACTCATTCACTGACTCATATGACACTGCTCAGCTACATAAATGTATATATACACTCGCAAACATCTGGCTTTGTCATTAATGTGAATGTGTACAGTCGGCATTCACTCCCACATTAAATGACCCTGCAGTAGTTCGGGGCGATGTCAGGATGCCATGGTGCGTGTTTAGCTGAGGCCGCCGGCTTGTTAATACCTTTTATATGAGAGGCTGAAGTACAGTAAAAGAATATTAGAAAAGTAACCACCTTCACTGATTAGTGCTGCACATCACGACTCTGAACAGAGATGAGAAAGAAGCGAGATGTCTCCCTCCTCGGTACTTCAACCATTGGCCATGGGAGAAAAAAACAAGCCGTGCCTAATTCAGAATGTTATTGACTGATTCTTTTTCACACAAGTTTAAATGTCTTCTGGATGGAGTCTGACGAGATGCGTGATCTGCTGCTTTCTAGTGTAGTCACGCAAACATGTGAGAAAACGCAGAACTCCTCGTCTCCACGTCCTTTTAGCGGGTTTTCAACACCATCAAACACAATAAAAGTGGTGATACATGTGTTATCATAATGAAACTGCTGAGACCAACAGAAACAGCGCTAAGTAGTTAAACATGATCTATGGAAAGATTAAAACTCCAAACAAAACGTTGCCTCACCTCCCTCTCTGACGATTTACCTTCTCTTTAAAACACCAATTTGAGTCACACTCAGCTCAGCTGAACAATATCTGTCCCCTGGTGCATCTAAATCATGTCTTACAGAACACACACAGCATTCAGCACAGTTGTCGTATTGTCCTCCCGCTCATGAGGATAAATGTTTCTTGTGTAAAGGACTCAGAGCGCTGAATGTTCACCCTAAATGCCTCGGTAATCATCTGCCACACGGTGCTGTTCTATCTGAGCACACGAGCTTCAGCCTCATGACGATGTGCAGCACGAAATGTTTGTTCTGCAACACTGTCAAATGTTGGCTCGTCTCTGTGTGGCTAAGTATGTAGGAATCAATGAAAAACATTGAGTTTGCACAATAGGAGCTTTTTGCAATGTGTCCTTAAACAGGAAAAAAAACATGTGATTTTATGACAACTGTGATGCTGCATTGTCTTCTTGGCGACGAGTTCAGCTATTTTTAAAAACTCATCTGAGAGCGACTGTGCCGTAAATAACTCCTCAGCTGATCAGAGAAGAGCTCAGACTTCCCAGGGTACGCCACAGCAATGGATTCCCACACCAGGCTCTCAGCAGGGTTCATTCTCACTATGCCAAGTAAAAAAAATATTTGCTCGGCGCGCAGAATTTGGAGGTGGTTGTTGCCCCTCGAGATGCTTCAACACAAGCATGAAGCAGACTGTAAAACCGCACCACACGGTGCACAATACAGCATGTAAAGCAATTCAGCCTGGGAAAAAAAAAAAAACACATCTCCTGAATCCTCATGTTGACATAAATGCGATGGCAAAGGCAATATTTAATGAGGCAAAACTGCGAACAGCAAACTGAATCAATGAGGTGCTGTAATGAGACTTACTTGTTAACAAGGGAGAAAAAAAAAAAAAAAAAAAAAAAAACAAAAGGCAGAGACAGGATTTGTTCGCAGGAAAAATCAGACTCCCAGAATTTCACACCGAAAAAGTATTTTTAACCTGCGTATGCTTTAAGACCCCGGGCTAAACTTAGCGCACTTTGGCATAGAAAATCATAACCGTACAGTAGCTTTCACAGAGAAGCGTCGGGTGACTTACTAACTGCAATTATTCTGGCTTAAGTGACACTTTTTGGGACATTTGCATGAGACAAACCCTCCAACGAGCAGAATAAATCTGACTCTCCACGCAGCCATGAAGATGTCTGCAGAGGGAGTAAAGTAGGGCAGCGAGATGTGCCGGTGTAGATTCAGAGGTATTAAGGAGTCATTTTGGAGCGTTCTTTGATGCCTGCCCTGGTTTGGCGAGATCTTTCAAGTAATGAGGGAGGTTTAAGGTTTTGTCGTCCTCTCGCCGGGGAGCTTTACGAGCCTCGCTCGGTTCAGTCTGACAAGCGGCAGAGAAAGGTAGAGTCTGTGTGCGTCATTCTCAGGAACAAAAAGAGCGAGCCAAGGATTAAAACTGTAAGAGCCAGAACTTATGACAACCAAACACAAAGCCTAATCAAAGGATCAGTGTCCTGTCGATCCAATACTGGAGACAATACCCTCTCTTTTAATCTTTGTGCTTTCCCTCTCCGGGCCTTTTTCTAGCAGAAGACTGATGTCAGCACTCTGGATTGTCATGCTCAATTACAAAAAGGGTGTCTGGCCCATTTATATTATTCTGCACATTGATCCTGATCAAACCCACAACCAGCTAATAACCATCGATCTCTGTCCAGACGAATATAACTCGATTTTAACAGCGGACCCCGGATCCCCCTCATCATCTCCACATCCAATGGGGATCCATTTTAAATGGTTTTAATTGACAATGTATCATCGACTGAGGTGTTGACTGTCTTGCTCCATTATCTAAACATGAATTTCTTTCTTTACCAGTTTCAGCTCGACGTCAGATCCGCGTTGCTCTAAGCCAGAGTATGTGTGCGTGTGTTTGCAGCAGTTCGTCTGAGAGGACATATGTCCGACCGAGCAGCGGCATATTTACTTTGCTTGTATTTCTGTGTGCACAGCATGCTTTCCCCACATGCTCCATGTGCAAATAACTGTATCCGAGTCCTTCAGATCTGGCAAATTCTACATCTGATCCCTCAGTCGTGTTCATCCTTTCCACATTAACTCCCATTGAACTAAAACAGAGGCATTTTCATCGTATAATGAGTAAAACGCATGATCTAAGGATATAAAGATGAGGAGGACGCGTTGAAAGATTTGATCTATTTTTCACAGTAAATCACTTTTTTTTTCCCGCAGAGATTTGTGTCAACTGATTTTGGAGCAGAGCAACAAATCCCTCTATAGTGATGGATCTTGCTCATGCCAAAGCAAGCTCCACCCTTCCATCCATCCATCCACACAAAGGGAGGTGGACGGACAGGCAGGGGAGAAAAAATGTTTACTTTCATCCTGATGGATTGGCAGCGGTGAGACTCACACCACCGTAATTCAGCCAGTGGTTCCAGAATGAAAGCATTGATAAAATACGCTCAGTAAAATAACAGCAACAACCGGTGCCCAGGGGACGCACTGGATATAAGGTCATTAGTAACATCCTCCTGTATTTTCACTGTTGGTGAAGAAATTGCTCCCTTTCATCACAGCGCAACATGGATCTCTTCATTATTGAATAGGTACTTTTTGTAAGCACATGAAAAGGAGCATATTCAGACTTTTGTGTTTCAAATGTAATGGTACGAGTATGCACGGAGAGGTCAATTTAACATTCTGCACTAGCGATCATCTGTTCAGGTGAAAAAAAGAAAAAAGAAAAAGACAAGCAAGTTATACAGGCCGAGTAGAGTAATGTGCCAAAGATGATAGGCCGTTTATTAGGATGACAAGTGAAGAGAAGTGAAAGGCATGGCTCTCCCCCAGGATTTTTGAGTCTAATGGTGTCATTAAGGGAGCACCGCCCCCACCTCAGCCGCGTTCCGAAGGCATCTCATCTTTAGCGATCAATTTGGTTGCAAGGTAAATGAGCCTCGGCCGCTTTTCGCTGAGTGAAATAGACAGCGCGTTCCTCGAGCCTCGCGTCCGGCCTCAGCCTTTCTTCAACCAGCCTCCCTTTAGAATATGGCTGTCGATGCTCAATGGAGGGAAAACCGACCGCGGTTTAGAGGAAGTTATACGTAAAATACACAATTAAAAAAAGTAAAGCAGAGTTAAAACACCATATATATATATATTTTTTTTGTATTTCTGATAGCATTTACGTATGAGTACGACTCCATTCATTTGGGGTGGGGGGCTCTTGTAATTGGCAAGGCGAATGTATTTCTATTGCACCTTCTGTATGCAAGGCAATTCAAAGTGCTTTACATATACAATACACACAATTGGCCAAAAGCACACAGAATCAAAACAATAACACAATAATCAAGGCATAGAATGTAAACAATTACATTTGATTTAAGAGAATGTATCAAAAGCCGTGCAAATCAGGTGGGTCTTTAGCTTAAATTTAAAAGTAGACAGCTTAGCGTCCAGCCTAAGCTCACTTGGCAATTTGTTCCACATTTGGGCAGCAAAGAAGCTAAAAAACAGCTTTATTGTGTCTTTTTTTTTCTTCTGGGAAGTCCGTATGCTACGACTTGGCCTACTTCAGCCTCCACTGTCGAGGTAAAATTGGCGCGGAGATGTGTACAGCAGCGCGAGACAAAACCACACGCATACCCCAACACATGAGCACACAAATGGCTCCTTGTGCTGGAGTTGGGGAGAAGAGCAAGCCAGATACTGGCATTGACCACAGGCCTCGATTACCAATGCCAAAACAAAATGCTGCACTAATCCCAATTAGGCTTCTGTAATGAGGGGAGCCTGCACACGAGGAGGAAGTGCCAGGCTGAATCCCCAAAACTCAATTACACAGCTATCCAGGCAAGGAAAGCAGTGACAGAGCCCAGTAATGTGTGTATATGTAAATTTGAACGTGTGTGTGTGTGTGTGTGTGTGTGCAAGTGCCGAGATACGGCTGTGACTTTAAAGAAAGAAAGATGGACACAAAATGGGGAAGCGGAGAGATTGTGTGGGTGCAGAAGAGGCTCTAACTCCAAAGGAACACACAGAGAGCGAGGCTTAATTCAAAGTCAGCGTTGTACTCGTAAGCAGCGGTTCACACATGAAGTGTCTTGCGCAGCTGCGGGCAGAAGACATTTGAGGCCGAAGCCAAAAAAGTAAGAACTAACTTTGTTAGTGAGCTGACACATGAGGTCAGGAGCAGGTCAACTAAACGGGTGTAAAAACTTCTCAGCGAAAGTATCAAAAAGTTTTCGAAAAAACGAGTGTCAAATTAGTGTTGACAGGAGGTCTCGCCATGGTTTGCGTATGGCGGGCAGAGTGACACTTTGTGCAGGAAGTCAGTAATTTGAGGGAACCACTCTGTGTCGTCGCAACACAATACGACTGTTTAATTTTGGCCCACGATTCAGTTTCAGTTTCACTCTTCTCTTGTGTTTTAAAACATGATCCCTCCAAACTCCAAAAGTACCCGCTCACATTATATGTGTGACCCCGCCCCCCCGGCAGACGCTGTTCTTACCGGCTCTGGCCTAATGCACTTAGAAATTAGATCTTTAAAAGTGCTGGTCCCACTCTAATTCAAGTGCCACATTCTAATACCAATATCGGTGTTATCAAAGTTGAGTTAATTAAAGCATTAAATGTTACCAAAGCCGAAATGAGCCAGAGATTTTCCACTGTTTGGCAGCTGGAGGTGGACTCAATGGGGCCATTTACCTTTTTTTCCTAACAGGCTCACGGACACATTAGTTATTTCCCACACGCAGAAAGACTCGAGGTGTGAAAGCCGGTCACACTTTCATTAGGCTAGTTTCACCCCAGGACCAAGTTTTTTTGTGAATTCTCTCTCAGGTGTAAGAAAGCCCCGGGGCCCAGTAGAATGAGACGAGCAGATTCTAATCTCAATGCCACTACAGTCCGATCACGTCACATGATTACACACGCCGCACACTAATTTAAGTGACCTAAAAAGGCAGCGGTCATATTCACAACGTCGGGCTGATTTAGTGAAGATTAAAATTGATTTCCTAACTTTTTTTTTCTCCATTTTGCACAAAGTTTGCGACGCTCCAGAGTTTCATGGATTCTGCATGTCTCGCTTTCTTTCTATTACTAAGTAATTGCGATGCTTTGCTGCCTTTTCTTCTGATAATAGGTGATATGTTTCAATAAAACGGTGTTTCTGAAAAAGGAGCGGCAGGGAACGATTTGTGCCATACAGTAGGACCTGTTGATTTCGCTTGAGGATGACAGGTAAAACGGCATATGTGGTGGTAACTCACAGGATTAATAGCCCGTGACTGATGGTGACGGTGGGAAGATGCTGCTGCTGATGTGTGTGTGTGGCTGTGTGTGTGTGTGTTTGGCTGTGCAGAGGGCGAGGGAGACAAAGGCGTCTCCTGTAAAGGTCACCCAGTCCCCGATTAGACACATCAGCAGGCTATTAGCGACAAGGGAAACTGCCACAACCTCCTTCCAATCAATGGAAAAAGATGCCACACGGAAGGACGGCTACCAATGGTAACCCCCCTATACTATTTAATTCCCTCTCACAAATGAGTCTGAACTTCTCGGCGGTGAGGAAAATAACACTCAGACCTCAGGAAGGATTTATCTCCCACCTCTTATCAGAGTATTACCCGGCCGTAATATAAAAAGATTGAGAAAAAAGTGAATTAAAAATGAATAAGACGTCTGGAGGTTGATTTGGATAATGGTTTTGGAACGTTACTCCAGAGCCAAGAAGAGGAAAGTGGTGGTGGGAACATGATTCACAGTTGGAAGACGACTCCCTGTGTGTGCAGGAAATGTTGCGAATACATGCCGTGTTTCTTCTTTTAATTCTCTTATCATTTAATGTTTCGGGGCAAAACTGAGCCCCGCGTTTTTTTTTTTTTTTTTAAGCCCGCCGCCACCACCGAAACACCTCAAGAATGCCTCACCTCCAAATCCCTTCACACATGCATGCACAGCCATAATTGAATTCCTCCTATTTTTCAGAGTAATCGGCGAGAAGCCTTCACCCCTGGCTATTTTTATGTTCATGGCACTGCAATTCAAACTTTGAATGACAGCAGCATTCTGATGAGGTGCTTTTATGACTACAAGTCGCCATCACACACACACACACACACACATATGCATACATACACGTGTTGAATCACACTGCAGTCCTCTCTTCACGGACAAATCTTTTATCTGTCACCGCTTCCTTTCGCCTCTTGATGGCTTCATTTGAATAAGGCCCATGGGGAGCGATAGCAGCGAGAACATTAAGGAATGTCCAATGTGTTAATGCGTGTTGCCTCCAGGAGTCATTGGAAAAAAATCTCTCTCTCTCCCCAACACATAAGGTAAGACAAATGCTTCCAGCAGCCTGGCAATGAGCAATATCAAATTAATTACTGGAGCAGACACGGGACCATGTTGAATTTTCATGTCATAATTACCCCGTCCAACCTCATTCTGATTATCACTTTATTAAATCACATCGTTATAGCTTCAACCGTACATTTTGTGAGGAAAACAAAAGGACACACACCAATTTGTGGTTGAAAAACAAACAATCAAGTCATCTTGAATCACGAATCATAAGGTCTCCTACAGATTGAATAAATGGTGGTGACCTCGTTGGCCTGTTATTTTTCGCTTTTGCGGGGAAATGTGCAAGCCGAGCCTTCGACCATGGGGACAGGCTTCGGCAATTCAGCCCTAAAAAAAAAGAAGGAGGGGTCATTATATCACCAAATCCTGCCTTGGTGCCGGGCTGTGGTGACAGCTGTAATGAAGTCTACGTGAGAGAAGACACAAAAACGCAACATATCTTTGTTGTACGACTCCTGATGAAGTAAATGCGACCCGTTAATCACAGAACACACTTAAGGGAGGAGGTTGACAAATTGTTATTATTATTCTACCCATATGATTGACAGGGTTAATAACATTGTGATCAGACGGGGGCGGGTCCGACCAAACATAGTCGACGAGACTGTAACTGCGCTGTGAACAGCCTTTTTTCAAACAAAATCAATGGACGCACATCAGAAATATTAAAACAAACAACAGCCTTTAACCTGCTCTCTGCAGTGCGTTCTTTAATTTTCTGGAAGCATTTCTCCATCATACAACATAGATGTGCAGATACAACACCACAGTCTGGAACCACAGAAGGATTCAGTGACACAGCGACCCCTCCTTCTCTTTTTAGGTTCATTGAAGTAATTCAGGAAACAGATATAGGGTGCTGTATACACTCTATGTATGTCAGCCAGCTGGACAGCTTTTTCAAGCCTATCATGTGAGGATACTCACGATTGTCCTGATAATAAAAAAATCATAATGATCAGTGAGGGTTTTCCTGAAGAAATTTGGTTTGAACTATGAGTCAAGACTGAAGAAAAATAGCCATGGCTTTGGATTGACATAACACAAATGTGCTACTAAAGATGACAGAGCTTTTCCCCCTGTGTATCCTTAAATGAGAGCTTTCCAGGAAATATTTGAATAACACTCCAAACGTGGACAGGCTGATTGGACCGGTGCACTTAGCGGGGGATTAATCTGAACAGGACTGAACGGGGATGGTTTCATAACCTGCTTCTAACTTTGTCATTTCAAGAGCAATTTCAACATTACACAATGAAAGCAAACCTTCAATAGACTGTCAAATGTCAGAGACTGTATTATCCCAAGATAGCCCCTTACCAACAGGATTACAGTAATTGAAAACAGCAAAGAAAAAAAAGAGTGTATTTGCATTTGTATCCGTTTTTGTATGGCTAAAAAGGATTAGTCGTGCGGTTTTACAAACTATATCCCACAAACTAATAGTGTGATTGGAAATACTTTGTTCTTGTTCGGTGAGCGGGTCAAGTGGGGACTGAACTAATGTCGAGAGCGTAGCAATAAAACCTCCCCGTCTTTTATCTGGATCCTTTTCATTTCTGTCACTCCGGCTTTGTTTCAGATCTGCCTCGCCTTCTCATGGTCCTCCAGGCTGAAGCTTCAATCCATCTTCCTTTTATTTTTTTTGTTCCATCTCACTCTCACTGAGGGTCTTCCCTATCACCTCCTTTTGAGCCCCTTAATTTCATCAGCATGGGAATATGGGAATGGGAAGGGCTCCTTTTCATTTCCACGTCGTTAAAAAAAAAAAAAAAAACGCGCAACAGGGAAGCTGGAAGCTGAGATTTAGACCGATCTTAGGACAACAGACAATTAATCTCCCTTTTTTTCCATTTTAATCTCCACTGTCTGTTTCTTTAATCTGGTCTTCTTTCTCTTAGTCAACCAGAGACTCCCCCCCCCCCCCCCCCGTACATTCTACACCCCCTTATCCGGGCCAATAAGGAAACAGGAGCCTGGTGGTTATCTGTAATTCCAATTACAAAGACACAATAATTAGACGGGAATCAGAGGTCTAGCAAATTCCAACAGACGTTGGCTCCGTCCAATGACTCCATTTTAATTAGTCTCCAGTGCTTGAAAAGAAGTGATGCACGATTTTAAAGGTGGATCATATGCCCATTATTCTACGTTTTTAATTGAGAGAAATAATGATTTGCCTTCTTCTTTCCTCTCCCCTGCACAAATATGCTGACGGCCTTATAACATTGATATAATTCCTCTGCAACTGCGCTCATGGATATAAATCCATTGGTTCTGCTGTTGGGGCTGCCAGGAATAGACCACTTCATTCCACCACAGTTAAATAGACGGTCAAAAATAGGTTTTTGTTTTAGTGTCTCCTACTCGAAGGGAGGCAATTATTTCAACATACATGGCGACCCCCTGTTTTGCTATTTTAGAAAACATGAAGCGGAAAACATGAGGAGCAAATTATAATCCTTTGGGTTGTGAGTTGTTCAAATGGAAAGCCTGTATTTGTATCACTTCCACTTGCACAATGATATCATCCTCGGAGCTTATTTCAAGTTGTGTACCTAACCTAACGACTGGAAATGACAACTGCAGCGTCAAGGATTTAACATTTTTGCAAAAACTACAGCTGTCTAAAGCACATTAGACGGTGCAGCTGAATCATTCGATGTAACAAGCCAATAGCTTTGCTGCACAGTCACGGGCTACATACATTCGTACTGCTTTCTCTTTGGAAACTAATCGCAGCGCAGTGTCCGACCGTGAGCTACTTTACGTTTATTATGTGTATCGTTTTGACCCAAAATAGTCGCACGGTTACGAAATAATAATACCTGACAGGGACATCAGTGATCATTACGAGGGGTTTAGTATTCTAAGCAGTTATCACAATTGCAGAACGGTGCTTCAGTAATCATTCACAGCAGCCAGACTTTAATAATTAAACATTTAAAAGGCTGTACTTGGCTGCAGGCTATGAATCATCAGCCGAAGTTTGACATACACATGACATTCGTCCTGCCTAAGTGGTGGAAATCAAACACCAAGGAGAGAGAACACTAAGCTAACCCCTCTGTCCCCCCTTTAATCTGAAATGCCATGAATATATCATCACTTTTAATTGGGCATTATGCTGGTTTGTCACCCAGCTGCCCCGGGTGACTCCTCCTCCCCCACTCCTGCAGATCTGCATTATCTTGGCCGGCTGTATTATTTGTGTCATGGCTGAGAGGTGAAAGCTAAGCCGAGAATTGGAGGGTGTGTGAACTGTAGATCCTCTGAAAAAATGCCATGCTTAGCGGAGCCAAGCTGGCTTAGTGCTTTCAATGGGCGATCGCATTTCTACTCCCTCCAAAGGGGGGCCTCGGCAATGAGAAAGTGCTGACTCAGCGCCGACGAGACTGGACCGAGCTGCGATGCGAACACAGAGCTCATCCGAATTAAAAACCCCAGAGAGGAAAAAAAAAACGAAACAAACTGTGTGTTAGCATCCATCAGATCCATTTGAAATCATTACCTAATGGGTAACGGAACTAGAAATGCTGCTTCAGACGTGACCAGTAAAGGACATTCCCTGCTGCACTCTAAGGTCAAAGGTCAGAGTCAAACAGAAGGAGGATCGAAGCCAACTCCATCAATTACATATTCAGCAGACCACTGTGCATCTCAACCATAGTGGGGAAGACAAGAGGAAGGGCAAATCTCCTGAAACCTATTATAGATGGCACATCATAGGGCAATCAATGTCACTTAACACTTTATAGTGAACCTCGCCCACTGTAATGGGAGCGAGTGATAGTGGAGCACTCTGCAATCTTAATTAGTAAAATATTAAAGGCATCTAATGGGCACTGAAGCTTTGATGGATGGTACGGACCTCTACCACCTATTGTGATGTCACAACAGCAACCTGCCCCTGCCGGCCCCCCTGAGAGCAGAAATGAAGGGATTGGGAATATCAGGCGGCCCGTGGGCAGACTTGAGAGATGGTGCGACATTGGAGGGTTTCATATCCGACCACTCAGACTAAAAAGGAGACTGGAGTCCATGACGTGGGACCACGCAGGTCCCATTTTAAAGGTGCAAAGATGACGACTGACATCACTGTCCAGCGTAATGTCATTGTGTTGATGTTTCATCGCCGTTTCGCCGCTTTTATGCCTGTGTTGATATGATTTTTTTGACCCCATTACATTCTCCTGCATGGGTATACACATCGTTGTGTGTTTTTTTCCACCTCGGTTTAATATCTTTTTCTATTTCTGTGTCTCCTCGTCCGTCTGCACTGAGATGATGGGCTGACCTTGAGCTGATTGGGAAAGATTGATCACTGCTCGGATGGAAGGAAAGGAAGAGGCATAAAAAAATGAAAGCAAGACCTAGAGACCCAGTAATGAAAGTAGGAGGACATTGACTTCCTGTTTGCCCTCTTTCTATGACTCGTTTTAATAACCCTCTTTTAGCACTTTTTGAACAGTAGCAATTATCCCGCCTTTCAATTTTCCCTTTAAACCGACACCATCTATCCTACGAAGCTCCACACAGACACAGATGTCTTTACTCCTCTCTTTTATTTTTCATTCTGGCTCCCACCACCCGACATGTACTAACAATGTTATTCTTTAAATGATTCATACACAAATGATGAACACATCCCTGGCAACTGCTGGGAACCATTTGTGTCCAAGTTTGATTCCAACAGGCATACAGCGCCGTTGTTGAGTCCACACTCAGAGAACACTGCTTGACGTGTTCCAACCTGGCAGCCAAGACTGGTGCTGATGCAAAAAAAACAACAACACTCTGCTGCTGAATTAATGATTGCTTCAGTAAGAGAAAAATATTCTTCAGCTTAAAAATAACTGATATTGGCTAAAATCATATATATATTTTTTTTTTCTGCAGGTCTCTGGTTGTTGTAGAGCACATGACCGCCTGCATTCACATACCTTCATCATTTTTAACAGTCCCGCCTAACTTCAACACTTTAACTGCCAACAAACCCGGGGAGAGTAAAAAGAGCCACATACCATCTCCCCCTCAGTTGACGTACCGATGCACACAGACTAGGGATACACTGATTGTGAAATTCTGGGCTGATATCGATGTTTACACAACAATTTGGCTAATAACAGAGGCCATTACTAATGTTTGATTGTTGCCGTTTATTTTGTTTTTCCTTGTTAAGGTAAGCAAAGAAATCTTCATCATACATCTTCATTCAGTCATTGGGCCCTTCAAAAAAAAGCTGTCTTTGAAAGGGCACAAATTTGATCATACAAATTTATGAAACAACCTTCAATAAAACCTTCTTTCACATGGAAATGATTCATTTTTGTGAAGCAGCTGCTTTAAAAGCCTTTTTTTGCTCCCTACACAACGACCCGCTCCATGATAAGAATTTTTCAGCACTTGCGCAGCCTTTCAAACTGACGACAGGGATGTCTTGAGTCAGTAGCTCATGAATGTGCCCGTGCAAAGTTGATGTGACACAACAGATAAACATCAGACACCGCCATCGGTGAATGTCATCTTATTATGCCAATAGGCTGAAGCAGTCAGCCAGGCGTATATAAGATGATATCAAGGTTCGGCCAATAAATCTGTGCACCCTTAATACGGACACGTGAACCCTTGTTGAAACGTACAGAGGGACTTAACTAAAGTATGCCGACGAGTTATCATTTTATAACAGACAGTATCTTGTACTCAGTGGATCCATAACTTGTTCAAAGAAGATCTACGACTTTTGAACTCAAGTTTTTATAACCTGGGCACAGAAGCGATTATGTTGTGTGCACAAGATAAAAGAGGCTTACTCCAAGTATCGACCTTCTGGACGTGCTGAGCCCTTCAGGACTTGTACTGTATGTACTGAGAAGCATTTACAATACGGTAACCGCGCCAAGTCCCCTAGGGTGTGAGACTAAAAACGGCAATAATAAAGTGCCCTTTGATTACAGCCTTTACATCTACATGTTTCTGGCCTACATGAGTTAAGTAATGTAATAATGTGTTTATTACCCATTCACGATGAGTTTTTCTAATAACAACAACACATCAGGAATAGTGGGTAATTTAATCAAGTGTGCCCGCCTAAGGGGTCTCTCTGGAAGAAGCCGTAAAGTCCACTCGAGGACCTTTGTGGCCCGGGTGAATTGCGGGTTCTCTCTCAGACCTCTGGGGAATTCACCTGCACAGTCTGCAAGAGAGGTGAAATCCAGACAATTGGATGCAGCCAAAAGTATCGCCTTAGTGGACTGGTGTTCGTCTATCAAAGACAAAAACAGCACCTTTACTTTGACAGGTACTCTTCTTCACTGTCTCTCTCGACTGGAGCAGTTGTGATGAGAGTGTGTGTAGGACCTGAGAAAGAAGAGGCACCCGAGGCTTCGTCTGTAATGTTTTATGGAAAATGCATTTGGCCGTGTGCCAAACCGAGCCATTAGGGCTGTACTGTACTTTGAGAGCGCGTTTGCTGGGCAAACAAAAAAAAAAAAAAAACATCACACATCTTTGTTGACAAAGGGGGAGAAATGCATAGTGCAACAGAGTCCTGAATCCCCCCCCAAAAAACTATTCGGAGATGAGATCAACTCAGTGAATAGAGAAAAAGAAAATCCCTACACAGTGATGCAACACGATGCAAGAATACCACATAATATAGCTTCAAACCATAGAAATGACTCCTATATACATCACGTATATGCATGCACTTAAATGTGGAAAGCAGAGAGCATTTTCTGTTGTGCTACTAGAATTATGATTGGAAGGTTCGGGGTGATCGGCGGTTGTATTAACATTTGCCTTGAACCTTCATTCCCAGGTGTTTGCTTCATGTCACGCTAGTCGTCTTTTTAATCTAACCTTTAAAATCATATTTTCATATTCTCATTAAAATATCAATAGACTCTCAGTGATTTAGGTCACTGATGAGGTAAATCCAGGGAAAGTCATCGTCACTTGTCACTAGGCAACACTGCGGAAAACCCACAGAGAGTGGTTCAGTTTGAGAGAAGTTTGAGATTTAAATTCTTGAGCAGTCCTATATACTTTTCATGTTAATACACATTATTGTTACACTGATGGTAATGAGGTGATAAGTACACTAACTTAACTGTATGGTTGATGTAACAAATGTGAAGGAAAAGTCAAATGTTGGGGTGACTGGGGTTATATCATAGATAGAGAATTAATGAGATCTCTCTCGTTATTATGCCTGAAGGGGCTAGAGTCTTCCTGTGAAACTGCAGAATGTAGCCTTGGAAAAAAAAAATAGCATGAAATCTCACATGGAGGAACAGTAGCACGAGGCTTGTTAGAGATATTTAGAGCGCAAAACCTGAAGGAGACTGTTTTTCCAATGAAAAAAATAAAATAAAAAAAGAATGGACACTATTAGTATGGAATAAAAGAGACAAATTTGACAAATGCAGGACAGGTATCGCAGGGAGGCTAGAGGGATCATATTAATGACACTGCATCGCAAAGCCTCCAAAAGATAATAGGAATGTTTCTCCGGGCAAACACCAGGCGCATCAATAACAAATAAAAAGAGAATCTTTTTTATAGTCCTTTCAGTCGTTGGAAAAAAGGTGAGGTGGGCTTTAAAACCTTTATGTTCATATAACGGCAGACCTTGGGACCCCTTCACCACTTTGAACACAGAGATGAATGTGTCCTTTATCTCGTCTGGCGGATTGTTACTGTATGTGCTGCTTTGACATAAAAATCACTAATACAAAGTTTGCTTTTAAACTGCCTTTTAAACCAGAGGTCCAAGAGAGCAACTTCAACTGAACGCCTCCAGGGCGGAATCCAAAATGGCTGCTCCTTGCATCAACAGTTCTTAAATTAGAGAAAGTGTCTCATTAAATCCTTTTTTCACAAAGTACTGTCCAATTTCATGTCCAACATGGTTACAAGTGGTTCTCCAGCTTCTCGTGCTGGAACGCTATCAACTCTGTATGACGCCTTTCCCAGCTCTGACTCCCGAGGTAAAGTGAACGTACCACAAAATCATTAATCTTACAAATCAACAGATCACCACGCATCCTGCAAACAGGTGAGTGCAAAAAAGACAAAATGTTCAGTCTTTCACTGGTTCTCTGAACAAATGCGTGCGCTAAACAGGTCAAGATCTTTGCACGAGGCGGCGGTGCTCGTTGCTTTTGTCCACAGGCGGCGCCAGGATCAACGAAAAAAAATGTATGTTCTTTGTTGCCACTTTAACACTGAACAAGGAATCCTTCAAAAATGGAAAGTACCTGCAGAATGAGCACTAGTGTGTTGTTCATGTATACATACATGAACAGCCGAGCCATCCGAATTAGAGCTTAAGTGTCCTGCAAATGTGTTCTTATACGGCATTTTTACTCAACGCGTTAAAAACGATGACACTAAACTGCACACAAATAAAGCCACAAACAATATGACCAGCCAAGGGACACTCGGGAGGGGACATTCATCACTTGTCTTTTCATCCGACCCCCGGTTTCATGGTCCTCCTGTGTGATTGATAGTCAGCATAACTGTGACTAACGTGTTGTCCGACTTAATTAGCAAAGATGAATAGCAGCGTGTTGAGGCAGCGTCAGCCTTGTTTGGGCTAAGGAAAAAAAATAATAAAAATCAACCTGCGAGGGAGGGCTGCCCACCAGACGCAGTGAGGAGTAAAACAACCGCACCTTGCCAGCTCAGGTTAGCGTTGGGTGCACGGCGTGAAAGACGAGGCAAAGTTAAAGCCATCCAGCTCAAATCGAGGGAGAAAGGTGAGAATACCTGATGTGCAGGTTTCTACTCATCGTAATCACCTGTGGCATAGTTACATCTTCAGTCACCTCACCTACCAGTCACCTTGATGTCTCTCAGCCGTCTGTCTGGATTCTTAATTCCACTCCGTCCCCAGGTTCCCTTTAATCATTTTATTAAACATGCAGACAATGACCCCTCATGGGTTTTGAACAAAGAGTACCGCCTACTGCTCCAATTTCTCACTCCTCCAATCCCATAAAAATTACACAGCATCAAGTGCCTCATCACTGTGGCACGGTTGGAAGAAGCGAGACGTGGCTCCGACCCAAATTACCCCAAACACACAACGAGGATACGGCGAACCTCTAACTCAAACGCTAATAACTCATCACCAAAGCACGGCTGTGTTGTTGACTCATACAGTCAGGAATAGCAAGTGTTTTCACACCAAAGTGGCAGCGGAGTGGAATCACTTTTCAAGCTGACCCCGTGCACCCCGTGATGAGCAGCCCACTCCACTTGAGCTCAGAAGCAACGACTAAATCTAAAAAGAGAGAAAACTGCTTTTTTCGTGTATCAGCGAATTATCCCCACATACAGGGCGACTCAGAGAACACCAGCCGTCTGTACAAGTGGCTTCCTGTTTAGTTTTTTTTCTGCCCAGAACATTATGGAACAGGCTCCCCTCTGTCTGTCTCTCATTCTCTGTGGTATTCTCCTAGAGATGTGCAATACTGCTGATTTTCTGAGTAAAAAAAAACAAAAAAAAAAAAACCCAGGCATCACTGATACTGATACAATATTGAGACAAAAGCATTCTGCGGTTTTAAGAGTCAACACACAAAGTGAAGTCGAGACAGATGTGAATCACTTTCCCACAGTCGGTGACCACGATAAGCATCGGCAGGAGCTGCTCACTCTCTCAGTACCGGGACAATACCTGCCAGTGCCAAAGCACCTGGTGATTGAAGTCTGTCTCGCCCCACAGCTGCAGCTTTCTTCTCTTCACAATGATGCTGCATGGCCGTATTCTGACAGGCGGAAGGAAAAATAGTTCCTATCAAGCGGGCATCGTTTGGACTAGTGCCTGGTGACAGCAGGGTTACTTTCTGTTGTGTCACTCCATTTCTGATTTTAATAGATCAATCTTTTAATATGAAAATCGATCCTATGACAGAAACGTTCAAGATCTGATGTATTCAAATGTCGATCCGCACACAACTATAATCCTCCCATTGGGCCTGGATTTACTCCTAAAAGTCTGGAGGCCTGGCTAAACAGAACAAATGGAGCAGGGAAGTCTGGGCCAGCCACACAACGGGTAGTGCGACCCAGAACTTCTCCTCCTAAACTATAAGAAAACCGCATTAAGTAAACTAACAATGAAAGCTGCAAAAGCTGGACTACCAGGCATCTGTCCTCACAAGAAACGAGACAAACTCTAAGATGGCCGAGGCTACATAAAGTGAAGGAGAGAGAGCTGCTTCTCATCGGCCTCTCTTGTAATGTAGGCAGTACCAGCCGTTTATCACCAGGTCAGGAGTGCCTGGGAGAGAAGAGCAGGGGGAAGAAAAGGAGAAGAACACAAGACATGTAGACCTATTTGGAAACCACTACTGCAACGAGGAAAAAATTAAAGCCATCACCGGAGGAAGGACTCATCAAACGATCATTTGTAATGCCAGCTAACAGGTTGGTGCTGGTATTCTCTCTCGGCTGGTCCTGTCTGAATGGGGCTTTACTGTAGTAGAAATGACTACAGGGGAGCCTGGACTCCTGATACTAAACCGTGGCTCAAAAAGATCCCGGTGACTAATCCAACAAGATCAATATCAACCTTGCTCAGAGTAGGTGCATATGTGTCTAATCCTGGACCTATGCAAGCATCTGCTTTGGATCTGGATAAGCAGTGTTGCTTGGCTGTTCAGAGCCCTTAGAACACGATGTGGGGCCAAATCTTTGTGGGCACGACTACGTTTAGGTAGAGGTCGAGCTCTGTGCTCACTTGCCGACAACAGTAAAAGAGCAAATTCAGGCACTGTGGACCTCGACAATGGAAAATGACTGTTTATCTGGCTGGGCACACAGCATTAGCTTTGGAAGCAAGCTCTTATAAACGATGCAGTCTCTCCATCTTGGGAGTCATCAAAAGTGAGAGAGAGAGAGGGGCTGGATAAATAAAACAAAACAAATATTTTCACAGCATTCATTGCTTAAGTTTTGAATCCTTAAAAGAAAGACATGCAGCCCCTAGGTGTACATGACACTGCCGCATCCGCAGATCGATGACTGACTTTATGATTGCTGTAAAAAACATCTGGCAAAATGTTTTTGGGCATCCAGGTTAAAAAATGCAAGGCTGAGCATCAGTTGCTGTGAGGTGTTTGTTAGACCCAGACACGGTTTGATCTGACGAAGGCTGAGCTGAAAGAATGAGGGAGGAGGGTGAGCAATCTTCATGATGGATCACATCTGGGGAAATCAGACCGATCCTCACTGACAACGCACAGAGAAACGAGGAGAACCAACATATGGATTTGAAAACTGCGAATGCCGTTGTGCGTCTTTACAAGCGCTCGGAAGAAAAAAAAGTGACCTAGACTATCCATTCCGGTAGAGAAATTCAGTGTGTTTATATTTTGGGAATGAGCAAAGTGGCAAAGAGTATTTCTATAAATGTTTAAGAAGAGATGGAAAACGATTAACACTGGAGGAAACTCACTGATGGATTTGAATTGATTCCCTTGCCATCAGTGACTAAACTGAACTGTTTTTGTGTTAGTTATTGTGAGACCCGACAGAAAAAGAACAAAATTAATACATATAGAAATAATGCCTCAGTTATTTTCCTCCAGTGTTTCAGCCTCAATAGCATAAAAAATCACTCGCTGCACAAACTTGATTGTTTCAGACTGATGTGTATTTTTTCAAATGATAGACTTTTCGAACAGCATTTGCATAAATCTCATGCTTTTCATTACACAGCCGAGGAGAAGGCCTCTGAGGACAAAGAAAACAGAATTTAACTAATCTAAATAAGTCTGGATTGAAAAGGTCAGAACAAAGAGCTGCGTGTGATGAGGGTAAAGTGATGCAGAAAATCTCCAATACACTTTGTCAAAAGCATGAAAAACCAGCTAGAAATATGATCCAAATTGAACTGCTGGGGGCTCGTGGGGGAAAATATTTTAATTTAGTCAGGGCAACTAGTGCACCGTATTTTTCCTCTCAACTTCTCCTGATATCAGAGAACAAAGAATTGTGTACAGAGGATGAGGGAGGTAGATGCTGACGGCTCACGTCAGAGAAAAGTGAAGTGTTCAGAATCAGAAAAGTCACTGATTTATATCAGGGTTTCATCAAAGTGGCCAAGACACAATAAAAAAATCAGAAGCAAAGGACATCATGTGGCTCAAGAAAGTCAAAGCCAGGCCAAGTTGTCATTGTCATTGTGATTTTCTTATTTTCTTATTTCTCTCTTAAACTTTTTTTTGAAGTGTAAACAAGGCCGGCGAGCTGTCTGTTTGTATGAGCGAGCATCTGCCGCCCTTGGGAGCAGCGCTCGATGTTTGTGGCATCACACTGACATCTGGCAACTTAACTTTACTCAGTCGGGCAACACGTGTTATTAACGCCTTGATGTAGTCTGAGACACAAAAAAAGAGCTTGTCGGTGTCAGTGCCGACAAAAGGCGCTGACAACGTGGTGACAACAGGAACCGCAATTACAGACGACATGTGCTTAAAACCGCCAATTAACAGACATGATGGACATATGAGGAGCATCAAAACAAAAACAACAAACATACTTCCCCCGCCGAAAACCAAACTCTCCCCGAGCATTCGCCAGGACGAAATTTGTTACCAATTCAGAGCCTCGAGGAAGTGAGCCACGAGGCGGCCAAAGTACACCCGCCAAACTCTTGGCAGTCTGTTCCGGCAACAGGGCCTAATGCGTTCTAATAAAAAAACTGCATACCACCAATAACAAGATCTCCAGCCAAGCGGAGAGGATAATGAGCAGCATGGAAGCAGAATGGCGTTCTGTGCATCGTGTGTGGGCCAGCGTGAAGAGACCCACACTTGCCAGGGTCAACAGCTATTCCTGAATTATCCCTCGCATCAAAAAGTTGTAAAATGTGACTCAGTTAGGTTTATTGTACACACCACAAGCGTAATGAGTAAACACAGAAAAGTGAAAAAAAAAAAAAAAGGTCTCCTCCCGTTTGCACAAACAAGCACGCTCAAACATCTGTTCACGTCCACGCCTTGTTGCCGGTTGTCGCCAGCTAGCCCCCGAGGTGACATGGCTGCGTTGGGTGTGCGCTAATGGACCCTCTTGTTTTTTGAACGAGATCATGGCTCTCTGCAAATGAGGCGCTTGGAGAGGAGCAGCGGTGGGCTGTTTCAAAACCCGTCACCCTGGACCACTCAGTGGCTTGGGTAAACAAAAAAAACACACATAATACACACACACACACACACACACACACACACACACACACACCCACACACACACAGATATCTAGCTGCCAGACCTTCATTAAACCATCAACACCTCCCGAAGTCAACTCATCCGGTGGGTGAGATGGAAGCGAGCTAGCTGCACCCCGCTCTCCATGCCTCATTTACCCCAACAGGACGGATGTCACCAGCAAAACAGGCACCATGAATATTTACTCGCGAGCTCCCGCGCCGCAGCTGGGGAGGCCGTCTGCATGCTCAGTAGTTTACATTATTTATCGATTTCTTTTTCGCACATCAGTGTGTGAAAGGATCCTTAATTGTTGTTGGAGGAAAAAAAAGGAAAAATCCATAACACATTAATAAGTGATGATAAGAGAAAACATGCATTTTACAACACACGTGAGAGCTCGTCAGACAGGAGAAAGAATGGACCTCTTGGAGGATAGTCTGAGCCGAAGATGGGAGATATAAGGTGAAAGGTGTGTTTGATGAAAAATACAATGTGCTCAGACTTAACAGCACCCCCACACCGGACCAGAAAATCCACTTGTCTTTTCTTTATCCACTTCTCTTTCTCACTCTATTTGTTTTGCTCGTAATAGTGGCAGGCCATTTGATGATAAAGCGGGAATCCATTACGTGCTTTCACTCTCTCCTCTGACCTGTGAAAACAGTTTGGCTTTGTCTCATGAGGGGTGGGTACTGAGTGAAAAATTAATCATTAAAGTACGTGACAACCTCTGCCACGGCTGGCTGTCACAGCGAGGAGCTGCAGTTAGACTTGGCCCACACCCATGGCGGGGGCAGAATAACTGGACAGACCCTACGACTCGTGTGACCGCAGCACCGCAACGAGGCCACCAGAGGCTGCGGGCTCAGCAATCATACAGTGTGTCCTCCAGAAAAGACAAACAGCAGAATCTCGGCGAAAATACGCTGCCGTGTCTCTGCACCTTTGCAATGGGTGAAGTCTGATGTCATCTCGCGGGTTTGGAAATGAATCAGGATGTACAAATTAGGAATTAAATCTATGCAGCACTGAGGTGTGTAATGGAAATGATATTGGACAGATTGTCTTGGTTATGCCTTTTGCCCTATTTAGTAAAACTGCGGTGCAGAGTGAAATCAATCAGCATTTTAATCAATATTGCGCTAACGTCAAGTTGTTAAGGGCCACAAAAAAACCAAAAAGTTATTTCAGTGTGCAAAATATTTCTACTACATCGAGTAAACACAACGGGGTCATGTGTTTTCATTAACCCTTATGTTGTGTTCCGGTCAAATCTGTCCAATTTAAAAAGTTTTATCTCTGAAAAATGTACTTAATTTGATCAGACTGACCTAGGAGTCCATGACTTTGTCCACAAAGAGGATTTCAACACACAAAATGAATAGTATTTATTTGCATACAATTTTGTGTATTTTATTCAACTTTTGTACACTCTTGGTGTTCCCGGTCAAAAATGACCAGTCATTAGAAATGAATGGGGGAGACTACAATTAGTGTAAAAAACTGATCTCAGGTACATCCTCATTTGTCATATGGACACACACACACATGCACACACACACACACACACACACACACACACACACCTTGGTTCACAGGCAACAACCACGGGAACCTTAGCCCATTAGAGTTTCTCTCCCGCGGGACCAACACCTGTTCTCAGAAAGTTGCAACATTGTTTCAGTAATATTATATACTATATTATATACTTTTCTCGCAGCTTTGGTAGCCTATATAAATGCTTTGTTGAGGCCTTGCTCACAGTTCATGGGGTGGCAGCACCATGGCATGTCGATATACCATAAGTGAGGCTATTGATTACATATGTGATCCCCACACTGGTGAGGAGGACAGAGGCCAGGAAACTGACAGTGAGGATGGATTATAGGAGGAAGTGTCAGAAGATGAAGACGACACAGAATATAATCCAGACCAAGAATTAACTGGTGGGGAGGAATCCAGTGATGAAGAGGATAGCCATGCTGAGGCTGCTGTCACATTCCGGTCCACGAATGGGAACTTATCCTGGTCTTCATCCCCACCTGAGACCCACCTTACCCTTTGACCGGGAACACGACTAGTGTTACTTTATGTGACTGTATAAAAAAATGTAATGGTTGCAAAACAAATGTCCTTGGTAACTTTGCCCCTAAGTAGTCTGTGATAAACAATATACTATGTTTCATCTGATTATTTTTTAGAGTCAAAATAATCCAGAAATGATGCTTTTTAGAACTCGAATTCAAGATGTATACGCTCAGATCAGTGAGGTATACAGGCCATAAATAACAAATAGAAGTTCAAAACTTGTAATGTTCACAAGAACTGAAGTTAATAAAAAGATCTAACACAACAAGTAGTGATAATATATGTATTATACAGTTTTTATGATGAGATTAAATGGACCGGTCATTTTTGACTGGGAACACAAAATTGTTTAACATGAAACGAACACAACATTAGGGTTAAGTGTGACAAGACAAGAGGATGAATGGAACCGGTGACATAAAGCATACGTAAAGTCGCCTTAGATCTGCATAGACAGAGCGCACACACTGTAGATGCAGGTCACTGACTGACACATCTGCTTTGATTTGCACATGCCGATGTGTCAAAGTGTCTAAGTAAGACATTTTTAAATATGGATGGACGGGCAAGCTAAGAGCTTTCACACTCCAGTTAGCTTGTGGTCGAAGCTGACACTGAGAAAATGTGAAAAGGTGTAAAGGTCGACAGCAGATCAGTGGGTCTCCAGATCTCAGGTATCTCAGTCGTGTTTTGACAAATAAAGGTGCGTTAGGTCTTCAGTCCCAAAACAGTTAGCACGATCAGGAAACTCTTTGCTTTCCTTTTCTGCACTTTACTTTGAATTAGATTAGAACATCAAAACAGAGAGTGCTTTGACATGTTGCCATGCTAGATCAACGTTCATATGAATCAACTGTATTTTAAGGGGTGTTTCAACTACCAACACATCCACAAAACAAGATTACATCTGGTTTGAAAGACTAGGCACAGAGGCACGCATGAGTCTGGTGTTCCTCGCTGCAGACTCAACCCCTGCTGGTTTGTTATTGCGGAGGCTGATATAACTGTCAATAAGATGGGTAAAGGATGAACGAGGCCGGATTGTTTTGCTCCTTCTTTTTTCCCCTGCAGCTACATTTGGAGTTCCTCTTCAGCAAAACCAAGCCGCGCCTCCAAATTCTACAAATGGATCCAAAATGGCAGCGTACACAGCTCTACTGCCCCTTGGCTTGCTCATGAAGGATCAACATATGGCATACATGAAGGACCATCACCGCAAACGTTGAGCCCTCAAGCACTCACAGTAAGTACCAACTGGTTAATTGTTTGAGCACAGAGTAGAGTTGGAGTTGTTCCTCCTGTTCCCGTAGTCTCTATTTGAAATGTTTATACTCATGTGCTAACTTTCGCGATGGCCTATGTGTTGTCTGATGTCATTTTCTGGACCTACCTGACTGTTCTACTTGTTCTAATACCTACTAAACACTGATGATTATTGATTGGAAATGTCATTGTGTTAATATTTTGTGAAGGGACCAATAGTCATCCATACAATATTGTTCCAATACTGATGTTGACATAGGCCCTGTTTGGTAAAAAATATTGTGATATTTTTGTTGCCCAGTGCTAGATTTCAAAATATTGAGGTATGTACCACAAATTGCGATATGGCCTAAATATATTATGATATTAGTTTAAGGCCACACTGCCCAGCCCTATCTGATTGTTTTTCAATGTTCTCCAAATGGTCAATGGTAAACTTTTGTTGTTAACTGTGGTGGATAATGGCATTGACTTGTCTTAAAGCAGCTACAAGGAATCTTATTTTTTTGTTGATTCTGGCGGCCCCTGTGGACAAAATCAGTATTGGCAGCACAAACACTTCTCATAATAATGATGTTTTTGTTAGATTTGTATTAATGGGTATTGCCAATTAATCAGGAAAAAGTTCTGACCCAAAAATTTTTAAAAATTCAATTGCAAAAACTTTTGCCTTAGGACAAAAAGGGAAGGGAAACCCACCCTATATATGTCAAATACAGAAAAAAAACATTTTTCTTTTTGTCACCACTTAAAAACTTGTTGTTAAATAGGAATTGTAAAACACAAAAGTGGCATATTTGCCATGGTTGAAAATATTGTTGTTATCGTCAAAAATGATGGACAGGTTTTCAGGTTGACCCTGCCCCAACCGATCACGCCTCTCTATTAAAAGCAGAGCCAGGTCACTGGGTGTACCATGTTTCACACAATGCTGCTTTCAAAATCCAAACTTAAACAGCAAAAACACAAATAATCACAGTTTGCTGGCTGGCTTTTTTTACCGGTTAGATACTGGCTGCCGTACAGACAACCTTTCACTACAACCCTGCCATTGTTGGGGATACACATTTCAATTATTTCTCACAGGTGGAGAGGCTGACAGTGTGTAAACAGGCAGGTCAGGATTCAAATTTGAGTCTATATTTAGAGAGTCGAAGGGGTTTAAATCAGAGGATATTATGCAAAACGCTCCTGTTTATGAATAATAAAACTTATACAAGATCCTCACCAAGGATACAACTGTCATATTTCTGCATTAAATGTCTAAAAATGACCACACCCTAGTTTGAAGGATTTCAACTTAATGCTGCATTTCATTTGGCAGCCTCGCTGTAACTTTTTGGTTAAAACTCAGATGTTACATCAGGAGAGTGAGGAAGAAAGTGAACAAATATCTCTAACAGTTACATAAACAAAACTTTAAGAGGAGAACAACTCCCACGATCCCGCGCTACGTCTTTTGTTTTATTCAATTTGATTTAGAAACCCCTGGTGGCAGACATTACAGACTGCACAAAATAAGCAATTAAACAAGACACAACAACGGCAACTGCATTCTGATTGTGTATACTGATTCTGTGCGAGGAGTAAGACATGTAGGACAAAAAAAGAAATTGAATCACATAAAAGACGATGTGATTTGCAAAGTATACACAGTTGATTGTTGGGAGCCAGCTTTTTATGAGACTTGCACAAAATCAGTGAGACTGTTGAAAATATAAATATATGTTTGGACTGGGGTTAATAATATATGTATACCATGGTTATCAAACATGTCATTTTTAGAGTCAACACTTCGGCTCGTTGCCAGCGTGAAGAGTGAGCTCCAAGGTAGCATGTGCCATAATCTCCGGACCCTTCTTAGCGAAAGGGGGGAATCACTTCCACGTTTTTTTTTTTTTCATTCGTGATCCTACGTATTCTGAAAAGAAAGGTTTTCGATGAGCCAAATGGGAAAGACTTTCACAACAGCATCCACGTGGAACACAAGATCTGATCGCTGTGATAATCCACGAGGCAGCCTGTCTTCATCCACCAGATTATTTATGATTTTAGCTAGCAGCCTTGAATTGGCATAATCCTAAAAACATGGAATTTCACCAGAGTGGGCTTCTGGGTTTATGCACACTGGGAAAAGAAAGTAGCTCGAGAACAACTCTAATGTCGCTCTGGCTGCTGAACTTTGAGACAAGAAAGGTATAAAAGGTGTGTATTCAGCTTGGGTTTGTGGGGGTGTGGTGGGTTTGCTTGCATACTTGCATATATGTGTATGCACATGTGTATGCATAAGAGAGTCCAAGTAGAACGGAGAACATGGCTGCCTGAAGCCCCCCGGAGCTCAGTCACAGAGACAGAATACTGATAGAGAAATCCACAGTCGTCACACTCCACTAGCTCCCATCTCTCTCTCTGCCTCTCTCCACCTCACTGTCTTGCTCCGCGCTCCGGCACTGATCTATCCCTTCCTATTTCAGGCTTTCTCTATCATTTTCGTAGTTGATTCATGCAAGCTCTGAATACTCATCTCCCACAATCCATTCCTACCCTGGTCAATATTCCCCCCCAGTAAATACCACTTTATCTAATCCCTCTCCGAGTCCTTCGCCCCTCCATGTTACCACGTCTCACTGCCCGCCGCACCTCATTTCCTTCGTTCCTCTCTATCTCCAATGCTAATGCTTCTTAGCTTAAGCAGGATTCGGGAGTCCCTCTAGCCTTGCCATCTCAATTAAGAGTCCAAGGCCCATTCAATGAGCCCTTAATCCATAGCGAGGAGTAACATGAACACCTTTCCTTCGTGAATGTGTTCCTCTTAATATGGGCTCAAACTCGGTCCCCACTGGAGTGAGCCGCCGCTGTGCGCTCGAGTGAAAAACATCAACATCTCAACCAAGTACTGCAAAGACTGCAAAACTGCAAACATGTATTAGATCAGACCTCCTGTGGAACTTCATTTTTTGTTTTGTTTACTTATTTTCATTTTAGTGGACCACATGACATGTAGTCCAAAACCAAAACAGCTGCTTGTTTTACCACATGGGGTAAACCAAAGGCAGCCAGCCAACGTTCACTCATACTGGCCTGTTTTCCTCTATAATGTACAGAAGCATCTGTTTTCCAATCCCTCCTTGCTCCCAAGGCTGCACGCATCTCATTATAAACAGAGAAGCGACTAACATTGCTTTTTAGGCATTCAAAAAATGTAATTATGTGCACATATGGGGCAGAGGCTTGAAGCCCCCCCCGCCCTCCCCCTCAGTGTCGTGGCTTAGTGTGGGATTATGACAAAGTGGGCCAATGTGATTCCATTCAGCATTCAAAGCCATATCAGCAGGGAGGACAGCAGTGCTGTCTTGGTGAGTGTGTGGATTTTTGCAGACCAGTGGGATGGAAAAAGCCCAAAAGCATATACAGTGATGTCTTCCTCTGCAGTAGTCCCAGAAAACTGGAGGTTTTTTTTTTGGTTTTTTTTCAGACCCTCTGCATTGTAGTTTCATATTGAATGTGTGTGAATGTGTAGAAAAGTTTAAAATGTGTCTTACCTGGTGCAGAGGAACGGCAGCATTGATTCAGAGAGAGGGAGAGAGAAACAGAGACACAGTTAGTCATGCACTCCACCAAATCCATTTCAGAGTGAGTTAAAAGCGTCATTGGCAAAGTGACATCTATCAATGTCATTGTTCCCACGTCCACATTTGAACAGTCATTAATCATACAGTCTGGACTGGTGTGGCCCGTAATGACACATGCTAGTCCCAGGCTTTGATTATAATTGGCATGGACACCTAGTTGGAATTCAAAACAACCCTTAGCATAATCTCTTACTGCCAGGCACCATTTTGTTTGAGAACCCTCACTTAACCAGTCACCTCAGAGCCGGTCCGTAAAACCGACCACAGCTGCGCTCTTCCTTTATGTTGGCTGAGAGTGCGATTTCTGCATAACCTGTTGTACTTGACTTCCTTGTGCAGGAAGCCCAGATGGATATTTAAAGATTATAATTTCTTAGTAACCGTGCATAAGATCCGTGTTGAATATTGCATATTTGTTCAGCGAGGGGGCCAAGAAAAATAGGCTTTGGCTAAGTGGTGTCTGCCCACGAAAGACCTACTATTCAGCATAAATTTGACTCGGCCAGACAGCTGAGACATCCGCAAAGAAATCTGAATCATAGCCACTCCAAAGTGTGCTAAAAATGCTCGGGGCTTATTGTCTCGAGAAATTAACTTTGTAGAATGATAGGCCAGAAGTCGTGCAGTCCTACTTTCATATGTCTGCTGCAGAGCCGTCCTAGTCGAAGACCTTTTTTGTCTTCCGTCTACTTTCATACAATAATTAAACTGTCAGTGTGTGACAGACCTAATTGTCGCATGTGCCATCAACCAAATAAATGAAATTATTGTACAAATACTCCCACAGTGATGTGAGAAACATAACGCTATTTGTTCAACAGTCTCTCCCTTAAACCACCTCTCCCACTCATCTAGAAGGAACAAGAAACCCAGCGAAGTTCATCGTCATAGTTTGGTACAGCTTTGTACACAATTAAGGATTAAGAAGATTAAGAAAAAGCTGGTGTCACGTAAGGGTATTAGTTACAAACATTAAGGCTGAATGGTGGGCCATTTCTGTACGCTATGAGTATGACTGGAATGAAATGAACACATTTTCTGAGCGACGCTGCAAGAAACACTGAGAAGGCTGAGGATGATTCTGTGATGACGTCTGTTGAATATTTGCGAACATGTTTCCGAAGAACAAGGCGATGTTTTAAATGCAAGGCCCTCCCTTCCTCAACTGATTAAATACAGGAACATTAAGTTTCTGTTAATGGTGATCAATGCTCTGAAACAAACAGAGATTTAATCCGAAGGAAAAAGTCTGAGTTGTTTTTCTAAAGTTGTTTTCCGAGGGGGGACTCTTTGATTACCTTGAATTATTGACCCTGCTTCCTAACAGGTACTGTAGCCTGGTCTGGCAGTCTGAGCCTGAGCAATAAAACCAGTGGGGAGTTGGAAGATTAGTAGAAATGCCCTGTAAGGTCAATGTGTCGGCTCAGCTAGAGCACACTTAACTCTGTGGAAGGCATTTAGACTGCCCTAGTTAAACACATAGGGCTGAGCTCTTGTGCAGTCCCGATGAAAATATCATCACATATGAACGCACTGCACTGACAGGTGAATGACATTTCAGTGCTGGTGCACGTGTTTAATAACCAACAGGTCGGCCCATGTCTTCAGGCACTGAATGCATTTGAAATATGGCACATGTCACAATAAATTTGGCAGTCTCAGCTGGTACTGTATGACCCTGTTTGCTGCTCCAGTGTGCCTTAACTCAAGAGGATATCTCTAAATAACAAGGCACTCATCTCATTCAACGTGTCATTAAAGTGTTTTGATAATCAGCATTGGTATTTGGCCATGAAAAAACACATACTGCTCAATCCCTAGTAATATACGTTTGCTTAGTGCATCACTTACTGTTTACCATAGACACTACTAGAAAGCCACATTTCCTTCCGTGGATAACAAAAATAACCTGAACTGAATTCTTTCCCCTCTCTGTCTCGTCCTCCCTCCTCCCCTCAGAGTGGTGATAAGACCCTCTGCCTATTTCAACCTATTCTGTTTGCTCTTATCAGCACGTCTGATCACACCGCCTCTAAAATGGGTGGCCTGAGAGTAAACGCTCCTTTGCTCTGTTCCCTCCTCACTTGCCCTGTCATTGCAGTGCTCAATTAGGCTCTGTGGGCCCCTGATCCAACCCCTTTTAGCCTTCCCTTCAGGCCCCTACAAACACCTTGACTGTGACCTTCCCCATTGGCTGTCTAGCCTCAGGCAATGAAGCAACACACTCACAGGTGTACGTGCACACACTTCCAAATGCATCCCTGATTAATCACAATTAGCGCGCAATTATGAGCTAATAACATGTGAGCATCTGTGTTTATGCGTGAGTGTCTGCGTTGAGCTAGTTCGTACGTGGCTCCTAGTTTCTGTCAGCGCTTTAGCCTGTTCGTGTTCTGTGACTGCTCCGACCTCCAAAGCCCTCTCCCCGACCCTTCTCAGAGTGATCATTACTGCAGAAACCTTAATCTCTGTACACCGGTTCAAACCGAGCGGAGACACTTTTGAAGACTTTTAAAATGTCCCGCAGAGTCAGCCAAACTTACCACGGAACAGAAGAGGACATGAACAATGTTTCTGACTTGAATTCTAAGTCTCAATAAAAAAGAACAGTGCTCTGGTACATGACTAATCCTGATAGCAAATGATGACAGAAAAACTTGTGAAAACACGTTTACCAGAAATGCTCAAAACTATTGTGCACCAGGGACACCGTCATTCTAAGGACTGACAGAGAAGTTCCTGCATACAGCAAGCAATCACAGTCAGAATCAATCAATGCAACGTGCTCATTTAAATGGATAGCATGGGTCTGCGGGAGAGCGAAACATCACCCAAGGACAGCTATTATTAGATGTTTATAATTGTGGGCTGCTTGTTCATCTGCAGTGCCTCCTTCATCATAATCAAAGTGACACAAACGCAACACACATCAGCGCGCGGACACCTAAGCCTTTGTCACCTACAGCAACGGTGCCTTATGATATTGTCTCTGCGCTGAATGCGAACACGCTGAAATACGAGATATCTATAAACATCAAAGACAAAAAGAACGGCAATATAAAATCTCATCTCTTGCCGCCATGAAAACACCAACAGCAAAAAATTCCCTCCAGCAATTCAAGCCGCGGGAGGATGGTCATGTATCATATTCAAGGGTGGCAACGTGTACGAGATGAGCTGGAAACGGATCAGATGCTGATGAGCCAGAGTTGGTGGAGATACCAGCTGGGTGGTGAAGCATCCTTTATTCGGCTGATGTGATTTATAAAGGGAGAGACTTTGTTGGAGGGAGTCATTTGTTAAGGGGTTGTAGCAATAGTTAATGAAGAGCAGATGACAGACTGAACTCAAATACTAAAATAAAGTAATTCGATGGTGTAGAATGGACTTGCACACGTGATCCTCAAGGGTTCAGAGAGGAAGGAAAAGTCTTTGAATTTCAACACATCAGATCTTATTGGACATATGGCATGTTAAATCATCCATCTTTGCTCACTACATCTGAGCCTTCCTTATCCTCAGGTTCAAGGATTATTAAAATCTTTTTATTGTCAAAGGCCACAAGAAGCCAGTAATTATCAGTTATTGATAGTGGTTTGAAAAATCCATATTGTACAGTCCTAGTTAAAAGACTTTATGGATTTCGTACACAGCAGGACATACAGAACTCTGTAAGCAGTCCCCAGGCTTTTGTGAATGTCTGCCTGTTCCTTTTGTTGCCTTCAGGCCAGCAAACCTGGCATTCAAGGGTTCTCAAAAGCATTAAGTAAAGACATTCAAAAGTCAAGCCCAATCACCATGACTCACAGAAGTGCTTCACACCCCTAGCTGGCAGGCAAAGCTTCCAGGAAAATGCGATTTCAACTGCTCGAACAGATGTAGAGGCATCACCAAAGTAGAAAAAAAGTAGGAATCCTGTACAAATAGGACCAAATATAACACAATGAAAGTCGACCTGTTATACACAAATGCAAAGGGCAGCTCATTTAAATGCACTTAGAATGAAGGTCAAAAGGAAATGCCACCTCCTGGTAGAAACAATGACACAATATAATTCACTTTTTATCTAATTTCATTCAAAGCGCGTTATCTGCCCCCATCCTAATTCTTCCAAAATGACTTTCAAACTTCCCAAGAAATTGCGTCTGGACTTGTCGCATGAGGCCATTGATTTCGTGCGAGAGGCTGAGAGAGCAAAGAAACGGCAGTGGTACTAATGATGACGAGAGAGCAGAGTTGAAAGTAAATATCAAATGTACAGACATAAATAGATAAATGTATTCTAAACACAAGACAAGATACATTTGCCTTCTGCGTGCAGTCGTCTGGTTGTTAAGCGTAATCATCTGAAAAAGCTTTCAGATGATTGCAAGCTGAGCACACCTTAAGGGAAAATTCCAAGACTATTTTTTATTTCATAACCTGATCACAGGGGCTCTTGTCTCGAGAAATGACAGCATGTGTTGAATTTTGCAGATAGACGGCGTGTATCAAGGCCGCTGTGCATACCAGGATGTATACGGGAGTCAGTCATCTCTCCTCTGTCTTTGAACTCTACCTTCCAGTCAATAAACATGTACAAAGCGGTCAATTTCTTCTTATAGCCGTCGTGCAGAGGTCTGGTAAAAACCCTGAAGAGGCTGGCAGTGTTGAGCTATAAAAGCAGGCCGGCCCGCAAATGAGCGCTGCACTGGATAAAGCTAATAAATTAATGCAGGAGGGACACAGTGTTTGAAAAAGTACAAGCCGTGCGCCTCTTTAATAGTTGTTTTTTTATGAATAGATTTACCGTCAACAACATGATTCACTGCCATTAATGCGGCCGTGTACGATCAGAGAGAGGAGGGGGCGTTTAGTCATTAATTTAACATCTCTCTGGGACTGCTTGAATGTCACGTAAAAAATATCATATGTAACAAAATCATGCTTATGTAAAATGTATAAATGGCAGTGGCAGACATGTCAGGGTAGTTGTTTCGTGCGACCTCACAGCTATGAACACCTTTGGAAACTTCAGGGTTACAGACAGGCTGAGCTTTACCCGTGGCTCTACAAGGCTCAAAACATGGCAAGTCTTGAGCGAAGGATCTTCTTTATGATGAAAAATGTGCGGACGTGACCCGACGAGTCACAGATGTGTCAATACCAGCATGGCAAGTGTCGCCGGAGTTGCAAATAGTCACTGGCTAAGAGCACAATAGCTAGGCCAGATCTGACTGAAACCTGACAAACATGTATGCTGTAGCAGCATTATCGCAATTTACCACACTCCAATCAAAAAACTTTAGTCAAACCATTATGCGGGAATTACAATACGCTTTGACTGAGTGTTTCATAAAGATTAATCAGGGAGCACACCCCGGAGAAGTATTAGAACAAGACTTATTCAATTACACTAACGAGAGCAAAGTCAGTCATTACTTGTAGCTTCGGTCTGTTCCCTATAGAAATTAACTATTTCCAGATAAAACGGGGATGATTTGACTGCTGCCAATTCAGTTCACTTCAGCTCAACAGTCTACATAAACACCTCCAGCAGCTGTGGAGGGCACACCGGAGCAAACCAAATTAGGGGGCAGCAGCTCAGGACTCGCTTCCTCGGCGAGAACCGAATGAGTCCAACTTGTTTAACAACATGACGTTCCTTGGGAGGGAGCCTGTCCATCGCAGATTGTGTCGATTATACTAATTCAGCCTTACTTGGGTTTGCATGAGAGGGACTATGGGGGGCCGTTAGCGCCTGCCTTATACCAAAGAGCACTGACCCCCAGTCAACATGATGCAGTAAGCACAAACATGCCTAGGAGGTTAAAAAGCCAGTGTTGACCTGTCAGCCTTCAGAGGAAAGAACTGTCACCACCGCCGAGCTTTAGAAATGACAGGAGGTTTGAGCCTTTCTTCCGTTGTGACTAATTTGAAAGATATTCACCATATTTATTTCTATACTCAAAGAGTGTATGTTTTTTTTTCCGATGTTTAAAATGCCGTTTAAGTCAGCATTATGCAGACATAGGCCACAGTCACTGTTGATTAGGTGGCATGGTTTTGAAGAGCCGAGGAGTGATCGCAGTAAATCGGTTCTCCAGCGTAAAATCTGTCCACTGACATGTCGGTATTGTTTAAATGAATATATTACTTTGCATACTTAATTGATTTCCTGTGGGCATCGAGTCAGAGTTGCACGCCTCGTGTTTCCTTGCCTTTGCTTCTGAATAGTTCCTCGTGTTTGAAGTGAAAGAACTAATCACTCCAACCTATCATTGCCATGTTCAAACATAATCCAAGACTGTGAGCAGAGTTGGAAAATGATCTTCTTCACATCGTCTCCATCGGGAGTTTGAGATGGGCGTTTTTTCACAGTCTTTGATCTGTGTCTTGGGACTGTCAGACGAGTGTTCTGGGATACCAGAGAGGATGAAACTGTCCTGTGGGCTTCTTCTTTGAATGTCTATGAGTGAGTTTAGAGCCAGAGCGGAGTTGAATCCCTTTCATTGTGTCTATTGACAAGAAAGTTCAGTTCTTTTATTGATAAAACACACGGTCAATTATGGTTTTCTCTGAATTGTTTATGCCTCGAGAGCATATCTTCTTTTGTTCGCACTGAGTGGGGAGTCTTGAGGCTGGTTGGAGGTCATCTTGCTACGCTGGTGGTAGGAAAGGTCAATGTATGCATGACTGAATGGTTAGTGATATTTTCCGGTACATGTGAGTAATCTATATTGAGTGTAAACCACAGATTGAAGTGTGGGTGGTTGGCAAATTGTTTGCCATTTAGCTGAATCTATAGTATTGTATATCTTGGATAGATCAGCCATTAGGTCTAATCTGAACAAGCTGTACAAACTTAAAATATAAATCACAATTTGAGAAATGTCATTAGATTATACACATGTCTCAACTGGTGTTAATAAAAGACATCATAATCAAACTACTCCATGTTAGTGTGATTACGTTGATAATACTCTGATAATCAGAGTATGGAGGTTATGTGGGCTCTGCCATTACCGCCTCAATTAAATTATGATTGAACTTGCGATGTGAACAAGGAGCAAACATGGCTATTGAAAGCATAGCAAAGTGTGAAGTATTACATGCAAAGCAGTCTTCAGCAGTGCACTCTCTTACATTGGTCGGGTTAAGGCACAAAATAGCTATGAATTTAACCTTTTCAACCATTTGACAAAATGCAGATAGGTAAAAGACGACCGATCCCAGTGAAACCTGTTTTCAAAGGGCACAAACTGAAAGTTACGAGACGTGTTCTCACTGCTGCCACGCGCTCAGGCCCAATAATGTCAACTTGACCATACATCAGTGTTTAAAGTGAACATTATTGTCCAAATTACTATTTACTGTGAAGCATGAAGGGCTCTTTAATGCACTTCAGTTCCTTGAAGATAGCGCTATTTATATCTCAATTTAGAATCTCTAATTTACTCTCCATCCAATCCTCCCTTCTTACTCCTCATGACAGGAGGAAATGGTATCGAACCAAAAGCCCCTAAATGCCCAAAATGCAGCCAAAACCAGACACTGGAGGGAATAAATGTGACAGAACATACTACAGTCAACATTTTAAACTGTACACAGCTCGATATTTTTAAGCTGCCTCACATCTTTTGATGCCAAATTTACTCCTGAGTGCCAATAGCTGTTTGACATGCCAATAAATGTTTAACACTACCACCGTCAAACTAGAGTCTTTGAAAAAGCTCTTAAATGTTCAGGACAAATCATCCACGAGCAACTGATAAATTCTCTACATAAAGTTCCCTCAAGTCTACCAGTCCACTGTTTTATTCATAATATTTATTATCTATCCACTCACAAGAGGAACATAATAGGACCCCGTGAATGACAGCAGCAGTACAGTACATCATGTCAACTGTGACGCAGTGTGTTTTTATTTCTCACAACAATTCAGCTAATCTTTACATATTCTTAAGTTTAACTTCAAAATGAAATAAGGCTCCAGCTTGGTGAAACTGGAGAAAAGATGACAGAGGTGACAGTTTAAGAAGCCCACTTGTGTGAATCTTGCAAGCAAACACATTCTTGCAAATGTTTCACAATGAGAGCTTTGTTAAGAAAAGAGGATACCAAACAGATATACAGGAAGTGTTGAGTTTCTATTAATGCAGTAATTCTAACAGGGCAAACAGGAGCAGCAGCATGTAACGCTAATGAGCTGCAACATGACCTGCACCATCCCATTAGTGTTGAGATGGGTCCACTCGTGTGGATGTCGGTCTTAGAGAAGTGGCACTGTGTGCCCAATTCTAAACTCTTGAACAACATAACAAAACATTAGCACCGTACCATCTCCAAATAGGCCACATTCTCTCCACCTGTGGTGCGCCTGACAAATGCTGGTTCACTCGGCTGGCCCAGAATCAGTCTGATCGAAGCACGTATGCCAGACCGGCAAATCCAGAAACCTAGCCAGCCTTTAAACACAGCCAAACGTAAGATACAAGCCGACTTATATCTGTAATCTGATCTCTAACCTGTGTGAGGCATTAAACTGCCCCTCTGACAAACAGCGTGAAACACTGGGCTTAAAACCTCCTAACCCATGCAGGGTTTTTTTTTTTTTTTTTACCAGAAGAAGTAAAGCCACAGAATGTACCAATGTTTGATGGAGAGGATTGAGCCCAGGGGCGACTGTCTGTGCAGGTCAGGTGGAGGCCGTTTGAGTCACACTCTCCTGGAGTGTTTCCAAAGAGATGCAGACACAAGCATGGCAGCTCCGACCACATTTTACCTGAGGAGCTACCTCAGCTGAAGCATTAGGACAGCAGCCAACACTCACTGCAGTCACTGTGCTGACTCAGTCCTTACAAGCACATGTTCATTGTCTGTTCTGAAGGGCTTGTGGCTGCATCGCTTGTTTGCAGTGTGTTGTTTAATGATGCTGTTGTCATCGCTGTGAGTCAGCTCATCAAGCATTGCAGGCATTTTGGGTAATAGGGAGGAAACACCACGGCAGTGTGTTCGAATGGTAATGATCCAGTTCTAACAGCCAGTGGTGGCACTTTGATTTCATTTCCCAGTTTTTGGTTAAAGCCCTCCACTGAGTGTTTACACCCGAATGAAGAATTTAGAGCAAGCATGGCAAAATAACTTGACCTGTCTGACTTTCAGTTCTCTGTATAGCGCTAGTTGGACTTTGTTGGTTGAAGTTTGTGCTAGAAGGCAGGGAAGTGACAAATACAGTGTAAGTATATACTTTAATGAATGCATTAGTGGACATCAATAGCATTACTAATCAGCTATTAAAACAGCTTCCAGCCGCAGTGCCATGAGGTTGAATGTGTTTTATTTTACTGTAAATGGATTCTGAACAGCGGGGGGAAACAGTGTGAGGGAACAGTCTGTGTGAGCGTTGTGACAGGGAGGGTTGTTTTGAAGTTTGTTTTCCTGCTCTCATAATCCACCTACTCAAGCCCCCTCTGGAAGGAGGTAGACTTCTGTGCTCACGAAACACAGCTGTTTGAAGCTTGACAAGTCAAAGAGGGAGGATATGGGAATAATAAGAATCTGGTTCAAAATGGTGCATTTACTCTAGAGCCTCAGTGTCGATTGCAATAATCGGTAAGTCAAGTACATAAGTATAGCAGCGACTTGCTTGACATTTCTGAGATATAAAATATCCAAGTGAGACTGAAGTAATCATGAATGTTGCTCCTTGTAAAGTCCTCTCGCTTTCTTGATCATGAACAGATTCCCAAATGGCTTACTGTATGGCGCTGTTACAAAAGCAGCTCTTCATACAGCGATGGTTGATGAGCAGAGTTAATTACCAAGCGGCAGGATGGCTCCAGGGTTTATGTAATGTTACACCCACTCTGTCAGGCCAGATTAGCCCAGCAGAGAGGGGAAAAGGGCACGGAGAAGCAAATGAACAGGGGAAATGAAGGCACACATTCCTTCCAGTTTGGCTGTCTGCCAGCCTGTGACATAGCCCATGTGGAAGTCCTGCTTATGTTGGGCTACAGCTGGCTGCATATCGGGAATAATTCACCACAGTTGTTTGATGTGTGAGCTTGTGTGGGGAAAAAAACAAAACAAAAGGGGGTGAGGCTTAATTATGATAATGTTCCATGTCTCTTTAATAAGACGTGCGTCAGATGATATCCAGAGAAGGCAGCTCACACAGATCTTTTCAATTTCTGCTCAAGTAGAAGACCTGACAATTAGTTTGACTATGGCAACACTGACCATGCATTGTTGCATCACGGTACACACTACCTAGTCTAGTGTTTTCCAAGAAAATAAATGACAGCTCCCTGCGAGTTTTTGCCCAATAGAAACTTGTTTATAGGTCTGTCTCATCAAGGACACCCAGGAATGTAGAAGGGTATTAAATAAATACAAGTGGAGCTGAGGAAACTCCATGTTGCAAATTTTACAGAGGCTGTCACGGAGAGATACGCTTGAGCGAATGTGGCAACCGGCAGCAAGAATCCTGGTAACTGGCCATAAGATCTCAAGACTTACTGCTCTATGCTATAGGCTAGGAATATACCAATAGAATTAAAAGTTCCCTCTGCATCCAGTAATAGTACATGTGTGATTTCAAAGACTAGGCCAATCAAAAGAAGAAAATGCTGAAGAACAATGGATTATCATGCGTTTTACCATTGCTCAACTCTGTTTGATTCAATGTGGTTGCACGCCACTGTTAAAATATTGTTTTTCGAACCACATGATATGATATATCTCATACCATACAACATACTGTCTTCACCAGTTCAAGCTTGATGTGAGAGAGAGCAGGCACTTGGTTGAATATCAATTGGAGTCACAATCAAAGATGTGTGAAAAGCCGCCACAGTCAAAAATCACTAAGGTTTAATTGTTGGGCACATCTCATGAAACGTGCTCTTCCGGGCAAAATACGTTTTCGTTTCAACTGCTCCTCCTGTTATTAGTGCCCCTGCTGTTAATTTTAAATTATGGCTAGTGGTTGCCAGGCTCCCATTCAGCAAGCAATGATGACATTGTCTTCAGGGGCAGCATTTCATTCTTTCAGAATAATGAAGTTCAGGAGAAACTCTCCACTTAATTTCCCTCTTCACCTTTTCTTTGTTTTTGCATGAGTGAACACAATGCAGTTGTCTTTTATAATTGAGGTGGAACTCAGCCACCTCGGGTATTTACACTGAGATAAATGTTTTCAGGGAAGCTGGAGGAAACGTAATCTGCGTGTCCGTCATTAAGAGTTAGACTGGTATATCTGCGTAATGGTAGCCCAGCTGCCTGTCTGAAAAATCTCTGTTTATGTGAATTTCACAGTAATGACGCTGCAGATAGTAGACAGCGGCCTCCTGGTGTCAGCTTTCTCATTGTAAACATCAATCTAAACACAGAGAGGCTCTAAAGAAAAATAAAAGGGGAAAAAAAAAAAAACGCTCTACACTTGAGTGCATTTCTGCAGTTGGCTATTAATCTGCTGACTAAATGAATATGTTTGGTAGATAATGTCGAAACATCTGCAGGGCATTTAGCAATTACAGTCAGAGTCGTGACTTTGGACCTCGTGGGTTGAGTGCCACCCACACTAATAGGGCATTAAAGAGGAACCTCTGCCTCACACTGACCCCTGCACACAGGGGAGTAAGACTGACCTTGGCATGTATTTTAACACAACTGCACACACGCGGGCGCATGCAGGTAATGCAGATTCCAGTGCTCAGCGGCTCCATTCCAGTCAGTGAGCATGGCCCGGCAATGACACGTGCCTTTATACTCTAAAGAGAAACCTCGGAGGGAGGATGAGAGGAAGTCATGCGGCACTACTTCGATTTGACCTTCGATGGCCACTCATATTCGAGAACTTCAAAATACAAATTTTCGCTTCTTCAGGTCATCAAAGACAGAGAGCTCAACAGAGGAAGCGGGTTCAAAAAGACTAAAAACTGTCTCCATCTCTGACCTGTAAACTAGAAAACATACAAAAGTATAGATGCATACAGCACTTTTATAATTGGAATGTGACCAGATGCAGCTTCCCACTGTGCCTGAAATCTCAGTCAGATGTAGATTAAACCGCACATTTGTATTTTCATAAGATAATAATAACATCTTGCACGGCAGAATTCACAGCAGATGCAAAGCTGGCAATTACATCGCCTGCGAAAATGACCCGTCATTGTTTGCAGCCTCCTTGTCGACAGCGACATCTGCCCCCCTGCTGTCCGCTTTGTGTTGTGTGTGCGGCTGCGGAGACAGCATATAATGTACCAAAAACATGAGTGATGAACACCCCGCCTGCCTCTGCGTGAAAAAGCGCCCTCGCCTCATCCTCTGAAAATGTGTGACTGCCAATCTGATAAACACTTTAAGCTAGCTCGCAGGAGGGAGGCTTGTAGCACATTAGCAGGGCTGGAGGTACCTCTCCAACACCTGGCCCTGCTAGACGACCAGCAGCCGAGACGCCGTCGCAGAAAAAAGTTTCTGCTATGAGCACACAAGTTACAAGCTGTTGTTCACTGCATACTGTCATTTGCATTACCATAGCTTCTCGCAGATAAAGTGAAGAGAATGCCGGCTTTATTTAAACGGAACAATGATGCAGTTGTGCCTCATAATGGTATTACATTCATATGGTAATGTATAGTTTTCATTAGGTCTTTAAAAAAATGCGACAGAATGTGAGAAACAATCCACTTTATAACGCCATATAATTCAGTCTGCAGCCTCAAGAATACCCATAAAGTGGAATCAGTACCCCTCTCAAACAATTTCAACCAAAACTGAACTCACAATGTTAGGATTTATTGTGAGGCTGTATTAGTTTTACCTAGAACAACCGGCAACTATGAGTATTTTATAATACACCAGTGTCCTACAGGAAGCTGGGCAATTAAAATGCCCATTTAAGAGTACGAAATGGCAGTGGAAATGTGTTTAAACATTTATAATGTGTGTCTGCACCACCGCTTTGTAGAATATTTCCTTCTGCCAGCATTCTTTGGCCACAGTCCACATCTTTTCCTCTTTTACTTGGAGATCCTTAATAAAAGACGTTCTTCAATCAAAGCATGCTCCAACTGCCACTGAGTGTCTCACCTGGGAGAAGAGTGGAGTTTCCCTGGACAGGTAGAGACTTTGTAGGCTGTCCAGAGCAACCAAAACCCCACTGTGACCAAGCTGTGAGGTTCCTTTCATGAAGCCTTTCAAAAAAAAAAAGAAGGTTGCCGTGCAGACCCGCACTGCTTTAATGTGAGGCAAATTAAAACAAATGCAATTAAGTCACTTCAGAGGTGCCTGGCAGGGCTGCTTTGTTAAACTGGCTGCAAATCCAGTCTCTGCAAGCAAAGCACACGTTGGGCGTTTAATAAGGGTGTGAAAAGAGGTGAGGGGAAGCTTAATGAGACAAGTGGTACCTACACCCCCATCATCATCCCAATGCCCGTCGCTTTAATTTTCTCTACTCAGGCGTTTCTGCCCCAGAGATCACCACCTACCAAAAGGAAAAGGCGGCGGGGGTGCAGGGGATATAAAAGGGACCCAGGTGCTACTCATTGCTTCATAGAGTCTCCCTTCACCTCTCTCCACCTTTCAGCTCACTCGTGCCCGCTTCCCATAGTGGTGATCGACAGCTCCTGTAAGAATGGTACCGTATGATGCCGCCCGCGCGATAGCGTCATGATTCCCACACTTTTAATTCAATTAATTTCCCCCCCGACTTGTACAAAAGCTTAGACAAAAAGTAGAAGGGTCTTAAACAAACTCATTTGAATAATCCTATAGCGGAGGAGGGATACATTTGCATAACCGCAAGCTGGATTCCACTCAAGGCCCTGGATGCTTTGACTGCATCTTCGGATTTGTTCCCATCTCCAAACACTTGGCTTGGAATACACTACTTTCTGGAAAACACAGCATGCAACTCTTTTACATTTATTATTGTAGAAAGAATAGATTTGAATGTATCCTCAACGTATGGTACACTGAAAATACAATGCTATCAAAACTGAATTCTATCATTTAAGAATAACTATTTAGATATGCTCATCCAGTGTGTATCTTTCCTAACTCACAGCAACATCCCTTTGCAAAGGCTTTGGACTTATGCTGCCTTCATGTGCAGAGCCCCTCAGTGTCTAAGCCTGATCAAAGCAGTGTCCACAACTCAATGAGACAAGGCCGGAAGATCTCCAGATAGATGAATAGATTAGCATCATTAATGGCAGTGACACAAGGATTTAATTGTGGCTCTTGTATTCCGGCTAGCACGGCCCCCGGCGGGCCATCTCTCAGCGGTGTAGCACAGCCGACTCAAGCAGTCACAAAGAAGCAGGGCTGACTGATTGGCTGAGATGTTAATTTCATAGAGCTATATCCATGGCTACACTTCCATTTCATTCGGAGAAAGCCGCCTGTTCATCTCTAGCTGCGTCCACTTGACAAGCGAGCTAATTATCAGTCGCTGGGACTCGCCCGACGATCGCCAGAGTACTCGAGCGAGGAGGAACTGGAGGAGCCTTTTTGTGTATCTTTAGAGGCAAAGAAAAATTAGGAGGTAAAACGCTGTGAAGCAGAGTGATGAATGATAATGACTTAACTGGTATTTGGTGCTGATGCTTAGTACGGATTGTGGAAAAACACGTCCTCAATAATGAATAATAGTTACGAACAGGGAGGGAAGATACCAAACATTGCATCGTCAAAATATGCATGCCATTTCTAAGAGGTGAGTGCGTGCGCTTTTAGCGGATCCATTTAAATGTCGAGTGCATTTTAAACATCTACCTAGACAAAAGGCATTGCACTCCATTACAATCAGTTTGGCTCCAGAGTTCAAAAGAAAACTGAAAATAAAACACATTCGGCGTAGCGCAGTGCTCTCACTTTACGCTGTAGCTGATAACAAAGATTTCGGTGGCCGTGAACTGTGCACACATGGATGAAATGAAATAATACGAAAAATTATGAAAAAACTATATTTCTTCACTTTTTTCTCATCAACACCAAGATTGGATATCATGCGTACAGATGGCTCCGTTGGCTGAGCGAGTTCCATTATGTCGAGCAAACTTAATCGATGGCGGAGAAGAATTTGAGAGAATATGAAGGTTTATTCAATAATACTCAGCGCTGTAAAATGTGATCATAAACTGAGCTCTGTGAAGAGTGATCTACAGCTCTCTTGACTGCCCCTACTTCAACCTTTTTTCTTTTTTTACCCTTTTCCTCTCCAACACTATCCATTTCTAACACATGGGAGACCAGAAGATGAAGTAGAGGAAAAGCACCGGCGGTAAAAAAGGGGAGAAAATGCCATGCGACGGCACAGGGGAGGCCTATTTTAATTTGCCAGGATCAAAGCATGACCAAAGCTGGGGAACATTATGAATAAATGACATGCATTAGTTCACTCGGATCTGCTTTGACTTTCACTGTTTTTTGTTAACTTCGTCATTTTCTCCGGCTCTCCCTCTCTCTGCTCGCAGCACCACGCCTGCTCAGATGGGAGCTTCTGAATGAAGTCCAGAGAGCCGTGTGTTCCTCCTCCCCTTTGTCTGTGACTGTAAAGAACGTCCCCCCCGACTGCTGCCGCTGTGTAAATGTCCCCTGCCTCGCTGATGGATCTTCACAGGGTGGATTCAACAGCAGGGTCTGATTGAATTTCTCACCATTAGATTAATCACAGGCAGACACATGGAGCCACCTGCACGGACCCATAAAAATGCATATGCGCATCGGCATGAACGCAAACATAACCACATACACACAAGTGCACGCGCCTCAAAAAAACAGATGCACACGAACACATCGAGACACAACCATAGGCACAGTACCAATCATTCCCAGACCTCCTCCTCAGAGAACAACTGTCAATCACACGGCTGTGCGATATGACCAAAAATCTCATATCCTGATAGTCATTTCATATCCAGATAATGATACATCACAATGTGGCACATTTTTTTGTAGATTCAATAAATAGTTTCTATAAAATGACCACATCCACAGGCCCATTTCTCAAAATATTTTGAATGATGCGCTCAACAACCCATTCGTGATATATCGTCCCCAATATTTGATAGTATCAGAAAACAGCAATTCTGCAATAATCAATACATTTCAGGCCTCTGGACCCAATTATACTTCTTAATTTAATTTCATAACACATCATGTGAATGATTGAAAACAGGAATAAAGGTGCACCAATACGATGAATGAAAATGTTTAATGGCACCTGACAGATTGTGGGCAACCAAGTCCCAAACTGCAGGACGATTATCTACATTTACATTTATCAGACGCTTTTGTCCAAAGTGACTTACAGTAATTAATTCAAACCCGTGCAAGGTGCTGACCAGCACATCAGGAGAAGTATATGGAGCTCTGCATCTTGCCCAAGGACACGTCGACATGCAGACCAGGGGAATCGGACCAGCGACCTTCCGATAACAAGACGCTGGCTCTACTCCCTGAGCCACAGCCGTCCAACATTATCTAACAATACATCACAACATCTGTTCTATCTGGAGAATACAAAAATACTCCTGCAAAAAAGCTCCCATCTGCAGACTCTTTTCCATACTGTTTGGCGTGACTCCAGGTAAGAGGCTGGCGGTGTTTCCTAACAAAGTGACAGAGTAAAGGTTGTAGTGAGCGGGAGGGAACACTTTGTGTTTACTCACAAGCTACTTTAATCTGCTCGCTTCAGTTCTCTCTCTCTCCCCCCCCCCCCCCCCCCCCCCCCCCACACACACACACACACACACACACACACACACACACACACACACACACACACACACACACACACACACACACACACACATCTACACCTTGTGGTTTGTCCCTCTCCATGAATGCGCCTGCTCTGTGGGCTCTCTTCCAAGGCAATGTGTTTTATAAAGCAGCCCCGCCCCAAAAAAAGCACCCGTTTGATTTTTGATTTTTTATTCCCCATCCACAATTATGTTTTCACAACAGCAGGTGAGCCGCGTGTGGAGGAGGCTCGTTGCTAATGATGATTTGAAACAATTAAAAAACGCGGTACAAAATGTCATCCCTACAAACCAGGTGCACTTGCAAGCATTTAACAAAACTACGGCATGAGTAAGCCTACATTAAACAAAAGAGGTGCACACCACAATCAGCACGTTTGTTGGGCATTCGTCTTACGTGTGTTGAAAAGGTTTGACGTCATTGAGTGCTGCTTCCTGTCTCTCCCATCCACATGGCTTTGCAACACACAGCCTAGGACTGTCGTGTACAAGACGGTACCACAAAACATTTTGCCCCGTCAACTGCCTATACGTAGTTAATGTCCTCCGTGAACAAAGAAAGCTGAAACAATTCGGAGAATACAACTTAATGGTGGACACCCTTAGCATACAAATAACCCACTCTTCAGACCCAATTATTTATTTCATAGCAACACAATGCAGAAATATCAGAATACCAGACAGCTACTATTATTTCTTCTGATGTGATAGTACTTTGCAGCTAATTACCACATTTAAAGCATGAAAAACAAAAAAAATCTCCTTTTCTTTTTCGAGCACATTGTTATGATCCCCTGGTGGCAGTCAGGCTGCAAAACAAAACTTAAGGCGGGGCGGTAGGCAATGTCTACGTGGAGACAATTATCCCGCATATTCAATTCAGGCGTAATGGATTTGGCTTTGATATAACTGCAAGTCCTGTCAGGAAAAATTCCCATAAACACTCCATTTAAAATGATGTATTTGGTTAGTCGGGGCTGCGGTGTGCCTCCGCAAACTGTTTGTGATGGATTTCTTTTAAGCGATGGGAGCCTATGACCTTTGTTAAACAGAGTAAACTTGCAGAGAGGAGCTCATGGCAAATTCATCACCGAGTTTAGAACTAAACGCATGAACGGTGATAGGAAATAAATGAAATTATACAGATGCTTGTCATTAGGTTTCTGCTGCAGTCTATAATTGTTGTGATACCATTGGATTGATAGTTAACTGAGCCATCATGTCTATTCAAACTGGTAATTTATGAGTCATTGTCACGGAAGGACTGCTTTTGTTTTAAGCTTTGAAATTAATCTTCATCGTTTTCACAGTGTTTGAACAGGTTCTGTTGACTTTTAGAAAATTGGATCTAATAGTTGTGTCTGTGATCCAAGTGACACTGCTGCTGCTGCTGCTGGACAGCTGTTTATAGAGAGAGTATAGATACTTTGAAGGACCTTATTTGTTCCTTGTGCATATGCTCACATTCAGATAAAGGCGCTGGGATGATTCTCTGTGGAACAGTTGTTCCCTGACATCTGTTTGTGCTCAGACAAGGATGTCATATTTAACAATCTGAGTGACTGTCAAAGTGCCGTAAGCAAAAGTTGGTTCCAAACTTAACTTTTTGATGTTCTACTTTGAAAGTTACCTAAATATGTCGCAAAGTGCATCTAACTTTTGAAAGTCTGATCCTCGGATATCAAGCTACAGTGTGAAGAATAATAATGGAACTTTAGCTACAAGCTATCCTTCAATTTACTACAAGTCTGAGTTTGAAGCTGTGTGTTTGGCTACCTGCATGTTAATATGAGGCATGATGAATCCTTCAGAGATGAAAATATGGAAATTCTAAATGGATTCATTATTTCATGAGAACTTAATCTGATGCTGTGCAGCAACAGCTGATAAGCACGGACAGCCATTTTGGAATGCGTGATTGCATCCTGAATAAAATAAGTGTGTGCAAGTAACAATCGTATCTTAGGCTGCATAACAATGCATTTAAATATTAAAACTTTATACGTTTACAGTGGGGGCCACACACGCCTGTATTTTATAGTAATTTTATCAAATGTTAACGTGTATAAATCCCAAAGAGGATCTTGCTGTGATCCTTTAATTAGACCACGAAGCTCTCATTAGCACCTTTTGAGAAATTTAGCTCACTTTGCGGAAGAAAAAAAGGGAATCTGTCAGACTAATTTTGAGATGACAGAGGCAATCAAGGAGTTGTGAATAATTGGCCCAATTTTGATGTTTTGTTTCCTCGGGTTATTTATGTATTTAGCTTTCCAGAAACAGCATGCTATAATCATCTAAGGGTGCATTTGTATAGACAGCTTTGATGGTTTGCAAATATCTTTTTAAAGAATTGGACAAGCTTTACTGAAGAAGCTAATGCAGTCTGGATTATGCATAACATCCAAATAAATAGTAGCGATCAATATAAAATGAGTGCATTTTATGTCACTTATATACATATTTCACAAATGTAAACATGTCATATTCAGCGGTGGTAAAAGAAATGTTCTGTTAAAACATTAATTTCAGGGTGAAACTGGGCTCGTGCATATTTTGCTGTTGGATATTAGATGTAACTGCTGTAATATAAATAGATATTTTAATCTGATGAAGCCAGTCAAAGCAAGAAATTTGTTACATGCCTCCAGAAATATCTGCAATGTGCGTTTTGAACTGCAACAAGCAGGAAGGAGAAGGCCTGTTTTTATTAGACTGGATCAAGAGTCAAACATTAGAATTATTATTGAAACGGTAACAGGACGTTGTGGTCAAGTTTAATCAACTAGAACAAAAGCTATTTACCTCATTCCGTTAATTGGTGATAATTAATGTGTCTTTTTTTACTTTGTTACTTAAAGTGAACATACGACAACATTGTCTCCATTCAGGCTGAATGGAAAAAAATTGAAGAAAGGAGCTGCGTATTGTGGATCAACTCTCAGGGTCAAGGTTGGGGACAAGGACGGTTCACTCTGGATAATAGTCAACAGTAAGCTTTTATAGTCAGGTGAACTAATACCAACCTGAGTGCGCTTCCGTCTTTCATTTATAAAAGAGCACTATTGAAATAACCTCTGAAATTGTGTTTAAGTTGAACTTTGGCCTTCTGAAAGGTAACTGGTGCTTCAGAAAATAATAAGCAGTACTAGATATGACATGTTCATGTCAAGATGAGTGGTTTCTCTGGAGCAGGCTTGAACACCACTTTCATCCGCAGGTGACATAGTGACATGCGCTTTATATTTAAAGCTCTTGTGGTATGGAGGAGTTATTTTTACGCCTGTCCATCTTGGCTGACAGAGGCCAGTAAGCCGACTCTCAACGTGCATTATGTTATGCTTTGTTTACCACCTGAAACAACACAGTCGCTCTCCCATTGTGTTCTACGCCACCCTCACCATCTTGTAAGATCACTCGTCTCCTTGAAGGCTCAGGTTGCTATGCCAGCAAAAACTCGACACGTAATGGACTCAGTGGAAGCTCTACAGAATAGGACCACTTCCGAAGTGTTTCTGCAGCCAGGGAAGGGCTTTGGTACCCTTCATTTCAGACCATTTACATCAAATGTAAGGCTGTTGTCAGTCATGGTTACCAGGTAACAATGGGTGGCTACCGTAGCAATCACTTGGTGCTTGAGAAGATATATTGACTGAGTCACTGTTACATCATGCAACAACAGCCAGTTACAGGTGGATGACTGCTGGAGATATGTAAAATTCCCTTTTTTTGTTTTTTTTGTTTCTGTTGTAACTTTCAGTCTAATCGTAACGTTTAAAGATATACAAGGTGGTGACATCTTTCTGACATTTGTTGCTGTGCTTATTTTACGTACCACGTAGCTTCGCTAGCATCTTCACTATCTATCGAGCCAACAGCAGCAATCTCGGAATAACTGGTAGCTTGGGGTAAACGCAAGCTGTCATTCCTGTGAGCTAACAGGATAATTAGGTCTACAAATGGATGTTGGTGAAAGTATAAGTAATGAGATATGAAGTCTTCAATGAGATGGACACACCTCGACGTGACAGCATGAAAAAGGCAAAACAATTGTATGTAAGCTTGTGTGTGATGCAGTTGTTTTCAGTGGATTTCTTTTAAACCAAACATTGTGATTAAATTATACCAGATTTTACTGTTTAAATAGCCGTGACAATGAATAAATAACTTGTATAGTGACAAGGACACTGTGCAATCGTCCGGCATTAATATAAAGTACCATAGTTGCACACACATAACTAAGATAAGACATAACATAATAAGATTTCTAGCATATTCCCTATCATCTACTATACCCTCAAGGCCAATGTACCATAACCGAAGGGGGATTGTTTGTAACTTAAACTGAATGAAGGTTCAAAAGACGCCCTTGTTAGGGAAACCAACTTAGTACTTTAGCATATGGTTAGCTACGTTAGCCTTGAGCAGCTTGAACATTATAGCGGTATTACTCTCGCAGGACGGATCATAATCACTGCCTGCCCAGCATCAGCGGTTTCTCTAACACTTCTCTACGGCTATATTGTACGTGACGCAGCATTATGGACGTTCTGCCGGGGCGTACGCCAAGGTCATCGAGGAGCTTTCTGCCTTCACACCAGATGGGCGAGCCGCGTCTCACCTCTTTCCTCTCTTCTCTTAACTCATACTTCTCAGTTTGACCATGGACAGCAGTCAATGCCGTTCTCGCTGAGAGAGATATCGCCCGCTGCCAAAGACGGCACTGCGAGACCCACCGTCAAGTCAAATGAATGCAGATGCATTTATGAGATGCAAGCTTCTGTTTACAGCAATAATTCCTCTCAGTGGGGGTTATCACTGTGAAGCACCCTGCGTATAGATCATCTGTTAAACACATCTCATCCCTCATGCTCTCTCCCCTTCTAACCTCCCTCAGCAAAACAGTGGCTAATTAGTTCCTACCAGGTTTTGTACTAATTTACTGCGGTACTTTTGTGCACGTCCTCAAATCTCAAAAGGTGTTTAGAGATGAATGTGTCCGCGCTATTGTCCATTTGTGTGTGTTTATGCTCGTCAGTGTGTTCGGCCTGATGAGGACACGCCTTGCCGGGATGATGTATGCATGATAAGTGGCTGTGAATCAAACTGTGAGCTGAATTGCAGCATTGGAGAGAGAATGACTGAGAGGAAGACAGAGACACTGAAAAGGGAGAGAGAGAGAGAGAGAGATGAGAGCTGCTGAGCCCCTGGGCTGGGTAATTGTAATGGTGTCAAATGAATAAGGTCATTACTGTTAATGTCTTTCAGGGCATTACAGTCTATTTGTTATGTCCTTTATACACCCAGGCAATGCCTGGATTATGACACAAAGGCTAAAGCATAATTTGCATCGCTTGAATATATAACAAACAGACTCATTCTCTTTCTATTTTTATTGTCTTACTTTTATATTTCACACTGATGACTTGGCATGAAATAATGGAGCCACTCTCAACTCTGGATTACCTCAAGTGTATACAAAAAGGAGTGAAGATTCTAATGCGTATTCTGGGAAGTATCACATTGTAATAAAGAAAAAAAGATCTAATAGCATTCCACCATAAAACTCGAATGCTTTCAAGCCATGGTGATTGATGCCAAAATCAGTATTTGAAGGCTTTGTTTTTTTGTTTTTGGTTATGTTTTTGAGGAGAAGGAGACGTTGCATCAGCCGTACTGAAAAACAGAGAAAAAAACAGGTAAAGAGAGAAAAATGGAGCCAATAGGGCTGCAATACAGTCAACCGTCCAAGTCACACCAGAGGGTATTTGAAGGGACACCTGGGGATATTTCCATCTGCTTTGTCATTACAGAACTCAGTTGAAGGGTTACCTGTGGACATTTCCAGTGGATTTTGTGGCAACCAAAACTGGCTTTTTGTCACAGGAAATCAGATCATTTTCATCTGTGATCGTGGCGACTAAGACAGGCATTTTAATCCAAATCATCATGTTCTCCTGACCCTAACAAAGTGCTTGTTAAACCGCAGCTGTTTTTAAAATTGTGGCAAACTACGTAATTTCTGTGTTTTGGGACCAAGCCAGGCTTTTGGGAATTATGATGGGCACTTTTTACTTTCTCTTTGACGTTAAGACCAAATGATTAAATAAGTGTCAGATTGATCGGTGATTAAATGAATTGTTGGTTGACTTATCGGTCGGCAAACATAATGACGAGGGCTGCTCCTGTGTCAGAGCCACTGGCTGCTGTCACGTGCACCTCTGTGCCGATAATGACCCTTGACCTTGTTGCATGCCCCCGGGCCCTGGACAGCCACATTTGTCCACTTGATGTGGCTGACAGTCTGTCTACCCAGCAGGTCCTCCCAGGCCTTACTTTCAGCCACTGACCCACACTAATGAAAAACCGGGCCGTCTGTTAGCTTTCTTGAGCCAGGCTTGCTGGCACGCGGTGCAACCCACTACGTACCACAAATACCAACCCAGTCTCAAATTAGACTATACACAAACATACACATGCAGGCACGGTCACTGGTGCATGTGTGCAAATACTGTACACGTAGATGAGGGTATACACACACGGTTGCTATCTTAACATGTCTCAGCTGGCACTGCCTGACTGTACTAACACCATGACTCCTGCCATATGGCGAGTGACATACTGCTCTTCATTAGGGCTCAAAGAGACTGTAGCCGGAGGTCACCAGCACATGATGGCCAAGACGATTCCTCCCCAAATGACATAAATTACCTTATTAAAACCCATTGTGATGCTTTCTTTCAAAAGAAAAAAAGGCTTCAAATGAGTGTTCACAGATTTGTCTATTAATAGACGGCAGCCAGCGCTTTCCAGATTTAGCAGAAATGTCAATATTGGCAGAAGGCAAATACAATTATTCTCGCAGGATTAGAGGTGTTGCTGATTAATAATGGGCCATGGTTCATTTCTGAAAAAGTCATCAAAGTAGCCATTTGTCACAGAGCCGAATGAGAAACACATTTAACTGGATTTATAAAAAAGGCAAACACAATACCACCAAACACTGCACAATGTAATGCAGTCCACCGTAAGATACTTTCAAACTGCATGTGTTCCCTTCAATTTCATACATTTGTGGTTGAGACCTTATCAGAACTCACTTTGTTGGCCGGAGTTTAAATTATAATTCTCAGATTCAATCAGCTACCTGCAGCTATTCGAGAACATCCCTACAAACAAACGTGGCGTCATCGTAGCACAATACAACCGCTGCATGCTATGTAAGACTGCCGTATTCATTTACAAAGCCACAGTTCAACAATGGCTATCGAGGCCATCCTGCATGAATAGAGACGAGTTTGTGAAGACAAACATCTATCTTGAAGAATAACTGAGTCCGCTAGGTCCGCTTATCTTTTCCTATCATCTGAAGGATAAGTTTATTTATTTGCTACAATGAGGAATAAACGCCAACACGCAGAAATATGACTGAAGATTAATGTCTGTGATCACTGTGCACAAATAACATTGTTCCTTTCATTTCCACAGCTACACTCAAGTTTGTGTCCGTTTCGTTCTATGTAAACACATTTTGTCTGTGTGCATCTTTATATTCATGTTGGTGTGACTGTTTCTGGAAGTAGGAGGATGTGATTGAGTCTGTATGTGTGGGTTGAATTGCTTTGAGGTGAAGACTGCAGCTTGGCTGTGTCCTTATTCAGTGCGTTTCTTTTTGAGGGATTCGTGGGAGGTATTCCTTGTAGAAACAGGTGGGCATCATTTTCCTTGAACGTTAACATTTTTGTGTTAAAACGTAATATTTTTCTGTTTTAAAAAGGAAATACAGGTTGCATCACCCTCAATTGTCACTGCATCATTAACGGCTAAACAAACAGATCAGATGTTGGAGCGGGATTATCGCGTTCGTCTTGCTCCTCAGAATGACTTTGTTCCCGTTGAGTGATAATGCGTCCGGCTCTACACCTCATCAACCTCAGTGAACCCTGGGAAAAACCTACTAAGATTTTAATAGTCTAGTTAATACCCCGATGTCAAAAATGTCAGACTGTGCCGTTTAAAAACATACACGTGAAATAGTTTCCACTGTGTGCACAATCAGATTGCGTTGACGGGAATGATTACTGCTGCTTCAGCCGACTGTTTCAGAACCGCGGGGCATTAAAGTGCTTTGAAAACGCTGTCATTTAAAATTCCACTTGTATGCCGAGCTCGCTTCCACTCCAGTTAACTGAGGTGCTGACTTATAATGACTCTAAGTGGCTACAGTTAACTTCAATTTAAACTCATTTCTGACATCTTTACCATTAGATTATATTTAATTTGCTCACGGTGCTGTTTCATGCATTTGACCTTAAAAACCCTGTTCTGTCAGGCTGAAACAAACTAGGGCTGACATGCGTGCGTTGAGGCTTCAAATCGTCCATCGCTTCTATGGTAATCGATGTCCAAGTCGGTATTCGAGTGCTTCAGTTTTTTGTCTTTTCGAAGAGGAAGCACATATATCATCGACTGCGCTGAAAAAGACAGATAAACAGCGAGCAACTGAGCTACTCTGTTGCATTTGATAAGTCTCAAAACCTGTGCCTGTATACTGTTTTGGGCCCTAAATACTTTTGGAAAGTTGTTCTAGCTGAGTATTTAGATAAATTAGGAATATTTTTTTGTTTTTTTGACTAGGCGTTAAAGGATATAGGTGATCACAGCGTCAATGTTGAGGTTTTTCACATGCGGTTTAACATGAGAAAGAAAATGGTCGTTTTAAATATCAAGAAATGGAGACGTACAACTGTATCCCGCATGAAAGCTAACATTTCGTTTTCGTTTACTCCAGAGAAAACATATCAGAAAACCTCATAACCCCCTCAAATAAGCCAGTACATAAATTATAAACAGGTTATGACCTCCTCACAGTTTCATTACGATGTTGCTAAATCATTCTCTCTTTGGAGTGTGCCTTCAATTTTTATGTATTAACTTGTGCTCTTGGCATGTGCATGCCGTGAAGAAACCAACAAACACATTCATATACTTTAAATGAGATGTTGTTTTCCGCGGCACGCTGATAGGTTTCTGTGTCTAGAGGGCTCGTCAGATTAATAGAGCCGACGCATTCTGCCAAACATGTTGCCTTTTCTCCGTTTGTCCCCCGTGCAAATGTTCGAGCAGCTACTACACTGTATGATGAGGTCTCACTATGAATACACAAACGGAGAGACAGGTGTGATACGGGGCCAGAAAGATTAGAAATAAAAATGCATCACAGATAAAAATGGGGGGGAGGGGGAAAGCGAGAGGGGGGAGGCGGGAGCTGCCGGTGGGACTATCTAACTTCCCATCTGCCCCGCAACCTTGCACAGATAACAAAAAGACGAGGGACCTCTACAAACGCCCCTGTCAACGCAGCAGCAAGAACAAACCCTACTGGAGAGGGAGATAAAAGCACAATGGAATTATGATTCGCGCTATAATGGCGGCTGCTGTTTTTTTATTCATAAAGACGCCCTGTTGTTCTGTTAGCCCACTGCGACCCCCTGAAATCATCCAAAACAACAGTGAGAATGAAGCATCACAGTTCGTCCTGGAACTATTGATGAATAAAAGATTGCAATATTCAATGACATGACATCGTTCACTGCTAGTAGATGTGTGCAGAACGCTGCTTATAGAGACGTGTTTTTGTTGTGTAGGGATATCAATACACAGCCACACTGAATATTTTAAAACATTCTCAATATTCATTCTCAGCTGCGGGTCACATTGACACACACGCCGTCCGCCCACCCCAACAACGTGACCGCCAAGCCAAAATATGTGCACCTGTCATTTTCAGGTCAGTGTGAGAGTCTCTGACTGCGTTGTGCCATCATCCACAGGCACAATAGGCCATTAAAATAGCTTTCAATGTGTTGTTTTTTTTTTAATTAGTTATTCATAAGTCAGTGTTTTATCACAAGCATGGGTACATTTTTCATTAAAAAAGGTGCAAAATGTTTGTGCATGCTGTTAATTATAGTTCTAAGGAAGAGAGACATTCAAAATCGGCAGGTCAGAAATGAAAAAAATAAATAATCAGAAATTGTTATCGTCCGAGAAATTTGCAATTGGTGCATCTCAACTCAGAAGGGAATTAACTTATACGCTGTTGTGCCTAACAGACGGTACACAAGCCTTTTTTTTAATGTTTATCTTTTAATTAAAATCAAAAATGTTACCCCGACAAAAGTGTTAATTTTGCTCCCATCGAAAACGGTTCAGAGTATTGACATTTTCCAAGGTATTATATTGGCGTGTACTGCGACAACACTAGTATATGTGCACAAACAAATAACTGAAAATATTTGCCCTGCCTCTCAGTTTATTGGTCTAACTGACCAGTGGAGTGTGCAAATAAGGGCTCCAGCAGCAGCTCCCGTGGACTCACAGAAAGCACTACTGCCTGGAACCATCTGGTCATAGATGGTAATTGTGTTTTAGATTAAAGACATAGAAAGCTGATTGTTGGTGCTGGCGGAGTCAATAAGCAGGCTTAGCGAGAGGAGTGCACATTGGACCAGCTATGGTGATTAACTACATGTTCCTGAATTTTATTTGTGACCAAGCGCGGAGATTAAAAGCAGCAGCGTTGGGGGGGGGGACTGCATTAAAAGGTGCAGTGAGTGCCAGGGAGGTCTTCGAGTTCACTTCAAGGTTGCCTTGTGGATACGTCCACAAGCACAGTGCCCCGAGGCGGCTGTACCTGAGAGCAGCGCTCGGAGGTTCACAGCAAAACAGGCTCAACATCCAGTATGTTCCACTACTCGATTAAGCACTAAATGACTCTTTCCTCCTCCTCCCCCCACCCACCCCCAATGCTCCAATGTCTGACAGGGACTCCAGATTCTTTTTGATAGCACATCTCTATCCTGGCTGTAGGGCTAGGTTTCTTATGAAATGAGATAGCCGTGTCACACTGAGCTGCTGACATTTTGAGGCATCCCTACTGTGTCATCACAGGTGAAAAATGATCTTTAGCTCAATAACAATCTATTATGGATAGGGTTTTGTGGAGACACTGCGCCGTCACAATGGGTTATCATCCTGAGGAGGAAGATTTACTGGTTCTTGCAAGGTCTCTGATATGATAGAATTCAATATATATATATTTAGCAGCTATCAAAACTATGCATGATAATAAATCAATGTCTGCTGACAAAGTCATAAACATAATTACTTCCGCCAAGGAGGTTCTGTTTGTTGGTAACAGGAAACTATTAAATGGATTTTCAAGAAACATTGAATGGTGGATGGGACTCAATTTAGAATATACCCAACTAACGTTTGTTAAGGATCCAGATAAAAGGACAGATCCAGAGTTTTTTTTCACACTTTCTTTAACATTGCGAGATAGCATAATAATGCATGGATCAGGATTTTTATTGTTTTTAAATCAGACTTATTCAGGTGTCTGGTATCTATGAGTGAGTACAACCTGGTCCTAGATCTGTTGAGCTTAAATTATGGTTAGAGGTTTGATATTTGATTAGAATTCAAATTAGATTGACTTAAAGGGGACCGTTGGGCCTTGGCAGAGGTATGCTATTCTAGTAATAGCTGCGAGGATTAGTCAATTAATCATTGCAATCTTTTCACCTTTAATAGACTATTTTATTCATTACATATGGCAATCAGTAAGGAAAATAATCACGAGTTGTTGTTTTTTTATGACAGAGTTATTAATATCCAAGCAAGAGCAGTTCATTGATCTATTTCAGGTTGTACAAACCCACAGTAATAGAGGAGCGAGATGTGGCTGTCTAACAATTTGCTTATCACGGCGAGCAGAGCAAGATTCAAGGCCAACTCTTCCTTTGTGCGTTTCAATAAGACACAGAAGCACAAGGTTGTTATTTTTTTTTTTTTCAATCACATCAAACGGATATAAAAATGCAAAGAGGTTCTTAGAGCCCGAGTCATAAATCACAGTCTGTATACATTCTGTGTACACAAAGCATCCAGGTACCGGAGTCTGATTTGTAAGGTGCACGCAGCGTTTATTTTTTTTATATGCATGTTTACATATCACCAACCTTCTTAGGTATGTATACACTGACACCCCAAAAGCAAGTAATTCCCTTCAGTAAATCCACACACCCGGCTCGCTTCCCTCATTTTCGTCTCTTCCTGGCGTCTTTGGTCCTCCCATTAAGGATGTGAAGGAAGATGCAAAGAAAAGATGCAAGTGAGGGAAGCGATAGTTTGTTTCTCCGCTATAAGCTCCTCCGCCTCGTCTCATCCAGGTGCGATTAAGGTATTGGAAGGTCCTTCTCGATAGTGGAGGGGTTACCACATCTAAATAATGAGAGGCCGCAAGGTGGCAAAAGTTAGCATAATGAAAATACCCACCGCTGTCTTGGTACCTCATTCAGCACCGCACACAGCCTGTCTGCAGCTCTCCCACACATACAAACAATAAACCTGCTTTTTTTCCATTTACTTTGCAAGTGCATGCACGGCTGTGGTCCACACCCTCGCACACACACTTGTACATGTAGTTTTTACACATCTCTCAGTACGTAGAATGTAAATCATTACATGAGATTAGGTTACATAGACATAGACAACACACAGAAGAAGCTCTGAAAGCAGAGAAAAAAGAAAACATCAGGGCATGTTAGTGGTAACAATGCTTTCATATACAACCAGCCTCTTCCCTCTCAGCTAATTGGGCGCAGGATGTTAACACAGGTCAGCAAAGCTTTGCTGCAGTGGGTGTTCGTCAGCACTTGATTTGCGCTGCATTGACCTGCGTTGACTGTAAGGCTTACAACTCTCCCGCTGTGTAGTGGGCTTGCTGCCAATAATTCATGTATCCGCTATAATTCAGGCTCCATGTATGATGGCAGTCGCTTTTTATTCAAAATCTGAATGTTAGTTCAGTGGAAAACCATTAATATGATCACATAACTATAGTTTGAAATCTAGTAATTAGTATTTTTTCCTTCTGGCTTTCCTCACATTAACTGTCAGCTTGAACTACTGCATGTCCTGCTGACACAGGCTGCAGTCATCAGTCAACTGGATCATCTGAGAGGCAGCGATGTGAGTATTTTGGGTTCTACTCCATAGATGTCAAAATTCCCAACAGGTATCAAGCTGTTTTCCAACTTTGTTAAAAAAAAGAAAAAGCAGCTGCTGTTTTCTACGAGCACATCTGAAGACTCTCGTGCTAGCTTGAGTCTACGACAACATGCAGGCCACTTCCTTGTATCTCTTTTTTTTTTGTGTTGCAGGGAATTCGGGTTGCTCTCGAATTAATTAAAACTTTATCAAAAACTGATCGCTCTAGTCTAATGTTAGTAATTAAATCCCCGCAAGCGTCTTCAGATACCGCCGTTGGAATGTCACGTGCCTGGAGGATGTAGCACAAAGACCACACAGGTTTCACCTTCTGCATTTTAATCTAGAGGGGCTGCGCAGCGGTGCGGCCATAAGTAAACATACCGGCCCATCAGTCAAGGTAATAAGCTCCCGCCACCATGCTGGGAAACAGTGGCGCTGCTGGGATACAATAACAGCAGCATTCTATATTTAGATTACTGCATTTCTGTATGTGATTTGTTTGGGTTCACACTGCCGAGTCACAAGCATGAGTAACCACAGGTTTTCAGATGTCAACATCCTTCTGTTTGCACCGCTGTGATCAAATGCATTTCAAAGTAATTTTCAGGACTCAGGAAGACAAAGGAGACCAATCTTTCAAGCAGCTCGGCGGCAGTTATTTGGTGTGACCTTTGTTTATTTTTATTTTCCTCTGACCAGGGGATCCGAACTACAGGAACAAAAGCACCAGAATGTTCTGTGCAAAAACACGTTGAGGAAGTCCTTGAGCGAGACGAGCCCTATCTGCAGGAGGATTCACCTACAGCAGACCTCGTGCTCGTACAATAATGTGATATCGGGTGCCTACAGAGAATTACCTTTGACTTACACAAGCAGCTTACACACTGTTAGATTAAACATCGTGACATACTGTATATTTCATGTCACTGAAAATATGCCATTCATTTTATATCTTTCCATGGTTTCAAGGCAGTCTGTCTCCAGATGTGTCGTGCGAATAAAGAAATGTGGTTCTCTTGGCCAGAGCTAAGAAGTAATGATCATAAACTCATTCATCCTGACTCGGATATAACTTTTAATTGATACAAACAATGTGAAGGGGACAGTGATTACACGACAGATTAAACATGTGCTTGCTATTTAATTGACTTTTGACAGCCAAGTAACTAGGGCGGCGACGGGCGATTGTTTGGATTATTGATTCATCTGCTGACTGTCGTGTCGATTATTCAGTAAATCATTTGGTTTTTAATATTTCTGACCACTGTCCCTATTTACTAAGTGTAGAATATTTCATTACTTAAAGTCCACATTAACATGCAGGGATGTTAAAACTACTACTACTCTACTACTTTTTCCCACTTAGAAGCTATAATTAAGCAATTAAGAGTTATGATAAGGGTGTGTTGGATTTGCTCTGCAGTGTGTGCCAGATGGGTGGGGCATTGAAGGATAAAAGTTGAGGTAGATGCAATCTATTCTCTTAATCTTTTTCTATTATACCTGCGTGGAATTACATTAATATTTGTGTACTGTAGTGCAGAGATTATATCAGCTCTCCAGCCAATATTTAAGTTTATTCTGAAGTAAAATATATTTGTTACATACATTTATAAGAAAGCCTACAACAAGCCTACTAAAACTACATTATGTATAAATATGTTTTAAAAAACAAGATACGAGGTAAATATTTGTCATTTCTTAAACAAGGGTTTAAAAAAACGAAATGATATTAGAGTTCATGATGCCTGCTACATCTATTTCATGGAGTGTTGAGTCTCACAGCCTGGGGAGTGAAGCTGCTCTCCAGTCTGCTGGTATCTGGCGGATGCACTGTATCTTTTGCCAGATGGCAGCAGGGCGAACTACGGAAAAGTTTAAACGGCCAGGGGTGAAAAAAAGAAACGAGGATGAGGAAGGTTTTTTTTTTTTTTCCCCATTACGCACTTCAAGAAAAAAGTCGAAAAATATTGAGAATAAAGTTGAAATACAATTTCATGAATAAAGACGAAATGTCAAGAATAAACTTGACATTTTGAGATTAAAGTCGACCTTTTGAAACTACATCAAACAGCGCGTATGACTGCCTCAGCCAAGTGCCTTGTGCAGATGAATTGGTAGAAACTGCATTTCTTAATCAGCTTTAGTAACAAAGACATTATTTTTGCGTTTTAGCTCACAAACACAGTGTGGTTGTCAGCATTAGGATTATGAGGAGATTGTAACACTGCACACAGAATGTTAAACTCCAAGGATTGGTACAGACCACGGGCTCGGGCAGCTCACATAGCTGTCAGTCGCTCCTCTAACTGGATTTGATGGACCAGAAGAGTTGACTTTATTCTCTCCATTTTGACTTTATCTTGACATTCCTCGACATTCTTTCACACCGCAGCCAGATAAAAATGGAACTCTGTCATTGTAGTCAACAGCCAAAAGGAAAGAGAAGAGAAGCGTGAGGCCGGGTTGCAGAGAAGTGGCCCTTTAATCATCGAATAAGCAGAAATTAGCAATATAAGTGCCGCACTCACAGCAAATAAAAATGACCCCCTGCAAAAACCACTACAAAACAGTTACAAAGGAAACACTGTTTGTGTAAACTTGTGGACCAAATGAATAATTGATGATAAAAAAAAAATAATAAAAAAACATGCACCACAATGGGCCCTTTTCACAGCAGACACTTTGACTTGTCAAAGACGGAAAGCACACTGTTTATTTTGGATAATTGTCGTCTTAGTGAAATTCAATTCAATTTCCATCTTTTGTGCGCACTTGCGGATCTACGCGAGTATTTCCACTGTGATTGGAGCGGGATTGCGTCATTGAAAAAAAGCCCCCCGTTCCGTTTTTTTTTTTTCTTCCCTTTCTCCACCAGTCACATTTTCATGTAAGGAGCTGACAGCCTATCGGACATCATTACAGCTTTGCTTTCACTGCCTCCTGGCACCGTAATGAATACCTCTTTTTGAGGTACGACAATGTGAAAGTAAACAGTGCCTGCTGCTCCGTCACGCCCACCACGCACACACACACACACAAACTGACACCCTGAAAAATATACTGTTTTGTGTTGGTACCTGTAGCTATCCCGACACATAATATGAAATCTCAAGCAAATGCAAATTTCCTTACTCTCACGGCCACACGCTCACCCAAACGTACATATTGGGTTTGTGTTTGGTGCGTTTGAGGGTGGCGGGACCTGGCGGGTGGGAGAGGGCGAGCATTTGCAGCCTTGCAGCAGTAATGGAATCAAAGACTGATGAGTGTGCATACCGGGCTATTTACTCTGCCCGGCTCCAAAACAAAAAGCCATGATCCCCACTATCTTTCTTCCAGTGGCCCTTCCACCCCATCTCACAACATATGTCCCACTGCCCCCCCCCCCCCCCCCCCCCCCTTCCCCTCCCTCTGAACTCTGAGTTAATCATTTAGAAATAATTAAATTCAATAAAGCGGAACATATTAAATAAGAAACAACGATTGGGCGTTAAGGGGCAGGGTGTGGAGCAGTGGCTTCCTCCCCCGCTGTAGGGAAGAGCAAACGATTCACGGGGAAGGAGAAAGAGAGAGGCAGGCAGACATGGGGAGATGGAGAAAGGAAGGGGAGGACTTACGTGACAGACAAATGTATGACAGAGGATAAGAGAAGAAGCGAGGGAATAAAAGGAAGAGCGTGAAAAGAGAGCAGGGGAGCTTGAGGACTGGTTAAATATCATAAGGATTGCGTAGCGATGGGTGGTGACGTAGAGCGGCTAGGGAGATGGAAGAGAGGCGAATAATGAGCACAGAGAGAGACACCCCCACGCTTTACGACACAGCTGGAGGCACACAGGCAGCCGAGGCAGACACAAACTCACAAATACAAATGTGCAATTACATTGAAGCAAACAAGCGCACGCATGCGAACTTGCTCAAACTCCGCAGACATAACCTTCATAAACACAGAAAATGATTGGTTGACGTTGAGCAGATGCAAGTTTCATCTGGGCCAAGTTTGTAAGTAAAGTAAAGGCTGGAATTCTGTATTTTACTCACTTACCCTCTATGAAAGATCAAAACCACAACACACAATGTGTTTGTTGTCCTTCTGACTCTCCTGTCCTGATTCCATTGGTTCATGGCAAGTGTAAAACCACGTCACCTATTGATCTGACCAAGACCCCAACATAAGTCTGTTTATTTTTTTGCATATTCAGGTGGTTTCCAGACTGATTTTACAAAGTCTGGACAGCAAGAAACACATTAAAAGCAGAGCCAAACAACATGTGGAGGTGGTTTGAAACTGGATGTCTGCAAATGCATCTCAGTCCGGACGCTCCGACCGCTTATATCTGATTTCAAAGTGTCTTTTTTGTCACTCACAGCGTGACACGCAATGACGACAGAGTCCAGAGAGACGGAAGGGCATCAAAGGGCCTTTTTGAAGAGCGGTATGTAGGCCTGACTATTTAGAGGGGAGGGTGATGGCTTTCTTTTTATCTCTGATGCTTTTGTGTTGGCCCAGACACCAGCGTGCATATCGACTTACGCCCGCCCTGTTACCACAGCAACCCATGCAGATTGGCTGGTGTTGTCTGGACTCTGATCACTCCCAAATAACGGTCCAATCACATTTTAACATCATACTGTTTCTAAGAAGGTGTGCAACCAGGGTTCAGTAACTTATACAAGAAATGGTTTGTGGTAATAAATCAAGTCATTTTCTCATAGGCTTACATACAGTCAGACTTCTTTTTGAATCCAGGGACCCCCTGCAGGTCAGTAGAAAGAACGCAAGTTTAAGTCACTTCTGCATTGGATTCACTTTTGAGACCTGGAAATGTACTTGTAGTGTCATTTTATACTGCTCAGTGATTCCCTAAAATATGAGTAAATAAACTATTTGTAGGGCACTGGCACTTAAAATAAACACACACAGCATTTCCAGCAGCAGGAATGTGTATGTGGATCGACTCAAAATAAACTACAATGCCCAATTCATTAAGGAACACGTCAGCCGGTGCATCAGTGCAGCTGATATAATTTTAATGCTTTCTGGATAACAACCGCCGTCTATGGCACAGGCGATTAAGCTACAAATACAAATTGCTGGTGAGATTAATTCACTCTCACTTTTCGTGCAATTCCTTGCCAGTAAGAAGATATATAAAAAAAAAAAAATCACCAGACTTATCCTTAAAGGAGAAAGTAAACTGGTTTAGAGTGGGTTTTCCACAAATTGGATTCCTATTGGCCCCCGCCTCCAGAGACGAAGCACGACCGTTATTGACCTTGATGAACACATTTGGCTCTCTTTCTGCAGTTCACCCTGCAAAAAACTACAGTAACATGAATTCTCGCGCAGAAATTAGCATGGAATTCCCTCGGCACCTTGTTTTTCGGAGGAGAAGAGTTGTACATCGCACTGAAGTTCCAGCTGACAAGCGGGGCTTTTCAATGATGTATCATTTTTTTGGAGTTGGCTCTGGCCCCAGCAGACTCCCTCCTGGCTTTGCGCTGGAGAAGAAGCTATTGACCGGGCAGCACTGGATTGGACATAAACACTGTATTAGTGTGATTGGTTGGATAGAGCTGATCCAGGCTGGGGGCAGCCTGTCTGCCTGCCTGCTGCTGCTAACCAATCTCAGAGGGAAAATCGGAATTCAATTAGTCTGGCCAGAGGAGCTCTCTCCCTCGCTTTCTCCCTCTCTCTTATGTTTGTTATCCAATCTCTTGGCCCTTCTCTAACTCCTTCTATCCTCCCTCTTCTCTGCCTCTTTTTCCCTCCGCCATTTCCCCTCTGCTCCCTATCTCGGTTCAGAATTTCCCTGCAACTGCCGCTGCTAACCCGACTCAGAGGGGAGAGTTGAATTCAATTAGTCGAGCCTTAGGAGCTCTCTCTTGTTTACTATTCATCCTCGCATTCTTGCACTCCATCTGATGGTCACTCTGATCTCTCCTCTCTCTCTTCCCCCCCCCCCGCACATATCTCCTCCGCTATCCTCTTCGTGCCCGCTCCCAGCAGTAGTATAAATCCTTATAGATGGAGGGATAGATAGGGCATGGGCGGAGGACAAAACAAAAAAAGAAAAAAAAAGAGAAAGAAAGCTAGGGGGAGAAATGGAGAACGATAGCCGTAAAGGGCGGTCGGCATCCAGGAGGCTATTAAGAAGAGGCAGGGAGAGGAGGGATGGGCCTGTAAAGAGGAATGATGGGATAATGGAGTGAAAAAGTAAGAGGTATAAATAACTGGTTATGATGGGAGCAGCGAGGGAAACAGAGAAAAACAGAAAGCTAGATGGCGGAGGGGACAGAAAGTGGCAGACTAAGAGAATGGAATGAGACAACAAGACAAGGGAAATTCAAGGTATGCATATGTACAACAGGGAAATGTAAAAAAAAAAAAAAAAAAGACAAAAAAAAAAAATGGAGTGACAAGATAGAAGCACACACAGGGAGTGCGGAGAAAATGTGTGAGGCTGATACGAAATCAATTCATCATGAATATCTGACTACTGATGCGACAGATGTTCCGAAACCCAGTCAGCACATCCCCTCCGCTCCCCGCTTCCCACATCTCACCCATTATCAGGCTCCTCTGCCTGTAAACCCACAAAAAGCGTGTATTATCACAAACTTACACTACGAGACAAGCTGCTCCAGAGAAAGTGCTCTCAAACAGCCCTGCGCAGTCGTCAGATGTAGTTTTTTCCCCCCCCTTAAACTGGTGTGTTATCCACCATCAGGGCACGCCAACCTGTGGAGGAAAAACTGTATTGCTGTGAGTCTTCAGTGAAGGGAAATTGCGAGCGTTGCCTGAAAAGTGCTCCAGACTTTTATTAATATTACTAAAGCGTGGCGTGCACACTGCGCTCCAGCGCCTCATCCACAAATTCCCAGAGGTATCGTGAGTAGTCTGCCTCCCTTTGACGAGCGTCTACTCTCGGTGCTTTGCCGGGGTTTTAAAAACTTGGAGCGAGTGTAAAGTTTTCAGTTGCAGTGTGCTCAAAGAGATGGAGGCAGCGCTTCATCAAAAGGCTGCACTGTTGCACGCCAGGTGTGATGTCAAAAAGAAGTCGGCGCATTTTGAAGTGGAACAACATTTATTTGGTTGTACAATTCGCAGGCAGTGGCTACAGCATGTTACTTTGAGCTTCAATAAAAAGACAAATATCAACGACGAACCCATTCTCACGCAGACGAGTGCTTCATGGAGGGAGAGTGCCGGTTATGCCGGGCTCACTCACTGCAAATCACAGTTCTTCAGGCAGACCTGACTGGAGCACAGGGTCAGTTACTGATGGCGTGGAAGACTGATTGGGAGGCAAAATCATGCCAGTGTTTAGAATGCTAAATGTAATGTGGAAATCAAGGAGAGCAACAAGGAGCCATGGTCCCTCGAAATCAGTGGACCTTCAGCCCCCCCACCTACTTTTAGCCTAATGGTGGCTCCATCTAGGCACATGCTTCGGGCCTCCTCGCCACTAGGGGGCCTTAAAAGCGGGGACAAGAACTTCAGCTGTCTGCTGCTGTAATATGTAAAATAAGTTTTAAATAGCTCTATATTTCAAAAGTAACCACAGTCAGTAACTCATGTCTCTCCTTCCCCGTGCTCTTGCAATAAAAGAGAGAAGAAATTCCCAGCATCCTTGCCAACTTTATCCAATCAGGACAGAGAGGACCGTAGAGAGGCTTTCTTGTTAGCTCACAAATGCGCAGAGAGCAGGATCCTCCTGTTTGCTGCTATGACTAACGATGACCGCTGCACAGTCTTTTTTTTACACAAAGCAAAACTCACGATTCTGGGAAAAACTGCGACAAAATGCTAAACACTTGCAGTATCCGTGCTGTGATGTGAGTGGACTGAATGTGGAGGTCAGATTCTCCCAGTGCTTCCCCAAACCTAATTGCCATGGAAACTTACCTCTCCAGACAAGCCTTGTAAGAGTTACATTCAGGCCTAACTTCATCTACATCATAGTCTCTGCTATTATGTACCTTGAACACAATTTAGGTTTCACATGATGAATGTACTGGAAGAGAATGTACTGAAGGCTACTGCACTACTTCCACTGCATTAATAAAAACACTGACCCGAGGTTGCCGCCTAATTCAACATGTTAATGAAATGCGTCTAAAGAAATATACAGCCAAGAGGAAAGGGAACTGTCACTCATACATGCAGAGCACCATATTGTAATCCGACTGATAGAGAAAATGAAAGAAAATGTTAATTCTCATTATCTCGATCAAAACCACATTAGCCGGCTGTGATCCTGTTTGATACGTCTCGTTAAGCATCTTGTTTTTGTCGCATTTTACACACGTGTGTTCATATTAAGCACTTATGATACAAACAAAATTCACATGGTTAATTAATAAGTTTAATGTATGCTGCTCAACCTTCCTCGGTTGTTGTTAGGATTTACGTTTCATGTCTCGGGCGTGCCTTTTTAATTTTTTAAACCCAATTTGACAGAGTCTGAATACATTAGCTTTGAATTTGCTTTATGGAACGGCCCCTGGTTCAGATTGTAAAGCTCACACTAAGCCCTGCCTTTCTGAACCGTCCTTATGGAACAACCGCGTGTAGAAGAAGCTTATAGGCAGTGATTTCTATTACAACATAGTCTTAAATGTTAAGGCCACTGAGCTGAAAGCTAGGCAGGAAGCAGACGGTTCGGCAAAATCGTCGCCATCCTCGCACCTTGAGAAAACATTTGTTTTGTCACTTTCCAGACTTTTTGTTCGTCTTTTGATGTGTGTTCCAAGGGAGTCGAAGCCAACACAACACCTGCGCTAATTTAAAAGGTGTTGCTTTTAAGACATTCATGGCAAGGGCTTAGACAAAGCTGCTGATCCCATCGAGAGATAGCAGGGCGCAACCGCTTTTGATTAGCATGCTGTATGGAGAAGATAAGATGGCATGGAGGACTGTTGGAGAGACCGGGGAGTTAAAGGGTTTTCAAGACCAATCGTTCCCAACATCTTTTTTCTCTTTTGAAGGGAATTGCCTTGAGCAAGCAAATACAATTTGTGATATTTTCTTTCAGGGTGAGTGTGTGTGTGTGTGTGTGTGTGTGTGTAGGTGTGTGTGTGTGTGTGTGTGTGTGTGTGTGCGCATGTTTGTATATCTGCCTGACAGAAGGCAGAAGAAAGAAGGGGAAGAGGTATATGGAAAAAGTTGCACTCTGCACCCGGGTGTGTGTCCATGTGAGGGGGAGATTTTCGTATCCCCAGAGAGAAAAGTCTGTTTCTTATCTGTCCTTATGTTTTAAGGGGAGGGGGATGAAAGCAATCTTCAAATGGCATCTGCAGTCGAGGAGCACTTGAACCCAATCAGCACCCGTCAAACCCAAATGGACCACAGGAGAATTTCTGTGGTGGAGGAAGCTTAATGCCAATCACACCAAATGCTCACATTCACACATCAATCAGGCGCTCTCATGCAATCCGGGGTAATAAAAAGCACTACAATCGGACACCGGCTGCACCCCTGGAGGTACAAGAAACCCCTCCCAAGAGTGAAAAGCACAGCTCTGCGGCAGCAACAGATGCCCAAAACCTGTGATTATGGGGCAAGTCACGCAGGGGACGGCTGCAGCTCTCACATTCGTTTCACTGCCCGAAAAGATGCTCGTCTCCTCTTTGTCGCCCCACATGACTGCTGGTGACAATCGTGCAGGGACACACGCAACTTCGCATCCTCCTTCATCCACTTCTGTCTCCTCCAGCAAACACAAGGTTTTTTTTTCAGGCTTTCATTTTTCTGGACTTCAAACCCCACGCTGCCAAGACGACTCACACTCAGGCCACTGGGTGCTGTGAGCTGAATGTCATCGGCGGTGTAAGTGGTCAGCGAAACGCACGAGGACCGGTGATGATGGACAAGGTTGGACTAATTAAAAATAATGAGCCTTTGTGGATTGGCCATGCGCCTGCCATAAGCTAGCAATATCATGTACTCTATCGCAGGGCAACATAATGTTATGTCAGATGAGTGACGCCTCGGTTTCACATTCAGATCCGTGGGGAGGTTCATTCACTCGTTTGGTGAATTTCGCTCGGGCAAAAAAGAAATAATCACAGTGCGAAAGTTGCTGATTATCATACCTCTGTGTATGCGCGGTAAAGGCAACAGGAGGCTGCATCAAAAAATGTTATTTTACTCACCACTAGTAACCTGGAAACACCATTATTGTTTGGATCCCATTTTCCATTTAGTCACATAAAGATCACGCTTCACTGAAAAGAAATTATGGTGGATACTCTTGATAATAGAGATTTACTTTTTATGGTTAAACAATTCTGTGGATGTCTTGAAGGTTGACATTATGCCGGTGAAAAATGTACCGGCAACAAAGAAAACCTCTATTTTTCTTGGGAAACAGTGAGAGGAGGTGAGAAATAAGTGGAACAAAGTGGCAGTTCCAGAAGAATGTCAAAGAGCAGCAGGCAGAGGAAGAAGATGGTGTCGGTGTCAGAGGCGCGGGCCCAACTAGCGCCGGCTACACCAGACAGTCACTTCAGTTGACGCCCGTGTGACTGACAAATCGATACATTTCCTGTTAAGGGTCAGACCTCCAGCCGAACTTGCCACACGTCTAATTCGCTTCCCTTTGTTCGGCGGTGTGAATGTTCCACTACTCAGACTGCAAAGTGCAACATTGCTCTCGTGGATTAAATTGTTCTGCTCAAGAATCCGTTATTACCTACGTGGGAAACATGACTTTGGATCACAAAATTAGAGACCTGCTTGCATGCAGAGAGGAAAAATGGATGTCAGAAACCGTCCTGTTCCTGAATTCTGATACAACCGAGATGGTGGTCGCCGCCCCCCGCTCGACAGAGACACCACTTTGATCAGGTGGCGGTAAATCTTGACAACTGTGAGGAATCTTGGTGTTACATTGGATTCTACCCTCTCTTTCGATCAGCACATCAAATAAGTTACCAAGATCGCTTCATACTACCCGTGCAACGCAGCTCAAATGAGGTCCTTCTTGTCCTCCTCTTCCTCCTCCTCCTCCTCCTCCTCCTCCTCTCTTTACATTCAGTCTCCCTTCTGATGGACCACGGGCCCCTGGGACGATCTACTGTTCATGGTCCTGCCACCTCACCTCATCATACCCCGGGCTTCGATGGATCATTGCTCTCCTCTGCTTTACTCTCTCCTCATATCTGCATTTCTGTCAAGTCTGATGCCTCTTCACCTCTGATCTTCTCTGTTTTACTGCTAATTATCTCGTGTGGCCTGCCCTCCTCCAGGTCACCGCGGTGGAGAGGAGGTCGTGTGGCTCGGGCAGCACTTGGCGAAGCCTCGGCCTGCTCAGTTGTCTCCTGGACCCACACACTTTACATATCGTATAATTTGCATCAGATATTCCGTCAATGGCACTTATAAACTGTGATTTTGTTGTTCTTTTCTGTACATGCAGCATCTATTGCATGTCTGTCCGTCCTGTGAGATGGATCCCACCTATGATCTTCCTAAAGGTTTCTTCCATCTATATAAATAAAATTGATTTGATTTGATTTATTTTACCAAGCCTAGTGTGCTCATTACTTAAGAAAACGGAGAAACAAACACTGACTTATTAAAAGAGCACAATTTCTAGCCTCCAGTGACTCAGCAGATTAAGCGTACTTAGCAAGTAATCACAACTTCTCTTTCCTTCTTTGTTTGCTGTGTCGATGTGTTTGCTCTCTTATAACCTGTATCTAAATCCATATTTTCATTTATTTGTTTGGTGTATGCTTGGCTTTTAAATCAGCTTCTGGTGTGACTAACTCACTGCTGTCATTAAGCGCCTTTACAAAGAAAGGTTCAGAGTATCTTCGTGCTGTCAGTGCTTTGCTGTGTTTGCCTGCCAAATCTGGCCTCGGTAATTGTGTGAAACAATCCAAACAACGTGTAATCACTGACACTTTCTAAGCTCCCTTTTTAAAATGTTGCATTCTTCTCTCAAGTGCATATACAACTAGCACTGCAACTTGTATGCCTACGTGCAACAGTCAAGCTGCTGTTCCTCAGCTATGGTAATGGCTGGGACTTTTGGATATAAAATGTCATAACTTCGACTTATCCAATAATAGTTGTGTAAAATATTGTCATAATTCTCATAGGAATTATTAAGTAATGACCCAGAATGTGTTATGTGAGGTCACATTGACCTTAACCTTTGACCATTGGACAACAAATTGTACAAAGTGGACATTTTTAGCCAAATTTGAAGATAAAAGCAGAAGACATCATTCATCTTCTGATGGACGAAAAAGAAAAAAAAAATAGGAACTGTCCCTTTAACAGCTAAACAACCTCTAACATGTTCGAGTGGTTGTTTAAACAGTCATGACCTTTAAGGGCACGTTTTCAAGAGATGGAGAGGTAAAATAAATTCTCTTTAATAGAGCAGATAAGAAAAATAATGTCTAAGTCTGCGAAATGATTCAAGGGATTCACTGCTGGGCTAACAGAAGGAGATTAATGTGACCTCCTCCTGCAGATCTATTCTGTGTACCAGGTGAGACCAGGCTTCCTGCCAACGTCTGTGTGTGTGTGTGACAATGACAAGCTCCACCGGCACCCACTTAAATCCGGCTTGCTTGGACATGGAGTGGTTTGTATACTTTGGAGAGCCGACCCGATGGACAGCGGGGAAAAGGGCACAGTCATGGCCAAATGACGCTTTGTCACGGTGCCAACCCCCACAGCTCAAAAACCTGGTAGAGGCAGGAGACTGCACTTATTTTTACCGGCACTTAATCTAGAAAAAAAAAACAAAAAACACCACACATTGACAGAATCAGTGGAACCCCCTGCTGTGTAACCATGGTACCATCTCCAACTCACGTAGTGAATACAGACAGGCTGGATGTGATACACTTTTCTTCAGTTTATGGCCTCTATAAATGTATTTATTTATTTGCTGAAACACTTTAAGTTGTTTGAGTTGTCACCGTTTATTGTTTCTCACTCTGCGTGTGTAACTTCATGTGTGTAAAATGCTGTAAGCTTAAAGTGGCTTATGTTAAGACAAAACCACCAATCTGTGTGAGCACTCAGCACATGTTAAATGTTTTACCTCACGCAACCTTGTAACAGTGTTAAATTGCTATGCTAATATATGCAAATGTTATGCTAAGCTATTTAAGCTTGTATGTATGTGAATGTTTGGAGGCCCAAAATGTTCATTATGTAATAAGTAATCATATGGATGTCTAAAACATATGTAACTGAAACAGGGATTTGCAAAATGTGTGATGAAACTAATCAAATTTAACCCAGTATTTTGAAATGTTATTGTTTTTGTTACTCAACGTTGCTTTTCTCTAATTACACATTCAATGAAAGATGAATTTCATTACTCTATTTTTCATCATGACACATTTTCGTTTGATAATGTAGTTTTTCCTGACTGGTGGCCCTGCACTCAGAGCTTTCAGCCAATCACATGCAACATGTCTCTCTTAAGTTAGCAGGCCGAGCAACTGCTAAAAGGTTTAGCTACTTAGCCGCCTCTCACATAGACCGACAGCAATGAATCTGGACATTCAGAGATGAAGATATCTGTAGGGAAATAAAAGATAAGGTCAAAAAATAAGGATGAAATGCCATTTTTTTCCCATAATGAGTTGAGTTGGAAGTTATTTCACAAAGTATTGTTTAATTTCTATATTTTCCATAGCTCCCATTAAGTGAACATAAAATCCAACCCACTAACCAAATTAAATGCTGGCAATGTACATTTCTGCAAACCACAGATAAGTTGCAACTTTACATAACTTGCTGTGTCTTTAGGTTCAATTTTATGTTGATGATGCTTTGCTTATAGTCTGGTTAGGGTCAGGCACGACAATTCACTGAGTTGGGGTTTGACTTGGTCACCAGAGACACGACTGGAGATGTCCTGAGGGCTTGTTGAAAAACGCGGTCAGCGGCATGGCAGCGTTCTCATCTGTAACTCCACCCCCATCCCCTCCCCTCCAAAGTATCGATATGAAGGTCAGGTCATAAACATGTAATGTGAAAGTGACACGACACGTTTTGTAGGAATGTCAATATGGCACATACCAATTTGATCATGGTGGTCTGCAGAAACATAAACTGAGAACAGTGCATCGCGGCTTCCGGGCTGTAGAATCGCTCTTTTGTGATTTATGTTGTATTCAGCAAAAATTCACTGTTATAGTTAGTGAGAGTGAGTTGCTTGGAGTAAACAGATGATCTTTACCGTCACCGGTCAGCTGAGTGAAAACCGACATTGAAATACAAGAAAACAAGCATCTAAGCACAAAGAAGGCATGCACTGTGCCTGAGCCAAACGTAGAGAGTGAATTTAAGCGTTGACTTTCCCGAGACGAGAAGCATTCAAAGATAAGTAAAAGCCTGAGGAGTGATGCAGATGTGGCTCTTGATTTGCTGCTCTTTTCTCTGCTTGGCTCTCTTGAACTCGTTAGTTGTAGTTCTTTCTCAGCTGCAGTCGACCCCGAGTTGCTTTTTCATCATCCTTTTGGTCCGGTGCCCACACAGTTCGGCACTAATTTTAGCGTAGGGATTTGCTGTATTTCAGCATTGTATTTATTTTTCCCATGTTTGTGTATTGGCTCTGCAGATTTATAGAGTAATAATGTAACTGCACAAGCGTCACATAACACGGTTTGTTGTCTCCGTATAATGTAGTCTGTTCATCTCAAGGACGCCATGAAATTAAAAATATTCAATTCGCCGTCTGTCTTGGCACAGAATCCTTTACTTAAAGGGAAGTTAGGGAAGTTAGTCCAGTTAATTCCCCCGCCCCCCCCCAAAAAAAAAAAAAGTTTATTAAATTACTACGAAAATACAATGTAAAACAACAGAAGCAATGATGCTCATCAGGATAAAACTAAACAGAAAACAGGAAAAACAGAACGAAAAAGGCACCTAATGAATTATCAATTTCATTGTATTTTTAAGGTAATGAGTTTTGCACCAGGCTTGAGAAAAAAAAACGATGATAGAGGATATGGTTAGTTCTGCTCGCGAGTGAGCTGGGTCTCTAACAATTGATTACCTATAGAGAACAGCAGAGTCGAAAGTTGCTGGCAAGGCAGTAAGAATGTCACAGTGTCCTGATACGCAAAAAGTTGCCTCGCAGATGATGCTTGAGCGGTGACCGGCAGCGTCGGGATTAGGTCTGGAAATATGGCCCATTATCAGAACATCATACTCTTGGTGGTGTAAACATATTACACAACAAAAGCTCTCCATTAACCCATCAAAAGCCATGTGCACAATTAAGTTTGGAGGAAATGAGATGCACGTCATGAAATCACAGTCAGAAATCTGATTGGGATAAGACGGAAAACTAAGGGCTCAGTGTGACTTGGGCAACATAATGTCACAGTAATTCAAGAAAGTGCAAAGCGGTTGGCGCTGAATATTACTTCCGAGAAACAGCTCCAGGTGACCCTTGACCTTCCTCCCGGATAAAACACGACATGACCGTCACGCTTTCGAAAAAACGGCTGAGATGAGGAGGAAATGAAAGGGATTTAGAAGATGAAGGCAGGAGACTGTAGCACACTTGGGGTTTGGTGTTTATGTTCTTGAGTCTGTGTGTGTGTGTGTGAGCATTTGTGGAACGCACAGTGTGTGAGTCTATGCGCGTGCGTGTCGGCGACGGAGAAATGAGAAGCGAACGGGGGAGTGGAAATGCGTTTGTGTGCGGTCCTTTGAGATCTTGGCATCTGTGTCGCAGTAATTATTAACAGATTAGCCCCGAGTAAAATCACCAGAGATTGGAAATTGATCCACAAAGTTGGATTACAGCGGCCTCTACATCTTTTGATCCTTTGTCTCTCCATCTCTCCGTCATTCTCGCCAAACATCACTGAACAGCTACACCATCCTCCACCCACCCACCCCCAAAAAAACAAAATCCCTTCAAACGCAACCAAGTATTCTCACACACAAACAGACGGAGCAAAACAACATTGGGGGGAACAATTGGATAGATACAAATCGAGGTGACACGGAGTACAGGAGTGACACAAAGTGTGTGTCGGCTCCAATGAAGAAGTATTTGTGTGCTTTTTGTTCTCTTTTGTCATGTTTGCCCCGGTGCAGTGTTTATCTCCATCGCTTCACTGTTGCACAGGCTCATTCGAACTGACTGGGAGTGAGCAGCGCCCTCGGAGTTTAGTGCCTCGCACATCCAACAAAGGCCTAAAAGCACAAAAGGGACTGCTAATTAAATATGGATGGAGCCAAACTTATGGCTTAAGACATTTTTGCCGGCGGTGCCGAGGAGAGCACGGAAACACTTCTTTTGTTTGTCACGATCTATTTATCTCATCTTATCCAGGGATTTTCTTGTACACTGCGGGTCACTGAATTAATATACAAGTGGAGTTTACAATCAATGGTGGAAACTGAAAGTACGAGCAGCAAACATCTCTTTACTTTGTAAATTTGTAGTCCTCAATAGAAGTCACAGTCCCTCTGCTTGTGTTGTAATCTGAGTTTCTCTGTTCTTTGATTTAGTCGATGTGAGTCCCTCCCCGTCTCCCCCCTGTACGTCGTCAACATGGCGGCCTGGATAGAAACCTCTTCATTTTCGAGCTTAACAGAACTCCTAAAATTTGAGGCGAGAAATAGATTTTGCAGTAACGGAATATTGATTCATATTTGATTAGCGCTGCCTGGTTTGACAGTTAGATCTGAGTTTGCTGAGCGCAGTTGCGAAGCAAAACACAAAATGGCAGCCATGCGGTGCCAAAACGTTCACATTTTGCAGCCAAACAGTACGCCGAAATATGGTTCTGAAACCATTTGAGGCGAGAAAATATGCAGCAACAGAAGCCTGATTTGCATTCTGCACTGCATGGTTTGATAGTTTGATATGAGATACATGAGTCTGCATGTCATAGCAGGACACAAAATGGCGGCCGGGTGGTCATGAACTTTCTCAGTTTAGAGCATAAAAGCACCCTGAAATAAGATTGAGAAAAACATTTGAGGCTAGAAATAGGACAGAATGCACAGAATCTTGATTCATATTTGATCAGCACTGTCAGACAGTTTGAGCTGAACTGGGTTGGGTACTGAGTTAGTCTAGCGAACTGAGGTTTGGAGGCAAAAAAACAAACTTTCTCATTTTACAGCCAAACAGTCCACTAAAATATGGTGGAATCTTGATTCAGATTCTTTCAGCACTGCACGATCTGATAGTTTGATCTTGAGGCCACATGTCATAGCAGGACACAAAATGGCTGTCCACTCATCATGAACATTGGTTTGAGAGCTCAACAGCCCATAAAGTATGGTTCAGAAAACATTTAAGGCTAGAAATTGGCCGTGCAGCGACAGAGTCCTGAATCACATCTGTTCAGCACAGTTTAGTTTGATGATATAGTGGCAGTCAATGGTCTATATTTTACTTTTAAAAGGAGCTCCGTGTAGTTTTGGGGGGAGACATTTTCATCCGAACAGATCTTCACCGACTGACATACTGAATACACTCTCTTTGTTTTCTTGACTGAATAAACTGAATAAACAAACTGACCTTAAAGGACAACACAGTCTCATACTGTTTTACTTTCTTTATATTCGGCGGACCCTGCCACCTTTCGGTCTTCAAACAGTGTTCTGTGGACCTTATTGTCCTCTGAGAATGGCTTGTTTATTCAGTGATGAAAAACATATTTATTTCTGAAATTGCATTAATATCTAATCAATATTGAATGCATGTTTGAGTTTGAAATTCTTCTCCAAAACAAGACAGCGCCCCTTTAATAAACAATATTAAATGATAAATAATAGAAGCATTTCTTTCCCCGCAGAACCAATACTTCAGTTAAAGATATATATGCTGATAATATTTCTATACTTTCATTTAAGTAGGATTATGAATGCAGGACTTGTGCTTGCAGTGAATGCACATTGTTGTATGGGTTAAACATATGCGTGCTCCTTCGACCAGTGGCCTTTATGGCTCCTTGTTATGTTCACTCATCTGTTCTCTAGAAGCTACAAACGATGCACAGCCCTGAACAGACTCCCCACAGGCTTTACTTGTTACGTTATCAAATGCTCTCCGCATATTTTATTTGCGATACAGGCGCTTTCGCACCACCACGAAGGACCAAGTGCCGAGCGGAGCGAGGAGGGGGTATCCTCTCTGGGGAGCAACTATAACAGGCAGGCATGTCTAAGCAGATGGCAGTCATGATGTGTGGTACGGTCGAGCGCATTTGACTTACAATGTCAGATAAGCCAAAGTCGTAAGAGAAATTTTCAGATTAAACTCGAAGCAGAATAGATGGTTTAATTAAGGCCTCATTTTGGTGATGGAGAGGCATGGCAAAGTCAATATATTGGAAGACATTTGCTGCCTACATCAAAAGGTCAAAGAGAAAAAAAAGAGAAACCAGCGAGTTTCCCTTCCAATAACTGACAGAGCTGCAGCTCCCGGAGGGGGGAGAGCAAAATCAGAAATGAGGGGAGGAATATCTGGTAAAAGGATCCATGTGCTAATATCACGCTGTAAGCAAAAAAAGAAAGAAAAAAAAAACTGAGATGGAAGATTATCTGTTATCTAACCCCGGAAAAAGCTGAGCCGAGATGGAGCTGACAAGCAGGGGGACACTTAAGTGGAAAATGGGATAAAAGAGTAATTTGAATTTGGTCGCATTGTGTCATTGTTATCTTCGTGTTACAGAACTCTCGCAATCGAGCCAGTTTTCTGTCATGTGTTTGTGTACTGTGTGAACCCATTTGCCTATGTATGGCAAACACTAACATATTCCCAGGTCGCCTTTATTTCCTCGCAACCCTTCAGCTTTCTACACTCCAGGCAGATCAGTTTAAGCAACCTACACAGGTTACCACACACACACACACACACAGTAATACATGTATAGACACACACGCACGCAGATGCTCGTTCACACTCACGTCGGGCACGGCTCATAAGGAACATCCATCAGCGCTGAACACACACTTCTGAATCTAACGCTCAATAAAGCAAATATAAACCTCCAGTTCCCTGTTATCTGTCTTCAGCAGGAGCCAACGCTGTGACAGAAAGGAGAAGAGAAGGGAGAGGAGAGGAGAGGAGAGGAGAGGAGAGGAGAGGAGAGGAGAGAAGAGAAGAGAAGAGAAGAAGAGAGGAATCAAAAATGGAGATGAAAAGGGAAAAGCCACACCAGCCACACTGATGCCCCTCCACATCAGCTGTATGAAATATGGCCCATTATCAGAACATCATACTCTTGGTGGTGTAAACATATTACACAACAAAAGCTCTCCATTAACCCATCAAAAGCCATGTGCACAACAGACACAGACATCCTCCTTTTACTGATGAATCGGGAGGGAAAGTTGGTTCAGCAACCTACATTAAGAAGAGGTTGATGTTTGCTACGTGAGAGGAATTTGGCCTTGTGTCTCCTTCTCTTTCCTCCCTTTCTCTTTCTCAAGCTCTTATCATCTCACTTCACACAACACCGCTGAGCTTTTACTCTACAGTGAATATCCTGCATGTTCCATCTGCAGCAGAGCCGCTGAGGCCCCATACGGTTTTACAGTACATGCCAACCGTGTGTGCATCCTTTTATGCAAATGTGTGCGGGTGAACAGTATTCATTACACCATGTATGTGTGTGTGTGTGTGTGTGTGTGTGAGAACCCGCTCTGCGACAGCTCTCTTCTTCAGAAATAGCAGCTGCGCCGGTCATTTAGGTGACATATGGCTCGCTCAAATGACAGCCACAGAAAAAAATCACGATGTTGCACCGCTGTAAAGGTGTGAAGCTGTGCTCAGGATGGATGTGGATAGAACTCAGAGGTAGGGGTGATCGATACAGAAGTATGGGCAGGTGCAAATTCAGCCTTGAGGTGCAGACACACTTCTGCTGAGGCTTTATAACTCTGATGTATTACCAAAGAAGAACCAGAGACATCTAGGAAAGTGTTGCGCTTAGTCAGAGGTCGACTCTGCGTGCGCACACACACACACATACAATACAGACTATTGCTATACCTTTAGTTAGTTTACAGCTTAAGTCAGTCCAGTGAGAATATTGGCTGTTTGGGGTGTATAAACACAGACTGCAAACTTTGCTTTAAGTCAGAACACTGTCCATTAAAGGTGCCCCGTGGGGTTTTCGTGCACACAAACAAAAGGTGACTTCACAGTACACACCAAACACATCCTTCACATCTGGTAAAGCGCACTTCCTCCCTCATTTAACATTTGCAAGGCACGTCTTTTTAGTGTTCTTTCCTTTAGACTTCCTCTTCCTTGGCTTTGTTTGATGTTCCACTGCATCTCGTGGCACGTGACCACCTGATCCGTCTGTCAATCAGTAGAACAGAGTAAATTCAATGGCAGGATGTGAATGGCACCATCTGTGTGCCCAAACAAAACAAAATGGAAAACCACTTGAAAAGACTCTCCGTAGTGGTCAAATAGGGCTTTTCCATACACATACGCTGGCTCGGCTTGACTCAGCACATCGGCTGTAAATACTTGTTTCGTTTCTGATCATTTTTTCTCAATAAAGGTCCTCTGTTATTTCGTTATTCAAATGTGTTTATTATGAAACAGCAAAATCAGGAAATGTTGGGGTTTTGCCAGCAGACACAACTCGATGATGGTGAAACAAGAAAAGAAGGGAAGTTATCTGAAAGCACAAGCACCAAAGAAACTTCCAGACTCAGAGACTCAGTTATAAGCTACAAAAGAGCAGAACCCAAAAACCTTCTTTTCTCCGGCCTCCTGCACAGGCAGGTCTCTCGCAATCACAACACATTCGAAAAAAGGCTCCGGGCCCTAAAAAGCGCCACAGGATGCCTCTCAGGCAGGAGGCTGAGGTGATCTCAAAGACGGGAACACTGTGATTAGCATATCATCAGCTAATTGTCAGCAATGGTTTAATTTGAATCATGAAGGTTGATCTTTCAATTCTTATAGCTTTCAATTCCGAAGCTTGAGGACGGACCTATGGGTTGTTGTGGAAAAAATGCCAAAGGTGAAATAATAAGAGCTTGTTAGTGTTTGTGATGCTCCTGGCCATGCCATGTGTCATGGAGGTGGCACATGTCTGTTTGCAGACCCCTCAGCTGGACAGGCGGAAGTTAAGATGACTGGCGACATGGAGAATGTGATGCTCCAGATTTGAGATAAATTCCATAAACGGATGGAACGTGAAATTTGGATCGTGCAAAAATGGCTTCTTGAACAAGCAACAGATGCACACAGTGTCTGAGAGGACAAAAATCTACGCCTGAGACTGCCCAGCATGCAACTATGTTTACGTCAGAGACTTCCTCCTCCTCAGTGTGGTGTTTGTGGATCTCAGGGTTCGGCTATGTTAGCTGGTTAGCAGACACTCCGTTGCCCCTGCTCCCTCATGCGAAAGGTCAAGCTTGACTGAAATCGGCCAATGAGACCTTCATTGGCCCCCGTGGCAGTCGACACACACTGCTGCATTTTCCCTGGCTAACCGCTTGACCATTACTGATTTCCCTGCTCACTCTGCAGCCATTTATGACCCTGCCTTGTGTTATCATAGCCCCCAGGTGAGGCCATGCCTCCCTGGAAAGAAAGCGGGAAGGGAGAGGCTGATAAGGGGAGTGATGGAGGGAGAGAGTCAGAGGAAGGAGCAGAGAGGTGACAGATAATGGAAGTGAGGCTTGGGCGTGGAGAGATAAAAAAAAGATGGAATCGCCGGTTGTCACTTGATATTTTTCAGTTTTTCCCGATATTACCAACATCACAAGCTAAGATGTAAGCACACCACATGTCACAGCGGCAGTAAACGTTAACATATTGGAGTAAACGCAGCATTCAGGAAGCCGTGGAGGCGAACTGAGGAATTAATTGGATGTTTCTGTAGGAGGCACTGAAGCATGATAGTACATTATCAATAAGCACAAACTGCTGTCTGAGAGACGAAGATTCACATCAAACATCAGGCTCCGCTGCAGCTGCAACTCAATACCTCCGTATTTAAGTTAATCAGCTCCTCTGATGGATCCCGTACGGCGGATATGTTTCTCTTTTTAAATTCTGCACCTTTCTCTCCAGAGTGCATCCGATGTCCTGTAGTTACAATGGTGGAAGCATTTGAACGTATTCAGCGGAGCACCCGGGGATGAAGGGTGTTTTTGAGATAGCGGGGGCTGTGATTTCCTTGTTGGGGAGAGATTTATTGTGCTTTGATTCCCGTGCCCTACCGTGTTCGCTCGCAGCCGTGATAAATCAGAGCTCACTTACACAAGCTCACACACCCAACAGGAGAGCGGAGGAGAATTTGGTGTTCCCCTCCGACCGTTCCACGGCTAAGCCGCGTGCTCTTTGCGCAGAGATGCACGCTAAGATGGGTGACATTTGTTTAGGTGTATTCAAACAATGGCGGACATACCATCGATCCAACATTTCAAATGGCGATATCTTTGATATGCATGAGGAACTCTACAGAAAAAGTCAGTGATCAAACTCAAACAGCCCAGAATTTAAAAAGAAAAGGAGAAGATGTGGAAAGATCTGGTATATTTATCACACCGTCTCATCTCTGCGGCTTGTGATAACAACTTTCTACAAAACGCCGGGCAAGCCAATAAACAACAAAACATATTGTCTTGCTTTGGCCTCTATTTTCCTGGGAGCTAATAGCAGGATGAAAAAGAAATAGCGAGATACTGTGCATTATGTAGGTGGTCAATGTTTCCAGGCATACAGTATGCCACTACTTACCCTTTTATTCATTTACAGAAGCAGCAGCAGCAGCAGTAGCATCTTAGACTGTATGCATTAACGGGAAGAAGAAAGAGCGTTGGCTGAACTTGGCACCGTGTAAATAAAAGCCTCTCGCAACCGAGGGGCTTATTTGCTCTGTGCTGATTTGTGGCCTGTCAAATGTCAAGACACCCAGGCTTTCATTTCGTTGTTAACAGGATGACTACCCTGATTGAGATGAAACATTGGAGCATAATCCTGCTAATGCAATGGGTAAAGCTGCGGAAGTGATACAGAAATATCCCTGTGATTTTACTTTCCGAGGGGAAGTCAGCCAAACAAACGTCAAAAGGAGGCATACGGTGTATCTACATGCTAAAAAAAAAAAGGTTCCCAATGATCATTTTGACATTGCATGTTACATGTGTTCATTACTATGCATTTTTTTCACTTTGAAAACGTGGCCACATCTTGCTGCAGAAGGACTTTAAATCTAGACTGTCAACATCTACCACACTGGAGCTCAAATTTCAGGAATATGTGCAGGCATATCTGATTTTCTGTGTAGATTGACATCCTAGTAAATAAAGTGTGATCTTCATGCCAGCTGCAAGCACAGAAAATGACATGATTTTCTTTAGATGTGCCTTAAAGGAGAAATATTTCATTCCATTTAATGTGTATTTGATAGCAGTTGCTCAGTGAAATGTATCACAGCTAATTTCCAGCGCTCGTACCTGAATATAGGAACGTCACTGGTGGAATCAGTAGGGGGCGCAGGTATACAGTCTACATGCGGTGCCACTTTTTATTTTTTTCGCCCTTGCCCCTCAAACATCCTGAGACCGCCACTGTTCACTGTCACTAGATTTTGCAATAGAGAACCAGCATCTTGGACCAAAACAAATGCACACAGTCACTCAATAAAGTTAGGAAATAAGCATCTGAACACACACTGCTCAGGAAAACTCAGATCAAACTGTAAAATTAGGCAGTGCTGATCAAATATGAATCAAGACTCTGTTGGTGCGTCGCCTGTTTCTTGCCTCAAATGTTTCAGATACATACTGTAGTGTCTTGTTCAGCTGTAGCCAATACTCCACTAAATCCTTACATTGCCAACAGTTGTTTGATGCTGTGTGAATATATGTCACCTCTTACTGATTTGGTTCGGTTTCAATCCGAGTGAAGTCTTTTAATACAAATGTAACTTTCCCTTAGATTGGGAGGGTGAAAAAAAAGAGTGGATATAATCCCAGCCCATCATTCCTATCAGCATTCATAACCTCCCTGTCGGATAAGGCAAGGGCTTCTGTTTCGATTAAACTTTGCTCACTCCGGGACGACATTTACGCGAGAGGACAGCTGATATTTTCTCACTGTAATTACAGGCATAGGTCAATGAAACACAGACGCAACTGCCTCACTTCCAGTTTCTAGTGGCCGGCGAATCAGCGCTGACCAGGCTGAGGACCATCTCGAACTAGAGCTGCGTATATTCAGTGGTGCAACCAAAGAAAGCTTTGAGATTTTACATTTTAACACTGTGATGATAATTCTGACAAATTATTCCTTTTTTTTCTAGATTTTGCTAGTTGAGCTTACCTTTTGTCGATATCTTTCTTAGTTATCAAAATATTTTGGGGAAAAAAATGTTGTGGGATGGTGAGACAGAAGGATCCCAGGAAGGAAAGACTATAGAAGTGTGTTTTAAGAGGAGACGTAAATCAAGACATAAACTATGCCAATCAACCTAATGGTCCATCTGAAGAGCGTGTTAATTTGATAATTATCTCTCCCTCAGATTGACTTTAGTGAGAAAACCTGTCGAACTCGGAGGAGAACTGGTTACCGATTAGTTTGCCTATTTCGTTTAAACCCTGTTTCCCCCTTTCCTGATTGACTTTATTGATCTCGAAGTCGAAGTGTCAAACGACTAGAAAAGCAGAAATTGTCATGGAGCCGGAGTAGGTGCACGTTCTCAAGAACAACATTTCTTTCATTAAACCACAGCTTCATTTGCATTTTATTCTTTCACTTAAAACATTAGCAAACTTTGAAAAATGCCTGATGAGTTTTTTGAATCTGAGGTCTACCTAACAGCCACCTCTGTTTTAATTGGGCTGTCTTCGCGTTTGACTGTGTGAAGCACTCGACTTGTTTGATCACTTAGTGTTTTTTCGATCTAATTTCATCATCTTTGTTTTTTTGACTCTGAAAAATGTGCACACCTGCCTCCCACGCTGGAAAAGCTGATTAAAAACATGTCTCTCAGAGGGAGCTCAGCTGGGTCTAACTCCGCTGTTACCCACTACGGCGTAGCCTTTTCATCTCATGTGGGCTGATGCGGGGGGAAGCCATGTTGGGGCTAAGGGGGGGGGATAACTCGGCACTCAACTGACTTCAAAGGGGGAAACAAGTCTAGGCACACGGAGCCAAACTGGGTGGTAGCCGTTATGTATGCAAAGCTACAGTGAGACAGGATGTTCCGAGCGTGTGCAGGTGAGGTTCAGCCCGGTGTACATATGTACCAAATCTGGAAACGTGAGAACACGAGCACACACACCAGTAAACAGGCTGATGATGCCGGGATGAATTATCAACCTTTGCTAAATGCCACTAATGCTTAATTGAGCTCTCACGAAACGAGCAATATTAAGCTCGATGCGCTCCCATTGATGATCGCGTCACCGTTTGAGGAATCACAGTCGGGTATTGACGGGGATGTTGATTTTCACTTAAGCCACAATTATGTCTCATAGACAGGTTATTTTTTTTAAATGTGTCATTCTCCAGCGTCGTCCATATTCCCTTACAGTCTGTCAAGTCTTTCAGAAGTTTCAACGTGTTCATTTTGTCGCACCAAAACATACATATTGTTGCTTTGGATTCAATTTTCCTTCAATAACTAGGTGATGATCGAATGGATTACCTGCCTTTTCATGATCTATGAAACTCTGAACATGTTCAGATTCGTGCTCATTTTGTAAAAACCTCACACACAAAAACGATGAGCCAAATTTCAGGAACTAAATGTTCAGAATTTTAGTGAAATAAAAGGGTGTGATAAAAAGAATCTTTGCAGTAAATTAAATTATAAAGAGCAGTATAAAGTATAACTGCATGTCAGTATGGATACAGTATATATAACAGTACGCAGAGGCGAAGTTGTGAAAGTAGCCTGCATGTGTTGGTTTGCTGAGAGTGGACACAGCGGAAGAGACAGCGGGAGGACGGAGTGTGCAGGCTGTCTGGAAGTCGCAGCACAGACATGAAGAGGGGGGCTTGTGTTATGCCAAAAGACATTTGTGTGTTGGAAGAGCAAATATCAGATGTGAGTGGATGAATCGCCGCGGCCAGATGGGAGCATTTCTACAATAATTCCGCGCTGACACTCGATTTGTGGTGTTGAGACAGTTGTCCTGACTGTTACTCATTCGCAGGAAGTGCATCAGATAGATATTAGATAATATGTGACTTTACTTTTTTCGTGCAGTGATTATCTTTTATTTCTATAGCAGACTTTCAAACGATTAGTGGACTTAATTATACGGCTCCTAAGACTTTGGATGTCTGGATTCAAACAGTGATATTTCATGTTGCTGACAGTGATTAAGTGGTTGAGGAATAGATTTGCCTTTGACACAGGAGTTAAATGTTTTGGGTGAGTCATGGCCTTCAGCAGCTCAATTAATTGTTATCTTGCACTCTGCAAACTGATGTAGTGATTGCACAGAACATTTGGCTGATACCAATAACCGATGATTACCTGCTGTTCATGGCTGATACAATGGTATACCATACCATAAGATGCCACCCAATTATAGAAATAATGTTTGCAAAGTACGTTTCAGTAATGCCACAGATTATGTTTAGGCACAAAGACCACTTGGTTGAGGTTAGGAAAACATCATGTTTTGGTTTAAGATACCCATTTTGTCGCCACAAACACGAGCACAGATTGCCTGACTTCATGTCAACAATATCAGCTGCGTCGCCACAAAAGAGGACTCCAAATTGTTTCAATGTCTCCAAAAGTCTCCTCAGAAATATCTCCAGGTTTCTCATTTCAAAAGGTTGAAAAACAGTCTCAACAGCAGCTTGGCCTCCACACCCCATCATGAAAGAAGTTTCTAACTGTAGTTTATGCACACATGAGAGTTACAAAACCTAATATGTAGTGGACACAGATGGAGGATTTAATATTCCATAGCTCTAATAAGATTTGGAGTGTTAAACCCAACTCTTTCCCTCCTCTCTGAACCCTCTGCACAACATGGCGACGGCATGTTTGGCTCTCTGGTCTACACTGCGAGGCTGTAGCCAGGTGCAGCAGTTCGATATCCATTTAACAGCACAGTATACAGAATATCATGCATCGTTAGTTTTAACTGTTTCAGTAAAAAAACAAAATTAAAAAAAGGAGGCACAAACAAAAAGCATTTGAGAAAAACTGTAAAATACCAACATGGAAATGAGAGCTCGGTGACTTGATGATGCTCATGCTAATGAAACGGCGGGTTTTGATAAATGATCTGGATGCCCTGCATTTCACCTTGTGCATAACTGTATAATTGCAAGACAGTTAGGGATTATCAGGAGACATGCAGCCCTTGCATGCATACAATCAACGGACCAGTGCACACATGTTAGTCACTTATGGAGATATCTTCTTCTGAACATGAGGCATTTTGTAGACGTGTGCAGAGAGTGGAGCTGCTGATTTGATTTGATGTCTGAAGGGCAGCAGGAATAAAACGCTCTGTTAGATTGAGGGTTGGACGCAAAGCTGAAGGTTAGCAACACAAAACCTATACAGTCCTCGTATAGAAACCTTTAAATCCAAGCGAATACATACATAGAATGTACACTTCATTGACAGGCATTATGTCTTACCTACGTGTGCTTGTGTGTACGTGTGTGTTTGTTTAATGCTATCTGCCTGTCAGCATCTCTGTCCCCCCCCCCACCCCCCCCAGCCCCACACCCATTTCCAAGTATCTGCTAGATGTGATCAAGCCGAGGCCGGACACAGCGGCAGGAAATCTATAGAGAATAGGCAGCCTTCTATCCAGCCCTGTGTGTAATTGGTAGGTTAGAAGTTCATCCTGCCAGAGAGGCTTTACAGGTAATAGGAAGCTGGCATACGTAAGATGTGAACACCAAATATACTAAATGGATCAATTCGATCGGGAGGGGAAAACAGTGTGAAAGGTAGGAAGACAGCCTTCCCATGCAGGAGCGCAGCATCCATTACTCTCAGAGCGGAATCCCTTAAGGGAACAGTCTGCGGCGCGTCCCGTTCACTTTATCCGACGGTGTGACGCGTCGGAAACACAGGGGGCATCGAGGAGGATGACAATTTCATTTTAGGCGAGTAATTTATCAGCGTGGAGGGGCCAGAGATTTGAGGTGTAATGATCTGATTCACTGGTCATCTTGAAAAAGGTCAGAACTAAGATAAATGTCATCCGCAGTGAATCCGGGGGAGTTGCCAAGACTTCAGGAATAAACACAAGGAAGGTATTGACTTACGGCCTGTTAGGTTTTCAAATGCCGCCCCTTCGCCGCTTCAGAACCGTCGGCCATTGACAGATAATCATAAAGATGTCCGGAAGGCTGACTTTTACTTCTCCGGCTGAGTTAAGTGCATAATGTCTGATAAAAGTAATACTACACGGTCCGCGAAAGATATCAGAAGAGATAGGTTACATAAAATAATGAGAGCTACAGGTACCCCTCAGTATAAATAGTGCATTACATGATTTCCCTGCGGACCGCATCAAACTCAAAGCACTCTTTGTATGCTAAAGCACTGCATTAGAGGCACGGTGATTGATCTGGGCCCCCCACCCACACTGACAGTGGATGATGCAGTACCTACAGGCTTGAATCCGTGCCAGGTAGAAGGAGACGGCTCAAGAGGAGCTGGTTCGAAGGAAAGAGACGAGAGGGATGGAGGGAAAAAGAGAGAGGAATGAAGGAATGGGTGGGTGGGTTATTTTCTTCTATGCGTTCATGTCCTGCATAACACATGACTCATTCTGTCCTTGTGTAGTTACAATAGTTTTTTGCAGGAGTAAACAGAGGTGGACAAGGACGGGATTGGACCATTCTTCCTTTGGAGTGGCCGATAACAAAAATGCTGGAGTACCCATTAAGTGATGCATTGTTTGTGTCTGTTCTGGCTTCATTTGCCCCTGGACGGCACTCTATGTAGACAAAAGTGCACAAGAGGATTGCTGAGCAATAGGCATAAGCAATACAACAGAAAACAATAAGCAGTTAAGGATCCACAGGGTTTACGGCGGCAAGAAAAGTCTGCGGGATGATAACCTTTAAGCCATGATATTCAGTAACAGGTCGAAATGCTTAAATACAAATGTTGCTGTTGAACAGCAAAGAGATGAGAGTAACGGAGACGACGGGAGAAAAAGGAGAAAATGACCATTATGCCAGCATCATCATTATCATCGGCTCTCTGAAATTTAGGGCATAGTATAAAATAAAACAGATTGCAACCCTCCGTGCGTGTGTGTGTGTGTGAGATTAAAGCATTTATTTTTCTAATCCCATTTGTTCACTCTTCTTCTGATGTTTTCATCTGCATGACACAACTGCTTGCAATTTTCCTGCAGGGACAAAGAATTCATGCAGCCCTAACGTATTGTCCATTTAAATAGTACAATAACAGTTGTACTTTAATTACAGTATTATCATTTGTGTCGTTCAACTGTTTAATGAGTCACCTCTGGAAAATGGGACCTGAACACAAACCTTATGAAAAAGCCCTTAACAAGCAAAAACAATCTACACTCTACAGTAACCTTTAGAAACGCTTAACAAATATAGCTTCAGTCTGAGACACGAGCAACAATCTAACAGGAAAACAATTTTAACGGATCCATTTCTACAGCGTTGATGTTGTTGTTCATGATGTTTTCCCTACCGACAGATACACTGCCGGATATAGAAACAACGATGTTGAACCACAAGACATTAAAGCCCCATTTCAGTCTCTTTCTATTCCTAACGGTCAACGTCCTTTGACAAACATAGGAAGGGGGCGTGGTTAATAGTAACATGTAGTTATTACCATGGCAACCAGACTGCCGTTCTGTCCATCAAACACAACATTCGCCGACCTCCTGCTGTACATCTAAGGTGTCTCTTACGTTGAGATAAAAGGTATATTTCTCCAAATGTCAAACAGTTGCAGTCCCTTTTCTGACATCGCATTAAGCCGTGACAGCTAAATTGTGCGTGAGCAGCATGACATTAGATTAAGCCATCTTTCATTGTATTATTCCGGCGGCTCTTTTTCCGCTGTGACGTGTGAAAATGCTTTCAAACGAGGCCTGTGAAAGCCATACACCAAACTGAAACTTAATTTTGTTTGGATAACTGCATATTTCAGACAGATATTAGGATCCCATTTATACTAGGATCAGACGGACCTGGGGTGTCTCGAGCGTCCTGCACAATTGTGTCGAATCTCATCACACAAGATCTGACACGTCTCACCACTGATGAAGCATCCAGGACAGAAAGACTTGTGTATCAGAATGTTCTTGCCCTCTGTTGTCTGATTTTACAACCTCTTTCACTCCAGGTGGAAGAGTAACGAGAGTTTCCTGACACCTCTTTTCTGAGACCACATGTATGTCAATGCAGACTGTGAACAGAGGTGCCAATTTATGTTTCTGGCGTGTGGATGTCCAAATTAGGTGAGCACCACCAACATGAAAATCACTTTTTATTGCACTTGTGTTATAAATTATTAACGTAGGCTACACTGCTATGCTACAAATTCTAACAGGCTACACCAGCACATAGTCTTCGGGGGGCAGTATTTACATACACAATGGCCACAACATAACACCTACTGCTACATGTATATATTATACATGTTGCTGGCGTGTTTTGATAGTAGAACCGATTGCAATACCAAAGCAAAAAAATACATACACTTGAGGGGTTTTGCAGAATAAATGACGAGACGACTAATTCATTTTAAAAAAACAACCAGTCGACACCTTGTTGCAGAGCGATCATCCGTCTGTGGTTTTAGCATGTGATGAGTGGCATCACAGTGGATCATACAGTAGTAGGCTTTTCAGACCAAATGTGGACATCACAACTGTGGTTGTTGAGCATAAGTGTTTGAAGAACCCTTTTCTGTTCTGCATGTTAAATAAACAGAATTAAAGGCATTTAAAAAAGGACAGACTCACACTATCCCTGCAAGAAAGCAGTCAAACGGAATTTGAATCTCAGACCAGAGGCCTTGAGAAAAGAGAGTTGCATCATCCCCATTTACTCCAGCGGACTGGACTTTAGAGGGTTTTTTAAAGTAACGACAGATCATGGAGCCTCTTTATAGTTCTTGGAAGCTAGCTGCGACCGCTAGCAGCCCAGTTCTCCAATCCAATCAAGGACTCTGCTAATTCACCTGCCCCGCTTTACTGATTCTACTTTCAAACCTTACAGATTAGATTTGATTACAGTCATTGGATTAAAAAAAAAGAAAGACATAGATTCAGTTGTGAATGGCCTCTGAAATGCAGCAGTCGGGAATGCCATACTACATATGAGTAGCATTACTTGGGTGCACCACTTCATCGGCACACGTAGTTGTGAAAACATGTCTAGTGAATGTATAGCCTACCATAGCACTTTCTCTATGATCGCAGACTCTGACACCATCTCAAAAGAAAAGAATATTGCATAGTAGCATTACACACAGTAATCACTGCCCACATGAGCGTATATATATGCATCCCAGTCCCACTGCAGCCCTCTGTTTTCTGTGCGTCCGGTCACCTATGCTGCCGCACTCGCGCTTAAAACACGTGTCTGTGTGTGTGTGTGTGTGTGTGTGTGTGTGTGTGTGTGAACGTCTACATTCCTGCCTGTGTACCTCTGTGATTGGTTGTCAACAGGTTAATCCCAATAAATCCAGCCATCTAGATGATTAGGGGTCTCATGCAGCAAAGTGATCAATACAGAGATAGAGGGAGAAGGGTGAGCCATTGGCAAGCCGGCTCCTCAGATCTCGGCTGCTTTCAGCTACCTCAGAGCAGACTCCGGAGGAGCTGAGGGAGAAACGAGAAGGGGGGAGGGAGGGGGAGGGAGGGGACTGCAGCGGTTTTTAATTTCTGAAGAGCAAACAGCCCGCCTTATCATTGTGTCAGGGGAGAGGCGATTGGTGATTCACAGCGGCGAGCTTTAGAGCAGTCAGACCCTTATTTAGGAGCACAAACACACACACACACACACACACACACACACACACAAACACACACAGCCGGTTATACAGAGGATTCAATCAAGTGCATCACCGCCACACTTGACATATGCACACATCTAAGCGAAACTCTTGCATGCACACAAACGCTTAGGATACGCAATCCCTTCATTGCCGTTTCTGTCCAGCACCGTGGCGGATACACACGGGGGCCACGCGCATAAACGCACAGTTCCCATCAAAATTCCTCTCTATTATTCATGGGCTGCCTGTTGAGAATTACATAATTTTCCTTTTTACATTCCAGCGTGTGCATATGAGTCACGTCATTAGCTGATATTCTTTACTGTACACATGATAGACAACGCAAACGTGTTTACAGATATGCTGTGATTAATTCTCTGTGGGCACTAAATGCGTGACCTCCACCGCTGTATAACAGCAGATTCAGCTGCAGCCTGACAATTAGCTCCCAGTGTGCAGATGGTAGATCGTTTCTTCTCTCCTGCTCGCGTTCTCTTTAAGCCACAAACATTACGCTTAGCTGCCCCCAACGGCTGACAAGGTTCATCCGATGCACGAATCTAGTTTCACTGCTTCTACATGTTTAAAGAAAGTTAATGGACAGAGCTAGAGAGCCTCAACAAGATCGGTGGCATCTATAAGCGGAGCCATGTGGGACACACACGCACCATCACTCTCCAGCCGGCGTCGATAAACTGAGTCAGATAACCTCCAGCCTACGTCGACCAAAGAGCGTCATCTAATCCAACACCGGTTCAGAAAAAAAAATTCCCCTCAGTAACTTTTTCCGACAAAATGGTGCCAAACAACTCCCTCCATCTAAACCGGCAACCTTTTGTAACTCTCACTTCGAGACTACTCACAAGGAAGAACGGAGAGAGAGAGAGAGAGAGAGAGAGAGAGAGAGAGAGAGAGAGAGAGAGAGAGAGAGAGAGAGAGAGAGAGAGAGAGAGAGAGAGAGAGAGAGAGAGAGAAACATGACTGGAGTGCAGGACGAGAAGTGCGTTTGAAGGTCTATAGAAGAGATGGTGGAAAAGCAACTGGGCTAATCACAGGAGAGCAGAGGCGATGAACTGGCTAATGGATTTTGCCTGAGCTGTTCTCACCACCGGCCATCTATACATAATCTGCTCTAGTTTTTGTGAAATCAAAGCTTATATTGTGAAAAGTACTAGACTGACAGTTCACATCATCCTGATGCCTTCATGGTAAAACTCTGCAGAGTGCTGGGGGCTCTACTGGTCATGACTGGTAAGTAACAGCATTACATTTGCCTGTAACACAGTTTGCAATAGACCGGCAGATCCACAAGAGTTCAGTGTCGGGGGGGGGGGGGGGGGCTTGCCTAGGTGGGAAAAGTAGACCAGAGCAGGAAGGGGTAGTATCCACAGCAAACAACCGATGAATGCAATTCAAAGAGCCAGAAAGTACTCATCAGGAGAAGGTCAGGGACAACTGTAAGGGTTTTTTTTCTTCATAGAACTGTCACCGAGGCGACAGGGATTTGAGTCCTATGTGAGATTAGGACTATTTTGAGGAAGTAAGTTGGTTATTTTTCAAGGATGTTGCATTCAAAACCTGCATACAGCTGTGGAGGCAGAGTTGAATGAAGCCAAAGAACAGACAACACTGGGTACAAACCAGTCTTTTCTGTATTGTGGCGCCTATAGAGTGTGTGCACTAGAGACTAGCAAGCTCACTTGAATAGAATGATTTTATCTTGCAGCTCTTCTAGACTTTACACATTTCATTGTACTTAATGGCTCAAATTTCATGGGTGCTGTGACACCGTTTTATAGCCGCTTCTTCCACAATGTAAGCTCATTGGAAAACGTCTGTGTTGTGCCCTGGTTTGGCCACCACGAATGATGGCTTCAAAGCCTGGTGCTCGTCCTGGTGGCTTGGTTATTTTAAGTGGAACCATGCTCTTTTCCTCAACCTAACTTTGTGCCTTTATATTGAAAATGTTACCTGACATAGCGGCTTGGTGGCATGGTGGATGGGTGATACTGGTTTGGATATAACACATTGCTGTCTCTTGCTGTAAATCATCTTCATAATGGGCTGACAGCTAAAAAAAAAAAATAATAAATCCTTAAACATGGCTCCTCGTGCACTCTTATGCAACAGTTGCCTGACCTTTTCTGATACCCATGAAATTCAGCACAGCATCTAGTGTGTCTGTGGAGAGGCTCTCCAGTCTGGGTAGTCTTGTGCTGCCACTGGGGAGGGGCTCAGTGGGAGTGAGAGACTCCTATTCATGAGGTAAAGCTTCTGCTTCAGTAATAAACATCTTCAATAAGGTGTAGTATAAAACCGCTTCGGAGACTAAGCAACTCAAGGGAGTTCGTTTGAGTCTGTTTCATCCGGTAATTGCAGATCATTTGTCATTTGATTGTATTTATTTTCTATCTTCTTTTTAAGAAGTAATGAGTAATGACCCCAACTCTGCCCCTGATACTTTAGTGTCACGTCTGCTTGTGACATGTGAAATGTAAAATTTAGAATGAGAACACCTGACTCACGGGGCCATTTTCACAAAAAGGTGCTGAGGCCAACTCAGCACCCTTAGCAACCCCGTTACTATGGGTGACACCACGTTCCACGAGCGAACAAACTGACTAAAGTGTACGCCGACCAGAGGACATGTGCCCAGACTCTGTCAGGGAAGGTGGGAAAAAAAAATCTAAACTCAAATTGGATTACATTAAAAGGATTAGGGGAGATTAAAAAGGATTAGGGGATAGATTAATTGATTTAATATGTTTTGGATGTTTTATACACTGTGTCACAGTTTTTAATAAAGGAGCCTAATAAATTGACTCGTCAAGTGGAACCATATCTGGCATCAAACACCATCTTGAAATTGTGATATCATTTCCAGGTGATCAAGCGACTTCTAATAATTTTATAAGGTCATTTTACATTCATAATGCCAATTATACTGGATAGCCTCCGAACGGTAGTTGATATCTGCTTCATAGATCTTTTTTTAGCCTGTGTTGGTGATTATTAATTCACACATATTTAGTGATCAGTTAAACTATTCGGGGTCTGGAGCACATTTCATTTGATAAATAATGACTGAGAGGTGCTAAGTCAATTGTGAGCTGTGGAAAACTGTCACCCTGTAACCCTCGTTATGGATTATTTGATTTGCTCCAGAACTGACTGATTCCTGTTTGTGTCCACATGACATGTCATCAAAATGTGTATCAATATAGTTGCATTATTCAGAAATGCTGATGCTAAGAGGCAGTTTTGAAGTTGGGGCATACAACTTGTTTATTTTTAGAGGTCCATCTTCACTCTGCTGGCTAATGTTAACCTTCAGATATTCTGTGATCAGGCCCCAGGCACCCACCTATGCAACCGCTGTCTGGCAGCAACCCCACTGCCAAAATCATAGAGCCCATAGAGGCTCTACGGGAGTACAAGTGCTTCTCTGTGGGGAAATGGACTATGTCAGTTTCTGAGTAAAGAGTGCATTCGCAGTGAAATTTCAGAATGAAAATGGCTCGCCGTTATCTGACCAACTAACACTGGATAATAAATAGAAGCTTGCATTTTCTCAATCGGAAGAACTGAGCTTGTGGGTCTGAATGGCAGAATTAACCCTGGAAAGAGCTCCTGCTGCAACAGGAAGGAAAAGAGAGCGCAAAAACAGCATGAAAACACTGAGGAAGAAATCAGGACATATCAAATAAATGAAACATCTTTTTATTTTTTTGTTTTTCTGCCACAGGGACCCTCGGGTCACATCCTTTTTCGTAAAAACCTACCAGCAGCCGGCCACATAAAGCTTGCCTGAGTGCCCATCACTCCGGGGATCAAAGCCACAGCCCTGCCTTCCTCTTGAAACTCGGTCAGAATTATGTTCCTTGATCTCGCCACTGTTCGCTCCACTCATGGTTTTGTTCACGTCTAATGTGTGATCATGCTTTCGTCCCTGCATTTATTAACTGCTCAGCTTTCTCTCCATCTGGGCACCACAGGTTGTTCTCTTGTCTTGATAAATGGCCACATTATTCAAATGAAGAGGAATGATGAACAACAACTAGAAGTGACAATCAAACTGTGTTCAGATTATTTGGCGAAGTAAAACTGAGGAACCAAACAAGTCCTGCATTCGAATTCTTACCTAAGAAAAAGCACATAAGAATTATTGGCTAGATTTAGAGCGTCGCCTGCTTCGCTACAGCCGATGACCAACTACCTTGTTTGTTCAGCGCCTGCGTGAGAGGAAATACATCCCCCATACCACCACCAGGTGGCTATGGTCTGTATTCTTCGTTCGAAAAGTGAAAACAGAAGACTCAGAACTGCAGATACAAGAAGCATCTTCAACAGTACCCCCGCTAATAAAGCTACTTCTTATCAAGAATATGTCGTTGCAAATGGTACTGGAGAAGAGGCGAAGGTGAACAATTAGTAGAAAACACACAAGCCTATCAGAGTGACCTTTCTCACAGACGGGCTGATCACTGATTCGACTGATTCGACGAGATCAATTGGCCAAAAAGCCGCCAGCAAAGGCTGATTAAGGCCAACATTGCAGGACTCACCACAACATGTAGGGCTACATGGCTCATCGATGATCCCGATACCAACCGGGGGTAGACGATACAGATGCAGATAAGAAGCATTATTAAATCTAGAAAATTTCATCACGGCAACAATCAAAACCAACATGTAGACAAGAGGATATTGCAGAGGAAACTATCAAAACACCAGTGCACATTGCTCATAAGAAATTTAATAAAAAAGAAAAATTGAACACAGTTCAGATTTCTTTTCAGAAATGTTGTTCATGTTTCCACATTCATAATTGTTTTTGGATTCATAAGTTGTGTGTGTTTATTTAGTAGAATGTGATGAAACATTTTGTTTTTTTATGTCACAGTTTAAATAGTTTTATCAGTGATTATGATTATGATTCATTGACCCACATAACATTTTAGCTTAGATTGTACAGAGATGAGGTATACATAGTCTATCACAACAAGCAAAAAAATCACTGCAGGCATCAGCAGACCGTTGCAGAATTCAAATGACTCAGACTGTTTTAACCCCAGTTTAATTCATTGATGCCACGTACCCCCCACAGACCCATTTCCACAGCATTTTTCATAATCTGCCATTTCCAAGCATGTCATTTCATAACTCAGACCTCTAACCCATCTAATGTGTTTTTAGGTAATATACCTGGTGCCGAGCCTATGAGGTAGGTCCAGCGCTATGATTAAAAAAGGCGCTCCTCTCTGCAACACACTGTATGCATTGCACCCCTTACTATAGGACAGTGTGTTTAGACCCTCGATGCTCTGCTCATTCTTCAGCCCTGCCTGCTGCTGCTGCTGCTGCTGCACAGCTCAGCTGAAAGCACTGCTGGAGATGCTGCATTAAGAGTTTCATAAGCTCACACATCCAGCACAGCATCGACCCGTATCCTGAACATCCGAGTTATCCTGGGGGGAAATTATTATCATCACAGCCCATTCTCTACGGAGGTCGGTGTGTGTGTGTGTGTGTGTGTGTGTGTGTGTTGGGGGGGGGGGGGGGGGGGGGGGGATTGATGGATATCTATTAGTTTTTCATTAATTGAATAATTGTTTTGTCTATAAATATTGAAGAATTCCAATCAAGATTTCAATTAGCGCCAAAAGACCTCATCAAAGAGCTTGTTTTCCAGAAGCAAAACGTCCTCTTAAACAGAGAGCGATCCGTGTGATGAATGATTTCACTGATGAATTCATTAGCAGAATCGTCTTTGATTAATTTCACGTAATAATCTTGAGCGAGTTGACTGCTTGAATCGAAACCATCGTGTTTTTTTTGCCCCGTTTTCCTACATCCGCACTCATACGGAATTATTTTTGGCCATCGGGGCTGCAGTGGCAAAATCTCCGCCAGATGTCAGGAGGGTTTCACAGCACTTGCCTTATCTCATATTACAGACTGACAGCTAAATCCATGGGCAACTTGTTAGGTGGACAGGATCTTTGAATAACCAATTAGAAGGTGATACTTGAAATACTTAAAAGTTAGAGTGTGTGTTTGCCAAACAGCCAGAGTCAGAACTCGCAGAACATGGTGTCTGATTCAAGGATGCTTCAGCAGAAGAGATGCAGATGTTTGCTGAAATGAGGGGGCATAAGCCAGGGACCTCTAGATTAAGGGCAGCCTCCTTACTCACCATGTTGCTCCTCAGCCTCTGGTGAGGAGGCAGAGAAGAAGGAGGACCGTATCATTTACTACCTGTTGGCCTGGGATGTTTGGAGAGAGGTAGAGGGGTAATTAGGGAGGCTGATCTTGTGATTACTCCAGCGGGAAGACGTAAATGACCCCTTCCAACATGTAATATTTAATGGATTATGCACGCGTCTGGCCCCCAGGAGGGGAAGGGAAGACAGAAAGGCCTTATTATGCAACACGCAACCTGGTAATTTGTCCTGTTTTGCCATCATCGTTCTGAAAACACACACATGTGAACACGAGCAGTGAGTCATACGCTGTCAAATTCCTCCGCATCAATTATAAAACAAAGGGAACTCTTCGGGGTCATGTTTTTCTAAAACTTACATAAAAGTCTGTGCCACGACAATAGTTTGATCCATTCACGACGCGGCCTCTTGAAAGAACCCCGGGATGAACAACATGGCTGCGTTGACAGCTCTGTGCGATTCATGAATAAGTAAGAATGGATGTTTCCTCACGCTCTTGTTCGTCATTTGTTCTGCGCCTATTGTTTCCAGTCCTGATGCCTGACACCCACTGTGCTGTTGATTGTATAACTTTCCGTCGCATGCCTCCCAGCTCTTCAGTCGAGAGCATCCATCAAAAGTATTACTCATCTCAAATTGAATACCTTAGTTAAAGCTGACAAAACAATGCAGAGAAAACACTATTTAGACTTAAAGTGAATGTGCGTGTTGTAATAAGCGAGCTTTTGCGTGCTGTTCCTCTCTGGGTGCAACAACAGAGGAGAAGCAGCCGTCAGCGAGCGGGAGAGTTTCCAGCGTTGTCTGCTTTACTGCAGGAATAAACAGAGAAGTTGTGCTTCTCAGAGCGCCTCTGAGTCTCGCCGTGCCCTTGAAGGGCTCCTGTAGGAGCAAGAAGGGAGAGCCAGCGAGAACTCTAATCAGCCTGTGACAAATCAGCCTCTTCTCCAGCTTGTTTTTCATTTGGATAATGCTAGCCGCCTCTCTTAAGTGATAAAACAACCTCTGTGGAGTGGTCTTTACACAGACCAGATTAAATGCGATCACCTTGCCAACATACCCTGGGAGATTGCCATGATTAACAGGCAAAAGAGAATAATGATAATCATATGCAGGATAATAGCCCATACCAAATGGCCGCATGATCTGTACATAAATCACAGGCCATTTCCCACCCTAAAGGACGCGGTTTTACCCTTTGGCAGGATTTACGCAAGAACAATCTGATTTTTTTAACCCCTGTGCGACCCAGATCTGATCATCTCACGACCAATTTAAAATGTTAAAGCCACTTACAGTCAATCTGGATCACAAAGTGTTAATGTTTTTTTTTTTTGTTGCAAATGCATTCTTTTTATTCCCTGTGATTATGCGCCTTCAAAGTCAGCTACAGGGGCTGCAAACTGGAAAACACACACAGCAAGGTTGAGACCTCATGAATGTTACAATGAGGTTAATAACCCTGAGCAAATATTAGCTTGGCTTCAAACAGCACAATAATGACTACGTGTGAGGGGCTGAGTCGGAGGGTGAACAATTGTAAAACTGCTTTATGTAATCCAAAGTATCCAAACTTGAAAATGCATCCACAGAGAGTGCAAAAAGCATGAGTTGTTGTTCCTGGGAATTTATGTAAAATGATCCCATAACACCTTCCCCAGTCTAGCCCAAAGTAAATTCAAAACTGTTGCTGAACTATCTGGAGTACAGGCATGTAAAGTTTTGGGCTCTTCTAAAGGGTTTTATGCTAAATGTCAGAAGCTCTGTAAGTGCTTCTGTCACTGATCTACAGGAGTCTGAACACATTTTTTTTTTATCTCGGTTACATTTTTTAATGCAAAAATAAGCCTGCAGATGACCTGTCACTGCCACTTTTATCTGGGAAACACGATGGGTCCACGTCATATAGTCCTATATGGTCCGAGTTCAACTTTAATAACAATATCACTGAAAATGGACACTTTTTTGGGGGGACATATCCAGGCACCTGGCAAAACAAATGCCACTTTATGACCTCTAAATACTGCTGCCTGAGAGTAACAGGGCCATAAACTCATTATAGTTCTTAATTTGCTTTTTCACACTCACTCACACTGTGCATATACAGTAGTTAACAGCAAGTGCTCAGGCAGAAAAACAGCCTACTAAAAGAGCAAAAAACTACATAAACTTTGTGTACCTTCCAAGTTTAGGGCTTTTAAAACTATGCAAAGTATCATCCGAGGCTGGCCTGTTAGTGGCTCAGGAGAGAGAAAGAAGACAGAGTCGGTCACGTGTCCACACAATCACTCATTGGCTGTTGTAGGCTCCAGGGTGGGCGTATAAACACATATCTGCGAGCAGTCATTCAAACGGCTGCCATCTCAGGATCTGCAGTGTGGACGATTAATGTCATCCGCCGTAAAATGAGAGGTGATAAAGTACATGTATGCGTGTTTGTCTGCGTGCCAAAGAGCTGAGAATGGTGAAGTGAACAGATTTGCTGGACATAAACTGTGCAATTCTGGGTGTCTATATCACTTAATAAAGGCCCTAATCACATCAGAAAAGCTTATGGCACAACACCAGTACTTTTATTATCCCTCGTAAGCACAGAGGGGCTTTAGGTATTTACTCAAGCTGTATATCTGCACCAGACAGAGCAAAAACTGGCGTTAATCAGAGGCAGTTCATGCAAGTAAAACACGGTGAAATTAATTAGCATCAACTCGATTTTGTTATCTGTGCGATACGGGGCCGAGCATCCAGGTAAGACCTCTGACAGGGTTTATCATTACCCACAAGCCTCGGGGAAATTGACCTCGGCACTAATCCATATGAGTCGGAAGGTGCGCGGTGAAAGAGCAACATTATTTAGAGAGGAAAAAGTCAGAACAGAGAGAGAGAGGGGGAGATAAAAAATTAATGAGAAAGCGAGTGGAACTGAATCTTAACATTTAGTCATTAATGAGATTGCCTCTCGAGCCTAAACGCGAGTAAAGCAGGAGAAGGAAAAATGCAAAAAAAAATAATAAATAAACACGAGAAGCGCTCTTTGTCTCGTTTTTGGCAGGGTCACCGGTGTTCAGCAGAGGAAAGAAAAAAGAAAAGGAGTACTCTAAATAGGTCGGAGTCTCAGTGGGTTGTTTGTACTACCTTTGTGCTATACGTGTGAAAAGACGCTGCAGGGCAAATAATCCACTTCTCCTGCTGATGAATGGAGAAGTCAACCTCCTTTCTTTTTTTTTGGCACAATTACCAAGTGTGATGGAGGGGTCGCACACATCAGGTTTTTATCTCGTTGTTTTGTAATGAGGCGTGTGAGGCAAATACCGCCGAGGCTCGACCGAGCGGACGCGATGATTGGACGCGGTGAGTTAGAGGCTCAGCTGCCTCTTCACTGTGGGTGGACGAAACGTTTCTCCTTTTTTTCCCCACACCAGACTCAGCATTATTTGCCAATTGAGTTGACACGTGCGATGAATTCGACTCTGGTTTTAAGTAGCTCTCGAATTGCTTCCCGACCGCGGCGCCGAGGACGAGCGTATGAGAAGGAAGCACAGACGGAGGACAAGAAAGCTACACAAAGATAAGTGAACGGCCATTATGTTTAAGTGAGTATGAACATACATAATGTTTACTCATGCCAGCCGTGCGGATGCGTCTATAGAACAGGAGTAAATGCAGTCTAATGCCACAACAACTAAAGCTGCAAAGAGACTCTATGGAAACCCGATGTCCTTTTCATCCACGCATCCCTTGTTTTTCTTGGCAGTCGTCTTGAAGGTCTTTTTTTTTTAACACAGCATTGTGGAACTAGTTTAACACAAAGAATGGTAATTTATCAAGCAACGATGGCGTTATATTCTTTCTTTTGACAGCAGCAAGTCAAACACACTTAAATAAAAGGTTTAGGGTCACTGAATAAACTTGGGTGCCTTTTTATTAGCTACACCTAGCTTAAACTGTGCAGTATAGTACAAGAGTCTCCATAAATCCTCTATTTATGACAGCTATAATGTTGAGGGTTTTTTTGTTGAAAAAAAAAAAAAAAACTGTCACAGAATGGTGCTGATCTAATTTTATGATCCATTTGGAGGATTTGTGTTGCTGTTGAGCTGTGCTGCATTACACAGAGAGGTGTTTCTGTTATCTAGCCTGCCTTCACTGTTATAAAATAAGTGGATGAAACAGTAGAAACACTTGTCAGTAGAAAGCATTACTGTTGCCACTGGCACTGATTGACATTATTTCAGTTTATGTAGATATATTTTTCGTTGTTGGACGTAGATTTCAATGACAGTTTCTTCTTTATCTTTCTTTTCTGACACGTTTTCTTACAGTGTCAGTGTTTTTCAGTGCCTCTGGTTTTGAATTTTGTGTCACCATTTTTGTCTGAGGTACTACTAACAGAAATGCACAGCACATGTTATTATTCCTTCTTTGTTTGGACATAAATAATAAACCTTATTTCAGGGAACATTTCAAAACAACTGTTGAAATTAAATAACAATCGATAAAATATGTATACAACATCTAATACATTAATGTACCTCAATATCTTTGTCTGTATCCACCAACAGGATCTTTGAAGCCAATATAATGATACTAAATAATTTTTTCAATGACATAGAGATTCAGTAAACACAGTGACCATTGTCAGACTTACTACTGTAGTAAAGTTACGATAAAAAAAGCGCTAAATTGCAGCACAGTGCACTCTAGTATAAATGTATTCTACTGTATTACAGTGCCACGCATGTCCATGTCCGCGAAGGCCAGCAATCTCATCCGGAAATATCCTGTATGTAATAAAAAGGGAAACTTCAAAGGTTCTTGGTTAATTGTGTGGCGTGCACGCTGGACTCCAGTGATTTCTGCTGAGTGGAGACGAAGACATCCCTTCCTTTGATCATTACAGCTTTAAGAGGAAGGAGGTGAGGTCATTTTGAAAAGCCAGAGCCCCACGGGAAGCTAAATGAGGGAGTCATCAATTCAGACAGCATGGTCAAATCCTGTTACTCAAACACTGCTGATCAGACTTAATCAGAGGATCATTACACTGTGAGCCTGTGATGAGTGCAGGAATGAGCCCGGAGTTGACACCTCACCCCCCCCGACGAGGATGAGGCGGCGTCTGGGAAATATAAGCGCTACTTTATTCCCCATACGGGCCGACTCCTCGTGATACTCCACTGCCTTTTTTCTGTGTACAAAGACCTACACCTTAACCTGGCCTGTCTACTAAGAGTAAACGCACACATCATTAGAGTCGACAGCAGCCTTGAGGTTCAAGAAGTGAGCTCATGAGCTGTAATCTTCAGGCAGAGAAGGTAGATGAAAGGGGATCTTTTTCACTCCGCGATGGCTGCTGATATGACCGAGGTGACCGAGCATGAAGTGAACATTTTGTAAGACGGAAATCTCCAGCAACTGTTGGGCCCCTTATCTGATGGATTATCAACACCCAACAGACATATATAGTAACATGGTGCTATGGTATGTAAAAACGGATTTACTCTACAGCAAGACCTATGCAACTGGCAGCCCATGAGCCAAATGCAACCCTTTAACAACCTTATTCCGGTCCTTTGATCCCTTGGCTTATTAGTCTACCCATCAGTTATATCTGCTGCCAAAGATATCCAATGTCGATATGAGACTGTCCTCTCAAGAGAAACAGCTGCGTCAGATTTGATCATATATTTATATTAAAGTTAATGGAGGCCTACCTTGCAAGGCAACTAGATTTGCAAGCTCTCACGATAATGCGACCAGCAAGAGAAGAGACTGTTCGTCGGAAAATAACAATGACGGCTCCTCGAGAGGTTTGTGCAGATGCTGCTATAGCATATATATATATAGAATTGAAGAGTATTTTATTGAAATAGGAGCCAAGGAACGGCACAGTCGGCTTTTCTTGATGGTCGTTCTTCTCTCGACTGACTTTGTCAAGAGCTTGACTTACCAACTGGCTCCTCTGCGCTCTCCTGCCGTGTGGTTCCCCGACCACAACATCAAATGAGCACTGTTAGAAATAAGTGCCTAAAAGTCAGTGTTCTCACAGTTTTTGATCAATTCTGATATACTGTATGATCGACACTTAAATCTGTGTGACTCTGGCCTTGCAGAATAATATAATAAATGTTGCAACGCAAGTTAAACCATTCTGATATGATGCCAATATAGTCGTTGTTTGATTTAGTTTAAGAACAAAAACAACTCATGGTGCGGATTAAAATTATTGCTTTAAGTTATGGAGACATTCTACTTTCTCTCGGTTAAGGAATGATCCTGGTCATGGTTAAAAGAAACAGGCAACCAGAACTGTATAAAGTAATTGTTGATGGACCCACCTACTGGGGTTCAGTGGCAAGTTGCATCCTGCTTATCAGGAAGGCAGACGAAAAAGTGTTTATATTCCTTATATATTTCTTTTCTTATAGTTTTTAGGAATATAATATGATTTGGGAACACAATCTGTCACATATTAAACTAAATAATGTGATCGCACCACTGCCGTCTCATGGCCTCAAACAGTTCAAATGCTTAGCTTCGTCTGCAGCTGCACCTACAATAGAGCTTAGCTAACATTGTGACTGAAACGAGTCCGTCAAACGAAAGCCAGGGAGAGGGACTGTTCCAGACAGCAATGGTGAAATTTCCAAGGCCTACGGAAAGATGAGAAATCCAAAAGAGGCTGACCTGGTTCTTTGTCTGATTTTAGAGACAGGGTTGAGTCCTTGTACAAACCAAACCCATTTCAGTGGAAGGCGCGACACAACCAGAGCTTCACAGATTTCTTCATAGAGCAACACATTCAATCACGTAGCTAAAAATGTTATTGTATGTTATCTTGGCTAGAGGCATTGAGTTGATACCACACCATGAAATATGAACTGATTCAACAGAACAATGACATGACAAGATCACATTATCATGTCAGAATTGTAATAAATAATTTCCCATACCTCATTTTATGGATTTCTGTGGCCTGAATCCAAAGCAAACACTGCATTCTACATTATTTATTGAGCTTTATTGCTCCCAGCATCACATTTATTGAGGCCACTTTGTATTTAAGAACCTAATAACACCCCTCTTAAATTCAAGGTCTGTTGGTAAGTAATGATCAACCCGGAATCAATAATCAAGGCTGCCCAGCTTGTCCAGGGTCAGAGAGCATCACAGGAAAGACACACTTCCACTCCGGTGGCTTTGTTTCCCCGTTTCAAGCCCAATATTGATCCTAACCAAAAACCTGTGCCAGGTGTAATCCATTTCTGCTGAGAGCAGCAGCCACAAAGTTTTTAAAGCCTTTCGCTCTTCAGCAACGCAGTGGTGGGATAAACTCTATTCATGCTGCACATACAGTGAGAAATACTGCAAAAGGGGTGACATTAAAAGGCAATAAAAGAGGCTGAGATAGGCTGCGTTGGATTAGAAAGGAGCGAGAACAGCCATGGGATGGGTTAGTTTAAAGGGATTGTAAAAAGCTAAAATGGCATTGACAGCAGCAAAAATTGAGGATTGAAAGGCATTACAGGACTACAGAGATTATTGATGACACATTCAAAGAGCCTTTCCTATTGAGACCTCACACGCCGACAGAGGAACGCGTAATCAGAGATTTGAGGCGAAATCCTAAAAGCTGTGCACTTGTCCCTCACTGAGGGCGGATGACACTGAGCCACTGCAGGCAGCCGACATCTAAACCCCCCCCCCCCCCCCCCCCCCCCCCCCCCCACACACACACACACACACACACACACAGCCTGACACACATATTAGTATTTGCAAACACATCAATGAACACAAACAGTGGTGCAATCCTGATCTGGCTCATAACAAAAGCTCCTATTAGCCCCTTAAAAAATTGGACATTATGCCAAGGCAGATATTTTCCAACCTAAAAAAAAAAAAGAAGCAAAATCCCTTCCAAATGTTCTTAAACCAGCGAGAGCAGCTTGTCTCAGTGCTCTCTGAAGGAAAAGCAAACAACCAACTATCACATTCTGCCCTCCGAGAACCATTAAACATGGATAATGTTTTGAATTCGGAAAAGTTGGATAAGCCTGTTGGCTATTGGGAGTTCGGCTCCGGTCCTGGTTAAATCACGCTGTTATTGTTCGCATCAAATTCAGAGGAAGCCTGCATTAAAAACATATTTAGCTGAACGCCATTTAACTAACCAGAAAATCTGAAAAGGATGCTCTCAAGAGATATTTCATGCAAATTCTACGAAATTAACGACAAACAAAACAAAACGGGCAGTCGTCGCTTGAAATGTCGGCATGGAAAAGATGGCGCACAAACGCACGCTGCAACATTTCCATCAATGTTCATCCTGAGAGGGCCAAACAAAATGCAAAGGAAGTCCCAGCAGCCGCGAACATGCAGCATCTTTGACATTCAGGCTGATGTGTTTTCTCTCCTCTGGGCTCAGGAGGGAGAGATCCGAGCGCGGCCATTACCGCTCGCTCGCTTTTCTCTCTTTAAAAAGGTGCAGAGCAAAGCGGAATTATTCCTGTTGCTTTATCCTCGCTATCCCTGCTCATTCCATCTCTGATTAAGGACGGCATGATATCGAGTCAAAAGTGAGAGGCTAATTCAGAGGAAAGAGGGCACTGCTCAGTGGTTGGGACGAGCGGAATGCAAATCCCCTTGAGAGCCGGCATGGGCATTTCTGAAAAAGATTGCTCCGAACATCCCCGTCAAGAGACTGATTTCATCGGGTGGTTGCTCATTTTATCAAGTGGGAGACAATCACAGCGCCTATGACTGATGTTTTAAATGATAATGCCTGCCTCCCGCTCCTGCCTTGATTTTTATCCCGCCGGTAGCTGTAACACATTTCCATTCCCCATGTCTGTCGGCCTGTTTCTCCCTCGTCAACAGGTGGACGGGGGAAAATGTTTTCTCTCTTGCAGGGAGCAGTTGCCATATCAACCGATGCGTTGGATCAAGGTGTTAGATAACTCAGTCCAAGTTCAATATGAAATTAGAGACATGGCTTAACAGGATGAGAGTGCATGCAGCGCTATCTTGACATGTCGGATGCAGGAATAATAGACAAGCCAGCTTGTTGTGCATTCAGACAACACATACACACACACACACACACACACACACACAGTCAACTCTCACAAGCACACACACTCTTTGTGCCAGAATGAATGGGACTGTGTCCAAGAGTTTTCCATTTTTGTGGCGCTAAAAGGAGGGTTTGTCATGGCTACGAGTGGGCGTGTGGTGAGTCAATAGCGGGGGGACAACTATTCAATGGGGAGATGCCTCATTTCCTAGCCCTCTTCTTCCTGGTAGCACAGCCCGCCGCCGGGGCGTTGCTAGGAGAAAGTGGGCACAGCCAGAAGTGACGACGCCGCCTTGATGGACGTTCTCCTGCTGTCCAACAGAAAATAGGAAAGATAGAGAGATGATCTGAAACGCTGCCACCTCCTCCTCCTCCTCTACCGCTGTTCCTCTCCTTCTCCCCTCCAGGCAATCCGCTGCTCTCGTCTTCCTACTCATCTGTTTTGTATATTTTCACGGTGCCTTTAAGGCATCTTCTCCTGATTGTTACACTGCTCTCGCACGAGAGAGTTAAGCCTCCACATACTGAACGTTTTGGTCGCATTCCCTGCATTTGACCTCATGAAAATTTCACTTCTGAGCATTTCATTGGGTTTTTTTTGTTTTCCCATTATTGCTCGAGACACTTTGTTTGCTGCTGTGCCAGTGGTGGAGGCACTGAAAACTGAGCCTCTAAGTGGTTGAGAATCAGTGGAGCCAATCTTATTTTTGCCTGAGGGCAGTTTGGTTGTTTGTTTGTTTTTTTTTTGTTTTTCTTTATGTGTTTGACTCTGTGTGTGCACCTACCCACCAATTTCTACCCGGAGGGAGTAGAAGACACCCTGTTGCTGAACACGCCACACCTGAGGGCCAATCACATGATCGTTTGAAGGTTAGCAGGTGGGTGTTGCTTGTTCCAGTGAGAAAATTGTGCTCCATTCCCTTGTCTGTCTGCAAACTCGCCACATTGGAATATTTGCAGAGGGGTAATCTGCTGTGGTTTGAACCATCTGGTAATATATAATGGAATTTATATACTGTTAAGACAGAATGAAGTTAAATTCTTATAGCATTAGACCAGGTGTGCAGGTTTATTCCTTTTTCGTCTTATTGAAAAACTGGAGATGACCCTGGGGAACGATACTTGGTATATTACTCCTTTCAAAAAACCCTGCAGAGACAGGACACTGTGAAGGCTCCGATATATACACGGAATACATATGAGCCTAATGGATGAGGGAAAAAAAATGCATAATGCCATTCCCTTGTGTTGGAGTCCGGGCATATGCTTATCATATTAAAAGCCACTTGTCATGTGCCTTCACATTCTGAGCTTACATATTCCATGTATGCAGTCATCTGAAGGATAGGACCAACCCCGACCAGCCAATCACATGGAGTCATCCACTTCTGACGGCTGACCTCCCTCTGTGGACACACTTAAGAAGGCTCTTTGCGCCGCATGGCATCTATCATAGAGATATTTTGAGCCAGCATGGGGTCAGTTTTTCACAGGTCTAGTGGGACCAGCCCTCTGGACAGCAGGGTTCGGATAAATACAGTGGATACATAAAAAAAAATGATGTGTTTAGGAAAGTTTCCAGTGGCCATTATGGACAGAAAGAGAGGTTTTGTTTAACAGAACAAGGTGATGTATGTTTGTTAGAAGAGTCGGTGACAGACAACAGCGGCTGTCGCCTTATCACAAACTCTACTATTTCTGAACAGTCAAACACACAGTAAGCTTGTTGGTTCCAAACAAGACGACAAGTGGAAAAAGGTAAGTCTTAGGGTGCACTATGGAGGCAGTCTCAAAGTGCGTCTGCTATTTTGCTTCATCTGCTTGCAGGTCATGTAATGAGCGGTGATGAATGCAAACAACTCTCAGTCAGACGCGTCGCTGTTCGCATCGCTCTGAAAACAGCTGTCAGCCAAACACAGCGAGACATGATGACAATAGCTTAACAAATATAGAAAATGGTTCCTCGTCGAATCTGCATTGTTGGATGGTTCAGAGCAGCCCGATGTGAACACACAGCAGCACAAATCTGCAGCCAAAGGCAGTGTGTGCAGAGTTATTTACATTATTATTATATTTTTTTCATTTAAAGGAGCTCTGTGGAACTTTTTGTTTTTTTCTAAACTAATGTTAGCTGCTGTTGCTCTCTGGTAGCGGGGCGGAGAGACATATGCATGAAGTCACATCCTCTGGACTGTCATCGAAGATCCAACCCGAGTCCTTAACAAAGAAGCGAAATACTTTGTGGTACAGACTGACCGACACTCTCCGACTTGCCACCCTTAAAATCATGCAACCAGCATGGCAATCAACTATTTAAATACAAGGCCTCTTTCCGTATCGATTACCAAACTTTGTGTACTGTCTTACACACAGATTCTTTCCCAGAGTTGGCCCCTAAAACCAGACCGGCGTAACTGCTAAGATACACTCAAATGCACGATCGACTCCACACGCGGTAAATGCTACGTAATGTACACTGTAATTATTTACACAGAGCTAATGTGCTTTCCATTCCTTTGAGAGAAAAACAAACACGCTGTGATTAAAGTGACAGCAGAAAGAACTGCACAAACGCTTTGCAAACACGATGCGAACAGAACGACTGCGTGTCTAACAGTGACGCGGTAATGCGAGATGATGAACCTTCTCCGTCTCGTTTCAAGTGACATTATGAATCATTCCCATCGCCTTGGGTTGTAAAGATGCAAACAGTGCACTAACGCTGCTCTCTTCATCACCTTCTTCGGAGTCGAGAGATCCCTTCACGCAGATGAAGTGGAACAAAAAGTCAGCAACCCTGTCATAAGCCTTTTTGACTGCTTTAAATCTCTTGCTTTATGCTTTGGTTCAAGTATTTTTTAACAGTGTGAGATACCTTTGTGAGCGTGCTTTCCTTTCTACAAATTACACAAAAGCAACCGATTGAAACTGACCCCAACGCCCAAAAAAACACAAGAATATCAAGAAACATTGCAAAAGTTACATTCTCAAACCATTTCACCCTGTTCATGTGGAGGCATGAGACCTGCACACAGACACAGTGGACAAGCTAACAGTGATGCCAACGGCAGCTGGGACGACAGGATGCACAGGAAACAAAGACACGCTGCAGTACAATGCCTGTACCCCGCATGAAAGTGGCTTATTACTCACTGCGTGGATGCTGTCTGTGAGTAAAACGTGACAAATGCGGATCATGCACAAATGGGTTAATGCTGTTTAACGGGCATATGTAACCGAGTTTAATTTGAGAAATGAAACATTTACGCGCCCACAGTTTACGGCCGACATATTGTATATGGCCTTATAATATGGAGTTATTCTTTATCTGTAAATGTTTTACCATGCTAGCGTTGCGGCTTGAGGGATTGCAGATTTGTCCTGCAGGGTTTGATCCAGAGTGAAACATCTCAACAACTACCACACAGTCGCTTCACTATGTTTTGCAGTAGTTTGCCGGTAGGTCAACTACATCTGCGTCAGTGTTCCAACAGTTCAAGTGAGAATAGTTCAGTAGTTCAACTACTTTTTTCCAAATACAAACAATTTGTCATGGTTTCTACTTCATGCTTACCTGTGTTCCCCCCACACCTGTCTCACATCGGCCTCATTAGCACTGCCCTGTTCTCAGTGTCTCTCCACCTGCACCTCATCCTTTCGTTACGTTAGTTTGTATTCAGGCCAGTGTTTTGTTCCCTTGCTATTTGTCAGCTCTTTTGTTTTGGTCCCCGGGTCTCCTGTGCTCCTGGTCCCCATCTGCTCCCTCCTGGTTTGTTCCCGGTGGTTTTCTTGTTTGTCCTCTAGCTTTTGTATTACTTTGGTGTTTTTTCCTTTACCAGCTTTTACCTCCTGCCATTATATTGTTTGCAATATTGCTTTTGGATATGGGACATCAGCTCATTAAAGCTTGCTTCTTGTTTTTTTTGTTTTTTTAACCTTGCTGCCTCTGTGAGTGTCTTGTGTTTGGGTCCTTTTTGTGTCAGCTGTGACACAATTTGGGGCCACAAAAGGAAATTACTCCTATGTTTCCTTTTTCTAATTCAAAGCTGAAATTCTGTGAACTAAACTCAATCTTTCCAATGGGGTTACTTTTCTGTAGTTCAACTTCTTGCAGTATGAAGTCATTGGTAGCTTTCAAAGTAGCTCGCCCAACACATTTCCATGAGAAAGTGTACAGACAGTCATGGTTCCCACACAATGTACTCTACTGACTTTGGTAATCCCCCTGACATTTTCTCTAATGTCACCACAAGGTTCACATGTGTGGTTTTTAGTGAAATGTCTCAATATTGGAGGGATTGCAATGAAATGACTACCTGTCAAGTTGCTTGTTTAACCGACGATAATCACAGTAAATGTCACCTCGTGGCCGTGAAATAACACAGTCTAAGGTAATAAGAGTCTGGATTGTCCTCCTAGATAGGCGCTAAAATGTCAATGCACTGTGGGCGGAGAGCCATTGTGGCTTTAGTTGACAGCAAGGGTGGCCATCACAAATGATTTGCAATATTCAGAGTTTAATTCTGAACAGGAAGTACACGTGTGTCTCAACGCATGTGCAAATATCCAAACAAAGGGTTTTGAAAATTTAGAAACCACGAGTCTAAGCTAAAGATGCTTGTTGCCAGTCGCAGGGACACTAAACTTTAAAAGCGAGACAGCTTCATAAATAAACTACAAACTGTTCTTACTTCTGTTTTTAGATGTGTGGAGCCGATCATTGTTGTGTGGCGAGTCTGTTGAAAGAGAGGCCCTTTTAATTAGATGTTCATTAAATCAAGACAATTAAAGAAAAAAAAGAGTCATTAAATAAATGATGGGGGATAGGACTTCAAAAGCTCGTTCTGGTGATGATTAAAGCCAAAAGATGGCGGCTTGCTTTGACGCCACATACAGAGAACCCATGAGCCTGTACCGAAATACATGCCTGGCTTATTTAAGAAATGATGACAATTACAAATCAGTAATTTACAAGATAATTCTTTATCTCCAGCTAAGGCCATCCGTATGACAGACTGATCTTAAACATACCGGGTTAAAGAGGGCAACAGCTTTCTCTCGACTGTGATCTGTAAGATCAAGTGCTGTTACAGTAAAAAGGGAAAACAGTATTAAACAACATGAATGAGCCCAGAAACAAGTGATTTAAAGAATATATTAGAATCTCATTATGGATTCAAAAAAGCACGGTAGAGCAAAGAGTAATAATTCAGTGCTTTGTGACGGTTTTCTTTTCAAAAATCTGTTTATTGATTTTTCAGCCAAGAGGCGTTATTATTACACTATGGAAATGTCCTCATACTGGAAGGTCATGTTCAAGAAAAATCAGGAGCAAACCTCTGAACTTCAACTCCCATCCAGCCTACAGACCATAAAAGGTGCTTTTTTGTGTATAATCACCAGAATATATTTTAATCTTAATCTTACAATGAGCCTTATATATCCTTAGAGGTAGTAGGTCCTCTGACACGTATGAGAGGGAGGGATGACGTGAGGGGTATTCAGTTGGTTGCAATCTGCAATATCACCGCTAGATGCCTCTAAATCCTATGAACAGGACCTTTAAGCAAACTTAAGTGCAAAGTAGGTGAGTTAAGTACAATTCTGAGGTATTTGTACAAACACGTACTTCTGATACTAAATTGCCCTTGTTTTTGTTTTGTTCTTGGCGATAAAATCACTTTTGATATCAAAGCACATTCAATTGGATATCTTAAGATACATGATGTTTGGGTAGTTTTTCCAGACATTGCTTACTAAATGGATGAAAAGGTTGCAGACCTGGTTTCAGTGAGTATGAATTCAGTGAGTATGACTGTTCAAAGAATCCCCGAAAACAACGAACAAGGAGGAAGAGAAGGGGGAGGAGGGGGAGGAGAAGCCAGAAACACCTCGTATTCATACCACATGAGAGGGTGTCCAAATCTTGTAAAATGTCTTATCAGATCCAAGTATAGCGTAGCGAAACCCCTCAAGCTCCAGGCCAGACATAATGTTCTCAATCCACTGAGCATGCGGGGATGGGGCAATCTTCCTTCCCTTTTCTCACTGATACTGCATGTCTAGCTAGAAAAGTGCCAAAAGTTGAGCGTCACTTTTCAGTCGTGTTCAGACGTGCATCCTCATCAGCTGCTCGAAGTAGAGCTGCTACGGGCCTCGGCTTAATTACCAAGTTTAGAGTCTGAGAATCTCCAGAGTTTCTGTAACTAGTACATATAAATAAATGAAGCACCAGCGCTCTCACATTTATCACAGCTGGGATTGAGTTTCGGGATACATATTCAGATCTGGAATTCAGATTTTCTCTTTAAAAATGGATCCACTGTAGACTATTTTAAATAATGATTGGTTAAAGGGGCACATTTCAGGCCTTTCTACATACCAGAGAGAGGATACTCTGGTGAATGGACTGAAGGGCAGCACCAGATCGATAAAATTGGTGTCAGGCGCCTTGGGAAGGCAGGATATCTGAGCCCCGCACATAATGTCTGATCAGTGCTCGAGACGATTTTCACTGCGGGATAAAATACGAGACTTATTCATCAGCCGGGCTGTTTCAAGTACATTTATATTAGGACGCATATTCGACCCAGTTTTCAGCGATGCCTGCATGTTTCACCCCTTTACACTCTTTTGGGCTTTCACTCATGAGGTTTAAGCTGGGTTTTGATTTCACTCAGAGAGAGCTTACACACTAGCTTAGCCTCATCTCTGGATAAAATCCATGTTGCCTGGGCATGGTAGAGGACCCGTGGCAGTGAGAGAGAGACGGAGAGTCAGAGACTCGGCGAGGAAGACTGAGGAGGGATTCTTGTGACAGATGGTCCCACTCGGTATCTGTGTCTGTGGGCAGTAATGCAAACAATGGCTCCCAAATACATTTTGGCATCTCTTCATCAATGAGGGTAGTGAGCCGAGTCCACAGTTTCAAATGATTTTGTCCCTCTTGTCTTCCATACGGCCTCAAAAACACAGCCTCTGCTTCTTTATTTTCCTCCCCCCTGCATTATCTCCCCCCTTCCTTCTGCCATCTCCATCAGCCCCCGCTCTCTCCCTCCGCATCACGCTTGCCCACCAGTTCACGCTGCCTCACCCCCTCCGCTCCACCCCTCATCCCTCACGTCCTGCATGTCTCTTTCCTCTCTCTGTCTGAAATGAATGTAAAGTCAGAGATAGCCGCACAGCATTTCTTTGGCTGACTCCTGTTTAGCCTCTAATAAGATTTACTCGGAGGCTGATTTTTCAGCTTCTGGTCTTCCTTCCTGGAATGAAGTCTTCTCGCTGCCAACGGTGCAGGTGGTGGGTAGTAAATTATACACACGTCCCTTTGAGCTAGTCAGCTTCAGAAGTGGGGGGGGGGGGGGTTTTTTTACAACCTCCCATTCCCGAACTATTATCACCACCGACACTTTTTCTCACCGAACCAGCAGCACGGTTTTTCAAAAGACGAGAATCTGTGTATGTAAGCTGCCACACACGCACTCACACACATCACAGCGTGCAGCCACACACAAAAAAGGCACATATTCATACCACGATGCACAAACAAACAAGTCCTCTCTTACCATTCATCACACCCACTCTACCACCGACACCCTCCCCATCGCTGTCATCTCAACAGCTAAATAAAGTCGAAGCACAACAGTGTGTGCAAAGAGAAATGACGCCAGGAACATGTGGGACTGTAATGTATTACAACGGACGGAGGCCGAGGGCCTCATCAGCATCAATCTGATTGGACAGGACATCTCCTGTGGGCAACCTCTGTGTCTCTCTCTCTCTCTCTCTCTCTCTCTCTCTCTCTCTCTCTCTCTCCGTGTCTCAGTCTCAGTCGGTCTCTTTCGCTCTAACAGGTAGAGTAGTATTGATGGCCAATCCCCAGCGATGGTTGGGGGCTGTTTGGGGTCGTAGCAAAGCACTAACATCTGTCACCATGTTTCTCTACAGCTCGTTATAAATCTGTCACACCAGAGAAGACAGGAACATGAATAAGGGGTTGAGGGACCTGTGATAGGGAAAACATATGTTGTGTGTTCATGTGTATGTATAACAGGCCGCCGCGCTGAGTTATGCGCGGGCCGCGTGCAGGTGTTCCGATAGCTATGATTTTTTTGCTCTTTTAGCGGTTCGTCACACGTCAGACGCTGCTGTCGTATCGCAAACAAAATCAATAAAGAAGCCGGATTTCTTTCGAGCAACAATCACACGGAGAGGCCAGGATACATTCTGCCGCCACCTAGTTTGATGTCATTGTCTGACAGTGCTAAATGACACAGATGATATTCTCTGATGCCAAATTTAGGAATCCTGAGCGCACCATGGGAGGAACAAACAGTCCAAACATCAATCAAGATTTTTTCTATACTCGGCCCATTTAAAAACATATCTGCTCCTCAAATGTGTTTTTCCCGCATTTATCCTTCAGCGACAGACGGCCATCATACCACCCAGAAGCCATTAGTCAGCCTTATACCCAATGACCCCCCGAGAACATCCTCAATCAAACATCCCAGTGTGAAAAGTGATGAGAATACTTTGAAAATCAGCCCTCAGCTGTCTGCCAGTGAAGGCAGCGCGGCGAGCGCAATGAATGCATAAACGCACAAAGGCCCGAACGTAAATGCCACTCTCTCTAATTAGCGCAATACACTAATTCTGTTTACATCGCAGACCAAACATCACTTCTCCACTCCATGAAAACCCTGCAAAAAAAAAAATCTGCTGAAAGATTGCAGTGAGAAAAGCAGCACATTGCTCTCTCTCTCTCTCACACTTTATTTATTTATCTATTTGTGGGTGAAAACTTGTTTCTGCGCTTCACAACAAGGCTGGCCCTGTTTACTCAAATTAAAGATTGCTAAAACCCCGGCTCGCGGTGACATTTAGCGCGCCGCCAATGATTCCTTTGAATACAGATCAGACGTGGCATTTAAGTGAACTGACGCCTTTCTTGAAGTTAATCAGCAGTCCGAGCGTTCTGACTCAAAAAAATTCACTTTCAAAGGCTTCACGCTGGCCTTTCAAGGATAGTCTGAGAAACTGCAGAATGAGACGTCTATTACAGATGTGACACGGAGGTATCCCGCTGCAGGAGGGATACTGACCAGCTGTTCCTGTATAGCACAGAGGACAGAGCCCGGAGGCCAACTAAGCAGATCCAGTATTTAACAGCCTTGACCTCTCTCTGGCTCACCCCCTTTATGTATTCTGTTCTTTCTCTCTGCTCCCTCTGTGGCAGCCCTTTCTCAGCAGCTGCCAAACATTGCTGACTCTGGCTAAAAAGCTAGGAGGAATACGTATTCTTCGGTGTGTGTGTCAGCCCACAGTGGACACAGATCCCACAGGGCCTCCCCTGTGTCATCCACACTGTATAATGTGAATGGCATAGGTGCTGTATAGAGGGTCAAATACAGGTACAGAACTGCATCGTCAGTTACAGTAGAAGGAATGATCCGTGAGAAAGAAGAAGTAGCATTAGGAGAAAGAATTGAGCTGTGAGCAGGCAGAGAATGAGTCTAACAGTAAAGTACAGCCAGCGGGGAGCCAAGCTAACGCAGCACATGCAGTGCACACAACAACAAGGCACTTCTGCACAAATACAACATCAACACATTCGAGCCCTCAGATAAACCGTTAATCACACGTTCTGCGCTGCACTTTTGCGCAACAAATGCAGAGACGGTTCCGCGCGAGCCCAGCGGCCATGTGGGCATCTCTCACCGTATTATCAGAAGCTCGAACCCTGAAGCGTGGAACAAATTCAAAACTGTCAGCGCCGCAGGATGCATGATGGACATCTGACCCAAAATGCATTGGCAGATAAGAGTTTTGGAACTAGCTGGGCACTTATTGGTTAATGCAGTAATGGATATTATTTGTAACCACTTTGTGAGATTATTCTTGTGTTTATTTTTCTCGTAAAGTGCAGAAAGGGAGATTTCCATGTCTTATTTTTTATTATATGTCTAGGTTTTCTGGTCCTGAGTTTTAGTTCTGTGATTTCGTTTATGTTCCTCCCTTACTTTACAGTTTTCCTATAACAGCAGCTGAACTGATGAAGACATACTAGGCATTGTCTGCTCAGGCCTGTAAGAGTAGACCAATCAGAGTGGACTGGGCTGTAAGGGAGGGGGGTCTTAAAGAGACAGGCAGTGAAACAGAGGAAAGGTGAATAGAGGTGTTGCAGCAATGGACATAACATGAAAAATGAAGTGTTCTTTTAACATAAAAGCAACAATATGTAACATTGTGGAGAAAGATTTTTCTTTTTTGAAAATCAAATATCCTTCTCCAGAGCGTTACTTGTTGCTTTTAAGCACATAAACATTTTCTAGGAACGCCCTCCCAAAAAGAATGAACCTGGAAATGATCTTAATGTTAGTCCTTTAAATGTGAATACGTGGATTTATACATACATACTTTTAAATCCAGTCATAATCTGTATTATCACAAACAAGCTGAGCTTCCCAGGCACCCTATGGCAACTGCAGAAGAAGCACCTCAAGCTGGGTTTTACTGATTGATCATTTGTTCATGACGGGTGAAATGAGTTATAATCCGCCTTTCTATTTATTTGAATAAGAATAACATTTAATGCGTACCTGACCACTGGTGTGCAAACACAAGCGAGCCACTAAAGGCTAACACGGATGCGGAGCAGTGGGCCTCACATTGTGAGAGGATTAAACGGTGAAAGGTATACCTCTGCCGCAACATCACTTAGCTGATTAAGGTACCAGCAGGCCTTTATACAGCCCATTGAGGAGCTTATGACGGATTAAAATAACCGCTGGGTAATTAACAGGGGCCAGTAAAATGGCCTGATCATCCCCCTCTGTGTAGTGCTGGTAAAAGACATAAAAAAACAAACAAATCCATTACCAAGATTTATGCAGCATTATTAAATTCACCCGGACAATAATAGTGAAAGGGCAGCATTCCATCACATTTAGAGCAAGGGGAGTAATGAGTTGTCATAAGCAGAGAATCAGATGGAGGATATTACATTACCCATGCCAACACTTTCAAAGGATCCATTTTCTCAACCTTTTGTCAGTACAGATTGAGCAAAAGAAAAAAGAAAAGGAGAAAAAAGAAAGGGGGAAAATGCAATTGCACTGCAAGTTCTTCAAAGTCTATTGGCTTACAGGGACAGAAAGAGCAAAGACTCAAATCCTCCTTGACGTTACCTTGGCAGGGGTTAGATGAAAATGGAGGGTCACTAGCGGTGTGGTGTGTGAAGAGGACTCAGTGGGACAGAACACTCAACAAATTACTGCACATTAGAGGAGCAGGAAACGACTGCCTCTAACTGGCCAGATGGCTCTGTCTTACCTGCTTTGTTCTAAATGTAGGTTTTACCTGCAGGGGTTCGACAGAACTACAAAACGTGTCATAAAAAGGATTTCAACATCGCTGTTACAAAGGTGGAGGGCAAAAAATTTGATTAGCAGAAACTGTAAATATTGTATGTCAACCTATCCATGTTGATTATTTTCTATGTTTATCATAAGTTATTATGATTTTCCAGACGTTTGTCTAATTTTTAGCCATTATGGCTAATGTCAGTTAGTTCAGAATGAACTGTCTGAAACTATTGGATGGATTGGCATGAAATTTGGAGGAGACATTCATGGTGCCCAGAGGATGAACTTTGGCTTTTCATCCTCCACCAATAGGTTAACATCTTTGGTTTAGTGCAAAATATCTTGACAACTACAGGGTGGATTTTTCCGAAACTGGATAGTGATGGTCCCCTCATTGACTTTCCACTGGTTTATGACCAAAAACTACTTCCCAGCTTTCACAGTTCATCAAAAATGGACACAAACACAGACACAGAGGCAGGCAGGTTGACCAACAAAAGGTGAGTTTGAATAACAACAGCTGAAGTACAAAAATCCAAAATGCAATTTAAAAAAAGACCAGGCGACAAGAAAGCCAGAAAGCTAAACAGTAATAGAGAGGCGGAGGACAAAGCATAAAGCCATGGGGAACATATCTGGAACGGACCCAGGAATGCAGGAGACACAGGAAAACCAGACGAACCAACAATGGAACGACGGAAAAACACAGACTTAAAAACAAGGGCTAATGAACAAAAAGGGGCAGGAAAAAACAAAGACAGGAATTCAAAAATAAAACCTGACACAGGATAAACTTTCAACTTAAAGCATGAAAATCAACCGAACTGATACCCAGGACGATGACACCATCATGTCACAGTCATACTTTGTATTTAGTGCTAAAGTAGTACCAACTTTAGCACGCTAACACGCCAAACTAAGATTTGTGACTATGGTAAAACCTAAACCTGCAAACATCTTAATGTTAGCATTGTAACCGTATTTTGAGCACCTGCAGCTGGACTGGTAAACTGGCAGTGCGGCTGTCTGTCTCGCGGCGCGTTTGCGTATCTCTGATGGCAGGACAAATCCAAAATGTTGCACAAACTCTACACTGTACGGTTCCCAACCCTTTAAAATGGATTGTTCATGTCCTCTGAGCACACCTAACAGGCAAAACGTTTCTTAAAATATGCATAGGTTCGGATTTACATAATCACACAAGAAGGTGGAAGCTTTGCTGTGCCCCTTTCTGTCACTTCCTTCGAGTGAAATGCAGAACAGAAAGGGTCATGAAAGTTTTGTTTCCGCTGTATCCTTCTCTGGCCTGGAGGACAAACTTCTACTTTTGAATCAAGCTCTGAAGTGCAAGTCTCAAGATGGGTGAGAGACCACATTCCTCTTATTCTAACACTTGCCATTGTCAGATTCGGTTATACCATTCACCGGATATATCATACTCTTGAGAGATTGAGCTCCAAACTGAACACGATGTGGTCGTGCGCTGAACTTTCACATCCTTCTGAGGCATACTCCAGCTCTTCTGAGTGATGACACACTGACACTAGGTAAGTGAGGTCCTCCCCTCCCTGAGAACTGTGTATAATTATTGCCATTACCTTATCTCCGTCTCTATAAGGTACAGGAACGTAAGGCGGAATGTCGTCGATATATGGGACTGTTTCACCGATCACGTGTTTGCTTGTCTTTCTGTGACAGCGCAGCAAGCTGATGGCATGTAAAACCCCTCAAGTATGCAAAAAGACAAGACCGCCCTCTGAGTTTTCTCTCCCGGTGTTGAAATCGTTCTGCTCATTCTCTCCAGTTGCTCCAGCCTATAAATAGGGACGGCATCTGCCGGTAGTGTGGTCAGGCGGTATAATATCCAGCCAGCCTCGAGCTGTCATCTCTAAACGACTGAATAGTTGAGTGTATCTGTGCGCATGGTGTCCGTGTGACACCCTTGTTTATATACGTTGCACCAGTGCAAGGACAAAGGAAGCCAAATAAGGACAAACATGACGCTGCAACTACTCCTCTCTCACTGCGCTGGCAAATTTCCCTCATCGCCTCACTCCTATCTTCCCTCTTCTCCCGCTCCTCTTTTCGTCCACTCATGTTTATTCAGGTCTTGATCATAATTCTCTTCCCCACCCTTCACCATCACTGGTACTCATGGTTATTCTTATCCTCATTGCTCTTCTCACCTTCCCTCCTGTTTTTCTACATTCTCCACCTCTATCATCTCATCCTCATTGCCCTCACCGCCCTCCTCATTTCCTCCTCTCCTTCTCCTCTCTCTCCCCCCTCTCCTCCTTCTTTGCCTTGCGATGGAGAGGTCCTGACTGCCACTCACAGTGGGATGGCAGCAAACAAAAGAGCAAAGCAAAAGGTCGACTCATCCTGCTTGTCACTCATCACCCACCCATGCTCGCCTTGCATCTGGTGCAAGAATCCGGGGGGCCACCCATCGATTCCCTGTGTCATCAGCTGCACATTATCCCCTTCACTCCCTCCAGAAACTGAGTGGCCCCTAGATAACCATTGCTGCAAATATTTTATCATCAGGAGCGGAAACAGTAAACAGTAATCAGCCCAATCAAGGCTACCAAAAAGCACTCGAATCAGAGGAGAAAAGCTGAGAGTAATGTTTAAAACAGGCTCTGTAGGCAGCGGATTTTGAAAAAGTCCACTGGTCCATCAGTGCAGTCCTATGACACGTTTGGACAGTTTAAATACAGATGATCAATATCGCCGTTATTATTCCTCACAATTCGTCTTTCTTCTCAGAACATGGTGCATACATTACCCACAATGCAACTGAGCCACTGACTGACTGACTCACTGGAGGCAGTTTATCAGATTACAATCATCTTCCTCTGGAGCCACAGAAGGCTTTATACTACTGCTGTAATTTTTTTTTTTTTTTTCCTTTAACATTTATATTCACCTGTATGTATTTATTTGCTTATTCATCTTGTCTAAAATTTGCACTGCACTGACGCTTTTTACAAATGAAGTTCCTAACGGAAAAATAAAGTTCTTTGAATTGAATTGAATAATCCCCAAGACCAGTAAACACACCTCAATGTGGAAAATTGGTGCTATTACCCTTTAAGTCACAGAAGGGCTTTGTCTAATTATAAGTTAAACCTGCTTAAATGATCAAAATCGATGTAGCAGAACCACAGATGTCGCTTTGTTTATTCTACATGGTGCCAACATCGCACACAATGCAACTTCACCACTGTGTGACGTACCTGGAGGCAGTTTATCAGATTACAAGCATCGTCCTCTGGAGCCATAGAAGGCTTTATACTACTGTTTTGTGAGTGAAACTGGCGGAGTTACCCTTAAAGCAGTGCTCTAACACTATCTAGACGACTGTCAGAAGAAAACATCCTTCAAATACTTATGAGTTCTTAAGCAGGGGCCCATTAAAACACCCCATGTTCGACTACACTGAAGAACTAATCAGACTGCCGCATGAGTGCCAAACGTTTTGCTGGCATGTCTGTTTAATTACTAAATTTTTTTGTACCTCGAGCAGCGGCGACTGAATCATGAGCCAAGTCACACATGATGGTGTGGAATGCATTTTTTGTTTAATCTCATCTCTGCAGCAAAGAACAGGAACCGTCTACTCCGCCGGTCACGTGAGCCTCGTTGGGACTTAAGTTTACAAAAAGCGTCGCAAGATAGACCACTCGATATCCGAGAACACTGTCGCGGACCTAAACGAGAAGGCCTAATTATAGAAAAGACGGCAGGAAACGTTACCATCGCTCTGTGCCTGTCAGGGGCACTATGAATAGCAATGAGTCATCAAGGCCTTTGTACAACTGGGGACAGAAGTACAGTCTGGTAACATAGTGCAGGGGACATAAACAGCCTTTGAAGGTCCCTGGGAAACTATTAAAGTCTTAATGATTCATTTTAGCGGAAGAATTTTTAATCACTTTTGCAGTCAACACTGTATGGGACCATCTCTCAGTGACTGAGAGCGATAACCTTGACTAAAATAGTTTAATCGCTAATTTCCGGTCCATTTTGGTGGAGGTGTGTGTGTGTGTGTGTGTGTGTGTGTGTGTGTGTGTGTGTGTGTGTGTGTGTGTGTGTGCGTGCGCGCGTGCGCATCCTGGGCACTCATCGGCAGCCCAAATGAGGCGGACAAATACATTTAAAAAGGCAGAAGCTGAAGGTTGATCAATGTGCATGAGGAGCATCGCAGCGCTCATCCTTCAACGAGACATAAAAGCCAGAATTTATTTTTATTTTTTTTCTCTCCCTGCAATTTCTTTCAGTAGTGGAGTATTTGGTGTCGGGAATTACACTTGATCATCTTCAAAAATATCTCTCATTCCACGTGAGGTTTATCTTCAGCTGCCAGGCTCTAACTCAATGCTTCCACCTAGCTTTTTAACCACAGAAGACACCTTGCTTCGGCACATACACACACCTCTCTCTCTCTTACACACACACACACACACACACACACACACACAACACATCCAGAGACACATGGATCATCACCACCGACAACCCCTCGCCCCAGCCACACCACTCTGACTGATCAACATGTCAAATGACGATCAGCTCATGCCTCCTCTTCCCCCTTCTCAGCGGCCAGCGAGGTAAAGACCACCTTTCCTGACATAATCACATAAAAAAACCAGGGGCAATCTTACCTTCCTGCACTGCCTGGAAGGGGTTGTTGGGCTCGATGAGTTTCACAGAGTGGGTGATTTTCTCGCTCTGCAGAATGTCGTCGTTCAGACTCAGGTCTGAGATGGCAAGCTGGAAAATCTCGTCATCTCTCACTGCGTTTTCCTCAAATATGGCACCTGTTGAAGAAAAGCAGTGACAGGTTATATGAGCGGTGGAGGTGAATACCTTTTACTGTTACAGACTTGATCATTTTCGTTCTTATTTTATCGTCCAAAACCTGCTTAAGTGTGGCGTTATTCAACCGTAATGTGTGGAATTCGTCTCGTTTGTGCTTTATTCAGGCTGGAAGTTGTACAACATGTGCGTCCCAGCGCGCCCTGCCTGGATTTCAGCACCATGGACAGCGCCCCCATATGATTCGATGCGTAAAGTGGCCAAACTTAGGAAAATAAACGGCTGTCACGTCCACTACAAGATCGGTGGCACCCTTCCCTAATAAGCATTATAGGCCTGGTGTGGGAGGTATGCTGAAGCTTCACACTCTCCATCCCCTCCCTCCCTCCCTCCCCCTGTTTATCAAAATGGCATCAGCTGCTTTGGGTAGACGCGCATATATCACGGGGAAGGGTTTCAGGAAATGAGAAGTATAATTGGGGTACCCGAACGTAAAGCAGCGCATCAGCCAATATTATCTGGATGGAGTCCCACCTCTGTATTAAGCCAGTGACTGAGCACCTGCTGCTTGCCAGACTGTTGCAGTAAACTGAGAGCAGCGGCGGCGGCAGCAGCAGCAGCAGCGGCGGCGGCGGAGGAGCGCCGAGACCAAATTTGCTCACAGTGACAATGATATTTTTATCTGAGATTACAGCGTCAGTCATTTTAAGTGGCTACCGGACAGTGGACGCACAAACGGAGGCTATTGTTCAGTCTGTGGAGAGAGAGAGTGAGAGAGAGAGAGAGAGAGGGAGATAGAAGGAAGGGGGGTGATCATGTATGTAAGTGCAAAACTACAAAATGCAATGTGACGCGATGCTTCAGATCAGACTCCATCCAGATGAGTTTCAAGCCTTGAAGGAAAAGAAGAAGAAAGAAGAAGAAGAAGGATAAAAAAAAAAACCAACGCAGCTCTGGTTTGAAGTTTGAGAACAAAAGAGGCTCTATGCGTTTTGCATCTCTAAAACCAAACTCCACTGACATTCCCTCCGTCTCCGTATTGACATTGCAGTCACGTTCCGGTGAAAGTTGAGGCTCGTCGGGTGCAGACAAGAGGTAGCTTGGTCCTGAGAGAGAAAACCCCTCAGCCCTCGGCCGATTTGGCTTTTAATTTCACCAAAGCGTCAAGAGTAAGATGGGCCCTTTTTTTTCTGCTTATTGTAATGCGTGTGTTGGTTTTTTGTTTTTTTTTTGGGGGGGGGGGGGGGGTGGCAGAATGTGCAATTTGCAGGCCGACAGTGTTTTTTTTTTTCCTAGACGTGAAGCCCAACATGCATGCAGTGAAGAAAAAATGTCCGCACAAACACAAAATTAAAAAAGAAAATTGAAAAAAGAGATGAATATGGACATAAATAGCTGGAGGGGTAAAGGTCAGAGGCACGGCCGCGCAGGAAAAACGCCAACTTTTCATCTCGAGAGTCAAAGTGTTGCTTAAAGAGAGGATGCGAGCTGAATAGACTATTTATCCCGCCCTCTCTCCCCCCCACCAAAAAAAAAAAAAAAATCCTCTGATCAACGCAGTATGCTCCGGCTCAGCTTTATATCCCCGCACGCTTCTGCCTCTGCACCTGTCTATCCCCCCCCTCCCCAAAAAAACAGCGCGCTGACCCGATCGGACTGCTTACCGATATGTATGATTGAGTCCGCTTTGGCCGAATTGCATTGCAATATCCACAGGGAAAGGCAGATCACCAGCAACTCCATCTCGGGATTTCGGCGAGGCGGCTCATCCAAGCTCCGCTCGGCTGTCCTGTACTGTCCAAATGGAGCGCCCAAAGAGGGGGGAAAAAGAAGAAGAAGAAGAAGAAGGTGATGATGATCAAAAAAACCAAGCGCAAAAACCGAACCTCGGTCCTCCTCCTGGCACACCAGACCCGCATGAAACCCTGCAGAAATTATCACAGTTTTTTTTTCTCTCCCTCTCTCTCTCTCTCTCTCTCTCGCTCCCTCTCTCTCTCTTCCAACCTCTCTCTCTCTGTCTGTCTCTCCCTCTTTTGGAAACCAACAAAAAAAAAAAAACAAGTCGACCGCAGGAAGGTGGGCTCTAAACAACAAAATTAAAAATTAAAAAAAGAGAGAGAAGAGAGACGAGGAAGAACCGACGGGGACCAGAGGTAAGACTGAAGAGACAGGTAGCCCTGTGAGAGAGCCCGGTGTTACCTCTCCCACTCTCGCCTCTCTCCCTGCGCTCCGGCGTCTAAAGCATGGCAAGCAGCATAAAGAAAAAAAAAAAGAAAAAGATTGCGGAGGAGGGACACCCCTCTAACTACACACGGAGAGACGCTCACACACACACACACACAGACACACACTCCTTCAGTCCCGTCTCGATCACGTGACTGCAGAGACTTCACGATTCGGCTGCTGTCCCGACAAGCCGGGTAGAAATGATTTGGACTAGCCGGAGAGAGACGCTCGGAGAGGCGATATCCAAACACATGACTGGAGGTGAAGACAGACCAAGCAGAAATGAGAAAGAAAAAATTGAATCAATTTACAAAAAAACAAAACAAAAAACAAACTCTTTAAGCTCACGCGTAAAAACCAAACACGTAGATCGGAAGTGGACGGCGGTGTAAACAGTTTTACTTTACGGAGAAGTTGGCGTTTCGGGGGGGCGGGGGGGTTCAGAGGGTTGCAGAGAGGCGTTATTTATTTATTTTTTTTTTTCCAGCGCACTTTGAGAGGCGACGGAGCGCAGCTGATGTGGCGGAGAGGAAGGATTTACGCACCGCGCTCCTCGGCGAGGGCTGATGGATGAGGGGACAAACGTGACAGAGTCCACACCGCCTGACCGAAGCCGGATGGAGTTACAGCGGTGGAGCGAACACAAACGCCTCGCTCTTCTGTTATTTTCTCATCGCTGCTGCGTGACTTCATCGATCCATCGATTCGTGCTTGAGCCAAATTGACGCCCTCCTTGCTGCTTTTTTTGTTTGTTTTATCGCGGGATTAAGGACGGCTTTATTATTTCTATTTTTGTGGGTGTGTGAATCAGACCACAGCAGCTGCGAAGAAGAAGAAGGAAGATGAAGAAGAAGGAGGAGAAGAAGAAGAAGTCGTGCAGGAGACGGGAGTTTTTCTAGATGGGCATAATCTTACAATTAAAGGATATTTCTCGTGGCTGTAATCAAAACGGAAATATCTCTTAATTGTTTGGTTAAGTCTGTCAGAGGCGCGCAAACTTTCAGCACCAGGCGGCGGGCGGACAGCTCCTTCACCGAACTGCACGAGAGAGCGAGAGAGAGAGGGAAAAAAGAAAAAGAAAGAAGAGAGGCACCTGTAGAGCAAAGAGCCATGTCACCGTCGTCTGCCACACATCTCCGTGTTTGTTTGCTTCGTTTGTTTCTTTTTCTTTTTATAATTTAGACGACCATGATTGTGGAAATACCTTTTTTTTTAAATCATTATTTTATTTCTTAATAGAACACTGCACAGCCAGAACTGAATAAATCAAGCCTCACATGTTCTGTATCGTGGTGATCTGCTCTTCATCGCCATCCATGCCTCCAAAGTTGTTGTAAAAATCACACACTACCCCTACTGGCCACCTGTGGATACTGCAGACAGTCTTCAGCTTTCCACAACGACTTTATGAATTTATAATAGGCGTACAAAGATGCTGAATTGGAAGAAACTTACAATGCACTGCCTTTGAGAACAGACTGTGATTTTTGACTGTGACCATTTGAGCACAAGAACGGAACAGCAGATATTTATGTCTGCGTGTTTGCTAAATGCTGACCCACATATCAGAATACATATGGGGCAACAGCCTTGGCACGAAAAGAGAAAATACGCTGTTATTGATCCGAGTACAGTTCCCACAACACACAGTAGATCAACCCTAGACTCGTTCCAAAGGGGACTTAAACAAACGGATTAACCTTGAGATTCTGGTTTTTAAGCCGACAGTCATCCAAAACGCCATAAACAATTCATCGCGTCCCGGCGGGGGGAATAAATCTCTTAATTTCATTGATCTATGAAGCAATATGTTGCTGGGATTTCATCAGAAGTATCATAAATTATTCATTTTAACTGGCAATTCACACAGGTCTCATAAAGGCTTCATTCTGTGAGTTTGCTGCTGTTTATTATGACTGTACGTGATCCAAATATGACATTTTTCTCCCTTTTCGTCTGCCGTGAGAAGTAGTACATTTTGTGCAAAATCAAAAAGAATAACGGAAATGTTTTTCATCTGTCTCACACATAAAAGCTGCGATGATAAAGTCCGATAGCAAGAAGATGTTGAATGATTAAAGAAATAAAGAATAACATGTTAAGCTCCTCTCTCCCACAGAAAACACTGTTCCTGGAATGCCTCGTCAGTAGTCCGCATCTTTGTGACATCACAAATGCGTACTTTCTGTCTATTTTCATGGTAGAAAGTGACTGGAAGCTGAAAACATGGCAGAGCTGACCGGCGACACAGCGAGCAGTATTAGCTCGGTCGTGTGTGAGCCGACCAATCAGAGGACACTGGGTATTCGGGAGGAGGGGCCTTAAAGAGACAGGAGCATTTCAGACAGAGAGGGAATACAGAGCTCCTGCACTGGACAGTATGAGATTACAGTCAGACATTGCGTACGTGTTGTGCAAAGAATCTGCACCAGAATGACAAAAAAGAAATGTATTTCACCTGACTCACATATATATATATATATATATGCTGCAGAGAAGCAGCCAAAAAAAATTATATTTTTGCGTCCTGAAACGAAGAATATGCTAGATGAGGCGCTGAAGCCATAACTGTGCATCGCATCAAGTGACAGTTTTGTTTCTGGTTCACGGGTGAGATGTGATGTATCAAGCCGAGGCTCCGTTCACGAATGATATGTATGTATAAGTTACAACTCTTGCTGTGTTAGCTATTACCATATTTCACGCCTGCATGTCTCAAAATAATGTATGTCTTCTAATATTTATTCTCTGCATATAGAAAGGTTTTCATAAGACATCTGACTGAAAAGCGCTGTGTGTTTGGTGCCATGAGTAGGTGATTTCCATGCATTAGTAAGTAGATCTGATATGATAGAGGGAATACCTTTCCATAGAGAGCAAGCTATCCAATAGATAATCGGCCATTTTGGACTTCATGATTGTGCTCTGGTTTTGGTCCAAAATACTTTTTTTTTTTTTTTTTTAAATGTGAAGCATCTGTCAGGGTTTTTTGTTCCTTCAACTGCAGCTATGCTTCACCTCGTGCATCTCCACGGGTGTCAACATAAGTCAGTCTCAAAAAAGTGCTGCAAACCGTCAACCGAGACATCAGCGGGGTAGGTGACGGCCGCTCTCAGCGATGAAGGTGGAATTTCATCGTCACACAAACCTCAGTCATTAATGTTTATGGCCACGAGCAATGAAGTGAAAAGGAAAGGCAGGAGCTTTTTTTTTCCTCCTCCTTTTTGGAACAAGGCCAAAAAGTGAATACAGATGAGGAGGAGACGTCACATGCGGAAGTTTAAAAAAAAAAAAGCTTTGCTTTTAGTCGTGAATGGATAAGTACACAGTGACCTTTTTACTAATGGACTATTCTTTGATAAACTCATTTTATCCTTCATTCCAAACAATGCGCTTTTCTAACCAAAAAGCCTTCGGGCACAAGACACGGCATGATTAATTGTTTCTATAGAATAGCGTTTATGCCTTCTGGGTCCTCAGTTCCCTCTGATGAGTCCCATCTCTCTGCTTAATCTTAAATTATGTTTCTTATGCATGGCTTGGGGCTGTGCGCGCCGCTGCCTGTGAAATGGTCGCAGTTTACAGTGTAATACAGATGCCTGGATGCTGTGTAGCTGATCTCTATCTTACTGATTAGTAGTACCAGTAATGCCATTGTGTATTCACTGAATGAATCAGCTTTTGACTGAGGAGAAAGCTTTTTCAACACAGACACTCTTACACAGTAGTTTGTAATTACTATCTGTGTCTCTCACATGGAGCTGTGATTTCATAACTTATGATGTGCCATAGAATAAGTGTGAGTTTAATCCCTTCATTAGCCTCTAGCCTCACATATCTGTATCTGTGGACGGCAGTGGACAAAAGCCAGCAGCATGCAGTTAAATGCACTGTAAGTCAACATAATTAGACCAGTTACCGCAGCCGTTGCGTGGCATACATAATGTAGCATTATGTGTCACCATTACAAGTGAGGAGAGCAGCACCCACTGCTCCACAACCGGAGAAAGGACCCCAGCATATTAATAAAGCAGTTGGCTTGCCACACTCCTAATAGGATTCCACGAGATGACACTTTAATATCATGAGTTAAATAAAGTCTGTCACCACCCACTTGGCCCCTGTCCATCCCAACGTGGCACAGGATGCAGCTATATGAAGACCATACACCAATTTGGAGGAGGGTTAGATCTCGAGACAAGTTGGAAATCCATTCATGTCAAGCAGAAATGTGCAGGGAATGGCAATAAGCGTCTGCAGCGCTAGAGGTGAATAAGCAAGACTCCTTCCTCCAAATACACAGCCCGAGGTAACATTATAGATTAATCATGTTATGGGAGAATAAGCGCAACCGCAGTCACAGACTCTGAATTTCAATGACTGAATTGTTGACTACCCACATCATTAGATATTTCAACATTACACCGTGCTGGACCTTGGTAAAATATGTACCAAGTAATAAATAAATAAATGATTTTATATATACATATCTGTGTGGAAAAATATACCAGCGGGCAGGAACTGTGAAGAAATAGGAAATGTACGTCTGTCAACCAGCCAATAACTTTGAAAGGCTACCAGAGGAGAGGTTTGTGAGTTTTTCAAGCAGGGACAAAACTCTGGACTCCAACTTATTCACGCCATGCAAAACAAAAAAGTATTGCTCAAGGTATAAATCTTGCTCATGGATTGCAGGCTTGTTATGATATGATTTCAGACAATATGATTTACAAAGAAGTTCCATCAAAATAACCAAAACCTAAGAAAAATCACACAGTTGTGTATTTTTGTGGCGCCCATATTTCTTTTCAGGAATACTGTGTTGTCAGTGTCACCCTCAATAATAACATCCTTCACCAAAGGTCCATGTTGAGCTATATTTGGACTAGAACAGACGTCCATCTTGGTCTAAAAAGGACAGAAAAGGACAGACTAAACATAGCCCAAATTCCCACAACTATGTTGGGCTAAATGATAACCACGATGGATGTTACTGAGTCAGAGACATTAAAGAGGAGACAGAACATTCTGTATAGAAGAGTCCATAATGGCATAAATGGTGGTAATCAGACAAACATCTTGCTCATTCCCACCAAAAGCCTATCGTCTGCTTTATAACAGCCAAAAAAATGAAACATCAGCCCAACATGTTAATGCATTGACGCAAGCCTAAAGTTGAAATTCACTCGGTTTCAACCAATCTGGTGTGGGTAGGTGCAGACAGATCTCGAATAAGCATGGAAGAGGAGGAGGATATATCGATAATGCACAAGATGACCAAGGAAGGTGAGATTATCCGAACGCAAGACATCAAACTCACTCTGGATCGAACCGCAAAGGACGCTTCAGTCGTGACACAATGCATGAGCATCCAATTCGCCACCATAAGGTTTCAGCAGTTAACATTACTGCAAACGAGAGATAGGTTCAAATTTCAACATGTCATAGGCTATATATTGACATTTCAAACCATAGATGTGTCAAAGGTGTTGTTACAGCCAACAAGGCTGGCAAACAACTGACCACAGTTGGGACAACACCACTGGATATTTTAAAAGGCAGCTAGGGGTATGTCTAGCTGCTTTTGTTGCGTTGAAAGCGGGTGTTTTTTTTATAGAGACCTGCAGACATTTCCAGCTGTTTCTGTGGCAACCAAAATTAGTATTTTAAGCCAAACCATGATGTTTTCCTAACCTTAACCAAGTGTCTAAACTTAACCAGACTATAGGCACAGCACTGTGACAAGAGGAAAACTTTAAGATTTGAACCTAAAAGAAACATACATTTGCAACAGAAAGACACAAAGTTTTAGCCGTGGTTCTGCAGAAATCTACTTTGCCAGCATTTATTCTGGCGATCAGGTTGGCGCATGCGTCATGTAAGAATAACCTGTCGAGAAAAAAAGTTTTAAACCTAAATATTGGGGCAATATTTTTTTTGCACTTTTTTATCAGTTTCGACTGAAGATTCTTTACAGTTTTTATGTCCACAGAGGAAGTTAAAGCTCTCTCACCATTCATCTAGATCGGGGTCCAGTCTTGTTAGGCTGAAATGACTGCCTGGGGCCTTTGCCAAGATGTCAACTGACCACTGAATGGCGAAAATTGCCTAAATGGACTTTGATTTAGTCCAAACATTAGCATCTTTGGACGCTGGGTGCTGGCTGGGTTTATATACTTGTTCTCTGTGGGGATGGAATAGAGCGGGACAACTGTGAAAAAATTGTTTTGATAACATATACAGTAAATATCCTTCATTACTGGCTGGTTATACGATCACTTGTGGTCTGAGAAATGCAAAAAAATGCTTGTTCTGGCTGGATGTATTGAATGAGGCCGACTGGAGCAAGCTGTTCATGAAAGTCACAAGAAAAAAAAAACGCTGCAGCTTCCACAGTTTCCCCTTTGTGTCTGATCTTCATTTCCGACTGGGAGTGCATTGTGGTTGTTCCTATTATAAATAAAAGAAGAGCACATACACCAAATGTGGTCAGTGTTTTCTGTCTTTGTGGCGCACAATTCAGAGTTAACGCTGATCTGTTTGGACACCAGTAAGTTCACCTACCTGTCTGAAGAAAGGCTTCACCACAAAACCAAAGACAATCAGCACTTCCAATAGTTCGAGAGCTCTCGATCGCTTGAATTATGGTATTAATGTGGAAAATCTGCCCATGAATTCATAATGAAAGACAAACTTGTTGTTTAAGCAGCCTCATTATTAGCCTAATAGCGACTGTTCAGCCATTTGTTTTGGGTGCCCTTAGCGGTTGCTATTGAACCCAATGCCTGTGTCAGCTACATTTCACTCCAGCTGTGCCTGCAAGACAGTCATTAGCGGATGAGGTTGTTTAAAGGGGAGCCACTTAGCAGGAACACACTAGAAATCTACCTGTAAAGAGTCACGCTTTGCAAGTGAGCACAACAACAAAATCCTTGTGAGTGTTGAGTTTTTTTAAGAGCAGGTCAATCTGAGTCATTATTAAATTCAAAATGAAAGGAAGACTCTCAAAGGTAGGCGCAGAACACACAAAGTGGTGGGACACAGAGAGACTTTGTTTGAAATGTTCAAAAGCTCTGCTGCTTCCTGGCAACCAGCCATTATTCCAATTATCTACATCCACAAAACATCTCAGAATGATGTTTATTGCGGATGCTTTAGAAAGCTCTAAATTTCCGACCATTATGCAAAAGAGAGAATGTTTATGGATTTCGATAACAAAATGCCGACACAAAAAAACAGGGACTCAAGACACACAGAGGCAGGAAGGTAAAAAAACAAAAAGGCAAGCCATCCAAAGTCCAAAATCCACAATGCAAGCCACAAAAGGTAGGCAAACAAAAGCTGGCAACAAAAAAGCAACAAGGAGAAAATATAAAGAAGGACAAAGCTTTAAGCAACGGGGGGAAAAAAAAGGAATACACAGGGACTAGACACAGGAACACAGGAGACACACGATGAAAAAAGAAAAACAAAAGACAGGCTGACAACAAGCAAGGAAAAGAGACAGTCTTGAATGCACAAGGGCTAATGATCTAATGAAACACGGTGTGCACCAAAAAGAGGGCGGTAATGTGAGAGCACGCTTATAAAGATTAATGAACTTTTCACTCTAACAGAATTGGAATGGGCAAAATAAATATTAAAATATCCCAAACATGTAAAATATTAATAAAACCCCGAGCCAGAAAAGGTCCTTGGTTATATTCCTGACTGGAGCTTCTCTGTGAGGACTTTGCATGTTCTCTCCCGCATCTGTGTGGGTTCTCTCTGGGGTTCTCTCAACCACAGTCAGAAGACGGGTTATTTTAATTGGTTGCTTTAAATTGCTAAGTGTGAACGGTTGTTTGTCTCTATATGTCAGCCCCTTGTGACGAACCGCTGACCTCTCCAGGGTGTACCACTCAACCTGCTCCAGCCCCCATACCCAGATAAATGAACGTCTTAACGGCTCAGTCTTTGATTACCACACCGGCCATCTAGGTATCGACATGTTTTTATTGGGTCATGTCCGAGGTCATGTCCAGATTCGTTCGCAAACATACAGGGGGGCAAACAAAGACATCATTAGGGTTGAGATTTCATCATTGTTGAGGTTATCACTCTGAAATATTTATTTTATGTCAGTGCCAGTGAGTGAACGTGGTGGAGTGGCGCACTGCAGGGACCAGCAAGAACCATCAGCTAATGAAAATTGAAGACAGGAGCTGTAAAGATGCATTTTCCTTTCTTTTTTTAATTCCCAGGGAAGAGCGAGAAAGAGCACTGTGGCAACTAATCAATCGGTAGGGACAATCATTGAGTCCACAGGCGACATGTTGACATATGGGTGAAAGAAATACATATCGACTTTATATCTTTAGTGCACAATGAAAGGCTCCTCCTGTTGTGTTATGTTGCATCTACAACAGTGCGACGGATGATGTTGCACAGACTTGTAAAAAGACAATAAATGTGTAATAATTGTGACACAGATATTAAAGGACAGTAGGAGGGAGGGATGCCATAAGGATGGCACAGCTCCCAGCAAGACATTTCTTTTATTTTTTTTTATTTGCTCACCGTGAAGTTAAGGTTGGGTTTCAAAGCTCTCGAAAGTTGGCTCCAATCTACTGAACTAACAAAGTGTCTGTCTACCTCTATCATTTCCCCTCTCCCCCTCTTCACTCTCCCTCATGCTGTCCCACTCTCACTCCTTCCCTTTCTTGTCCTCACACTGCCACCTTCACAGACGTGCTTGAAAGATCTTCCCTCCTCTCTCACACTGAGCGTAAGAGGTAGAGATGACAAGAGTCTTAGTATTCAGCTCAGCTCCTGGTCTTCTTTTAACTCGATGGGGTTCCTCCCATCCCTTTGGCCCCAACTACACTTTTAAGAAGTCAAAGCTTCGGGCCTAATGGCAAAATCTAACACAATAAGCGTTACTGATATGAAACCAAATTGGATTTCCTTTTAGTGACTTCAAATGTATGACTCCTTCTCGGCTACTTGTGAAGCTCATCCTGATAGTTAGCAGAGTTCCCATGTAGAAACGTCCACCTGCAGCTGGTTTACCACTCGCGGTTAAGATTTTTCTAAATCTGTCACTTCCACACTGAAAATACACAGGAATATGTCTCATTTCCTTTTTTTTTTTTTTTTTAAAGCAGATATCACTTTTGCTGGCTTCCATTTGGGTAATTATCCTTCAAATGTGGGGTAAGTGACAGAGTATATTGGAGGCATCTGATTAATTAGAATGGGATCTAATAGGCCTAGCCAGGCTCTATTGGATTAATTAATTGGCAGATGATATAGTCTACTGTTGCGGGCCTATTACGTTAACTGTCACAGTGCATTTGACGACAAGGTGCCAAGTGATCCATTCAGTGGCACAAACATGATTGGAGTAGGATATTATCCCGCTGAGGGAGGCCTTCGATCATTTTAAATACACGCTGCTAAGACTTAACAGTAATGACAAAGTCATGAATAGTCAGATAAACGTACATTACTTGGTGCAGCTGTCACTCAGAATGAAGGGGGTTCCCCAGAGGAGATAGGTCCTTCTTTCATTTGCATACAATTATCTTCTGTCTTCTCTGAACATGTGCATCAGGGAATTAGACCGGGTGCTGGCAGGTAAGGAGACATTTTGGCCTTGATAGATTGAAAATGGTATTCTAGCAATTAAGTGCTGCAAGCCGGAGAACTTGAGACATTGACCCAAAAAGGAAGAGTCAAAATTGAGACCCAAACAATTCCTGCAAATTGAATGACAAAATGCGTTGTATGAACAACACAAAGTGTTTTCTGATCTGCTGCCTCACTGACTGGGCTTGGTTAATGTTAAGGAATGATGGTACTCATGATTTAAAGAAACTTCACTACTGACTGAGAGCAGCCTCTCCCACATTTTAGTGACCCATCCATCCACTCTGTCCCCCTCCCTCTGTGGACTGTAGCACTGCATTCATTTTATACTGTTTCCTCTTTTGGTCCAACAGACAGCCAATCCAAATACACCCCTTGCTCCAACCACTTAGCCCTACCCCTCTACACCTCTCTGGGGTTGGGTGTCCTGATTCTTGGGCCAGGGTAGGGCAAAGTGTTAGGGCCACAGTACACTGAGGCTTTTCAGAAGCACACTTCCAACAGACCAGTCCAGAGAGCTGCAGCCAACATAGTGTTTTCTTTCTCCACTTTCTCCTCTCCATCCAGTACAATCTATTGGCTCCCAGGTGGAGTCAATTGACTGCACTGTCATTCTGAGGACTCTGTTGTTGCTCATCTCGCCCCAGACTCTTTTTTTTTTTTCAGATCCTGCAGTCATGCCATGAACTCCTCACTCCAGGACAGCAGGGTCACTACCAATCTTCTGCTCCAGGTTGAAAACCCTTCTTCAGATGGCATCTAGACACCCCAAGCTAGCACTTATGTCTTATTCTTAAACAAAAATATAACAACAACCATATGCGCTCTGAACACACTATCCATCTACTGAAGGTCACTTAGGAAAGCTCCTCCAGACAAAGACAAAGACATTGTACAACTGCTTTCAAAGGGTGACTTCTACTCGGTGGCATACCCCTGAGTGCTTCATAATGCTGACACAGTAAGAATGTTGTGTGTTGTTTCCAGCAGAGGCACAAATTTAAACAAAATTGCCTGAATGCTAAACATGCAATATATGTTATGTAGATGTTAACAAATATTTGTGTCATTAATGGCCATGAAATACATTTTACAAACTGTCAGTCTCTCATCTCATCTTGTTATGGAAAGCTTGATAAAGGGATAACGTTAATAGAGCAGATTCAAACACTGTGTGTAACCACAGTGCGTTTTTGGCCTGCCCAAGGCTTTTTGTGGGAGGATAATATTTTATATCGTCTCCATGTCTTCTTTAGCTGCGGGCAACTTGCCTCTTGCTGACAGATGATAACAGCATTTATTCACAATGACAGTGACAGGAAATAGTGTGTGTGTGCGTGTATATGTGTGTTCTGTGTTTGTGTGTGTGTCTGTGGTTCTAGAAAATGTGTGTTTGTGCAGACCTGTGCATTTTTCATTTACACTTTTGCCTCAGGGAATATTTTAATCTAAAAGGTTTTCTGTGTCGCCGATTACATTTTTTTAAAGCGGGGTTTAACTGGAGTGCCGTGACAATTGTTTGACCGCCATTCTGAATAAATGCTTTGGCGAGATCTGAGCATTCAGTTTAAGCCACGCGGTAGCACATAATCAATAGCATAAATGGGTTTTCAATTTGTTTTAAAGGGGCCAAATTAGCCTCAGCGTAACCCTAAGGCTCCAGGAGAGAGCTGATTAGAAATATGTTTATTCTTGTATTGAAATGCACTTGTGGCACTGTAATCATTAGTCTATATATCAAAACCAACTTGAAATGTAGTTAAAGAAACATCCTGATCAACGCAGTAAGAATTTGTGTGCAAAACATTTCAGCCAACAGTGTGTGGATGTTGCTAAGCAGCAAGAGAAATGAACCAAAAGGTCTACCTGTTCCGAAACCTTGCCATTGTATAAGAGCCTCCACCTGCACTTCTGTTTAGGATGGTAATAGATTTTATGTGTGTGTGTGTGTGTGTGTGTGTGTGTGTGTGTGTGTGTGTGTGTGTGTGTGTGTGTGTGTGCGTGCATGCGTGCATGTGTCTGTGTGTGAAATAGAGAGAGAGGATGAGAGCTGAGTTGCAGCACCTCTAACCAGCGCTGTACTGAGCCACTGCCATGCTTCAGTGCTTCAACACATCTGAGAATATTCGCTAGAAGAGATGGACCTCAGCTGTTTCCTATTTTGCTTGTTTGTGTTTGCGACACCAGTCTGAACCCTGGCAGTTTCATTTAACGGACACACACACACACACATACATACACACAGACACTCTCTTCAGACAGTAATCGTCTCCCAGTGACTAAATCAGAGCTACAACCTGCAGAGGCCGATAATACAAACAGGAGAATCGTTGGCAGAATCTTAAGCTTACAGACATACACACCTTGTTCTGTCTAATTGGTACACTGAGGGATAAAGGTGGTCTGATGACAGCTGCATGTAGATGAGCTGCTTATTACTGTTGCAAGTGGAAACCTTCTGACTCCAATTTCAGTAATTTTTCATGTTGCATTTGAATGATAATAACCAACAGCTCCTCAGTGGGGGAGAATATTAAACAATGAAAACTGAACAGCACATTAAATGAATAAAAGTCTTTCATATCCCATTAAATAGACTCAGTAATGAATGTCAAGCCATAACCTCAAAGCTGTTTTTCTTCCATCATGAAAAATTCACATTTGCATTCAAGGTTTCAACAAACGTTTAAATCAAACATACCTGGACTTTTTACATAAGCCGTGCAAATATGAGGACTGTCGGCGGGGGAATTGTTTAATCTTTAGTTTATTATCTATTTATACTGTATCCCCCACGGTTACTTATGGGGGATGCTGTGGTAGAATCAGACAACAAGGTAGTACAGACAGGCCAAAATGTACTATATGTCCCTGACGTTACAGGGACATTTAGTCCACAGAGCAGAAGTGAGTGGCATGTCCGCAACCTTGAAAGGAAGTCAGACACCTTTTCAGCGGTAGGGTTGTCTCTCGTCACTAATCCTGCTTGTGATTTTCACAGACAGGATCTCAAGGTGCAGCTTGGGAGTGTCCTGTTTGGGGAACTCGGAATTGCCTCTCTGCTCTTTGCAGATGATGTGGTTTTGTTCATGTCATCAGTCCATGACCTTCAGCTTGCACTAGTCATGTTTGTAGCCGTGTGAAGAGGTCTAGGTGAGAGTGTGTGCTCCCAATTCTAAATTTTCTGCCCTTAAACCATGGATTGCTCGCTTCAAGTATGGAGTTTAGAGTGGAATTTCTACCCTAGGGGAAAGAATATATTTGGGTCTTGTTCAAAAGTGGGGGTATAATAAAGAGCAAGATCAAAAGACAAATTGGTGCAGGGTCAGTAATAATACCAATGTTACCTTGTTCTGGACCATTGTAGTGAAGGCAAAGCTCTCAGTGTAACAGTCCATTTATGCTCCAGTCATAAGTTTAGGGTGACCAAAAACCTGAGATTGAGATACAGATAGAAATAGAAACCCTGACAGATAAATGTCCAGTGGTAGCTCATAATAGAGCCTCTGCTCATTCACATAATAGGATCCTGCAGAAGTGGTTTGAGTCTGCCTTATGCTGAGCCTGTTGCCACCCCAACCGAGCCCTTGCTAAGCTGCAAAAAACAGATATAGGTGTGAATTGCAGAGGCTGTATATGATTTAGTTATGTCCATTGAAACATGAAACACCTTTGTGTTCTGCCTGACTATGTGTACTGCAAAGACTGATAAAATGTCACCTGTTATCCAGTGCTTCCTTTCCAGATGCCTATTCAGTATGGAAGGCATTTCACTGAAAGTGAATCAAGGCTTTATTTATCCCCAAGGGGTGATTTTTCTGAGACAGGCATGATGAAAATAAGAACATGCAGAAAGGACATATGACTGTGTGCAGGTCTTGATGAGCACCTATATATTGGCGTCGTAAAAGCAGTTTGTCATCAATGACAGTGCCCAAGTATTTTCTGCATGTGTCCTCCCCATTCCATCCACGGTGAAGTCTTGTTCTTGATATCAAGCTCCAAGCAAAACCTGTCAAACCTTTCACAAATTGACTGAGAACAAGCCTTTGATCTGGACGCAGGCTTCAGAGAGTGGGCAAAGGAGAACAATATCATCCATAAGCTTAATTAGAACAAGTTTAGGATGGTTGCTTCTTCGGTCATCTGTGTACAGGATGAACAGCAAGGACAAAGCCTTTGGTGGAGTCAGTGAATATGTACCAACGGTAGGATAGCCTTTCATTTGACCAGCGCCTTCTGTGTGAGGAAGGTAAGGAAGTCCATGATCCAGAAAATTAGCTGGTGGAAGCAGTTAAGAGTCTGGCCAGGATGTGGGGTTGTTGACGGCAGACTAGAGGTTCACAAACAGGAGCTGAGCTGATGTATTTGGCCATCTACTTGTTTATGGACAGTGTCCGGTAAGAAGATTCCCCTCTCTTGGCACATTACCCATACTAGACAGGATCCATCTGTGTGGCTGTAGAGTTGGTGATGTGGTTTTTAATGATCCTCTCAAAGGCTGACATAACGAGGGAGGTGAGGGCTATAGGTCTGAGGTCACTCAGGGCCTTTAGGTCACTCTTGTTGATTGTGGATTAGTTTCATAGCTGTGGGACTGTGCCTGTAGCAAGAGAGTGCTGGGTTAGCAGCTGAGTCCTCCTGGCTGCTCAGCACAGTGTTTCAGTGCATGACTGCATATGTTGACTGGACCAGGGACTTTTCTTGACCTGTGTTCTATGCAGGCAGTTTGTTGGTGTTGATAATGATGGGGTTGCCAGGGGTGAATGTGAAAGTCAGAAAAGGTAATGTATGCTGTACTGTAGAAGAAAACTTGCATCAAAGCTCACTCACTGTCTGTTCTCAAAGCAAAAGCAGATCAAGTCCAGTAAAGTCGAAGTCTGCCAACACCTTCAAATATGCAGTTAAAGCCTAAGGCACAAAAACGTTACTTGGCTGTTCTAAATCTACAAAAAAATAATATTTTGTGAAAATTATATTTAAGAAAGTGTATGAATAATCTTGCCGAGCTATGAAAATGCCTGAAGTCAACTCGCACCCTGAATTGATTTCTCAAGCAGCTGGTGTGCATAAGAGCACTGAATGATTTACGGCGAGATCGATGCCTGATTGTGGTTTGCTGTCTGATATCTGAAGACAAAGAAAAATGCCAGCAAAGAAAATGGACCAACTCCTTGTAGTCACTTCCCAGTTGCGAGAGGAGTTGTTATGTCTGAGACCAAAAAAAGCAAGTTTGAAGAGGTCCAAAAGAACAGATAACTAACAAGACTGCTGTGGTGCTGTTTGTTGTGGATGTAGGTGTGGCATGGGGTGGTTTGTGTGTGTTTGTGAGTGTGTGTATGTGTTTGTGTGTGTGATTGTGTGCGTGGGTGGGAGTCTTTGCTCTCCAGTTGTGCTCTTTATCATGATTTGTTGTGCTTCATTTGTCTTCTTAGTTGAAAATCCCCCCTGACATCAAAAGCAAATGAGCTGACTTTTCAAAGGACATCATGCTCCATGTTCAGACAACTAACAGTCGCTCCACTGACCTACTGTGAGGTAGCTGAGACAAAGCAGCTAAAGCAATTAGCATGTCCACTACCTTCTGACATTCTGCATATTTAAACTTGTGAAGAGTTATTCTTTAGCAAAATCACTAAGAAAAAAAAATCTATGTTCAATATCGCTGACTCTGATTCAGCTATAAATGACAAAATCTCACATTTCATTTAGGATTTAAATTTGTGTGAGATGACATCAGTTTCAAGCAATCTAGAAACATTCTAATATCGTAATTTCAGTGCAATATACATCCATGAAGTGCACTTTTACATTTTAATCCACTGTGCAATGATCTCTATTCTTTGACCCACTGTACCTTCTGAGTGACTGAACTGCTGCTACTAGCTGGGGGAGCTAAAACTACCACAACAGCTGCTACGACAGCTATCCAGGGACTGAACCAGGGACCTTTCGACCACTGGATGAGCAACTTTACCTCCTGAGCTGCTACTACTGCCACTGCTAGCTGGGGGAATCAAACCAGCAACCCTCTGATTACTCGTCTGTTGCTGCTACTTCTAGCCGGGAAATCAAAACCAGTGGCTGTCCAATTACTCCCACTACTGTTACTCCTAGCCAGGGGAGCCAGTAATCAAACCAGCCCCCTTCCAATTACTACTGCTAACAGGGGATTGAACCAGCGACCTTTTAATTACTTGACTACCCTCTCTACCCTCTGAGCTACTGAGCTGCTACTACCCCTGCTACCACTAGCGAACCAGCAACCTTCCGATTACTGCCAATACTGAGCTGCTACTTCCGCTTCAACTGCTTCGCTAAGCATTGGCGCCACTTTCTGGAATGAGTGACATTTAATGCATTGCTTTACACACCTTTGATCTGTACAATGAGTGCAACAGTAGAATTAATATTATTTTCTCCATGACTAAAAAGGCATCTGGTTTACAGTATTTTATGTAGAATCACAGTATAGTGTGAAGAAGACATTTTCTGAGGGAATAAGACATTTTCTTAAATCGTTGCCGTGAGTGTTGCAATCCAGCTGCTCATTTGAAAGACAATGAAGAGGAGACCGGTGAGAGCCAGAGATTGACTGTGGAGGTGTTTGATAAACCAGCAGTGAAAATACTCTCTTTCACTATTCTACTCTCCCCTCCAGCTCAGCACAACTACCATGGCCTACTCTACCTCGATCTGGCAACTGTGAGAGAAAAGCTGATCAGTCATGGAACAGTTGTGTGTGTGTGTGTGTGTGTCTTTCTGGCAGTCAGTGCTTTCCTATGGGCATGCACATCTTGTCTGCAGGAGAGTTTCATTATCCAGTAGCTGATCCCCTACAGTAGCCAGATCTCAGCATCAGTCTCTCAGACTCTTATGGGCCACAGCTAAAAGATTCCTTGCTGTATACGGCGCTGAGCTCAGGCAATCAGAACAGGGATATCCATCAGAGAGCTTTCCACGCAGTTGTGTGCTGCTCACTGAGCTGATTTTGAGCCTCATAATACTTTCCAAATCATCCCCCCATTAGTCGCGAGTGAGGTAAATAGGGAGGGGGGAGAAGAAGGATGCCGCGGTGAGGATGAAGGGGATGGAGAAGAAGTGACAAATGAGACAAAGCTCATTGATTTTTCCTTTAGAAGAGATTATTCAGTGCAGCAGAGCGTGTTTGGTGTTTTAAGAGCTCTTGAATGACGGAACAATAGAAGAAAGACCTCGGGGGCAGGTGTCTAATAGACAATGCTATAAAAGAAAAAGTCAATTATGCTCAGAATATTTCCTGCAACAGAAAAAAAAACATGCACGAACATTAAGAGAGGCCTTTAAATGTAACATTTCCCGAATACAGCCAGCCTTATTAAGCACAAGTGTCAGTGCTTTGTGACAACACCAAGATGCCAAGTTGCAACAAATTATCCGTGACAGATGCTTTCTTTACAACACCCCAACTGCTGGCCAATAACTATTTAGAGGCTAGTTTGGTGTTTTACGACTCTATTTATTTAGATACATTAAATCATAACATATAATGTTCCATACATCATAAACCTTAAGAAATTACAGTGCCAAAGAGGTCACTCTACTGCTTGAGACATTAACCCCAAGATCGTTCTTACTTGAAGTTTTATCTGGGGGGGGGGGGCTCACTAAGCAGATTACACCATTGTGTAAAGTTTTACAGACATTTCCCCATTTACCAGACATACACCACATTATGATGAGCCCAATCACTTGCAGATAGATCCAATGCACGCTGCATTTCTAATTTCTGCAAGAGAGATTTTGCTCTGAGTTGCTAATTGGAAAAAAAAAAAAAAAACACCCCTATAGAAACTAACCTAAAGTGCTGTCAGACCATATGATTAACACTACATCCATTTAAAATCGACTTCCCTTGTCGAGGCCATCCTGGCAGTAACAAATTGGGTACCAGGTGTCTTGTGGGCAGCCGACAGAACACGGAGGAGATAAGCGCGGCCTCGCCTTCCTGCCAAAGGACACGACAGATTATGAAAGAACTCATGCATATTCTGCACAACCCATTTCTGTCTCCATCCTGAGAGGAGACAGCTACTGCTCACTGACTTGCTGTAGAAGACCGGAGACCACAACACACCACCATCACCAACCCCCCACCGCCCCTGATAAGTAGTCATAAAATAGGATTTCATGGCTTGAAGGGTTACGCAGAGGGCTAGTAATTGTTCTGCTAGTGTCAACCATCATTCTAACGCACACATTCATGAATACACACACAGATGACCAGATAGAATGTCTATCTCCTCATTAACATGCCTGTCTGAAATCATACGCACATACATGTCTGATGTATCAGCATGGAAAACTAGTACTAGTTCATCATTTCCACAGCGTTACCCGCTCTTAATCCTTCGATAATTACGCTTACGGACCCTTATGTGGTAACTAACAAACTTCAAACACTCTGTAGGTTAAAATGAATGTTAATCTGCAAAGACCACAGCCTACAGCGTCAAGCTTGTATATACCTGAAATGAAATACGTCTGCCTATAAACACACAGTTGTTTTAGTAAGGAGCATTTTTGACACCACTCTTGCTAATATAGTGATATATAATATGGCAGAGGTGAAGAAGCAGAGTACAAAAATAAGGAGAAACCACGCTCAATGGGTGAAATCGTGGATACTCCAGCGACAAGCACGACGAACCTTCCCTTTTCCGTTCCTTTTTTTCATTTTTCTTCATGTGCAATGATCCGATAACCTGATATCTCTCGCCTACAAGCCTTCACCGATTCTACATGCTAAATCGACCAAGAAGCCACTGGTGCTTACTGAAGGCCCTGATAGTGCCCAACGGCTGACCGTTGGCCTGGTGTGTCCGGCCATCAGGCTGATTGGAATGTCATTTTTATGAGCCAAACTGTTGGACTAATTTATGTTGTGAGTTTTAATTTAAAACCACAAGTTTCAAACTCATTGTAATCTCACGCACAGATGGTTTGTTAGACAGAACCATCGGGGAAGTCTTCTGTGGACACTGTTTGGAAAAAGGCAGGCACTTACGGCAACATTACTTGGCAGGTGATTGGACGAACCATCTGTCAAGCACCATGTATCAGAGGCTACCTTCAACCAATCAGGTCAACATAGAAGCCTGTTCGTAAAATCAAACTCTTACCAAAGCCAGTCAGGAGATGAGCAAAAACATTTTTTAAATTGGTAAAGAGTTTAAGCGCAGTCCTTTGCTCCTCATCTGTCTTGGTAGAAGCGTCTGTTGTTGTTTTCGGACCAACAACCGCTTCTCTTGCTGGTCGTCACAGCTAAACTACGCCTGTCCATAGTTGTTTTTTAATGCTTTTTGTCTGGGTGTCCTCTGAACTCATATTGCTTTGTTGTTGTTTTTATATTTGGAATGCTGAACAGGCCGTCTGCACATCAAATTTACCCTTAGGCTACCAATATAGGAACGCTACACCTTGTAGCTGCCAGGAATCCTCACAGGGGGCTGGCTGTATGAAGTAGCACATTGCTTGAAGCCTGGAAAGATGGATTCTCAAGACCTTGCAAGGTAAAACTTTAGGGACCATGTTTGCACAAGGCACATGCATACATACAAGGCACATGCATACATACAAGGCACATGCATACTGTGCACATGGCAGTTGTAACAGTTTGGTCCAAAGTAGTCCAAAGCAAGATAACGTTGCCATCCCTGAAGCCATAGCTGGTGAAACAGCTGATAAAAGTATTAAAAAAACTTTTGCTATTATATGAAGAGCTTTTTAAAGTTGACAAATGAATGGATACATAAATGATACGTCTCAAATATGCGTACACATTCACCACACAACCTCAGCCATCTCCCGCAGGCTCACATGATATGATTTTCTTAGAGTAATTCAATATTTATCTAGTTAACCTTTTCATCCTAAGTGAGTTAGAAAGGCTTCAATAAGCAACTTGCTCTTGTTGTTTCAATAACTGCCACTCCATGACCTATCTAATGGAGCAAACTATCTCCTGTGCATGCCTCTGTTCATCAAAGAGCACTCTCTCTAAATGCAGGTACGGGCCGAAGCAAAACAATCGATACACATGAATCCATTTCATGTCAGTGTTCACGGCTAGGCGTCCGACAAACTCTGATCAAACTCTCGCCAGAGTGGATGTTAACACACTGTATGCTGATGTGCATGCAGAAAGAATGCCAGTGAACGGTCGCATAATTAGTATGCCTTAATTTCAGTTTGTGTTAGCCTGAAACAAATAACCCTTACCGATAAGATAATGAATGCATTGCATGATATTTAATTTTTCCATGAATATTTAATATCATGTTTGATATTCTGTAAAATAAATCCTATCTTTGAGAAGACACATGGTTCACATATGTTCCATTATGCAAAGCAGACGATAGAGGTAATTTTTTACCATCAAAGAATAAATGCATTTATATGAATGTGTCTTGTTAGCTGTGATGAAAGAGAACACATGCCGACCTACTCATTTGTTTCTCTATCAACATTATATATATATATATATATATATATATATATATATATATATATATATATATATATATATATATATATATATATATATATATATATATACACACACACACACATCAAAGAAACCAAAGTCTATTATCAAGACAGCCGTTGGAAAGAAATTCTTTTTAAACCAGATGAACCTGCTTATCAGTCACAGCCCCATGTTATTAAAATGTAAAGTTATAACATCGGGTGGTAGAAAAGCTGTAAGGGGCATATAGTCTGTACACGATTTGAGGAGAGATGCCTAAGGATAACTGAAAATGTGAGAAATAAAGGAAAGAAATAGCAAAATTACTCAAATTAAAATTTATACAGCAAAAACAATATAGAAGATAAATGTCATTAATACGTTTTAGAAAATGTGACAGAAATTGAAGAATTCTGTGCTATTTAATTTTTTTTTACCTTTTATTTCTGTTTTTGGTACTTTCAGTCCTCCTTAGAGTGCAGGGGGAGAGGGGTTGTGTGGTTATATCTGTAAGTCTACTCTGCCAGATTCATTGATCCATTGATCGGACTTAGGTTTGTGCAATTCAGAATCTACAGCCCTGACTATGGCTCTTAAATATCAGTAGCCGAACTGTGCTATGTATCGACTAATTCATGTCGTTGTCCATGGTGCTGAAATAGCTGACAGATTTGCAATTGCACCCTTTTCTCTTAGGCCTGTCCATCTGCAATCTATAATGTTCCCCAAACTATATACTATAAATACTTAATTCTTGTTGTAGCCTATATACTGAGTGTAGAGTATAGAGTGGTATTACATTTGCCCCCTGTAGTATTCCATTAATATGTATTCTATATTTCTATAAATCATTTCGTGCACTATGTAGTTTTGGAAAATACATTTTAAGAAAAGAAAAAAATCTTCACTAATTGATTTGTTTAAATGAATTTAAAAAACACTGTCCTCAAAGGACAGCACAATTTCATTCATTTGTACTGTGTTCATATTTGCAGGATCCTTCCAAGTAGGTGTCTTTCTAGCATCGAACAATGTTTTGGGGATGGCTTGTTTATATGGAAACATGTCAAATTGCTCAAGTTTCTCCTGATTGAACTGAGGCTATAAAAAATTTTGAGTCACAAAAAGTGAACCCCATTTGACCAGAACTTGTGGGCATGTCCGGGTAATGTCTTCGTCAGGCAGCCACCATCGCACACTTGGGAATTTCATCCTGAAGAATTACCATAACCATAATTAAGCAAATACAAAACAACAAACAAAAATCACATAAAAAGGATGAAGGGTACACTTTTTACAAGTAAGTCAACTGATTGGAAAACCACTTTTTCAAGTTAGCTTGAGTTCACAAACTAGATTTCTCCCAAGAATAGTTTAATTTCTTCCAATGTGGGGTAATTGGTTGCTTGCAAAGCTATGTTTTAAAATTAGCTTCCTTAACATTGCTAATAATGTATAAATTAGATTAACTGTATTCATTCCTTGAAAGTGAAAGTAACAGAAAAAGAGTAGCATTTTAACATCTTTCTCAAAATGCACTCCGAGTATCAACCCTAATGAGGTCGGTGTGTGGAGCCGTGTTAGCAATTCATCAGTGTAAAATAAACATGAGGGTAGGGAATTCGAATCGATAGAGTAACAGCACACAACAGTGATGAAGTCAAAGCAACATGACTCAGTGGAGTGAGGGGAGAGGAGGTTGGGCTCTAAACAGCTACACATCAATTGCTCATTCACATTTTGACCAAAAACTGTGGCTTCGGAGGACGTGGCAGAAAGGCAACAAGGCGAGAATTCATGCACGAGCAGAGATGACAGCAGTCATTTATTGTGACAGGTTGAGACAAAAACAACTCCTTAGGACTTAGCGCGCTGTGTAACCTTGAAAACACACTGACTAAAGCTGCCTCTGCTAGCTTACGTGAGAGAAGACATCCTGAACATGATGGAAATACTGTACAAGCCTCACACGAGGAAAGAAGAAGCAACAGAGGTTTGCACGCGCTGACAAGCTAGTCCCCCCGGAGCCTCCTAACAAAATGCGTCTGCAGAGAACAGGGATTCAACTGATCCTGTGCAGTTCATGACACGCTCGCTTGAATGTCTGACTTGTAGCAAAATCTGAGGCGCAGTCAGTGGATGAACTCTGTGGTGTTTTTCCTTTTTTCCTTTCACCATCTGCAGCTTGATATGCGACTTGGGAGTGGAGCTTAAAGACTATGAACCGAGTGCATCAGGAAACCTGTCATTGGATCATGGGGGAGAAATAAGATCTGACTTTCACTTGGGGGACATTTTCACAGCCGAGCTGAGCTTTAGCTCCGTACAAATATATAAAAGAAATAAAATCTTGATATATAAATGCAATAAAAATGGGTCCCAGCAGTGGCTATATGATGAGATCTTTGAGGGTTAGTCATCAGTGGTACTGCTCAATATACTCAACACCCTTTTCATAGATAATTGTGGTGTTTATCTATTCTTAAAGTTTCAGACAATGAGTGAGTAATTATCCACTGAACAGACGTATCCTCGAGCTGTTTTGCAGTTAATCTTGCGCTCTGACCTACCAGGGGAGTAAAGCACATTGAATATCCCCTTGCAGGGATAAAATGTATTAAGCACTTCAGCCTTCAGTATTTAACTATCCATTGCTCAGTCTATTGTCTCAGGTTGTATCTTATATGCTGATCACCTGCTAAAACAATTCACAAACATTGTTGATCTAAGGGAAAAAAAACAGAGGATAAGACTGGCGATATTCTATATTGTTCTAACGCGAAAAATAATGTAAAAAAAACAAAAACAAAAAACAATAACAACTGTTAATACTGTTGTCAAAAAATAAACATATTTAATAGTCTGCAACCATGCTAGCACCTCTGCAGAGTGGTTATTTGAGGTAAATGCTAATGCTATACAATAATACTAACATGATGATGTTTTTGTAGCACTGTTAAAAAAATGGTAATTTTATGGATTTTTTTCAGTTTACAGGTTTTCCTGGAATTTTTAAATATCCATAGAATTACAAAAATAGACTGTCACTGTGTCTGTGACTCAAATACTTATATGTAGAGGTTTTCAATACATAAACTTCAAATACATCTGTTTTTCTGCCATTTTAAGCCTGACAGTTTGTATTATTACAGTGTTCGACAATTTTACATTTTTACAGTGCGGTTAAATTTACTTAAAGTGAAATATGTGTTTGTAACTATTTAAGATTTATATCCATAGAAATCAATGTGCTTTGGGCTGAGAGGAACACACAGGAGTGGTAAAACATTTAGAGGCAGACTAATAAATTATCGTTTTTTGATTTATTATGGATATTATTATATTTATATAATATTGCCGGACATATCATTTCATATCTTATCCACAGGGAACTAGGAAGCAGAGACTTTCTTCTTCCATAAGGCAGTATAACAGAAAAAGTTTGAAGCAGCTACCCTCCAGAAACTGTCACCAGATGCCACACTTAAGTGAGTTTAATCTGTTTTTATATTTTTCCCTGTTATGTGCACAAATATAGATGGTGTTGTCTTAAATGATAGTACCATCAGGGGACAGGGGGAAAAAAATGCTGCTCCTTCTCGTCAGTGTTTCAGCGTCATTCGAGTTCACAAGACTCAACTGAGGTCAACCATGCTGTGGGATCTGTATGTATGCATTTATGTGTGAGAGAGTGTGTTTGAGCCCTGCTATCTCCACTGTGCAGCCCTGCACCCTTGGCTCCACCTCACTTGACAGACTTGCACTGCCACCTGCCCTCAGCGGATGCCACCAACAGAGAACCCCACTTGGCTCTACTGGGTACATACAGTGCAAAGAAGTGTGTGATTGTGTATATGTACATCTTTGTGAGGGCCAATACTGAAAATTTGACATTTAATAAACATGGTTTAAATGCTGTATAGTCATCAACAGACATGTGAGGACCAGCATACTTGCAGTAGAAGAGGAGAAGCCTTGTGCTCACTGGCTCAAGATATCACGCTAAAATATGACTTTGCTTAATTGAAAGTCAACCATGTGAATTATACTGAAGCAAAAGTCATAAAGTATCTGATATTGAATGTAATTAAAGGGTAACTCCACCAATTTAACTTGTTAAAGTGTGTTTACAGGTCTTGGGGAGTGCTACTGCTACTATGTTTTCTACATAGGGAACCAATGTAAACACTGATGGTTTCATAAATATCCATTTATCCATTGCCCAATCAACATTTACATGACATTTTACATGATGCGTTGAAGCAGAACACTTGCTCTTCACCGTACATTTCTTGAGAAAATGTACTTAATGACACTCCATTACTGTGTTTACAGAATCTCTCTGCAGCTTTGGAGACTCAGATCATGCATCCATCTATCATCCAAAACTGCTCACAGGGCTGGAGTAGGCCTATCTCGGGGGTACACACACACACACATAGACAGACAACCATTCACACTCAGACTCACACCTACAGGCAATTTTCAGTCATCAATTCATCTACCGTGCATCTTTGAGCTGTGGGTAGAAACCAGAGCACCTGGGGGAAACCCACAGGGAGAACATGAAGACTCAACACAGAAAACTGCCCTCAACTGACGGGAAGATTCAAACCCAGCATGTCCTTGATTCATACCTGTCAACCCAACACATGCTCTGCCAACCTTGAGACCTCCAAACTAGGGAGGATTTTAAAACCGAAGTGATACGGGTCTGGGGGTCTGGTGGTTTGGGGATAAGGTTTCAGAGACTGTTTTGTTTGTTATTGGTAACTTTTAGAAAATGAAAATGTGTACACCACAACAGCATTTTTATGACAAACACATTTAACCCATCAATGTACACAGTAGAGGTATGAAATGTAAAATTATTCTTTATGAAATGCCTGTTTTAAAATTTAAATTTCTAATTCAGTATCTCTGTCACCCTGTTCAGCCCCCCCTCCCCCCCCCCCCCCATTTTTTAAAACATACATGCAAATTTACTTACTTACTTCACGCTTCCATTACATTGACTTGCATTGATTTAATGTAGACTTACAGTCTACTCCTACAGCATTTGTCCCCAGTTCCACAACTGTCCCCATTTGACTTCATTATGAAGTAGGTCCCCAAAAGTAGCCTAAATCGGACACACACACACACACACACACACACACAAAGAGAGCGGATATCCCATATTTCAAACATCTTTGGTCTTGACCTTTGAAATGCAGGTTCAGGGTTATTTTTATTAAAATATCTGTTGATTGCTGTCAGTCTTGCTGGTGGACATAAGAGAAGATTTACTGTTCATGAGGTGATTGAATTGGTAAAACATCGGCTGACATTGAGAGGGCTGCCATTTTTATTGAGCCTCTTGATTGCAAGAGCGATGTGGCAGATGTGCAGAGGACAGTGAAGATGAGGAGATGAGTGGAAGTCTGGACAACAGTTATGAATGATACATGAAATCGTTATAATTTGCTGCATTTTTAATGCATTGCTTTTCAAGTTTGTGTCTGTGTGTGTAATTAAGGCTACTTTCTGGGACACACTTCCAATTTAAGACCAGGCAAACAGAGAATTGTGACCCCGGGAGGAAACTGTGAGAGGGCAATGAAACATTTCTGGTGGTTGGCAAGTATGTCTTGATGTAAGACAAAACAGCAAACTAGACAACATCTCTTTCATTGCCACAAGGACAAGAAAAAACATGATACCATACACACTTAACAAGAGACTGAAACCCTAAAGCCCGCAAAGAGAATAATGAAAAAAGAGTGAAGAGTGGTGTGGCCTTGTCAAAGCTCTGGGGCTAGATGTATACACATAAACTGTATCTATATATGAAAAATGAATGGTGAGAATGTGTGCATACTTCAGACCATGCATACACAGGTTTCTGTACAGACAACTGTGTTGGAAATGATGAAGTGAAAAACGTGAAAAACATTTTTTTTTAGGCTGTTAATTTCACCTACTGAGTTACAATTTTGCAGTCTACAAAGATCGACACTTAGAGGCTCATTGATTCCCTGAACTATGACACATTTTGTACTTTTAATGATGACACATTTTGTATAATAATGATGATTGAGGTATTACCATGATGATGGTTTACAGATACATGTGCAGATGTCATAAATAGCCACAGCTGTGTGACACGGTCACACATAGTGAAAACTGTTCTTATACTGTTCGAGATGAAACATAATCAGCTGTCACAATCATTGTTTTTCTCACTGACAGGTTGAACGGGCAGCGTATTGCGCATACCCCGCCCATTCAACTTGTCAGTGAGTAAAACGATGATTGTGAAAGCTGATTATGCTGAAAAGAATAAATATTCATATGTTTTGTCTTTAGGTGTAAATCAATGCAGGGTTTTACAGATATGTCCTCTGAAGATGGAGAAACAACACAGTTACATCATGGAAGCAATCAAGCCAAATACTAAACTCTAGCAAAAAGCGCAGGGATTCTGGTAATAGCTCCCACTTGAGCCAAAGGACACAACTTTTTCTTGTCAAGCTGTAAAGTTCTCAAGATGGCCAACAACGAAGTTTGGAGTGAGAATGTTTCAGAAGTTTTCCCTTTTTCCAATTGAGTATCAACAGTGTGGTACACTGTACAGCTTGTAAAGCTGCTTGAGGCAAACTGAGATTTGTGATATTGGGCTCCATAAATAAAACTGACTTGATTTGATGCCGTTTTAGTCAAAAATCACTTATTTCAAGGAATCGACTATTTATAGCAATTAGTTCAGTGGTTAGTGCAGCAGCTCTCAAAGAGTCTGAGCAGCAAGTAATCTCCTCTTTAAAAGGGTACTCTCTGATGTAGCATTTCACTCCTACACCACTGACAGACTCACAGTTTACTCCACAAATGTGTTTTTACTGCCAAACCTAACCTACATTAGATTAGATTCAGATTTATTTTCCAAAAATTCAGTTGAGCAAAAATGCATAGCCATAGTGGTATATATAAATAATCCATAAGAGGTATGGGGATATTAATATGCTTACAAATATATAGTGTGAACTATACGAAAAGTGTTAAAATGTGCAACAGTTAGAGTTTAATGACGAGAGGCTTACCAGAGAGCAATACCAAAACACAAAAGGCACAAAGAAGCACAGAGATCACTGGCAGGATCACTGGAGATTCAGGATGGGAGTGGGGAAGCAAAACAGACTTACATACAAACTAATCTAACGAGGGTATGAGTTGCAGGTCAAGAGACGGGAACAGGGTAGTGCTAACAAGACTGATGTGAGATATGTGAGAGGGAACAATCAGACTGAGGGGAGCGCAGGAAGACAAGAGGATCAGAACACAAGTGAGAAGGAAGTAGAAAGGAACAAGAGACAACGAACAAAAAACATGCATGAACCAAAAAATCAGCGCATGGAACAGCCTGAATATGCTGACTTGTCCTCATAGGTAAAGCACAAGTGTTACCAAAGACATTATTGGCGGCACACTTCTATCAAAGTGTCCCAGTGAGCCTGCCTGCACAATACCAGCACCCTTAAACTGAAGCAGCCAAATGGAATTCAGCTACCGTTCATTATATTACACCTGTGTTGTTCCTGCGGTGACATGTCAAACTGTCTTCTGTGGAAAAAGGGCCAATGTTGAAGGATGAATAAAGCAGCTAATGATAATCGACTGATGCAAGCACGACTGATGCAAGCACAACCTCATTGCTCAGAACGGTGTTCAATTTTCAGTTCAGTGCAGATGAGAGATGTAGTGTTCCCCTTTATGTGATGCACTACTCCCTGAGCACCTTTCCTGACATTAGAGCTATGGGGGGCTGCGTCTGACAATCCTTGCAACTTTCTGAAACCGACTATCCGACATTTACACCCTCCTCACGGAGAGATTAGCCAGCTGTGCCGAGATGAAGGAGTAGGCTTGGTTCGAACTTCACTCTCCTGCTCTTTTTGTATTTTTTATTCTTGACACAAATTTTTCTGGGAATAAGTTCTACGAGAGACTCTCTCAAAATGTGCACCTGTGTCAAGAGTTACTACATCTTGCCCTCCTCTATGACAGCCAGGTTTGTTATTCGGAACAGTTGCCGTAGGGAGAAATGTCAATCTTTTCCAGCGCCTGTTTAGGTTATAGATATCACAAGGCCACCTTTAAAATATCCATTGGTTTCAGACTTAATCGGAACAACGTGCCGCCAAATAAAATCAACAGCAACAACTAACCGCTGTTAAGTTCAAATAAAGACAGATTCCGCAACAGCATGGCTTATTTTCTTGGATATAATGTTTACAGAAACTAATTTCCATGAACCATTTTGGTGAAATAAGACAATGTTTCCAAACAAGCCTTCATGTTGGACCAGTTTGAAATCCTAGGGCAAACAACCCACAAGCGACATACGCCCAATCATGAACAGCCAGTAAGTTTTGGCATGGTAGTTGGAGCGTGTAGCCTGTTTTAGTCGAGCGTCCTGTTTTGCTCTTCGAGCCTTAACTGGTGACTGGTCTGATATCGACTAATGTAAATGTAAAAGAACACTTTGATGAGGAAAATCACTGAACGCTACTTGCATTGTATAACTCTAACGGTCACTGTACCTGTGCAGTCTAATGCACGTGGATGTGGATGTGGATACTAATCAGTATGTTTCCTGAGGCAGAAGGAGAGTGAACCTGCCCAGGGGAGCGAGGCATGGGTGTTAGCCTTTTTTCATCATCCTTGGGACCTTGCGGGATCTACTAATGCATTTACTGTTAGCAAATGCATATTAGCTACCCTGTGGGCTTGTTGCTTATCCAGTTTTAATAATTGCATAAACCCTTGTACGACTGTACATGAATTATCGACAAGTGCATTAATTTATAATGTCCATAAGAGTGAAAACAGCTGCCTCCACCCACACCGACCACAACATTTTCACACCTCTCTCCCATTTATCTAGTCATTATTGGCTGCCATTCAGTCAGTGCACTGAAAGGACATTCTCCTTGGTGAAACACAACACTTAATTAGACGCAAAAACATGTGGCATTCGTTAGGTTTGCAATCATGCCGCAGCTATAGCAGACTGACAGGCTTAACGTGTTTATTACGAGACTCTTTCTAGATGAGAGGTCATTACTGCAGAGGGAACAAATAACCTGTCACAACTGCCGGATCTCTTCACAAGATTACACGTTTCAGCGCTGCGCTTGCCTCGCTACAGATTAATGATTGGAAAATCAAACTTCCTCCTCGGATTCACTGATAAAGCCTGGAAATGTTTGAGCAAGTTAATAGTCACAGCATTCTATCACTTGGAAAATCCTATAAAAACAAAGTCTCTATGAAATAAGCTTATTTTTCGTCTCCTGTTGATGTTTTTGGAGATCTGCAGTCAAAGCAAATGAGGTGAAAATTATGTGTTCCTTCATCTCGTTTTCATGAGGCGGATCAAAATGTGATCAAAAAGTGTCTGCAATAAACTTTGAACCTTTGAAGAATGGTCCTTCATGGGAGAAGAAGAGATATATACCAGAGAGAGTGTGTGTGTGTGTGTGTGTGTGTAAAAGAGAGAGAGCGTGAGAGAGCAATGGAAAGGAGGAGAGTGAGAGAATAGCTCTTCTTAAAAGTGTTGCCCGGAGGCTTTTTATGCTACAAAGTCTATCCTCAGATCAAATACGATGGGTTAGGTCTTCATCAGTTGGAGAACTCATGCACACAACACACCCACAAGAGATAATAAGCTGTGTTTGAGCAAACAGTCTCCGCAATTCACCCATGTTTCTGCTTCAAACTAACAGTATTTACACATGAAATGAATAATAAAGACCATGCGAGACACCTGACACTGCTCTCAAAACAAATTCCTTAAACATGCATCCACAATAACCTGATTCAGAAAGCTAACTGTTTTCCAAAATGTCACATAGTCCTTTGATTCTTTACTAACAGACGAATTATTGATAAATGCAGCTACCAATTTCCAGTTTTTTCACAAACTCAATTGGCGTCACGGGCTTATAGAAAGAGACCTACAATGGCAGAATAGACAGGGCAGTTTTGAGATGTGAATTGCTTTTCTCAATTTTAACCACGTAAGTGTTGCTATAGCCTGAAATGATGGTCTCTGGAGCTCTGCAGACACCTTAAGTGCAAAGCCATGAACCAGCTGCGACGCACATCAAACACGACTGCAATCGGATCGCTGTTTTTCCGAAGAGGGAGTAAAGAATGCTTCCAGGGCGAGCGAGGTGATAAAATCTGAAATAGGGGAGCTGAGGAGAAGCGGCGGAGAAAACGTCAACTGAGAGAGATCAACAGTAAGGACAAGGTGCAGAGGAGCAGTGTCAGGGGTAAGAAAAGGTGCTGGGAAGTTAAAACATAAAAGCTTAATTTGTTTGTTACCGGTTGAATTTGAGTGATATTGGTCAGCTACCCTCTTTACCACCCACTTAGCTCACACTCATGCTGCCCTTCTTCATTTAGAGATGGCAGGTGGTGAGTGCTCCCCTGATCCAGGCCTTATCTTGATTGCTACAAATTAAAATAAACTGCCTGATCAGTTTCAGGCATTGCTCCGACAGGTTAGTTTTATTCAAATTACTCCAGACACTGCCAAAATTTGGAGGTAGCCCCAAAACTACACTGCTGGTAGACAGGAGGGTAAGGAGGTGCCCACATCTTGGATGACCAGCTGGAGCCAAGGTATCTGTTAGTTTTAAGGTGGACGGGCTGGGGAAGTTCGTCAATATCAAACATTTAGAATATTGCTAGACCCTATTCTTTAAGTGTTTACTGTAAAATAACGGCAGCATGGTGCTAAGTGTTACTTTCTGAGTTCTGCTCGGCTTTGCAGGGGTTTGTAGTGAGTTTTAAGCCCATAGTTCTCCGTGTAAATGTACTGTTTTGGATCGATCGAATCACGCTCAGCATTGTTCTCGACCACAGCAGGCAGCTGTTTCGAGAGAAAAAGCTCCGAAAATCCCACGGTACACTCCTTGCTCACCAGACAGAAACACTGTTGAACAAAGTGGGCTGTTTAAAAAGCAAAAAGCCTGATATTTCCCTCAGGGAGTTGGTAGAGACCAAAGATAACGCTAAAGAGTGGACTACAATATACGATATACATACTGGACTTGTATTCAACAGGTGGATGGAAACATGATATAAATACATGTTCATGTTTCTCTGTAAAATGGCTGCAAATAATTAAATCACATCAACCTGAAATGTGAAAATCAATGTTATGTTTCTAACTTGTTTCCACTGCCAAAAGAAATCAGTGAATGCAGGTTTGAATGAAGCTCGCTGTGCAGGTTCAAAACATAAACATCATGTAAGTTCATCCTCTCTCCATAACAAACACAGCTACACCCATGTTCACCCAACAAAGCAATATTTATTTCCGACTATTATCATAGTGTCAGCGGTTTACACACTGTAGTTTAACCTTCAGTATATCTATTATACATCAGGCTTTTGAAATTCTGTTTCATCTGGTTATCATTGTAGAATTTGTGCAGAATGTACGCCCGATTCCTCACCGAGGTTTTTCTTTTTTATTCTCGCTCAATATGACTTGGCTTAGACTACTTTATTGGCTTATTAATAAAATATGACCAAAATGTTCATGAATTAAGTTTCTCAGTTTGGGAAAAACAATATTTCGGCCCCCGTGCAGGTTTTGCCAAGGCTGTTCTGACCTCAACTTTTCTCCTTTCTAATAAGGGTCTCTTGGATGGTTGGACTGTCACAATCCGTCTCCACAACAACCCAATGTAGTGCACCAAATTACTGACGCATCTGTTTAAGCAGGGCTGGAATAATCTGAGAACATTGGAATTAATTAAAGCCACAAATGCTTACCGTCACTCAGTGGACCTGATTTATATTCAGACCAGATGGACACAGTGTGTTGTAAGATATAGCCTGTTCTTGCTGACCTGCTTGATGCCCGTGTGACAGGCGAAAAAAGAGAAGCCATTACGGAGCCCGATCACACAAGCTCATTAAATGGCCCTTTGCAAGCTCGGCTGCAGGTCAGCATTCAAGTAAAAATTATAGAGAGCAAGCTACATGAAGATCTATGATGTGTACTGCACAATAGTATGAATGTGGTTAAATATTTTAGATTAGCTGCACCACATAAAGACTAATATTCTATTGATTTTACGTCCGACTTGATGTGTAGCCCACAATAAAAAGCACTTTACAGAGACGGTGAATTTGCGTGCAGTATGTAATACACGGGTCATTATATTATTGACACATCCATTTTTTTTTTTCAAATATAAAAACACAAACTAAATGAGTTTTTCGGAAAATGTATTGAGCGTGCGCTTCGCGTTTGACCAGTTGAGCACACCGTGCAGAAGGTCTATTGATTTTACAGTTCAATAATTTGTCTTTTAAAAATGCTCACACACGCACAAAGTGTCATATCACAAGATCCTGAGGATGAAAGCAGTTGTGTGTGTGTGTGTGTGTTTGTGTGTGTGTGTCAGAGAAAGAGAGAAAAAAGACATATTCCTCAATCCAGATCTATTTTCAGTTTGAACTTACACACTTCTAAGAAGATAAAAATCATCGCTGCTCCAGTTTTCTGTTTGAGAAATGAGCTTAAAAATAGTTAAGCCATCAACTGACTGACACAGAATTCGGGGTGCTATTAATAGATCACTGAAAATCATCTATTAATACATCACGTCTGCAACACCATGACAGAAGTCAACATAGTCTGAGGAGCAATCAAGTCCCCCGATCAGGTATATACACAGTGTAATGTTTCGATAAGAAAGCAGTGTTTCTTGGAATACGTGATCCCTGATCTGAGCCCTCGTATATTGTAGAAACCACAGCTCGCTTCTATCAGACGCGCAGGAAAGGCAGTGTATGGGAATGTAATGACGGGCGCCAGAGTATGCATATGTTTCCTTTTTTCGTATGCAAGATGTAAAGCCTTAAGAAACGACTTGGCTGGGACCATACCCCCCCAGAGGCCAGCCACATTATTGAACCGCTCATGCCCATGTAATATATCTGCTTAGGTGATATTTATTACTGCTATAACTAAAGAAAGGAGCCGGAGCCAATAACCTTCATTTTCCTCCTTTGTCCAACAAAGAGGACCCATTAGCTATTCCCTTCTGTGTGGTGCTTACAGTATATTCCGCACGACTGAACTGCATTGTTCAATTGGCAGTTAGTTAATTTGGTCGCATTATTACGAAAACTAGCCACCTTGGAGTCACATAAATTGCAACTAGCTCAGTAGCCTATCCATTAGTCCTTCAGAGCAAAGTGAGAAGGGTTACTGAAAAGTGTGGCTGCTCCCTTCTGTACCGTAAATGTTTCTTTACAGTTGTTGAAGCACCTTTGTGTAGGTTTTTAAATTCATAACTGGCAACTCTCTAAAAGACACAGTCACAAAGCTAGCAAGTACAGCTTCCTGCTTATGATGTAATTAAGTGCTTCAAACGTTTTATCTTCAAATGTTAATTTTTCTGAGAAATTTGGTTTTAATTAGTTATTTAACTTAACAAAGGGGGTGTGATGTCATGATTTACAGCTGAACCCTGTTTGCAATTGAGTTGGTTCTTTGCTTCTATGTAGACACTGTATGTTCTCCTCTAGCATCACTTCTTGACGCACCCCACATAGTGCAGTCGTATAAAGGGTGAGGACAGTACAAATCAGGTTGGGGTGGTTGGATTGGTCATACACCGGACTTTCCCTCTGGAGACTGTGGTTCATGCCCTGTTTATGACCATGAGTCAAGAGGGACTTGTGTTTAATTTGTGTTACGTCGGTACCAGTAAATTAAAGGAACTTAGGGCAGGATTTGTGAAAAAATAAACATTCATTATAAGTATTTTAATGCTAATGGGTGATGAAGCGTTCAAAACCAAAAAGAATGAGCCCACACACATATCTCCCCATTGCCTTGAACAGGCTGTGTGCTGCATGATGTACTGCTATTCGGGGTCCGAATTTCCCGCGCAGCCCTGCGGACGTGACGTTATTTGACGCTGAATGCGCGTCCTCGACGGCTTGGAGACCGGAAGAAGACAAGCGCGGTGGACCGGAAATACTGTTTGTGTTGTTATGGACTCTGCTACGGCCGGAAAACGACCCACCACCACACAAAGTCCACTAAAAAGTAATACGAAGAAGAAAACGAAGGTTTTTATCAGTAGCAAGTCGTGAGTCTAAAAGAAGTTATGACTAAAGCCGGGCTGGCACGCGAATATACATTGGATATGCCTTCAACTCATGGAGGCAGCTTCAGCTTGAACTGGGACTGAAAACGGATGCTGACATGGCTAATTTCCTCGTAACCAGGTAAGAATACATTACAGGTCATTTTTAGAGCTTGATTTGAAAATCTTATGAGATCACCGAGGACTCAGAGTGAGCTAAAGTGCAAAGTAGTGTCAGCTTCTAACGTAGCGTTAGTGGCTAACGTAGCGCTAGCCGCTAACGTTGCGCTAGCCGCTAACATGTAACTTAGTCCACTGCTTATTATTGTTACAGGCAAACATTGCATGGCCATAGTTGTTCTGACCAAAGAGAAAAGACACCAAGGTAGCAAAGTCACAGCCAGCTTGCTGACTGAGACTCTAACTTTTTAAAATATTGCTGTTTTCCAGCTATCAGAAGAAGCAGACTCCTGAAGCTGCTACTCGGGGAAGTAAGGAGATGAGAGCATCAACACCCAGCAAGCGAATAGCTGCTAAACTCTCTCATCGATTATCACCAATTGAACCAGTGTCTGAGGGGTTAGTATGTTTTCACTTTCTAAGTTTTGGTCATTAGGAATTTCAATCTTTTCAGAATATAGACAAAACATTGTAAAATATTATAATATAACATAATAATTACCAGATTTGATTATGGAGCATTGGTATGTGTTCTAACGCTACTGTTCTCTTCTCTCCATAAAGGCCTCAGCTACATGATCCAGAGACGTGAGCAAGAAAAGAGAGAAGACAAGACCGTCTTGTTTACCACACATTTATTTTATTATAAACATGTAAAAAAATACAAAATAAAACTTTGTACATACTGCAAATTTGAAAAATACTGTAAACTTTGAAAATAAATATAAAAATATATGATGTACATAAATAGTTTTTATTTTTGGATGAAAGTGGAATCTTTGGCTAAGAAATGTTTTTTTTTTTTTTGGTATTGTGGTCACAGGGACACAAAACAGGAGAAAATATCAGTCAGGCACCCTAAATGGAGCTTCTTTGTAACCTGTGTAGTTTGCAAAGGGGTCAGGGAAGTTTAACCAGATACGAAGAACACAGCAGCTCGGTATCGGCCTTCAGTTCCCTCTTCTCTGATGCCCATCCTGCCAGATCTTAAATCGCCGGTAGGAAGCAAACCGAAACTCTCGGTTATCGCTGCCCATATCTTGGCTGTCCTCGAGAGCAAAGGTGTTTTTCCACGTCATCCTAACCAGACGCAGTGTACCCTCATCCAGGCAGTACATCTCCATGTGTGCCACTCCTTCCAGAGTCAATTCCAAATCCTGAAACAAAAAACATTGAGAACAATACTAATAAGAATAACTTTAGTAATCCTCAAAGTGATGTTTTGATTTTATTTGATGTTATTTTTATTCTGATTCAACTTAGTATAATACCAGTTATGACATAATGACATTTGTGTTTTCCTTGTATTTACTTTGTTATGGCGCAGTGCTATTCATACCATTTATATTGTCTTATAATGGAAATGATTTCACAAATGATCTCACTGGCACTGGCACATAACGTGGCTTGAGATACTGAATCATATATTGCTGTTACATGATAATGACTGCACACTAATGTCAGCTTGTTAGCAAGCTTTATCCAATGTTATAAATATTAGCTATGTTGGTAATTACCACAGTCAGAAATTAGCTGCAGCCATAAGCCAAACGCTCGTCAAACACCATAACATTGTTAGCAGTCACATTAGCTTCAATCACAAAGCAATGGTTATCGCTAGCTTGTTATTCACCGTGGCTGGTGAAATTTGAACTTTAGTAACCATTTGGCCAGTGTAAGGTAAGCATTCTTTACATTACAACTGTCGTTTTGCTGAATTGATGCGCTAATGTTGTCAAAGAAACATACTAAAGCTGCACTAAGATAAACACTTAGTTTACTTACTTCGTGTCTTGACATCATGCTGTTCGCTGATGTAGGCTACCAAGGTAGTTCCACGGAGGTATGCGAGGAAGTCTTGCAGTAAACGGTCGCGTGACCAGTGAGCAAACAAATAACCGTGTCACAGCATCAGCTGCACTGATGTGAAGAGTTCATGCGCGCTCCCGCGCCGGCTTGGCTGATGGCTGCAGTTACCCAAACGGCCGTCGTGTCGCTATTGAGTCTTATTTCGTGATCCTGCCCTAACGTATGTAAAAAAGTCATATCACTTAATGTAGTTATTTTAATCCAAACTATGAACTTTTCCATAACCTAACCAAGCATCAGTCCAAAAGTCATCACGTCATAATATGTGAACTGATTAACCAATGAGACAAAGGTGTGCATAAAAAAATGGAAACAGACAAAGGGGGGAAGTGAAACCTCACACATGAGGACATAAACTACAAAATAAAACAGGAATTTACCAACAGCAAACCCCAAACCATGAAACAGAGGAGAAGGTGGTTTGAAGCTCAAATACTGACCAAGCTGAAGTATTTGATTAGTTTAAAGTAAAACTGCTGCGTAAAAGACAACAGTATGTGACATGCTAACATTAGCAGTCAGCTGTAATAACAGCTGAGAGACTGAGTTAAAAGTTTTTGCTCACAAATTACAGCTGAGCTGAGCTGAGCTGACCCGAGTGGGGTCATGTTGAGAGGAAGCAGACGAGCCACAGTTAAGATGATAAACCCTCTGATTCAGATAACGATCTACTCTTCGCTTTGATCCCACCGTAAGGTCAAATCATCGACAGATGGGAAAAAAACTTGTCATCCTTCGGCTGACCCTCCTTCAGATGAACTCCATCTGATTAAAACGTCCTCATGTTCTCTTACACAGCTCTCCATAAATAGACACAAGAATAAGAATAAACCTGCATCTCTCCCGGCTCTGAATGGGTTAAACAAGTGGGTGAGTCAAGTTGAAAGTGCAGGTGGATGTGAACTGTGAGAAGAAAGTGTGTGACTAGACTGCCCTGTTCCTTCCTGTCATCTCTCGCTGCACACTGCTGCATTTGGCCTTTTGAAGCAGATGCTTTGAATCCAGAGCCATACTGTCACAGCTTATCTCCACCTCAAGAGGTGTTTATGTGCACAAGCGCGTGTGTGTGTGTGTGTGTGTGTGTGTGTGTGTGTGCGCGCGCATATGAGGGACTGTGGGCATGCATCAGTGAGTGAACATGCAGATGCACATGTATGCTGTCCGCCTGTTGGAATGCATGTTTATGTGTAGCCGCTCTTACATTCACCTGCTGTGCAGACATGTGCATTTATTCATATTTATTCATGCATAAAAGTGTGAGTGCGTCGCCTTTTTGAATGCATGTCTGAATAACTTCCGTATGCACCTTTTTGTGTGCAGGTGGGTCGTTGCACGTGTCAAAAACATCACCCACGGGCCGGAGAGGAATGTATCAAGTCATCCAGTCACGTCTCCTTCTGCGCCTTTATCTTCGTTTTGAGCTCAAGTATGATGGATAAATTGTTGCAATCATCTCCCTTTATGTTTGCACAGCAGACCATTTCTGATTGCGACTTACTACCTGGAAGCCGTAGCGTGTGCGTGAGGATTTAATTATATGTATATGTCATCCGGATTTCCCAAATGGGCTCGAAGGTGCAACAGCAAGAGGCAGATTAATAGTGCAATAAAAATAGATTTACCTCCACTGATGTTGTAGGTGTTCCTCAGTAGATGAGAATCTGCCATACGTGCACGTGTGTTCCTGTAATACTTTATAAAGAGCAGATGCCACGTAACAATACTTTGACGAGGAAAATTCACCACAGTGGGAGGATTTGTGTCTTTTGCAGGTTTATTCTGGGTTATTGTTTAGACAGAAGGCGAATTAAGGTAAAATGTCAAGGTCGCCTTCCGCTTTAGTGTTGGCTGAGGGAGTGGGGTCAGAAAATAGGATTTGACTGTAAAATAAAAAAAGTTTGGCCTCCATGAAGAAGGAAAATAACCATGTTCACGCAGAGGGACTGTTGGTAGTGAGTGGGTAGGTGGGTGTTCTGAACATTTTTCAATCCATACGTTCCAACGGACGTGTCGCCCTCTGTGGATTTATATGGCATTTACGTTGAGTTTATGCATAATGCAGCATGAAGTGTGGAGATTCATGCGCCACATTGCACACGGAGCACTTGTATGTGTCAGGAGGATAAAACACAATTAGTAGTTTATTGAAAAGGCCATGACAGTGCTCGGCGATACACCAAGGGGGGAGTTGTGGGTGTGTATTTGATGGCTGAGGTATTTCAGGCTACAATCAAATCAGTTAAGAGGTGAGCAACAGTCATTTCTCTTCCACCGTCAAGATGCTCCTCTTACATCCAGACGTTTTCTTTTTTTCTCTCTGGTTTGTCACATAGGATTGAAATTGCTCAGACTCTTGTCTTCAGGTCACCTTGTTGAACTCACACGAGGTCAAAATTGTCTCACAGTTCCAGCGCTCTTTGTCTCTGTCTCCCCCCTAAGGCGAGTCATTATGCCCATTTTGTCGCCTGTCGTCTCTATTGTGCTGCCGTTGTAGAGTCCCAGTAGCAAATTGCTTTAAAAACACCAAAGAAATAGGACAGAAGGGGAGGGAGTCTGTGACCCGAACGTGCTCCGTTCAGGGTTGTAACGCCGCACAGGGTTATTATTAACATCATCATCACTCCTGGTCAGAAACGAGAGCTTCAAAAAGCAACAACACGAGAGCGGTGCCGAGGGAAAAATATCTGCGACGGGAAAAAAAAAGCAGTGGAGGCTCTGCAGAGTATGTGTGTGTCTATGTGTGACCATATTCACTCAGCAGGGCGCAGTACAGCGACTCCGGAACAGTTTGACAGGTTGTTTGTGAGATGACGTCTGTTTTTTGTTTTTTTCCAGGGACAGTCAGGTCTTGTAGTCGCTGACTGGTCTCAGAGGAGCAGCAGAATGGTGTGGGATGTTAAAGGTCATTGTGCCGGTGCAACTGTAGCTTTTTTTTTTTTCCGTTTTTTTCTTTTTTTACACAGACTGTGTGCAACACTGCTGCAAGGAAGACCTATCATTACCAGGCATGGCGCCAGGATTTTAATTTCGTCTGGGTTCTTTTTAATTATATAACTTAATTCTGTTTGCCTCCCCGTGTTGGTTTCCAACTGGCAGTCTAAAGCAGAAATGACTGATGTCATGCAGTGAAAGCTGACTAGCGTGACTGGTTGATTATGACACTTAAGCACTTAAAATTAATTAATGCCGATATAGATTATTATTTACCAACAACAGAGTATAGAAGTAGCTCAAGTCATGCAAACATATTGTATCCTATCTTATTATTTTGCTGTTAGTTGTGTAGACCAGTCGACCACACCTGTTCTTTATCATTTTTAAACAAAAACCATCTTGTTTGGCCGATCTGACTGGATTATCAGTTTGTTTAAGTTGATTGCGGGGAGACAGAGAGAGAAACTGTCTGCTGGGTGAGCTAGTTAGACAACAAAAACCTAGCCCAAGTGCAGCTGGTGCCGACTGGGAATGTCACTAGCGTTACAGGAACTCTGTCAAACACAAAAGTAACAGAGAAAAACATTTTGACCTGATAATGGTGCAAACTTAAAAAGTCAGAGGAGCATCATCATTACCTAGGAAATATGGGTGTTTACGAAAGATTTGATGGTAATGTGTCCAAAAATAGTTGAGACGTTTCAGTCTGGCAGGCCAACAGATCGATGTCACCATTTAAAGAATGAAGTTGCTGCGCAGCTAAACATAATACATCAGTTCAAAGGTGCATAAGCCGTTTCACTAATCATGCTCTCCACTAAATGTATCAGTGCAAAATTGTGTTTATCAAAAATGCACACAGCCACAGAAACACTGCATGTCAAATTATCTGGTGTTATATTTTAATGAGCTTCATGTCTTCTGCAGTCTTCTTCCCGATGTTAGACTCTGCAGGCCTGCTTTTATGTGTTGATGAGCTTCATTACTTCACAGTTTCACTTGTATTCCAGGAGAGTCGTCTCTCATAAGTTTCTGCCCTCTGATCTCCAGCTCGACTCTGTTTTTTTGCTTTTAATTTGACATTTCAAAAGATCTCACAACACATTCACATGCAGCCGTTCGCTGCATAACTCGGAAAACAGAAAGCGGCCCCGGACTGCCTTTTTGTTCATGATTTGCAACCTTGAAAATACAGTTTATGACATGTTTACTCAGGTCAGGACATTTGTCAGGACGGTCCTGTATGTCTGATGCCATCATGTGAATTCTTACCACACACCAGTGTTGAATGAATACTGAACAACTTCTGAAATATTTACTGAGGATCTCTAAACCGCAGTCTGCAAGGCTGCAGGTCAAATCCGACGAGATTTATTTATCTGGGCTCAAAATTATATTGATGATCTTTGTGCCATAATTGAACAAAACAAATGACTTTAAATTTAATAGTTTACAAGTGTTTTTAATTAATTTCCCCTTTATTCATTTCTGCTGCAGACATTTGTGTAATTGAATTAGCAAAAGCAAATTCTCATATTGAAATGCACCATCGTGCCGTTCTTATTTACATAATTAAAACAACAAACACAGCCCCCATCTGATCTTCCTGTTGATACATCAGGAAGCTGCTACAAATGTTCAATTAGTCCGGTTATTTTGTCCAAATAGACAAGGGGCGTTCGAGGAAGCCTATCCAAAGCTAAGTACTCACTCAGCTCCGAGGTCAAATAAGCCGCGAGACACGACATACCTGCAAATTAACCGGAAGAGGCGGGGTGGATCATCAGGTTGTCTGGTGTAGTGAGTCTCAACCAGGGGTACTGGTACTTCTTTAGCTATAAGGGGAGACCTGGAAGGATGCTGGGATGCAGTAGCATATCTAATAAAAAAAAAAAAAACATTTTTGAACACCTGGTAAACTGCAAAACATCTATAGTGTTAACCTTAAAATAGACTAAAAATAAAAAATAAAAATAGACTTTCTGTGCTAACCCAAATGCAAGACACCAAGACAGATGGATGAAAGAACAAAAGGCAGCTTCAATAATGAATGTAAGTTGAAGTCCCAAAAAAAAAAAAAAAAAATCAAAGGCAGACAACAAAAACTGACAAAAATAGACTGGGGCAATCCAGAAAATAAGAGAAAAACAAAACCAAACGAAACAGGCCAATAAACCCGGACGGAGCTCGGGGAACACGGGCAGGGCAGCAAAGAAAAACACGAGGAGGAAACAAAACAGATGTACTGACGAGGCAAGAGGGAAAGACACAGACAGGTAAGTGTAAAAAGGGACAGGTGGAACTAGTAAAGTAAGTGTCCACAAGATCCACTGTTTTCACGCCCCTCCATTCACTGTCCCAGCTGTGCTGTGCATTCTGGAGGCGGCGCGCTGTGTTCCAAGATTGCACAAACTTGAACTTGAGCGGCATTTGTCCAATCGGGCGTGTTTGAAGGGGCACTTGAGCTCATTTCACAGTGCCTCATAGTGGAGGGTGCTTCGGACAAAAAAAAGTTTGGAACGGCTGAGACGAATCGATCAGTAAATCAATGAGCTGAATCTCGAGTGTTGATCCTCGGAGGCCCCCGATCCACGACGGGCAGAAAAGCATATCCTGTTCCTCCGTAGTGTCTGTAAATGCTCTCTGCGTAGGAGCTCAGCATCAGTCACACGTCGCTCGTTTCGCTCTTCTCCCAGCGGGTGGGGTGCGGGTCCCGAGGGGGGGGGGGGGTTCTGATTTCATCACCATCAACGCACAACCATCCACATCTCCACTCGCTCGACTTGGCGCACACAGGCCCCGAGTTTTTGTTTTTTAAAGGAAAAGAAGAAGATAAATGGAGAGAATCAAACATATCTCCTTTTGTCCCACTTGCCATGTCTCCTGTTGATTTAAACGAAATTCGAACTGAGCTGCCGAGTTATATTTAGTCATGAGTTGTGCTGAGATCCTATCAGTATCAGCACTCATCCCTACAAGCTTTTTTAATACAGATTCTGGCTCCACTGTAAGATTCCTGCCTGGGGATTGCTTTCTAGATTTAGTGTGGCCCTCACCTAATCTTCTCCTCTACGCCGCTGGACTGTTTCTTCCCATCTCATCATTCTCGCTCTATTTCTCTTCATCTCCGTCTTCCTGTCTGTCGATCTCTCTGTTTTCGCTGACTCTCTCTTGTTTTTGTGTGTGTGTGTGTGTGTGTGTGTGTGTGTGTGTGTGTGTGTGTGTGTGTGTGTGTGTGTGTGTGTGTGTGTGTGTGTGTGTCTCTCAGAAGCAGCCAGCGGAGGAGGAGTGTGGCAGGACGGTATGATTATTCATCCCGGGCATTTTTTTTTTTTTTTTTCCACTTACTCACTCACCTACTCTGCCCACGGGCCAGTTCGCCTCTGTGTGATTAAATTCATCAACACCCTCCCCTTCCTTCTCTACACACACACACACACACACACACAGAGACACACAATCCCCCTCGGAGAGAGCGAGAGAGGGATCTCCGATGGCAACTCTGTTAGAAATAGCTTCACACACAGAAACTTCAGTGTGAGGCTACACTCTGCACATTTGGACACATTCCCTCACCGTTTCCTCTGCACGAGCAGAACTTGTAGCTCTGAGCTTTGACCACAAACATCACTTGAATTCGCCGCTTGCAATTTTTTGGGGGGGCTTATTATGCACACTTGCAGGCTGCGTCCCCCAATAGGCCATTACAAACCAAATTGATATTATGCAAATACAGACAGAAAATTAGTGCATGGGATGAGAGCTGTACTTTTGGGATGGTCCAAGGCTGCCAGCAGTATGAATTAATTGTGTCCTGGCATGCGGGCCCGGAGGAAACAAGAGCAGGAGGGGGTTTTCATCCCTCTCGGTGTGGCCTGGAGCTCTGCTGGAGTTTTAGATCTGGTGATTAGGCTGTGAGGTCGAGCTACTCAGCGGAAATCTCCTCTGAATTCTGAGGAAGCGCTGAAGGCATGTTATTCTCTGCATCAGAAGAGGAAGAAAGGAAAAAAAAAAAAAAAAAAGGCCTTTTTTTTTTTGTTAGATGCAGGCTCAGATAAAACTGGCCAGTACACAAAAGATGATAGGACTTCAATGCCCTTTGATTCGACTCCAGTTTCAGGGCAGAGAACTCAGTTTTTATTTATTTATTTATTTAAATTGTGTGAACTTTGTATTTAGCACCTTGCATGTCTCACCATGCCATCACTATTCAATACTGCATGTGGAAATAATGTGTCCTATCTAAAAAAAAAAAAGACTATGAATACAATTCTAGTACACGTATAACCAGGCACACCGGAGTACTCAGATTTGTACTATCACTTGCGATCCACATAAAAATAACTGGCTGAAATGCAAATTCCTCAGAGATTCATCCTGCGGGGGGGGGGGGGGGATGCCTAAGGCTGTATTTCCACCTAAGGCGCTGCATTATTCACGAGATAGTCTGCAGTGGGTTTTGGTGAACGGCATGAAAACAGACGCCTCTCCCTGATACACAATGTATAAATCTGACATGATACACTCAACCTATTTTCTCAGCCGTTTCTATCAAAAAAAAACACACCCAGTGTTTTCTCAGGCACTGAGGCAGTAAACGATACACATATCGCATTCAATGCGATGCTTGCTCTTCAATGTATAGAACAGCAGAGCCCTTTGTGTGGTAAGAGAAAATATGCATTGCTCCTTTCAACCAGATTACGCTGAAAGGAAAACTAAAAGGACATCTTTTCATAAATTATACTCGTCTCATTTCTCTCGTTTCTTTCATCGGCACGGCAGCTTGTAGATCGAGATGATGAATTGACCGTCCAAGCAATTGCTTTATGAAGGAGAGACAGTGTGTACTGATAGGAGACCAAATTAAAAGACCTATAGCCATTATACACACCAAACCCAACAGCATGCTCTTTGGTCGCCTGTCGCTGAAACGGTCAAGGAAATGCCAGGTGATAGAGTGGGAAGGAAGGAAGGAATTCCAAAACGCGACGAAATGCAAAGTGAATAAAGTTTAAATACATGACCTGATCGGCGAACATCTCTACCTGAGTCATATAGATTTTCATCTGCAAATGTCGTACTGTTGTGTTCCACGTTCCAAGTCATATAAAAGTACGGACTCTGACAAGTAGTCATCATTTCACGGCTTCCTGGCTGATTAGCGACTGAGAAGAGAGGTAGAGTAGAGGGTAGAGGTTTGCGTCTGATGATTTCTTTTACTTTCTGAAACTGACAATCCAGCGTGAATGCCCACTTCACCACTGAACTGGTGTGTGAAGGTAAGTAGTCAGTCAGCTGGGTTTGAACTTCTCTCCACACCGCCATTCTTCCGACAGCTAGAAGAGTCCGACACCATGCATGCCCTCAAGGGAAAACCAAGTGTGCATCATTACCCTCACTTTTGGCCATCTCACCCGTCTCCATGATGGTAAAATTTGTAGGGGTTTTTTTTTTCCCTTTCATTCTCACACTTGGTTGACCCCACCAAATTCTTGGTTTCAAATGGAGCTTGGCCTCATACTTCTGGGTCAAGGGGTGACTCCGACCAACAGAATCTACACCGGAGGTCAACTTGTAGCTGACCTGCCACTCATCAAAAGATGAGCTCAACATCGTTTCCTAGCGATGCCTACAACAACTGTGAGCGATGGATTGCTTCTGTCTTCCAGTAGACATTGTGTGTGAGTGAAGAAGTAACACAGCAGCAAGTTGATAAAAAGCTATTTTTCTTTTCCTACAATAAACACATAAACACAACAAAACCATTTACTCAGCAAAACCTTCCGCTCAGCGGGACACCAGTCTCTATCGCAGGGAATGATAGAATGTAAACACAGCAGACTCGCATCCTGTAATGACGACACGAGGACCACCCCGCTGTCAGCCTGTCATCACTCGTCTAAGACTTCAGGTGATCTGATGCTTGAACTGTAAAGGATCACTTTCAAAATCTGTGGTGGGAATCCATTTTAACCCCTCAATAAATCCTGCCTCAGTCAACAAATTGATTGTGGGATGAAGAACAAGTTGTCAGCAGTTTAGATAATCAATCATTGAAGCCATTGATGCAGCATTAATAGAAACAAGACAGCTGCTGCCTTCAAGCTCCCCGATGTCTTAGTCAAAATAATTGTTTGGATTTTGGGCTGCCGGTCGAACAATCAAAGCATTTTTTATTATTTTTTTTTTACATCTTATTGTCAAAACCAGTGATACCATAACATGGAATATGTTCTATACTGCAGCTGGCAAGAAAATTATAATATATATAAATTTATATTATACAACAATTTTTCTGGGTCTTTTTTACAGTTATTACCGTGAACATGGTGCACACCATCTGTGCTGCATTTTTGCTCATCACTCCCTGTCATGTCCTTGACAACAGAATATAGATTTCTAACAAAAGAAGGTCATCAATAGAAGGGTAACACGTCTGCCATTACAGCCAATTCACCACTTACCAGTACATTGCCACTGTCTAAGTGTTGCTGAGAGCTGTCTGTCATTACCGCCATCCAGGAGGTTGAGACGCATCCAGGAATCATCTCTCACTTTGTTTAAGATTGCGATTGTTTTGTGTTAATTTCTCAGATAATAAAACATGGATCTGGATGAACAAAATCCGGCTTGTTTGGGTGTCTTTGGTGGTTGACTTTGAGTGAGCGCAATTTGAGGCTAATCCAAACAAAAATACGGATCTAGCAAATTTTGGATTTGATATTGGATTTGGCTTGATTTGTCACCCTGGAGGAGATAAGTTGGACCTGAATGGAGGAGAGAGCGGGCAGCACGGTTGATGTTTGATTCAGGATGAACGGCAAGGCAAGAAACGCAACAGGAACACCTGGAACAGGAAGACACAACAGGTGACCGGTCAAAGACTGGACTTAAATACAAACTAAACTAACGAGGGAAAGAGGCGCAGGTGCAGAAACACTGGTGAGCATAATGAGTGGAAAAAACAATAGGAACAAGGGAGAAGGCTGGAAAAACACTGGGAGATGGAGTGCAGGTGTAGAGGGAAACAGCCGGCTGGTGAGGATCACAAGAAAACAGGAGGGAAACATAACACTGGACGAAAGACACCACAAAAAACCTATAAAACACAAAACACTAACAACGCTACAAACAAAACTCACTACATCATAACAATGGTATGTCTTGAAAACTTGAGCTGTAGAAGCTGAGGAGGTGTTACTTGAAAGCTGCTTTAATGACGCAGATCTGTTCATTCTTTTGCGATCCAACCTTCTGATTTATTAACGTTATAAAGCCCCGAACAACTTAAGTGAGATAACTTATTTTTCTACATGCACACGATGATGAATTGCACTGAGGTTCCGTAAATTGTAACAAAACACTGTGGTGGGAAGGTTTAATTAGGATATATACAACCCTAACTGCCCTTGATGATGCCCCAACCGGCCTCCAGATTCAGAATAAGTTATTAAAAAAAAGTTGAAAATATTATAAGATTGTATTATTATAACCTTAAAGCCAGCATGTTGCACCATGGATTATGTATTTCTCTACACCCACTTTGCATGTCTCTAACATCGTCACATCCGTCTCCAGGCATGACAACAAACATGCCACCGCGACACCAAGATGAGATGCTCCTAATCTACCGTTTCCTCAGCGGTGCCGCTCCTGCAACAGTTCCTCTGAAGTGCCTCCAGCACGGCAGTTAAGTCCTGCGCTGGGAATTCCTTAATTGCATCACTTGGCAATCACGACACACTCCGATCCCCTCGGGAAGACGGGCGTTTCTTTCCGTTAGTGTCAATCAAATTTGCGGAGCTTACCCTCCGTCAACTGTCACTCGTGATTAAACACCTCGAGTAATGAGAGACACAGATACAGAGGAGCTTGCTGGGTTTAACAGGAGAGCTGTAACGGTTTTCAATAGGATCCGTAATTATTTTTGCTGCCTTCTTCATCTGTATGTACACAGTCAGCTGGTATACTGTGAGTGAAGTGATCCACCAGTCGAATCTCGGGCATGATTGATGTCAAAGCATTGTAGTGAGTCCTCCGTTGACTTGCACAAGGTTGAGTTGAATTTTCGTATTTTTCTACAATTAATATTTTAGTAGTGTTTGTCCATTCTGTCCTGAACTGCCAGAGTGTATGAATGCGCTGTATAAGGATGTTAGCCTTCTAAAATTAACTAGATCTTTGTTATACTTCGTTGTGTCTTTATATCCCACGTATTTCGAGCAATGCTCAAACCCACAGAAAAGTGCAGGTCTCTTCAAGGTAATGGTGCATTTTAGTCGTCTTAACTTCCATGAGTGACCGGCTGTATGTGACTAAACATAACATGAATAAAACTTTAAAACAAGGTAGTCTTGTCAGATATATTTTCATCGGCAGCGGTGGTTGTGTAATAATAAAGGCACAACTCCCCTGATCCCACACTACTTGAGTGTTTTTATGCCTCTGCACCGGCGACAGCTGTGGCCGGAGGCATTGTGTTTTTAGTTTGTCTGTCCGTTCATCTAGTGGACACAATATCTCACGATCACCTTGAGGGACTTTTTTCAAAGTTGGCACAATAGTCTACCTGGACTCAAGGATGAACCGATTAGATTTTAGAGGTGAAAAGTCAATTTCACTGTGAATTCCCACTCCTGTGAACACTTTCTTCAACTTTGGAAGAAATGTCCATTGCTCATCCTCGAGTCCAATTGATAATAATTGAGTTTCGAAAGGTCCAGGTCAGTGTGACCTCACAAAACACATTTTTGGTGGTGGCATACAACAGCGATGTGTTTATTCTAGTCACGTTTTGCTTTGATGAGAGACACCTTCGTGACAGAAACTATAAACTTGTAGGTGTGGAAATGTGCACCACTACAATTTCATTTGCTGATTAAGATCACATGTGATGACCGAGAGTCCAGATCAGCCACCAAATGAACCTTGACGTGAGACTGTTTCATCAGCTGTTGTTTCTAAGGTCTAGAATAAAGTTTGAAGCTCGGCCACTGAAATAAGTCTCAAAATTAACATAAGTAACTTATTTGCACTGTGCAAAGTGAGAAAAAAGTGAGAAAGTATAACATGTTGTATTTCCGTCCAAAAACTGAAACAAAAATTTGCATTAAACTCAGATATTTTAATAAAGTATACATTATAACGGAGTTGGTGAGTGAGAACGGGCGACAAGACATCAGACGATTGTTTCTGACTCGGTAATAATTTACATGGTACAACTTCCAAATGAAACTGTCGTCTCCCTGGGAAGTCAATTCAAAATAATGAGTGTCTCTCACATTCGGAAGCACCCAATCTCCCCCTGCCATTCTTAAATTTGCCAACTCCAGCATCTGTCCTCCCATGCACTCATCTGTCTTCACCCACTTACAGCAGCTGTTGCTAGGTAACAGTTCACGCCCGCATGTGCATATTAAGTTTTATATCAAAACAATATTCAGTGTGCAATGAATCGGCTATTAAATTAAGGGTCATAGAATAGTCCCGGTGATGCGCAAGTCACTCTCGCCGGTTCAGTAATTAGATTACCAAAAATTAAACCATAATGCATGACAGTAAGTAGAGTAATATAATCAGTATAATGTGTTATTTAGTAATCAGTTAGTCACGTTGAGCCTCGATCTTCAGGCTCAGTGGTCTCGCTTTCTTCTTACATGACCCAGAAACCCATGGCTGAACCGCTCACAGTAAATATTCAGCTTTGTAACCACAACCTACAGGGGATTCCTAATTAGGTAAGGAAACGGCACAACACTGCGAGTAGAAGACGGGATGAGAAGGAGGATACTGGAGGAAGTGTGGAGGAGGGCGCTGATTGGGGTACGAATAGAGAGGAAGCAAATAACAGGAGAGAGGAGGGAAGATGGAGGGAGAAACAGCGGAAGATGACAGGAAGACTGGGGACTTATCAATTAATTATACTGCAATGGCAACGAGGGATGGTCGTAGGAATAGCATGCAGCGAAGGAGTAATATGAGGAGGAGTAGACTGAGAGAAACCAGGAGCGTATGAAGATGTGCTCATAAAAAGAGCAACATTTCAAACTGGACTGAGGGGAGTGATGGAGGGGAATCAGAACCCACACAGAGGCCTCTTAAACATGATCCGGGCAGGCAGCAGGGCAGCCTTCCAGCCACCTTGTGCCTACATACCTGCCTGTCAACCTGCCAGCTCTGCATATCCCACGGATGATGTTCCAGAGGGGCCGGCTCCGTGCCGACACATTCCGACACAGAGGCCCTTTGAGTAGGCATGAGACGGCGGTTATGTGGCCAGGGACCAGTCTGGGTCAGCCAGCACTGCCAAGCTAAGACGTGCCCAGACTTTTACCACAAAGCCCCTCAGGCCCAACACTCGATGAGCCCAGCGATTGCTGTGCCGCTTTCACTTTGGGAGCTCGGGATCTGAGAGTGAGAGCGTGGCGGAGGAGCCTCGGTGCCTCGGAATGAGAAGTAAAACAAACAGACGCTTTAGCAGAGGACACGGCTGGCTGCCTCTACATCTTGCTAGCCCCTGATGTGTATTCAACTTCGGCTGCATCCGAGTACCTGAACAACACACTCAATCCACACTCTCAAGTCATCCTAAAGTAAAACGTATTTTAAAAATGAAGCTGAAATTAGGGTGTTTCTAGGGGTTTTCCTCCGTTTGTACTTATTTGCAATTCACACAGGCGTAGGCCTTCTCCGAATCATACTTGCAAATGATGCATGGGAGTATTGGTAAGTGGGTTCACGGGGACGTTGGGAGGTAAGCTAGAAACCACCTTCGCCAACCGAATCAAAACCAATGTTTTCGGGGAATAACCCGCTGAGAAAAGCATTGCGAGTGAGCTTAGTCGATCTGCAGTGGCGGTGCGGTTACAGTAACAGATAAAGATGTGCAACATTTTGACAGCATGAGTTTCTGTAAGATAGCACGTTGGAGAAGAGAAACCAGCATGAAACACCTTCAGGATAAATACATAGAGCTAAAATCCTACTCTATTTCACTGGAGAATATATCCCCCTCTTTTGTGGCTGTTTTTTGGATCAATGGTGCAGGTTGGTTTTGACACTGGTGGGGACCTCCAACAGCCCTCCACCCTCCAAGGGCAGTTTATTTTCATTAATTTTCAAAAGCCTCTGACAGGCTATATAACAACACTGACTACCTGTCGCTTTCAGAATGTATTTCAAGATTTTATCAAAAACTTGCAAAGCCATGAGGAGCTTTATCCCCTCACATTCTCTGAGGTCCTCGAATGTGTCGCTCCTTGTTGTTCCAAGGTCCAAACTGATACACAAAAGCTTTGCAGTCAGGGTTTCTTGATTCTGAAATAACCCGCCTGAGGGAACCAGGGCTGCAAATTTGGACTTTTTGAAAAGAATCTTCTTTTTTGAAATAGCTTCTAGGTGAATGTCATGTTGTTTGCATTTCAAATGTAATCTGTTGTTATTGTAAAGGTTTATTTTTATCATTATAAAGGGTGTTTGTCTCTGTTGTGTTTTTAGGCAGAAAAGCTGGGATGAAGAGCTTGTGTTGTAAGGAAAGAAAAGGACTCAATATAAGGATGGACACAAGCCCTAAGGCCACTGTTTAAAAATCAAAGTCTGTAGTAACAAGAGCATTCACATAAGAAGCTACCTCTTTTGGAGACTAAAACATGTTTGGAACTTGTGAAAATTTCCTCAAAATCAGTAGGAGGAGGCATACAGATCATCCCAATCACCAGAATAATTGTTTCAGAAGTTTGTTTCTACAAACAACGGATATGACAAATTTTATGTTGTGGCAATGCTTTGCTCATGTCCTTTTAAGGTTAAGGCAAAAAATAAACCTCACTTAGTCAGGGTTAGGAAAAGATTGGGTCTTGGCTCAAAATACCTGTTTTGATCACCACAAACACGACTGGCGATGCCACGTTTTGTGCAAACAAAACATAATTTTTTTTTGTTACCATGTCTGAAAACTGTATCGAAGTCTTAAAAATTACCAGTGGTGTCGAACTCTCAAAGATTGCAGCTCACAATACCCTCACTATCCAAACCAATGGCTTTGTTTTGGATAAAGACCTTTCAAAGATGAGAAAAACCTTGAATACAAGGCAAGGTAATTACCTTTTTAAACACCTTTTACAGCCGCTGCACATCCATGTTAGAACATCACAGGTGAAATCAGCCAAGGTTTACACAAGATATTTGTCAAAGCAGCCAGCTACTCCCTGTCCTTTTGAAAGTTTAACAATTTGTTTGAGAAATAAATGCGGGTGTTAAGACTCACCTTTGTGTTTGTCTGTTTGAAAGATTTTCTCTGACTTCTAGTACTTTATTTGGTCGTTCAGGGATGCTTTGATATCCAACACCTTCATTCAGATTATTTTGAAGATAAGCAACACACTCGAACAGCATAGTTGCCACACATGACATGTTCAGTGGACCTTACACAGGTGTTTTCACTGAACCTGAGAAGATGTGTAATTAGCCAGGATTAATGAAAACAACTGTGTGCATGTGCAAGGAGTGAAACATGATACAAGGAACATTGAAGTGGTTATAAAACAGCCTCCAGTTAATACCGATGCTTCTAAGTGACCCACATACAGAGGCAGACGACGAAACAGGAGATATCCAAGAAACAAAAGTAAAACAAAGCACAAACCAAAAGAGCAAAGTAAAATCTAATAGCAAAGAACAAACCACAACTACTGCAAGGAATCAGAAACCAAAACCTAATTTTACTGGCCTCACTGGATTTCCCCCTTTTCCAGCAAGATAAACACGTCAATACAGTAACTCTAAGACCATGACGTGATGTGTTGAGATGCTTTGCTTACATGAGCAGTGTGAAAGTGAAAAATACACAAACAATAGTACTGGTGAGTATCACTTACATCAGATCATTATTACATATGCATGGTTACACACCAGGTAAGTATCAAGCAAGGTAAGTACTAGAGCACCAATGTAATGTAATCCCTCCTCCAAGGCTATATTGTGTACACAAACACAAAAAGGCTATAGTTAAATAACCAAAAGCATTATTTCAAATATGACTGCACAACATCAAGACATGAACAACTGCATTACACTGAGGGTTAAACACTGTATCCTAAATGTGTATGAAAACGTACATAGATACAAAAGAATGTGCTCATATCAATGATACACCGTATTACAATGTATATACTCACAGGTAATGCCTTCTTAAGGGCTATGAAAGAAGGATGGCAATGGATGAACAGACATCGGCTTCCCTGCAGCACACATGCCAGTTACAGGTTACTCTGTCCAACTTCCTGACATACAGGAAGTAGAAATTCAACGCCCAAACACTGCACTGTGGTAAGTGACCAGCAGGAGTCACTAAAAACACTGAATAACTGTTAATCCCAGAACACTAATAACACATGATGGCAAGCTGAGACGGGGAGACACAGTAACACAAGGGCAAAACCGAACACTCGAACTGACAAAGAAGACAATACTCAAATACACAATTGATGATTAACTAATAGAGCACAGGTGAGGAGTGAAAGGGGCAGGGAAACAAACAATGGGAGGAAGTGAAAATCAAGAGATGGCATATGAGGGCAGAACTTCCGTTAAAGTAACAGATGTGCTCTGTAATGATCCCACAAGAGCAACACAAGAGCTCAAATATATAGAACTCAACACAAATATATAAGCCAGTGATATACCATGACCTCTACTTTGTTTTTTCTTATAGATGATTAGCGGAAAGTGACCAACCAGTCATAAGAAATGAACATCTCATTGTTTTTTTATTTTGTTAGCGTTTGGCAAATTGGCTCTCAAAGCCTCACCTGAGCTTTAGTCGATCATAAACAGATTATATTAATCAGCAGTGAGTATTGGTATTCCCATTAAGCATATGTTAAGCACAGAAATGTGTTTCAGCTTTTCTATACTACACTGAAAACGAACCTCTCGATAACAGTTAGAAAGGAGAGCTGGTGGAACGGACGCTGACACAGCTGTGTTACATTGCAGTCTTTAGCAAGCTATTAAAGGAAATCATACGGATTTTTTTCAGATCTATTTGGAATAAAACACATTTCAAATTCCTTTTGTTCCATGCCCTTTGGTCATCTGTATTATTCTCTTGCAAAAGTTACACAACCTGTGAATCTGATTGAATTAGAAAAAAGTGGGAGTTCAAATAGCAGCGAGGCAGGTGCTTGTTTAAACTGGGCGCCGAGTCACTGCGATCAAAGTATCTCATGAATCCAGGTCAATTTCATGATAGATTCATCAGAGTCGAGTCGGTGTGTTTGATTGAGCATCCTAAAGCTTCTTGATCACTGGACGGAGCCCTGAAACAGGATTCTCCACTCCCAGCATCTCTCTTCTTCTTCTCCTCGATCATACATCTCAGTTTACTGCAGGGCGGGAATTATCATCACTGCTTCTGAAGCATCGACATGAAAGCTTATTCTTTTTCTCTCTGATGGTCTTTGGATTATTTTTTCTGCGAACACAATATATTTTCAAGACCCTGCAAGGCTGAACGCTATTTTTGGTCTTAGTGCAGGATGGTTTCAGGTGAGGGCCGAGACTGCGCCGGTGTGATCGGCATACTGAGTGACAGCAAACCAATAAAGCAGGAGGAGGACGGAGACAGAGAGATAGAGAGAGAAGGGGGGGGGGGGAGAAAGCATGATGAAAAGAAAATTAATGAGAGGTTTTAAAATTAAATTATAAACACGGGAGAAGAAAAAGGCATGCAGCCAGAAACAACAATCACAAAGGCAAATCCAACAATCCATCCTGATAGTGAGTCTTGTTAGTACTGAACTCTATGAGAGAGGGTTTGGCACCACTACAGGAATAAAGTACACAAAATCCCGAGCAGTCACAAGAAAGAAAAACCAATCAGGAACTAATTAGTTTCGGTGGGTTGGGGAGGCGGGGGGTGATGCACTACCGAGAGGAGACAGAAATGTTTAGTAATGGTGAGGTAACCATGAAGTAATGGTGCGTTCCTTAATAACTCAGCATGATGCATTGCTTTATTTGAGGAGGTGCTGGAAATAAAAATTATTTGTGCGTAATAAGGATGTCTTGATTGATGATTCGTCATGTGCCATTTAGCAGCGGATTTGGAGCTAATTAGGAGTGATTCATTAAGAAAGTGGTCAGAGGATTTGGGAATTAAAAAGATTGGTTCATTAACGCAGCGGGTTCTCAAGAACCACGTTGTTATCTACATTACGGACTTGGACAAAGAGTGTACTGAGTCAGAGTTCTTCTGGAAATACTTGTAAGCTATAAATGGATTAATTAATGAACTGTTTTCATCACGATCACCCAGGAGTTTGCTGTTTTTGCTGCAGAATCGGACGGCAAATTAAAACCTTACAGTGGTACTTATCATTAGCTCAGCTCTACGGGGCATTTTAACGTCTTTCAGCTCATTGTTTTGCAGCCCCTCCTCATAAGAAAAATAAAGACTATGTAGGTCCACTGTGAAAACAGCTTATTACAACCCATATTTACATTTCGCGGTGGGCAGTGACCTCTAGTGGCTGTAAGTTTTACCATGGCAGCAAAGGAGGTAGTCAGGTGAAGTGGTATAAGGAGTAGCCAAGTCTACGATGAAGGACTCTCACCCAGGAGACGCTTGTGTCCAGTCAACGGTGAGGTCATTTACCTTATGCAACTATGTTCTTAACGTCATTATCTTAAAGGAGAACGCCGGCCATTTTTAACCCATATCCCTGTTGATCAAGGTTACCGAGTGCTGTCATTAGGAAAAATAACGAGAACATCTGGCACAATATTTACCTAGTATCAGAATGGCAGCTAAAGCAAACCTATGGGCGCAGACATAACCAAAAGTGAAACTTAAGGATGTCTGCCCCCATAGGTTTGCTTAAGCTGCCGTCCTGATATCTGGTCAATATTGTGCAAAAAATTCACTTTATTTTTCCTACTGACAGCATTTGGTAATCCTGATCAACAGGGATATGAATTAAAAACGGCCGGCGTTCTCCTTTAAGCCAAAGCAGGATGTTCTCCTGAACCTAACAAAGTAGTTTTACTGCCTTAACTTTATTAAAATGTGGGTAAACCTGTCACTGTATGCTGCTGTCAGGGTGCAGCCTTCTTCTCCTGTTTCCCCCAGTGTTTTCCTATTGTTTCACATCCCTCCTCACGTTCCTACGTATCCCCATTCTGTGTAATTCCTTGTTTGTGTTTGTCTCACTGTGTGGACCTTCCGCTGCTTCACCTGCACAGTTAACTTCCATGTACTAATCAGCGACCAGCAGTGTATCTACCCATCCTAGCTCTGCAAACGACCAGATCAGTCGTAACAGTGCTATGGCTCCAATACTTGCCAGTTTGAGTTTTGTTCATCGTGCTCACTGCTGCTGTTTGTTTCTTATTCTTTGTCTGCCTCTGCTTCAGGGTTTTCTGTCGGTTTATAATAACTCGTCTGCCCCGCCCAGCTCACCAATCTCCCCTGGACTGCAGCGAGAAACCTGCTTTTTTTCCCTGCCTGTCCACTACACCACCACCATCCTTGGACTGCTTTTCCATTCCCATCTGCATCATATTCAAGTTTTGCAAAAAATCTGCAGAAAACCTTCTGTCAGGTCTCTGGTTCTTTGTTCTCCTTGTTTGGGGGTCGATTTAGCTAAACATCTGCAGCGTACATGCTGTTTTGGGAGCGGTGGCTGGTGACGCTTTGGGAGTTACTTGCCGTCGACCTATTCAGTCGTTTAGCTACGTGGACATGTGTTGCTGTTTTGGGTTAAAGGCCACTGTTTTGGTTCATGCGCGCTGCTCTCACCCACGCTGTTGCCCGCTGCAGCTGGCAGCTGTTCTCGGGGGGAAAAAGCCCTAAAAAGCCACTGAACACGACCCGCTCATCACCAAACAGCAGACTGACAGCTAATTACTAGTTGGTGAATATAGTGGATAATTTAGCAGCTAAAGAGCCAGGTATTTTCAATTGGAAGGAAAAAAAACAGAGCTAAAAGGAGAGTGAAAATGAGACTTATATGTGCCAGATGTACAGAAACACGACTCCAGATGAATGACAGCATTGCTCTGTGTCTGCCGGAGGTGTAAATAGGCAATTGTTTGCTTACATGTAGGAGATACGATGGCAGTGATTGATTGATGGTTACCCCTCTCTCTCTGTCTATCAATTATCAATACATGGAAAAGGGGTTGTTTGAGCTGATCCCGGCTCACACTGCGAGGGGAGGCGGCGTTCACCTTGGACAAATGAGTCTATTACATGGCTGACATTTAGACAATCACTCACACTCGCAAGTCACAACTATTGGCAATCTGAGTGTCGGCACTGCATGTTTAACCTGCATGTCTTCGGGCTGTGGGAGGAGAGGGGAGCACTCAGAGGAATCCAACGCAGATATTGTTTGGTTTGGCTCTGACTGTGAGTCCAGTGTTGTCCCCGTTGCACAGCCTCGTGCTTGTATTGATCGACATTCCCTTACGTTTCTGCTCTTTTCACCTCCTCATTCCCTGCCTCTCCAGCAGGAGTCCTCAGCCATTCTTCTCACCTACGCCTAATCCCAATGTCCGCCCCCCCTAAGCCCCTTAAGCCCCGAACCCCTCACAGACTTAGTTGACATCACCTGGTGAGCGCAAAATTGGACCCAAAATGGTATAAGAAGGAATGGGACAGCAATTTGCAACCTATTACAGCCAAGGCACTCAAGGGAGCAACTACATCTATCAGCCTCTTGAGAAGTAATCGTAAAATAATCAATTTACTGGTTTTGACAAGACAGTATCATACACTTGAACACAGACCACTGGCCCTTGATTAAAGCCACAACTTGCCTCAAGCAAAGTCTTCAAAAATGCCGACTTATCATGCAGAAAGCGTGTATAAAGGGCTCAAAATGTTTGCGAGCGCCCTAATGCACTTGACAAGGCAGGTGAATGTGAGCACCTGGAATGGGTGCTGATCACCCACCTGCCCGTGCACCTGCTCCCAATTCGCTCACCAGCCTCCCAGCACATAGATACCTGCCCACAAGCTGTAGCCAAAGTGCTCCAGCTCCTGTTCCTGTTTGCTTCCGTGCCTGCTAGTTAATAATTGCTGCCTGTCTGCTCCCTGTTTGGCTTTGTCTGCTTGTCCTGAATACCTGCCTAATGTTGAACTTTAAATTCCATCTCATAAACCTAATTTCAATCCGACCTGCTCTGTTCCTGTGCCTTTTTCTTTTTTTTTTGGAGTCTAAGCATCCTTTGCCAGGAACATTGCAAGTAGGGCACTGTGTTGTTGTTGTTGTCCTCATTTGTTTGTTTCTATGCAGTTTTCGTTGCGTGTCTCCGCGTCTAACCTATCTGTAAGATGAGCTGTACTACAAATTGGCTCTCCGAGGATCATAAAGTTTTGGAAAGTAAACAATCGTTCTGTTATGACCCCAGGCATCAACATCTGTAATGAGATAGGTCAATAGCTTTAAATGGTACACTGTGGCAAAAAAAATCATCCTCAGAATGTGTGTTGCAGTTCCCCTCTTTTAGGCGGTTCAGCATCACACCCCGAAAAACAGCTTTAAAGAGAAATGTGTTTCCCTCAGAGGAGATGTTTATACATTCTGCGGCATTAAGAATGCATGTGGGTCTATTGATTAAGGCTGGCCTCCACATTGCTTTTGTACGAAGGTGGAAGCTGCCAAGTCTTTTGAGCACTTTTGAAACACTTTGCAGAGTGTTTACTGTTACAGTAGTTCATCACTGCTCAAACTCGAGTCAAGTCCATCGGATCTAATTATGTTTTAAATCACTGGGACGATTACGACTTTCCTGAAGCAACCTTAATGAAATTAGCCGGTTGATTAGTCATTTCACGCGGTGTAGAAGTGTACGTTCTGTGTCTGTCTTGTTAAAAAAGCTAACAAATCGACTGCTGCCCTCAACTCATGCACATCCTCCCCAGGTGCTAACCCCATATTTAAAATCCAAATCAGTTTTAGCCCTTCACGCCACAGCAAAGCCTCCGAAACCTGATTTGCAGGGATAACAGCACCATCCATTGGTCATCAGCTTTGCTGTCATTATCGCCGCGGTGTGATTCTATGCACAGCGCGCAGGCATTCTGCCCCAACGGCGGAGCCGACTGGCAGGCCTGAAATTAGATGCAGCAACCCAGCAGGAGGCCGGGCCAGTGATCCCCAGAGGCACATGGTCCCCGGGCTGATTGCTGAGCTGAAGCTCTGATGGAGAAGGTAATTAAAGGAGATGAGAGCATAAATAGTGCATGAGAAAATGTGGGTGCATGTGTGTGCAGAGAGCAGGAGGGTGTAACGCCGAGCGGGGTCTCATGTGTAAAACATTATTATAACATACAACTGTAAGAGGCTATAGAGGGCTCGAGCGCTCATTAGACTGTAAAGCACCTTCACAGAACATTTCATACAGAACACACATGAACAACAGGTCAGGAGGGGGGAGTAAGAGGAACATCTTTTACCATACCTCCCACGGTCGCCGCTTCAGTGCGAATGTGAGCTGCAAAACGAACACATAAGGAAATGAAGCCAATTCACACGCACAACAAAAGGAGCTCATGAGGGAGACATGAGTGTGCACAAGAAATGCATATGTATGTGCATGTGCAAAAGTCTTATCAGCCAATTTCTCCGTCCATTATGCAACATGGATTCAGGTTTCTGCGGCCGGTGGCCACACGGCGCCTGTCAGAGTCTGAGCAAGAGCAGAATACGAGAAGAAAAAAAGACTGGAGACGCTGAGGACAGTGCGATTGTGAGAATGAATAAGAATGGGTGTGGGAGTGAGAAACAAACGTGCGAGCAGAGAGACAGATGAGAATTATGAGGTTAGAAAAAACGCATTCTACCCCCAGTGCATAATTTGTTCTTAACGACAGATATTTTTTTTTTTATTCTGGTTCGGGTGTAGCTCTGCCTGGACAGGCGAGGATAATCAGAGCGGAGATGCAGAAACTCCAAATGAACTTTGCAGAGTCTACGAGGCTCGCTCAATACAAGCCGGAGCTTAAGGAGAGCAGGGGAGGCACACATTGTTGTTCTGGATTTACCATGCAAATGTTTTTAGTCACGCATGGATTAAGAACAACAAAGCCACTTTAACACCGGCAACCTCAGTTTAAAGCATTTTCATGCCACGCAGACTCTCCCCAAGTCTTAAACAGGGTGCAGCACAGTGGGTGCCAGCAGTGATTATGTTGCCGTGTGTTGATCAATAATGGAAACGCTCTGAAGGAAGAAGGTACACCAGTGACCTCCTCACTTATCAAAGGCAACGTTTAGTCTGATGTTTTTTATCCAAAGATATGACCGGGAATGTCAACAGACTCACTTGTCCTTCACTCCTTGAGGTCATACGGCTCAGACTCAGTTCATATCAAGCAAAATCTTCAGTGCGAAGGTTCACCTTGCCAAAACTATTACTGTTTATGCCCTTACTCCAAAAAAGAGTAAGCTGCTTACATGGCCAATGAAAATAAGTATTCCTCTCCTACAACGTGACCTTGCATGTTGTTTATCACGTCACATGGAAGTTGAACTGCTGGAGCAGCATGTGCTATTTTGCTTCCTTACTATTCACTGGTGTCGGTCTTGTTCGACTGAGCACAGCCTCCTCTTTTAGTTTATTCAGCCACCTTCTTGAAAAAAAGGTCAGGGGTGTGGTATTTGCATGTATCAAACTTTGACAATGGTTAAAATTAAATGTGTTTCTCATTCTGACCAGAAGTGTGGCGTCTCCGAAAGCATTTTCCAGCTTTTCCCAAAACATGTGCTTCTTTTCCTGCAATTGCTCCTCAGATATAAATATTGTAACATGTTTTGCGAGAAACATCATCTTTATTTAATATGACCGCTCATCAGCTCATGATGATATTACCTCTGTTGTACCACAACGAGCTCCACATTTGTGGATTCAAGAGAAAAGTCTTTGTACTTTGTAACATTTATTGAAAGGAAAATCGTTGTAGGCACACAATATAGGACAAATTGTTTCTTCTTTATTAAGCAACCTGAACACAGCAGCACAGACAAAGTAACTGGACACAGACCAAGAGATTGGTAATCATGTTAAAATGGGTGCAGTGAGATCTGCTTTTTTTTTTTTTTTTTTTAACAGCATTGGCACATTGTACTCTATCAATTGTGGATATCACACTATATAAAACAAAAAAAAAAACAATATAATACAAGATATTTATCACAACCTTGATGTATGTATCCAGAATCCAGGGCCCTCATGTAAGGAGTGACCACAGAGACACTAGAATGGAGGGCTGTGGATTTGAAGAGGAGCGCTATCCAGTAAAAATATCTGTGGAAAAATCCACACAATGGACATTCTTCAACCTGGTGTTATTGGTTATTACATACAGTATCTATCTCCACGCTTGAGTATTAGAAGAACACAAAACCAGCACATTTACCTCAGTCGGAGCTCCTCTCTGTACTTGATAACACACTTACTATGCAAATAGAGTGCGCTCAAGAGCCGTCAACAAACTGGAAATAACAAGTTTCACACCGCGTCTCTAAATTCACTCATCGGAAATGACAGTCGTATCGCCCGACCATCCACCAGCCACTCTGCCATTTTTTGGTGCAGTGTGAACATTGTCTCAATTATCTCTCTCCACTGCAGAGGATGTCTCTGTATTTGTTAGAGTACTACATGCCACACATTTGTGATGCTCAGAGAATACATTTTCTCTTACTTCCCCCCCCCACCAAAAAAAAAAATTCTTGTCGACAGCCGTTATTTCAGACAGTGAAATCCTACACCTTCTAAAACAAATGAGCAGAAATGGTTGAATTTAGCTGTGGGTTGTGGTGGAGACAGAACTAGTGATACAGACAGGTATAGCAATAACATAATGAGCCCAAGACAGTGACAGCTATTTTCTAATAAGAAAAAGTGAGAGTCGTTTTACTCAAACACTGTATGCCTTCGCAATTGCATCATGGTCTATTAAAGGTGCTGCTGCGGGAGGAGAAACCGCCGCCTCCGTTTCTGTTATGATCCATTATATACAGTCTGTGGTCGTGATAGATTTTTCCCTGTATGATTGTTGACTGTTGGAGCAAACTGTTGAGTCTAAAAAGAAAATTGTGTTTAAATAACCCCCCAAACCTCATGATTATGCTGCTTTAGATGACTGCAAACGCTTTTTTTTTCCATCAGTGCAATGGCTGCAAACGAAATGTCTCACGTTCAAAATCGAGTTAAAACACAATGAAGAAACAGATGGCGAGTAGGTTTTTGTCTTAGCACACAGGAGATTTTCCTGTGAGTACAGACTGTGTGCCATTTGTTTTGCTATTATCTACTCATTTGTGCTAAACAAGTTTGATCATTCGTTTTTAAATATCTATTATGATTCACTTTGTCTTTGAGGTGCACAAAGAGAAACTAATGATTACGTAATCAGTATTTAATGAATCTATTGGGTAAATTCTGAGCAATATGTTTCACTCCCCTTGAAGTTAGATGATAGGAGTAACTAATGATTAAGTAATTGGTATTTGATCATTATGTTTAACTTTACTTGAAGGGTCACAAAAAAGTAACTAATGATTAAGTAATTATTCTTTAAAGGGATATTCCAGTGTTAATTTTCAGTTTCACAGTGATTTAGACCATGGATTAAATTTACACCGGAATATCCCTTTAATGAGTCTACTTGGTATCTGCTCAGTTTTCTTGAAGGTAAATAAAAAAGGTAACTTATAGTCTAGTGATAAGTAATCAATGAGTCTACTGGTAACAACTTAGTATCATGTTTTACTTTACTTCAACGTACACAGAAAGAGTAACTATTGATGAAGTAATTATTAAATAATGGAGTGACAGCGAGATCGAAAAGTGGCTAAAGGTATGTCGATTGCTGCTCAACGGCATATACCGATCCCTAGAATGGCATACCGATCCCCAGACTGACATACAGATTCTCGGAGTGGTTTATACCGATCCCCAGACTGACATACAGATTCTCGGAGTGGTATAAACCGATCCCCAGACTGACATACAGATTCTCGGAGTGGTATATACCGATCCCCAGACTGACATACAGATTCTCGGAGTGGTATAAACCGATCCCCAGACTGACATACAGATTCTCGGAGTGGTATATACCGATCCCCAGACTGACATACAGATTCTCGGAGTGGTATAAACCGATCCCCAGACTGACATACAGATTCTCGGAGTGGTATGCTGCTATTATGCCGCTGTTATTCCACCGACACATGACGGTATGTGCCACTTGAGATTGTAACGGCACTGAGAGACTGTTGGATGGATACCGCTCCCTGATGAATATGCAAATGTAATGCCACTGGGCTGGTTTGACGACAAGTGCAGCCGTAAACATAAACTTTTCTTTTTTTTTTGTCTTTATTGACAATGCTAACTTAACACTTTACCGCAAGTAATGTTATGTTGTTGGGATTGTAGGCATATAGACAGTAATTACACGTGGGACTCTTATGATATGATAGTAAAGTAATATGTCTAAATGTCCGCCTATAAACTACTTAAAGCTAATGAAAGCGCTAACCTTAGCTAACATGGCTAATATTAGCCCAGCCACCTTATAGCCAGTCTGACTAATCGATAGCAGAACTTTTGAGCCTGCCAACAAAACAATACTTAGTGATGGGTTTTCATTATTACGGTGGCTGGGCTAATATTAGCCATGTTAGCTAAGGTTAGCGCTTTCATTAGCTTTAAGTAGTTTATAGGCGGACATTTAGACATATTGCTTTTCTATCATATTGTAAGAGTCCCACGTGTAATTACTGTCTATATGCCTACAATCCCAACAACATAACATTACTTGCGGTAAAGTGTTAAGTTAGCATTGTCAATAAAGACAAAAAAAACAACAAAAAAAGTATTTGTTTACGACTGTACTTGTCGTCAAACCAGCCCAGTGGCATTACATTTGCATATTCATCAGGGAGCGGTACCCATCCAACAGTCTCTCAGTGCCGTAACAATCTCAAGCGGCACATACCGTCATGTGTCAGTGGAATAACAGCGGCATAATAGCAGCATACCACTCCGAGAATCTGTATGTCAGTCTGGGGATCGGTATGCCATTCTAGGGATCGGTATATGCCGTTAAGCAGCAATCGACATACCTTTAGCCACTTTTCGATCTCGGCGCTACTGAAATAATGAGTCTACTTGGTAACTACTTAGTATGAACCTATGTTTTGCTTTACTTGAAGGTACACATAAAGAGTCACTAATTATCAAGTAAATCATCAATTAATAAGTCGTCACTTGTGCCAATCCACAGATTGTTGATAAATAATCAGGAACAACTCATGATTAAAGTGGTCATTGTTAATTGACATTTATGAACTAATCATTACCTAATGATTCATTAATATAGTGTCTCACAGTCTGTTCTCCAGTAACTTCACATTGCTTGCAAACATAACAAATATAAATAACAAGGTGTTTAAACATAAACCTAAAACACAGTCGCAGTCTGTGTAATATTCGGAAATAAGGGGATTCATGGTTTTTGACTCTTGGCACCTGTTTATTACATTACGCATTAAAACGTTGAATGTTTGATTTGTAGCCTTGAGGAAAGTAAGTCATGTCTACAAATTTGAATCACTGCTTCTCAGGTTTGTCAAATAAACATGAGTCATTCTTATTTATAATGGATCTGTGCTTTAATTTTGATGGTGGAGGAGCGCTCGCCAGCCAACATTGAATTTCAAATGTCCTCACAACGTAATATCTGTGTGTGTGTGTGTGTGTGTGTGTGTGTGTGTGCGCGCGCGTTTGAAAATGAACAACCTGAAGATGCAGAAGTTAACAATGCTCAGCCAAGAAGTAAAAACATGCCTAGAGGGTATTTTATCACCTCTTCACTCCAGTTCAGCCTCCTGTGAGCACACCAATCTTTTACTTCCTACAAGTTGTCAATGTACAATGTGCACATCAACGAGTCTGCGCTGATGAGGGAGACATCGCCTCTTCTCCCTGGATTCCTTATTAGACACCTAAAAGACATTTGGATTGTGATGATGAATGCAAAGGGTGCAAAAAAGACTGGGGTTGGAAATACTCACATGCTGCCGAAATCAGAATACGTTGCTGGTGTTTGTCATGAAGCTCGGAGTTGTGATCAGTAAAAGCTAGAAGCAAAATACTACACCAGGGAGATACTGGCCTGGAAGTTTGCCTCGCTCTAAACTGTTAACACTCTCACTGGGAATTAACTGCTTGTGTGCAAGTGTCAGCGGCTTAAAGGAAAATCCAAAAATCCAAAACAGGGTCCTGAAAGAGAAAAAGTTTCTCTGAGTAAAAGCTCTAAGCAGGTTAGCTCAGTTTTAAAGTGTTAAGAAAAATACAAAGCAATCCGGCGGTAAATCCATTCAGGCAAAATAAAATGTAAACCATATCGCACTTAGCGACAGAGGAGACAAAACAATCCCAGATCGATGCTTTTCTTTGTTAAAAGCATAACCACAAACTTTTACTCACCCTCCGGGGCCGAAACTGTTTTCAAATATTTTTTTTGATCCATGAAAGTTTCACAGTTCTTTTCTTCCTCCTCCCTCTTGGTCCTTTACATTCATATCACCTTCCTCCACCAACAAGGAAAAGGTTTACCTATCTTCCCTTCCATTTTCTATCATGTTAACAACTTTCACATCAGCATATTGGCAGTTATTCAGTGTAGTGATTAAATGGATTTCTGAATTTACCATTAATCCAACTATTAAACTTCATTAGGCAGTATGTAAACACATAATAAATGGTTATAACACATTATAACCCATATTATGGGGCCTTTCAACCCAACCAAAACATTTTCTGTTTCCGTTCACTGTCACAGCTCCCATCAGAATAAGGTTTGTCCACAGCAGGCAAGTGTTTTCTTTTAGCTTGCTTTTTCTCGAAAAAAGCTGAAAAGCTCTTGTAAACCCACTGCTTACTACCGAATGTCCTTCAATTAAATCATCAAACAAGGAGCAAAAATTAATCGTTGTTTATTTTTTGAGTTTGTTTCCTTTTCAACAAATAGGATCAAAGGCTTAAAGTGGCTAAATTGTATTTATTATTTATACTTCTTTAAATATTTAACTATTGTTGTAATGATACCAAACAGAACACTTTCCCAATAAAGAGAAAATGCAGAGTCAGTGTTAATCAACAATAAACAAGGACGCATGTTTCCGGAATTTGTTTGTGTATGGACATTACAAGAACAGCTGCAGCATTGTTTCAGGGTACATTTCACACGGGGAACAGTAAACACTGTTGGCTTTCTGAAAGTGAAGTGGCTAGCAGGATTATATCTCCATATTGATAACAAACAGCTCATAAATGCTTTTCAATGCAGTAAGAATTATTTTATGTGTAATCATATCATTAAATATGATTACAGCTATGTTGTGTATGTAATTAACCATTCATTAACTGTTTAGACACCTATTACTGATGCCTCATAGGAGAATTGTTGACAAAAAATGTTAATAAACACACTTTACAGCTACTAAATAGTGCGTTATAAACTGAAATTAATATAATTATCCATCAAAGACACCCTGAGCCCCCCAGCTTGTGGTAATGGCTCCCCTCTCATTTCCTTTTCCACATTTTTTAAATTGAAAGGATTCAGCAAATCTGCTGACTGCAGTGCAAAGTGCTATAGTATCCCGCGAGTGTAGTCTTCGCAAATTGGCTCCACTCTATGTGATAACTTGACATCCGTAGCCCACTGTACATTTCACGCTGCATGTACACAAGTTTCCCTGTCATGAGGTAGCTTAAACTCACTGCTGTTGCAAAAACATCCCGCTGTGTAAGTATATAACCTCACAATGCTCTGGATTTAGAGGATGGTGTGAAGTGTACACCTCGCTTCATGGTGCCCGGGCTCCAGAGGGCTCTCGAAGTCAAGCCCTGCAAAGCACCACTTAGCTTACCTTCCCTATGATGCTGAATATTTTTACTTAAAAAGGATCTTGGCATGTTCTCCCCAGTGTGTCTCCGTGTCCTCCCTGAGGCGCTACAGCCTTACAGGGCACCCTGCCACAGGAAAGGATTAATATTAATTCCTTCCAAATTACTCAGAGATTCAATTATGCAAGATAATGCAAATACAGTCTTTCAGGTCTGTTTTACTTCCTACACACACACACACACACACACACACACAAAAGACGAAAGGAAAAAAAAATGTGCCAACTGGAGCAGCATTGTCTGACACAGCTATTTTCCCCTTCCTACTTATGTGCTCCTCTAGTGAACTGGCTTCCTCTCTGTGTCGGTGAAAAATCAGGGTGTAAGGGTAATGACATCTGGGAGACGTCGCCGCGGCTAATGTATAATACAACCAAAACTTTGCCATCAAATGCAGCCTCGGAATCAAAAGCTCCGTCATCACTCACTGCTGCGCACAAAGGTTCGCCTAGCTGAAACGGCAGCCTCCGGGGAAGCATCACAGGGGCCATTAGATGGGAAAAAAAGGAGGTCTTCAAACTCCATTTAGAGGCTCATGTAGCTGATGTTTTGGTTTGCTTTTTCTGAAGCCACAGGGGTCTGCGCTAGTTGGGCTGGCATGCCCTCAAATGCTTCACACTGGCAGTTAATCACTTAGATCTCGGCTACAAATTCAGCCAGGCCAAGTGAGAAAAATACATATAAATATAAGAGAGAGAAAAAGGCCTTGAGAGCGAAAAGAAAGTGGTGGAGAGATGGTCAGTCAGACAGAAAGCAAGAGAGAGAGTGATGAAAAAGAGAGGGGTTTTTTTTTGCATATAATTAACAGTTTTAATTGGGATACCCCTCAATAAAAAGGCAATCGGCAAGATGTTACCTGCTTCACTGATATTTTCATTAGGCAAAGGCTCTGAGGACATATCAATGCCCAAACAACTCACCCTTTACCCAACACCTGTTTCCTCAAACTAGAGGGAAAACGACAAACGTTTCCTCTGTCGCTCTGCTATCTCACACTAAATCACAGGTAGCTGAAATGACTGACGGGCTTCACATCATCCAGGCTGACAGCGTGTAGCAGCATCTGCACCAAATGCATTTTTATCCTCTGGTTATTTGTCTGATTGATATAGCATCTCTGAACACTGACAGTCATAACAGTAATTAGGGCTATGTGGCTGCAGATTGCCACCAACTGAATAGGTGGCCCCTAAAAATGCAAAACAAAAAAAACAAAAAAAAACAAAACACGAAAGGTCCTCTCTAAATCAGTGTTTGTTTGTTTGTTTCAGCGTAGAAACGAGGAAAAAGGAAAAGCACCGTGCATAGCGTCCAAACCGACAGTGGGCACTTTTCCCATAAGCTTACATTGCGAAAGAAGCATCTGTAAAGCGCCGGCTAAATTTTTTTGAGCATCACAACCCTGACTAAATGACTAAATTCAATATTCGATGATATGATCCTGAAGTCCGATTCATTTGGAAACACTAGTAGAGCTGCACAATTTAAGCAATTTATCCCCATTCAAGTTAGCCGGCAACTACAGCAGAAATTAGCCGGCTCAGCACACCCGCTGTGGGCCGCACAACGTGGAAGATCTGGGTGATTGATACCCGCGGAAGTTGAGCTTTTTTTTGGCTCCATGTGGCACTGAGCAGCTTTTTTTTAGGAATGAACGTGGCTCCGCTGCCGAGACTGTATCCAGAGTTCCCTCGTCAGATCCATGCATGGAGGAGGACCTGCTCACTCTGTATAGAAGGGCTCGTTCTCAATTGTCATCTGTCAGCTTTGGAACGTTATACCGCAATCAAGTTAGCTTCTCGTCTTGCACTACATAGGAGAGCATTTCCCTCCTCTTTAATGAATCTTAAAGTAACACTTTGCAGCTTTTAACGTGATTCTGTAGAGACTTTGGGTTTTGTGGCTTAGGGCCAGCACCAACCCAAAGCATCAGTGGTAGGGTTTGAGACTCAACCTTGTTCTCCTGAAAGTGGCATTTTGCTGCTTTAGCAGAATGAAATGATGTACGGTCCTGGGAAGAAAATGAAATGTCTGAGAATCTTTTTTTATCTTCCATAAATCTCTGCCTGCACTTGTTATTGGTTGCATTAACCTGATCTCTCAGTCTAATCTCAGATCTCAGTCTAAAACATAAATAAAACAGAATGTGTGATTTGTGATTTGCTAATCCTGTTGGCGTACACTCACAAAAAAAAACAATACAAAGACAACATGGCTCATTCGGAATTTGACACCAGCAAAAATGTTTAAAATCGGGGTGACAAAAGGCTGGGAGAACACCTGTTTGGAACAATCCACAGGTAAACAGCAGCCATGTGGAAGTAAGAACGTGTTGAGGCTCGCGTGATTGTATGAAGGATATAACGAAATGGGCTCGTGGAAAAAAGCGTCGGGATTGCAATCTGTTTTTACACAGCGGGCAAACTTTTTGGAAATGTAAGTTGCAGTGTTTTTGGGCTCTTGATGCATTGGGACTGAAGGTCAGGATATGTGATTTCCCTGTGCTGCATTGATTTTCCCACTCTTTCTTACAAAATGTCATCTGGGAGTCTCTCAGCTTTATAGAGGCGCGCTGCTATATCACTGGAATGCCCCCTTAAAAGGAGTGGAAAGAAATGATCATTCACTGAAGAAAAACCTGGAACCGTGCTGTACCCTATCATCTTTTATCTACTGTGAAAAATACAAGTTTCAGATAAACATGGCGGGATGAATTGTAAGGCACGGGCAGGCAGCGTGGAGGGTGAGGGAACTAAACACACCCCGAGATAAGGTGATCTCAGATAAGGCACACTGAAGCTGCCCGATTCGAGTCGGAGCGACCGTGGCTCCTTGTAGAACGTCAACAACCCCTTTCTGTCGCCAGAGAAGCCAAAAGAAGCGGTCCAAATATTGGTGGCACGCAAACACGCCGCATACATTAGCTTGGCAGCGGTTCTGGTGCACACAGCAGGGGGGTTGGGTGGGGAGGGGTCTTTACTGTCTCACTAATTGATCTTCTCCTCCGTTCCTTCTCTGTTTCATTCTCTCTCTCTCCCTCTCCCTCGGTCTTATGAATTCAGGACGCCTGAGCACAGATGCTGCGAATGAGCCGGCGTCCCCGAGCTCCTCATAACGTTCTTACAACCCAACCCACACTCTAGCCTGCTTTCACAGCAGCCCGCCTCAGAGTCAGCCGTGTAGCATAAGAAAAAGGAAATGCAAAAAAAAAAAAAAAACACCAAAGAAAATCTGAGCAATTTTTTTATCCGGCTGCTGATTTGTGAAAGTGTATTCTGAAGGGAGGGAGGCTGTGCTGTGGGGGATTTCCCGGAAAATGTATGCAGAAAGCCTATATGTGTTTATGCAGAATCAAATGTGTATACATGTCAGTGATTTGTGCCCCGTCTCGAAACATCGAAACATAACAATCCGTTCGCAGTTGGAGCTTGCGAGTGAAGGAGCCTGCGCTGATGACGTCCTTCTCTAATGAACAACCTCCTGTCCACCTCATGCACACACACACACACACACAAACACACACACTGCTTCCAGCCATAACACAGACGCACAGATGGACAAACATAAGCGCAAACATGCAAACAGCAACTCGGCCGACCCCACACAACAATCATCTGCCTCCACCCTGCCGCCACACACACAGAATGAAGGCTGACTGGGGCCGGAGGTGGAGAGTAGCAAAAGGCAGGAGCAGCGTGGGGTAGTAATACTACCACTCTGCTCTGCTCCTCATCTGGCTCGCCTGTGGACAAAGCCCATCCGTTAGAGTGCAGGTCACGCACACCCAGGAATACAGATGGGCTGGTGAGTCTTTCTGCACTGCCACTCAGTGATTTAAGGGGCGAGATTAAACAAGAGAGGCTGCCTGCAAGTGCACCAGCAGAAGGGAACGTGCGCCGGCCTTTGTTTTCTTACTATGTGTGGCGACGCGATTACACACTCGACGCGGCGCACGTGTACCTGCTGTCCACCGCTTCTGTTTGTGAGGTGCTTGGCGGCCCGACGCGTACTTTTTAGACGCCTGGCTGATTGTGTGTATACCTGCGAATGTGTATACATGTGTGTGCAAACAAGACGCCGGTGAAAGCATCCATTCAGGCCGCAGAGCACACTGTGCTGTGGCAGCAGAACAGGACAGCAAACTGTTTGTATAAACGCTTTGCCGTGAAAGCATAAGTAATCTTCGGATTGTGGCGTGGTCAAGAGCAAAGTTCCTCATTGAGCTGGCAGAGTGACTCTCAAGGTTGGTCGTAGGTTCTCCTGCAGTTCCGAGATAATATGCTGAGCTCGGCTTCACTGTTTACCCCCCTGACTTAATCTGTGTTGACACACAAATTGAAGAGCAGGAGTTGGAGGGAAAAGAGTTGCTTTTGGGTTGAACAGCAGCCGGGATGAAATGTACAATCATTTAAGCACTGGTGGTAAGTACAAAGCTACTTGATCTTGAGTACAAGTGTCTCCTCATACTACTTTATTCTGATTGTCAAAAGTAGCAGCAACCAACAATTGATCAGACGGATCGCCTGATAGAGCGACATGTTGATGAAGGTTCTCAGTCATACAGGTCATGGTAAACCCGGGTGCTGCGTCGTAGGCAACCGGACGCGTTTCAGTTCCTTGAAGCCGCCTCACCTCTCATCCAAGAGGCTTCTTCAGTTCAAACTGGAGGGGAGTTGCAGGCTTTTAAACTCTGTGTGGGAGTGTCCTTACAGAGTCGTTAAGGACACGTGTGAGCTCTGAGTTTCGGAGTCGTTAGGGCCACTTGTGGGTCGTTGACCCAACCGGCCTTCGTGTGGGTTGCTGAGTCTAGGTGAGCCCAGGTGTGAATGGTTGTTAAACTGTCTGAGGAGGGATTACTGCATTGTAGGTGAGTGATAAGACGTGTTGCAGGCCACCTCCTCTGTTCAAAGACTGTTGTTCCAGTTTGACATAGCTGGATTTTTTTTTACTCCCCTTTCATATTTGTGTTTCACTGGAGCTACATTGCTAATTGTTAATTATTAAATCTTATCAGTTAGCCGCATTGCTGCTCTGAACATCTGCAAACGTTCACCATTTCGACTTGTTTGATTAACACGTGTAAAGTACTTAAGTGTGCATCTTGTTAGATTCATTTTTATGAAAGGCTCAGTAATTTCCTGAGAACAATTTTATAAATATTTACTGTACCTCATTAACAGCCAGTGGGCTTGGGGTTAATGCGACATTTGTCATTATGCAGTTGTAATTGTTAACAGCAGTCACACCAACTTTCCAATTTTTGTCATGACAGGGAAACTCAGACTTTTCTGAAAGCTCTAGTATCTGAGTTACATCCGCTGTAGTCACTACTCCAGTGTGATTGCCCCGAATTCCGTTGATGATGCCAGTGCGCGCTTTTTTAAAATCTCAATCAACAACTGTGCAGTCACAAGGCTCTGCTGCTGTGAAATGAAAGCTCTCATTACACTGACCTCTACGGTGGCCCTGAGGCTCAAAACAAAGCATTTCAGAAAAGACATTTTCAAAAGAAACCCATTTTCCAAAAAGCAAAGTTTCCGAAAAGACGTTTCAGCATTTCACAAAACCTGACAACATTTCAGATAACGCACAGACATTTCAGATTAGGGTAAAGGTTGGACAACACCTATTGTACATTATAGTATAGCATAGTATAGTTTCCTGCCAGAGAGAGTCTTACGTCGAGGTAAAGCGGTGAAAATATTCTAATTATAGCGCAACTGATATTGACTGTTGTAGGCAGGCCTTTTTTTTTTTTTTTAAGGTGTACACTATATGTTGTGCTGCGGCAGTGCATTACTCAGCTTCCTACACTCCTGCTACTTCTCCAAACTGAGGGCGTGCTGACCACGTATACTGTAGGTGATGCACTGACTACAGATCAGCGCTTCATGCAGCTACAGAAACCATCTCTCTAAATGTTCCTGTTGAACCCTGAAAGCACGCTTTATAGAATTAAGACTGAGAGAAGTAGAAACAGGAAATTATATTGAACTCATGGAATAAGATCACAGCCAAGAGGTGTGGTCGCCCTTACCCATACTCTGAAATGTAGTTTTTTTATTAATTTTTTTAATGTGTATTGTTTTGTGAAATGTCGTGTCATCACCCTCAGGGCAGCTGCAGCAACAGGAGAATTTCCCATCTTCCCTTTTCATCCGACAGGATGATGCAGCATTAGAGGAGAAGGTAGAAATCATGTTTTTTTTTTCATATAAATGTTGTCAAGACAGACAAACACAATGCTCACTTTGGGCTTCTTGACAATGTGAAAAATGTGTTCATTGTCAGACATATCCCTTTTACATTCTGCTGACGTCAGTAACAGATCCAGCACTCTTAAAAACTAAAAAAAAGCCAGCTTTTCTCGACGCCCAAACCTAATCCCTCATCTTCTAATGGGGACGATAAGAGTAGGTGTGTCGTTGGAAGATTCACATCTGTTAAACACAACTCAGAAAAATGCAGTGATATGAATAAAAACGTCCCTGAAAGCAGAAGATTCAGATCGGAGGCGTCTTATTCTTTTTCCCCCCATCTTCACCCACATAGCTGTCATGAGAGGCACTCAGAGCTCGGCAGATGTAAGAGATGGATGGTTTCATATGTTGGCACACGGGCAGTAAAAATGTCCCCGTCGTTTGACAGCTTGATTTAGATATACGGAATACCGGGGGTTGATGGTCAGCAAACTAAATATCAAGTCTCCGCCAACAATCTCTGGTGTGCGCGCGTGTGTGTGCGTGTGTGTGTGTGGCGGTGAGACGAGAGCGTTTATCTCTCAGAAGACAGCAGGGTTCTTACAGCTTTAGGGGAAATCAGTAGGCAACACCACTGATGAGAAGATACTTGTGTGTGTGTGCGTGTACAAAAACGTGTGGGAGTGTGCGCTTCACTTTCAGCCGTTCAGGCGCCTTGGTCAGAGGCTGAGTGCTCACACCACCTAGTGGCATTCGGGCCTTGTATCAGTCACCCCTTCAGACAAAACAGCGGGAATATGAAAAGAAAAAACAATATGTGCACCTGCAGAACAAACCTATTCAATCTTTCCATTCGCATTAAGGCAAAACGCACGAGACAGAACATCAGATGGAGCCACGTGGAGTCAAACGCATCATTCTTGCCCCCCGAGCATGTCTCGTAATAAATAACGCCACGGGGAAACGAGGAAGACAACAGGTTATGAAAAAGAAAAAACAACAACAACAAGGGCGCAGGGGAGAGGTGGCAAGGCTGAGATGACAAACGACTCGAGCCAGGGAAAAATTGGCGGGCAGAGGGGGAGATGAAAGGATGAACGCGAGGGGAAGCTGCGAAATTCTGTTGCCTTTCTCCCCGCTCCTTTAGGCTCTACAGCTTCACTGAGAGGCTTTTGATTGACAGCCGGGCAGCGTTAATCCCCCTGCGCTCTGCATCCTTTTTCCTCCCTCTGCCCTCCCTCGCAATCTCTCCCGGTGGAGGACATCCTACCAATCATGTTAACATATAGAAAAACGTTGCGTTATTCCTCCTCCTGTTTACTCTCAGCCACTTTCCTCGCCACTGATCATCACAGGGGCGATGCTCTCTGGTGCTGCCTTTGACTTCCCGCGACTAAAGCACTGTCATGTATAATGTATAGATGCAGATGAAAGGCAGAGGTGTCTGTCATCTACATGCGAGATTCCCTGCTCTTTGGAATTTAAATCTGCACTACCACACCTCCACAGTGTAATCGCACATTTGCATGTTGTGCAACAAGCCACAAAAAGCATAATTACATGTTATTTGTACACGGTTTACCAAACACACTGCCCCGTCTTTCAGATTTCAAAGCCCGCATTCGGTGCCCCAGTTGTTGTATCATGGTTGACACAGCTGTCGCCTCCATGAAATCCACGTTGCCAGATAGTGTTTTCACGACATTCCCCAGGCTCCCCCGAGCTATTTGTAAGTTTGACTCTCGGCTAGCCACTGCAACAAGAATCTTTTGTTTCCATTATGCAGCAGTCAGTCAAGCTGAGGGGCCGTGTCCACAAACTGTCACCGCTGAGTGCTGTTAAGTATACCGACCACGCTTTAGAATCACACTCCATCCCAGTGAGTTCGTCAGGGGGAGACATCTCTCAACACACACACACACACACACACACACACACACACACACACACACACACACACACACACACACACACACACACACACACACACACACACACACACACACACACACACACACACACACACACACACACACACACACACACACACACACACACACACACACAGGGCAACAGGCACAGAGACAAGCTAGAATACAAAGTTGAGCATTCAGGGACCGCCACACACATGAATACCAAAACGAAACATCACTTCTGTTTGGTAAAGTGTTTACCTCCCGCAGCTCAAGTGCATGACAACGTTCAAAGAAAGAAAGAAAACACATAGGGAGTGTACTGAAAGTAGCAACCTTTTTTTTTTTCTTTTTGGAGATACAACTATTTACATGTAACCAAAGACAATGTCCTTGAAACGGGTACAAACATTTTTTTTTTTTATCTTCTTCCTGCGATTTCTTTTTCGTTTTTCCAAATGACAACTCAGAAATATTGTATAAAATAAAAATATAAGCTTCAGGGAAAAAAGTAGTCTAAGCATTTTTAAATGTCCATTAACCGCTATGTACAGGAGTATTTACATTCTAAAATTCCATTCAGACCAGAATTTTTGCAAAGTAATTAACAGTAAACACAGTTGCAGTCTTGTTCACTGCAGCCCTACAAACCAGATAAAAACTAATCTGCTTATACAGGTATGGCTGTCATTCAAATCAGTGATCGTACATGTGAGCAGTACAAGGCGGAGGCGAAAAGTTCATGTGCATCATTACGGGTAAAAATGACACCACGGAAGAATAAATAAATGGGAGCTTAATGCATGATGTCCGATGCAGAAACACCATGAAACAAGGAGTAAAAACATGAAACTACATGTGGCTGGACATGCAGACGACATGACGCCATCAGGGGAAACCCCAACGTCCATCAACGGGGGCGTAAACATTACACCTCCAATTTAATTACGCTTTGAAGACATTTTTTTGCGAGTGTAAGCCGCAGCCATAATTCAAATTACAATCTGTACTGTCCAGCCACCGAGCTGTGTCACATGGGATATCTTTCAATGAAACATGATGTTTTACTTTAGACGCAAGTGGCATCTCACTTGGTAAAAGACTTTGCATTTACAAAAAGGAGGACAAAGCATTAAATTAAATAAAAACAAAATTAAACTTCATTACAATTTCAAAAAGGAAGCACAAGCAACAGTTTCTTTGAGTTATTCATCACATCTGTTATACCAGTGAGGTTAAATGCATACTGCAGATTCATTCTGTTCATTTAATTAAAATTTTAAATAATCTAAACAAACTAAATGTGACCAAATTGATAATGGGTGAGAAGGAAATCCAAAATGTATAATGACGTGTAATTTCCAAGTTCCATTATCAGTCAAATAAAATTACATCCGATCAAAGTCGGCCTGTCGCGCAGTCCTGATTTCTTTAAAAAGCAATTAATAATTCAGATTAAAAAAAAAAAAAAAATGCCCTCAAGGAAAAAAGACAACGAATCTAAAAACGCCTAAGAACAGTTTACTAAAACAATAACAGAAAACTCAAAAGCTAAAAATATGCTCTTTCCCTTAAACATTCAAGCCAACTGCAAACATGTAACTAAATGGATGTATGCGTTCAAAAAAAATCTTTTCACACAAGTTTACACATAGAGACGTCATTCTAACATCCATGAAAATTATGTTTTTTTTCATGCTAACCAATGATTTCACCCTTGGCTCTGATGTGGATGAGTAGAGATTAAAATGTAATGATCCGTAAAATTTGATTCAGGAGGTTTCACGCTTCAACTAGGCGGCCAGGAGTCGAGACTAGACGGGACAGGAGACTCCACTTCAGTGGCCTGCTGCTGTCCATCTTCATATGCGACATTCCACTGAGTATTTTGAAAGTTTAGCCTCTGCCCAGTTCCCCGTTACCTGAGGAGGGATCTCGATCTGACTCCGAGTGTGGCGTTAGTTGAGTGGAACTGAAGGAAATGTCCGTCAGCTAGCAGGGCTTTGGTTCAGGCTGTGCTCCAGAAAGGGAGTGAAACTTTCATATATTTGTGTGTTCACACATCAGCATACGGCTTAATTGTTGAAATTCAGAATGATCACGGCATCAGGTGATCTGGTGAAGTTAAGGGAATGCTCTGCCGAGTCTCCAATGACCCCATGTGGCTCCTGTTCGGAGGGGGCCCACACCAGAGTAGCCTGGGATCCCTTTAATGTGCAGAGTGTGAGTCCAGAGTCTGGCTGTCTGTTAACAGTGTTCCAGGTAGTCGATGACCCGCGAGATGGACTTCTGTCCTGTGGTGCCCATGGCACACTGTGTGAGACAGAATGAGGAAAACAAGAGTGTGAGGGCGCTAACATGTACAACAATACCATCCCGCTTCTGCACAGAGGATGTTTGAGCTCCTGTTCACTTGAAAGGGATATTTATGAAACAGATGGTTCCAGTCTTCAGTTCTGACAGGATGAGTCACATTCAAAAGCTGCTGCAAAATCCACATCTGTGTCTGTGTAAACGTCCTGTTTAATATTAATGCTTAAATTGTTTTCAAATTACCATTCACATCGCAACTCCAATTACGCTGCGTAGATACACAAGAAGCATATTTAATTGATAACAACCTATTGATCACAGTACAATATTTTATAAAAGCTAAGTGCCACTAGAGGCTGTGCAAGTGATATCCGACCGGCTGAAAAGCTGTTGAGAGATATTTGGAATGAGCTTCAATCATATATTCGTCTTTTCAGCCTCAAGCTCTGCGTTAATGAAGTAAACAGAAATAAAAGCTTCAATTTTCATCCAAATCCTGGTACTTTTCTCAGAAAGGAGCCAAAGGATAGAGCAGAAGGAGTGCCGATTATATTTGAAACTGAAGGGAAATGTACTTATAAAAACTGGCTGGCAAAAAGATTTATTTGATCCAGGTCATAACACTGGCTTTTGCTCATTGGGTCTAATTAACAGGCTTTTTGCAAATTCAATGCAATTTGCCAGGAGCTAAGGATAAAATCAAGATTTTTAAGTGTTTACTATAATACCTCTGATCCAAGTATTCTCAGTTTTTTATCGAAAAATCTAATCATATTGGTATCATTTTTCAAATCGTCATAGAAACAACAGCATCTACAATGCTGATGACAGGAGGTCAGGAGGATGACAGGAGGTTCATCCTGACAGTCGTACTCACAGTGAGGTTCATGAAACTCAAGAACTTCTTCAGCATTTCTGTCATGATGGAGAAATCCCCTTTAGGTAGATGCTCTCTCACAGTAGTCACATTTATCTGAGTGGGAAAGAAACGTGGGTGAGCAACGACATGATTATCTGCGCGTGGGAAAAAGAATCTCCAACACATTGCGGATGTGTAGGTCTCATCTTCTTACCTGGCTGCCCTGGCAGAGACAGCCCAGCAGCAGAGCAGTGTAGGAGGCAACAATGCTGTCTTCCATATGCTTTCCTGCATGCTGCAAAGCTACAGCAAACACAAAAGGAGAAAGAAAAAGATTGGTACAATCACAGACACGCAAACTGCCTCGTCTCCGCTTACATACCCAAAAGGCTGCACTGTGGCTACTACGTTCTGTTTAAGTCAGAAATGGACACATTGTTTTACTTGTTGGGAGGTGAAAAAAACACAAGTATAAGAAGTATTATTTTTTTTACATTTCTAGCTTGTGATTCAACCATCTGAACAAAAAAAAAAGCACTGCAGTGCATGAGTTGTTTACTGTGAGTGACAGGACAAACACATAAGCTGTTAGCACTACGTTGTAGATTTGACCTATTGCTAACAGCTTGTGCCGGCGGATTTTTACAGATGCAAGTGTCATTGTAACAAAGTCAGTAGGTGCATCGGAGTAATGTACAACACAGCAAAGAACAGCTAAGTATTCTGCCAGTCACACAAAATCATGTAGCTTTATTTGGGGCACAGCTAACGATCATTTTCAGTATAGATTAACCTGCCAATTTCATGTTCTCGATTAACTGACTTGTAAAATATCAGAATGTGGAGAAAAATGTCTGGAACTTTGCTTCAAAAACTACAAGGAAGTGATCAAAATAGTGATCAGCTTTAGTGGGTATACATATTGTTTAGAGGCTTTGTGATCCAGTATTTAACTGCAGTTATGAACAAACCCGACCTTGCTCCAAGTCACATGTTTTTCTTACCCCAATTTTAAAGTAACATTATGTAGAAATTGGCATTTTGTGCGATTTGACGCCCCCCACAGTTTACCGTGTGCAGGACCACTATCATTAATCCCAATCCCAGGTCTGTAACAGTTTGTCAGATGTAATGCAGGTGCTAACTACAAAGAAAACTCATTATGCCACAATGTTATGTGTTGAAAACTTGTATGCAGAAGTAAAGTGATGGGGGGGTTTGAGTGCCTGAGACTTACTCTATATCATCACACTTTCCCATCAACATTATTTTGAAGCTGTTATTTCTAAGGTAAAAATGTTACATGTTGCTTTAATTACTCAAACGCAAAGAGGCTTTTGAACCTGGCAGTAATCACTCCAGCAGCACGAATCACATCCATTTAGATTGTGATTTTAGCCAAAGCTAAAAACAGCTCCACTTGCTTGCACACAAGTGTCTACCTTTATTTAGGTCCAACTCTTCATCCTCCTCCTCCTTCTTCTCGCTCTCTTTATTCTCAGTCTGGCTGTCGTTGTTTTCGGCTGCCACCCACTGGATCTCTCCCGACGTCTCCTGCCACTCTCCACTTTGGTCCAGTGCCGGCTTGGGCGCCTCGCTGATGAGGTCGTCTGTCTTAGCCTCAGCCAGGATGGCAGCAGCCTCCCTCTCCAGGAAGAGCTAGGATTCAGAGAGAAAATAAACACTTGTGAGCTCCAAACACAGCATATTTTAAATAATTCAAAGGGAATCAAGGAGCAGTAGCTAAGCGTGAAAGCAAGGGGTATTTCTTCGTGGCAAGGTCAGAAGGCAACTGGGTATACAATAACTCTGCAAAAAACCTTCAAGTCCTGAACGTGAAAGGTTATTTTGAAGTTGATTACTAATTTATCCTCAAAGGTTCTGTTCAGGCTTTCAGGAAACGCTAATGAGTAAGTGGGGCAAGGATTTTGGTGAAAGTACTATCAATAATGAAGCAAAATATTCATAAGATGACATTTTTATCTTGAAATTCTAGTTAATCCATCGATTTACACACGCGTATTACTTAGTACTCACGCTTGTAAAATGTGTGCAAGCTTAGTGTAATGTGGCACACGGGATGTTTGAAATGATGATACAGCAATACACCATCATCCATATTCAAAGCTCCAGGGTGATGTTTCAACTGTCTCCCTATGAAAAGAGGTGAATCACTAGTTCACCTGTTCATGCAATACAAAGTCTTATTTGAAGCGTGAAAACATTGATTTTTCCTCATGAGTGGTCCTCACAAACTGTTTCTGCTCACATCCTTACTTCGAAACACTCCTGTAAGCCAAGACAAAAAAAGGACTCCACGATGACAGCTGAAATATTTATTAATGAGTCCTGGCACGGTTCCTACCTGCACCAGGGCAGCCAAAGCACCGGAGGACGTGGGCTTGTCAGCTCCGTCTCCCTGAATCTCAGCTGTGCTTGGCGGTGCCATTGCTGACGATGCAGCTGTGTCAGATTGTGTTGGGTCAGCAGGCTGCATCAGGCTGTCTTCCAGACAGGTGTCGTCTACCTTGTACTCCATGTCCACCAGACAATGGCGGTTTCTGGAGCTGTACTCCACAAGGTTAATTAGCAGACCCAGACCCTGGTACACAGGATATAAAAATAAGACACGCGTACAGACATATACATCATATTTACAATTAAGGGGTGTTGTTTCGTCTTGTTCAAGGGCCCCTTACCAGTACTCGCACGTCAAAGCGCTGCTCCTGGGGGATGTAGCGGGGAACTCGAAGGACGCAATTCAGAGCAGTTCCTATTAGTTGCTCCTGTTCGCCTGTCTTGGTGCTTCCCCACTCTGCAGACAAACATAACATCATAATTAACCTACATTCAAACTAGTCAAAGCATTTCCCTGCTGACAACCTGTCCTGAAAATAACATTTCATGGTGAACTCTATATTCCAGCTAAGCCTGAGTGAAGTCAATGAGCACATTAATAACTGTATTTTCAAATACTGATACTGACTATACGTCACAATTTTACAAAAGCATGCAATATGAGATAAAAAAGAATTTTTCATCCAGTGAACTCTACTTCGTTATTATGCATTACAACAGACAAGCAGTAAGCAATTACACTGAATTTATGTTCAGCTCTTAGGATGCATAAATGCAAGATTAAGGTACAAAGGCAAAGCAAAAAAGTACCATTGTCATGGGTAAGGTTCAGTAGCACTCCTATGACGGCCCTCATGCAGTCTTCCACTGCTTTGCCCACGTTACTGAAGCTGCAGTGGGGCAGCGCTGCACCCGACGATGACAGGGAGCTGTTGTTCAGCGCCCTGCTGTACCTCCGGATCATATCCTCACAGTATCGCAAAGCTCTGAAGAAAGTAAGAAAAAACAAAACGATAATGTTTACAGCAATGAGTTTTTTTTTTCTTTAAGGAAACAACAAGAGGCAAAGTAGAAGTGGAGCAGGAGATTTATAAAAACAGATATTATGTCTCTATCAAACACAAACATTACGCTTAATCAGGTCCAGATTTTCAGACAATACCAACACACACAAATCTTTGTTGGCTCCGATGCTCAAAATTATGGTATTTAGGGAGCTAAGTAACGTTTGTGTCTATTACTTTAGGATCTGGGCTCTACTAATTACGTTTTTGCTTGTGAAGATTACATTAAGATTACAGAAGATTTACATCAACAGACATGCAAGTGAAAGAGCCATTATACCCCTGAGGACACGCTTAAATATGATGGGTACAATGTTGTAACAAACCGTATTACAGGTAAACTGAGTGAACTGTTGTTATAATAGTCAGTGCCACAGTTTGTGTCTAGTCAATAATGGCTCCAAGCTGTGTCTGGTGCTCACCTGGCAGAGGAGACAATAAGTTGTGAGTCTTTGTAGGCAATCAAATAACCCTGGTTTTCTGGGTTCTGCACAGTCACCTGTTGGCAGAAGATGAAAGAGAAACAAAATCAATAGAGAGGAAAGTACACCGAGAGGCTCAAAGTCATCAAGAAACAGAAAATGAGGGGAGACACTTCGGACTTTGATCATTGACATTTTGTGTGAGATAGTTGATAAGAAACAGTGTTTTAAACAAAGCCTTTCACTAGGTAACACTAAAGGTTACCATCCAATTGGCAGTTGTCAGCGATGAATTACTTGACAGAGCAGTACTTACACTTTCAAGCACTCTCAGACACCTCTCAGCCCCCCATAAAGATGCTACAAGGTTCTCCTTGTCGTCCTCTTGGCTCAGGTTCTGCACACACTCTTTAACTGTGGCAACACAACACACACAAGGCACATGACTATTACACATCCTGAAAGGTGCACGTGAGTCCAAAGCTGTGAAACTTGCTGTGAGAAGCACCTTTGAAAATACATACACACAATTAAGTAGACTTTAAACTGCCCACCCATCTATCACCAAATATGGACGTACCTTTGTCTACAATGTGATCCAAACCTCCCAGTAGTCGCAGTTCTTCTTTGAACCAATCCCCGGCTCTTTTGGAGGTTAGTGAGAGCAGTGTCTCCATGGCAAGGTGACCCGTCTACAACGGAAAGAAGAACATGTCAAATCTGCAACAAACTGCAAGTATCTTTCCAACGATTTGCATGCATAGTTGATACCTGTATTACAAGTTGACTATTTTCATAAATATTACATGTACAAAAAATACAAGCTGGTATATACAATAAAAGTAGGAATATAAAGCACTACATTTGAATAGAGCCATAACTTCAACACAAAGCAATGAATGCTTTTATTGGACCAAATACTTTTTGACTAAAACATCAGTGCAGTGCAACAGAGTAACCTTCCCTAGGAACACCATTAATTCTTCATATCAACTTAAAAATAAAAACTGCGATGTTCAAGGAACTCATTCAAACCGAAAACCATCGTTTACAGATAACACAATAATCTTCGACAAACAGGTGCTCAGTAAATTCTTCAATACAAATCTAAGTGAAGGGTAAAAGAGAGTGAAGTGCATTAAAACCCAATTAGACTGACATTTTATGCTCAATTTGACAAATAAGGCTTTTACTAAAAGCCTTTCCAATTAAGTTTAACTAAAGAATCGATGCTGTTTAACTTAAGGGAAGAACAATCATTAAAAAAAAAAAAAAAACATGAGAAGTTTGGTCGCTTGTTTAAAAAGGTACACCCATAAGTGAAACTTGATTCTTTCATCAAAAAAGTACAACCCACCGTGATGTTCTCCAAGTCGAGGTGCTTGTTGTGTACAGTTTCGCACAGCTTTCTTATTTTCTCCTTGACTTTTTCCACCTCCTTTGCGGTGAGCTGATCCTGGTGCGCCGAGTAGTCCTGGTCCAGCTCCAGCAGCTTGATCATCAGCTCCAGGCAGGCCCTGTCCAGGTCCATGTTCAGACGGTCCCGACTCAGAATGTACATCAAGGCAGCCGTGCAGAGAGCAAGGTTCTGATGGAACAACAGAGACTGGCTTTTACAAAGACGTGTAGGTGGTGTTGAGTATACAGAGATGAGACCAGCGTGAAAATTTTGTTAACCTGCCCACTACCACTACTGCCTTCGCCAAGTTAAGAGGATTTAGCCTGGAGGGTAACAAACAGTGCCTGTACAACCAAGGAAAGTACTGCTTACTGTAAAAGGTTACACTTCAGTGATGACTGAAGCTGTGCTTAACGCCTCAAGGATTCGACCAGAATGTAATAATTAAATTAAATATTGACTTTTGAGTAAGCGCAGGCATTTAGAAATCAAACATCCTCTACATTCACAAATACTGCGGAGGTGTTGAACAAGTCATTAAAACAAATATCACCCTCTTTAGACTACATTTGGCATTTCGAGTTTCTGTAAAGCTGCTCTGCACTACTATTGGTGGCTACTCCAGGTTAGTAAAAATACAGAGACAAAAAATAAATGAACAGACTGAAACTGCAGGTCTGCATGTCTGAAAAAAGTATATTAAGTCAGGATATTGCAGTGCAAACCTTACACTTCAGCGTATAATAAGCAATAACTTGGGTATTCGAAAAATATAAAACCAATAGACAATTCTCTTCTTGTGGTTAGTTACAGAAATAAGTGTATTTGTAGACGTCAAGTGATATGAGAATGTCAATTTCGAACCTAGTTTAGTTTAGTCTAGTTTAACCTTGCTGTAACTTTATTGCAGTCTAAGTGCCCCTGCACTTTTGTTACTTTTGAGTCATTCGTTACTTAAGAAAAAGCAGCTAGGGTTCATGATTAAAACTACTATAAAAAAAACACCTTGCTCCCAACCTTCTGAATGCAACTTTGTAACATCTCCACCTAGGACAAAATAAGCAACAAAAAGCAGCAATTTCTCAGAAGTGGCGAGAAAATAAAGAGGATTTCACTGACCGGATGTTGAGGAGCATCACTGAGGATTTTGAAGACCTGCGCCACTTTCCCCCTGGCCCGCAGGTGCATCCTGAAACTAGGCATGGCACACCGTGTGGCCAAGCTAATTATACTGGAGCAGTGAGAAAGAGAAAGAAAGAATTACTGAAATGTTCAATCAAATATTTATCAGTCCTGTGTTTAAAACTATGAATAATGAGAGAAAATGTGGCACAGTCAACTTCCAAATCAGTGTCACCATTTGTGATAGCCATCTGCGACATGATGTTTTGAATCTCTACTCTTCTACTCTTTCTACTTTTCACCCCCAACATTTTGCAAGTGTCAAGACTGGAAAAACTACTGACAAAGAAAAAGCAGGCTGGACTCCCTGCAGCTCTCTCTAAAGTCAAGGTAGTTTCTTTTGAGTGGATTCCATTTTCACAACAGAATGCATAATGCTTTATCAGACAACAGAAAACACATGGTTATCTGGGCATCTTAACCCAACAGAAGGAGAAGGAAATGGAAGTAAGACACAGAAAGGGAAAGTACACAAGCAGTTTCTAAAGGGCTTATAATTTTGAAAATTAAAATCACAAGAATACTAAAGTGGATGATTATTCACAGAGAAATGATTGTCACTGTCAGTCAGCATTTCACCAGACAAAAAAATAATCCTTTTTGCATTCTCTGTGGTCTCTTTAAATACATTCACTTTGTATCTCTACCTGCTGTTCTCTGTTAATAGTATTACTTAAAGGATTGTTGCATTGCTTCAAATAAAAGCAGCTATTGCTCTGATTGATTTATGAATGAGCAACTGCTAAATTAACATAAATAAATGTTGGGCGACAGGTTCTTTTACCATTCAACCAACCTAGTGACGTACAGCCAGCACTACAAATGTACCACTACAAAAGAAATCTCTGCAAGACTCAGAGCCGCACTGTCGGATGCCGCAAAAAGGCAGCACTAAGTGTTTTTCTCCACTTACCTAAGGCATCTTGTGTTGAGTGGCTGGCTGCTCTTCAGTCCAGTCTCCAGATACTCAAAATCATCCGTGAACTCTTGATTCTCTCCGAACTCCACCACGTCATTGAAGTGCTTCACATGCTGCACCACTGTGTACAGCTGGTGGAAGGGGAACAGGGTTAATTAGAGCTAATTGGAAAGCAGTGCATCTGTCCAGGCGCACAATCAGCTCACACAAACACAGAGAACTGTGCTCATTGTTAAATTCCTCTATATTGGTTCCATTAGCAGCAATAGCTGACTGTGCTAATACCCCTCATCAATAAATGCACAGCATGTGGAGTAAGGGCCTGATCAGCAGTTGACTGTATGTTTCCCACCATCAACAGTCATGCTGTGTATGCACTCAGCATGACACAGGAGGGAGGACCTGGGTTTAAGATGACACCAGTGTGTAGTGAGAGCTTAACTGAAGCAATTTTTCCTCAGGGGATCTGTGGCTAACAGGCTGATCTGGGGCCAGAAGGCCCATCTGTAAATGACACAAGCTGTTCGGGAGTTTAAATTAACAGCAACAGTCCTCATTGCTGCTGCCAACCCATGCTGGGGTTCAAATAAACAAAAGCTAGCTTGACATGCATCAGATGAACACCACCCCTTCTTGCTGCATCAAACGAGTCAAAGCAGCTTGGCTGGGTATGAAAAAGAGATTATTCTGTAGCAGCATGCAAGCAATTGTCATAAAAATTGAACAAAAACGAGCATTAGGCTACAATAGACAGTGCCTCATCTGCCCCCTGTTCCTCAGCAGACAGCTAAAAACAACTCCAGACTCACCTCTTTGTGCTCCTTCCTGCATTTGAGCGCTGTGACAATATCCTGGTTAAGTCGCGTGGGGAGGGTCTCTGACTTAATGACTTTGGGCGGCGGCGGAGGGGCTTTGAACAAGCCATCATCTTTATGGGAGTTGCTGTCCTTGCTACTGCTCGATAGAATGGCCTGAGGAAGGAAAGAGGCAGAGAAATGGGTCTCATACTAAAGTTACAAAATCTGTTTAATGACATGTCCACAAGATTTACCACAGCTGAACAGTCTGTTAAGCATACAAGTCTTTAATAAGCGTTGTTAACAGATGTCACATGAGGTAGAGTAAAGTTAAAACACAACTTTTAAACCCCAGTGGCCAGCCTCTGATTAGCCTGTCTATGAACAAACATTTAATTCCATGGGGGGGACAGAATATAAGTGCATGTGAACAGAAAGACTAATTGGAGCAATTAAACAAAGACCAGTAAACAATATCCTCTGTTGTGGACAGCAGGAAATGGGGAATTATGTAAACAAATGGTACTAGCTATTAGCATTCACTTTACATAATACCCTGTAATATTGTTTGCCTGCTCTGTGCGCCAAATTAATATGTACATTTCAAATGAGAACTGAATCAGCATCCACACCAATATCCAATCGGACAGCGATATCTTACCGGAGCAGTTTGAGATCGAGGCAGTGGTGGCACAGGGATCTCCTCAGGCTCAGGTTGGTTCCAGTGGCGTGCGTTGTACACAGCTTTAGCAGGGGACTGGAACCCAGTTAGAATATAAAGGAGGAAGGTAGAATCATTAACTCAATGTCATCAGTGCAGGAATACTTAGTCACCCAAAGCTCAAAGCACGGCCACCACAAAGAAAGATAGAAAGACTCCCATGTTAATCACCATAAAACTGTTGTAGCACAAAGGTTAAGCTACTGTTCTGAATTAGCACAACTGAACACATAAATATTGCATACTGCAATTATGATGATAGACTGAGACAACGGCAGCCTGAGTAGTAGGAGCACAATAGTCCCCAAGCAGCGCAAAACTGAAACTGAAAATGACACATTGTTCGACTCGATTATATATTGCAAAGACAATGTTCAGAGTTGTGTTGGTGATGTAGAAACAGTAAACACACAAAATTAAGAAGACAGAGCACAAATAACCCAAAGCCACTGCAAAACAGCATCTAGAAAAGCAGAGTCAATGTGGGCATTGCACAATCTGCATGAGCTGTTCAGATAAATATGGGCCTGAACTGGGTAACACTCAAACCCCCTTCATATTGGAAGACGATGTCGGGTGCGTGCAACTGATAAAAATGTAACCCATTCATGAGGTTGCTGTGACAAGTTAATCACTGGGGCATCACCATTCAGAGTTTCAAGTCTGGAACTGAACTTCTAGCACACATTACTGCAAAATCACAGAATCAGAACCAAATAAATGTAGGTTACAGTTGTTTTTCCCATCTCGTTTCTTAATTTTTTCCTGATCCTCTCCTCCTCTCCTATTATCTCAGTCAATTTTTAGTCAGGGAGGTTATTCTGTTATGCAAATATCATTTAAACTCAATAAGATTATAAGGAATGTGTTTCCAAAGCCAGGTAGTGTCAGACCTGGGAACCGGGCAGGTGTGATGATTAAAGTTATCCAGAGTGAGTGCAGGCAGAGATACACACAGAAAATGTCAGGCATGCTCAATTACCTTTTTAGGCCCACTGAAAATCTTTTTAAATCCACTGCCAACATCCTTTGATTTATCACTTGGTTTCCCTGAGCGCCCCTTCTGCCCCTCAGTGCCACAAGGACTGGAGTCATCAGCGAAGTCAAAAGCATCTGTTGCAGAAACCAGAGCACACGCATCAATATGTGAATGGATTGGACCGCTGTGGTTCAGATGACTTTGTCGCTCCAAGTTAAAGATCAGCTCACCTGTGTTGCTGCTGGCCTGACTGTCCTGAGAGTCACTGGTATGTGGGCTGTCCACACTGGAACTCAGAGCAGCTAAGGCTGCAGCTGCCTTCTTCGCCTTCTTCTCTTTGGCCTTAGGGCTCTCCTCGTCGCTGTCACTCTCACTCAGGTCATCAAAGCCAAAGTACTTGATCTTGTAGCTACTCTTGCCTGCCATGGCACCTTCTGGACCCTCCTCGCCCTCCTGGTCCTCTTTGTCAAAGCCAAAAAACTCTAGCTTGGTCTCAGTCTTGGTTTTCTTGGTCTTTGTCTGGGTGGGTCTGAACCTTGGAGGACACAGAGAGAGGAACCGTTTTTTTGTATTGTTGTTTATTTACTGAAACTGTAAAGAACTGGAGCATGACAAGAAAAACAAAAAGCAGCCACCGAACTAAACACGTAAAACAGAACAAGACTGAGAAGTATGCATTCAAACTATTGTGCAACTCAATTAGCAGGAAACTGTTTACCCGAAGACAACACAATCTTATTGTTTCAAAAAACACTGAAACATCATAAATAATACACCTATAATGGACCACAAACACTACACACACTTGTGGCAGTGTCTCCAAAGAGCTGATCTAAACAGTAAAACTGAAAATAAATCTCCTCTACTATCTAGCGTTCAAGTAAATTTAGACTGGGTGGGTGATGTGACACTGTATGCAATGATATTTACAGTCTTGCCTTGTTCCATCCTCTGTTAGATGAATGTCAAGTCCTGTGACTGAGACCTTTAGTCTGAAACTCAGAATTACAAATAAAAGCCTCGGTGTTGTTGAATAATTTGCTTAGCCTGCAAAGCTTTGTCTAATCTGTAAACAAGCTTTTACACGCCTGCAACATTTCAAACTCATCAACTTGAATGAAACAGCAAAGAAAGCGCACAAAAACGTTGCTTCAACTTTAAAACTATCATCAAGCAACCTAAACGTTGACTTTGGCAGCATGGAACTCCTCCAAGTGGAGAACATTGCTTAAAGTAAGAGCACTGCTCATGGACTCACTTTAATTATAATATTTTAACACCACTTTCCGTTTTACTTAATTGTCCAAATAATTAGACTGTATAAAGTAGCTACACCCTTTTCTTTCTGACATCTATATTAAGGCATACATGTATTATATAGTGCACATTTCACTCCTCTGTGTCTTAACAGATAGTCCAAATGGTGGAGTTTAGTTTCAAGACACTCAATTAGAAAGTTTGCGTGGCTATGCACACAACAAATTGTAGCAGATAAGTGATGTTCGCCATCTGTGGTTGTCTCATTTAAATATGTTCACAAGGGCTAAAAATATTAATACACTCACACAAAAATCAGAATGACTCACACATGACTCAAAAGTTATGAAAGCTCCTAAATATCATTTTTATCCAAATGTCAAAATGGGTTCGGATGATATTTTTGTTCACATCCCACACGGCCAGATTAGAAAGCCCGAGTGACGAAAGGAATTCGAAGACAACATTTTAGGGATATTCTCCACAACACAGACTGTTAAGACTTTTTACTCTCAGGAAACAGAAACAGAAAAAAAAAAAAAACTTACCTGGAAGGTTTGGGTGGGGGAGCGTCAGACTTTTTCTTCATCTGGCCTGCTTCTCCAAGGTCAGCGGGAGCAGCTGGGGTGACCAGTTCATCAATGCTCCGCTCAATTGAGTCCTGGATGGTGACGTTGCACACTGACAGACAGGAAGGGTGCAGAACCGTGTAGTCCCGTACCCTCCCACCACCCCTGCCTGCAGGCTTGGCTGCTGTTTTAGCATTGGCAGCAGTACTACATGCACTAGCAGAAAAGACACTGTTGGGTTTATCTTGGGCACTCGTTTCAGTGGGCTTGGTGCTGTCGTTTTCAGCAGGTTCAGGGGACATTTTGTTAGGCTTGCCAGGCCGCTGGTATTTCTTGCAGTTTGAAGCCCTTAGGGTAAATGGGGAAGGGGGGATGTTGTCCACTGGTTCTGGTGGAGGCTCCTGCTCTGCATTTTTCATCTCTTCTGATGGCAGTCCATCATGAAAGGAAGCAGTTTGGAAGTCTCTGCTACCACCTGGTGCATCAGTGGACAGTTTAAGCGAGGTGTCTACATTGGGAGAGGAGAAGCTGGAACTCTGGGATGCTGAGAAGGTCAGATCACCGGAGGGGACTGTGTTTGACAAAGTGGTCAAACTTGCAGGTTTTTGGTTGCTTACTGTTGTACTTTTAACCAGGGCTGGTTATTTTTAAGAATCTTCACTTCAGATGTTTGTTTGCCTATGAATGTAAAAGAAAATCACAGATGGTTACATAAAGCAGCTGACACTGTGTCACAAAATAGCTACTACACAGACACCATTAATACAATAATGTATCAACAGGTAGGCTACAAGATAATGAATTAACTGATGTAAGACAACCAGAGGCATATCTAAAAAGGACTATTCATGTTAATCAACTTTATGTACTAATAACTTACTTGTGAAATTAGCTGTTGAGCTTGCAGAGCCATGTGCAGAAGCCACAACTGTGGCTGTCCCACCACCCTGCACAACAGTCATCTTTGTCACTACGCCATCATTGACTTTGGGCTGGGACACGCTGTCAGAGGTTACAGTCTTGGACTCATCATCGCTGTCAAACCCAAAGGGATCTTCTTCACTGTCGCTGTCCTCAAGTCTAGGCCTCTTGGAAAGCTCAGAAACATCAGGTTTTAACAGAGGCCTTTTGCCCCCCAATTGAGCCTTGTAGGTGGTCTCCCCCCATTTGGTGGTCAGTGTGGGCTTTTTATTGGAGAAGACCTCTTCAAATTTCGAATTGGCCTCCCCTCCCTTGCGGTTGTATGTTTTACCGAATCTAGATGTCATGTTGGCTGCTTTCTGTTACATATTCCCTGTGAACAGAGGCAGAGCACATTCATCATTCCACTCAAACGTCAATATAACTGCACATCAGTCATCGCACATCTCAGCAGATGTCTGTATGAAATGTAACATTTAATGTAACGCAGCACTGCACCGCGTTCAAGAAGTGGCAACAGAGATTGTCGATTAGCTGGCAGGGTTGGGTTATTCAACTTGGAGTTAGCTCATAAGTCTTGTGTCAACTATTGGTTGCTAGCACACCAAGTTAGCATTGCTAACTCGCTAGCTCAAGCTGCAAAGCTTACAAATGACATTTTCGGACGAAACTGGGCGATGAGATAGGAGGCTTGAGCGATTTAGATAAACTTTAGTCAAACTTGGACTTAACACATTACCTAACGTCACAGTGACAAGACAGTTAACTTGCCTACGTCTGTTAACCCTAGCAAAGGCCTGCTCCTCCTTGCAAAGTTACTATAAAGTTAGCAATTAGCCGTTAGCTTCAACACTGCTAAACTATGCTAACGTTAGTCGCCTGTTTACATTTCACAGTTGGCGGCATCAAATGTGAGAAGTGTCGTGTTTAAAACAGGATTAAGCAATTTTAAATATGGCTTCAAGTGCATTTATTAATGTTTAGAAATCGTCGTGAGTACAAAAGATAGCATCACACAGTTACCTCTCAACTCCGGCGACTAGCTAAACGTCCGCTTGTTTTTTAGCCAGCCGGCTAGGCCTGATCTCCCACTCGCGCACAAATCAAGCGGTTAAAGTCCGTTCCGCGCAGCAGAAACAACACTAGAAACACATCTCCAACCCGAACACATCCCCGGGACAATGCCCGTTATCGAAGAAAGGCGCCCAAAACGTACCCGTTTCTGTAACAGTCTAAACAGAGTAGATAATCCGGACTTTTTGCATTCTGTAGTGCCACTGACGGCCATTAAAATATCCCCTCCCTCCTCGTTCCCTGCCAAGACCCCCATCAAGTGCGCTGCGAGACGGGGAGCGGCCAATCAGCGACTGGGATGGTTTCCTGTGCTGTGAGGTTCAGTCAGCAAACGTTGCTCTGATTGGTTTAGAACTGAAACCATAACAAACGATAGGGGGCGCAAGAGGACCACAGTAGTTGATATGAACTTGAAGACGTGCCAAAGAGAAACAGCAGCGACGGCGTCGTCTGTTTTTAGCATTCATGATCGGTAACTCTGGATTAAAACGAGTTTGTAATGCTTTAATTTTTCTATAAACTATAATTCATACAAGTCTTAAACTATATGCATGCCTGGATTTATAACATTCATCCTCTAATCTCTGAGTAAGCCTTATTACAGGGTGTAAAGGGTCAGTTCACTCAAATCAACAAGCTGTCAACAGTTAAAAGGCAATATTTGTTCAGCATGAAAGCACCGTTACTGCAATAAAATCTATTTTCACGTGAACAGGGCAGTTGTGTCGGAAAATGCAAATTGATGTTAATTTTATGTAACACTGATTTTATGTAACCTAATGGCTGGTGACTGATACTGGTATCTTGAAAACCATGGGAAAAGAAAACAAGAATGCACATGGCTACATTCCAGTAGACAAGGATGAAATTATGTTTGTTTTTTTGTATTTTTGTCATTTGAGCAAACCAACCTTTGAACCCGTAAGGTACATGGGAAACATTAAGGGTCAAATTGGTCTGCCAAGGGGAATAATATATTGTTTTACTACTTTAAGTTTATTTTATTTTTAAAAAATGTGTATAACAACTTAATTTAGTACCAGCTCAAGATACGAAAATGTAAACAGAATACCAGGGGATCACAAACATGCAAGAAAATGTTTATGGAAAATATAAAAATAATGACAACAACATTTTAAAAAAAAAATTAAAATGTAATCTATTATTATTATTATCTATTAAAACATTATTCAAATGGCTAAATCAAACTATGATAGGTAAAATATATTCCTCCTAATTAGTGTGGTATTTCATAGATTGTAAGTACTGTTCACTCTTATCTTAAATAATAAAATGACTGACCTTATTCTCAATTTTTCTGTTGCAAATTTAAAAAACCAAACAGAACATGCATATACATCAGAGTGAAATCATTCATAAAGGTAACATTGATTGATCATCTTTAAAATCTTTTTCCACAGTCTTCAAGTGTTATCACAATGCCAGAATAAATGAGCCACAGTTTCCAAATGGGTTCTTTTAAGCTATCTAATCACATCACTACAGTTTTCACAATATTACTATCTGGTTGCCGCATCAAAAGCACTACTAGCAAAGTGCTCTACTAACACAATCACTGTGTTCTCAATAAAGCATTATCAAGTCTATCTTATAAAATCCATAGAAATGTAATTCTATAGGGCCATGTCTGGTTGTTCTGTGCTCACTGAACTGAACGTTCAGACACCTGCAGCATGCTGGGAAGCAGTCAGCACATAGATCACCGACACTGGCACTGGTTTGGGGCGCAGATGGTGTCAAGTGAATGAATAGTGTGTTATAAACAGTTGGGGTCTGCAGGGCAAAGTGGTCCCAACTGTATCAACACTGAAATGACCATTACTCAGCAGCCTGTGCCGACATCACAACATCTCCTTCAAAAGCTTGGACGTCCTCGTGAAGAAAACGGAGGGATAATAATTCCCATAGGAGGCATTTGAAAGGTATTTTTATTCCTGGTAATTTGTCAAAAGTTTTTCCCCATCTCACCCAAAACGAAAGAATATAACTCACGCTGTGCAGCCCTATATTTTTAATCGTGTCATGCTTTCTGCTCTCTACAGTGCAGTAATGATATCAACAGCAAATCCACAACGTACTGTATTTCTTTGTTTTTCAGACGAGTTAACAACTGGTTTTAGATCATAATTGACCAAATGAGTCAGTTTATATCGTCATCATCCTGATAAGGGTGTGAAAAACACAACATAGTCAGTCAGAGTTAAAGATAGAGAATTCTGGTCATGTGCATGTACATTTGGGCTGACCGACAGACTGTCGCTCCACATCAAGTCTCAGACGCGGTGAGGTAATACAGCCATGCCCTGGATGACTGATGGCTTTGAGCTCAGGTTGTGGCAGTCTGGCAGTCGTTACAGCACTCCAAAGGTGCAAACTTTACAGCTCAGTGCGCTGCTACATATTCTGTAATCTCTCTGAATGTTTCGCAGCATTGGAATAAATGAGTCAGGAATTGGCGCCGTTGCCAAGTGAAACAAAAACACAGACTTTCAACTTTGTGTGTAACCTCTGCCTGAAATGTTTGTATTTGGGACGGGCGAATGAGGACGAGACACTGCAACACTTGTACAGAACCATTAGATGGCAGCAACTCTTTCTGTCACGCTTCAGTCTCTTTTTATTGTTAAATTTCCCTTTTTTTTTCAAAATTGCACCCTTGGCCTTGAACAGTTAATGTGTTGGTGCCATGTATAAGAAACATTTAAGCGAAACAAGTCCAGTAATCTTTTGAATGTCCTGCAGATCCTTAGCATAATGTGTGACTCTGATACACGCCCGTGGGCTGCTTAACATTGGGGAGGGGAGCAATTTTTCTGTAATATAGCTTCAATGTGGTATATGGGAATGGAAAGACGGGGGCGTAGAGGATAAACATTCACTGGCTATTAGAGGTTTTGACATTCCAGTGCAAAAATTGAGTAGCCACACTACTGAATGTTCCTCTGTCTTTAAAACTCATCCATGAAGCCAAAGAAGTTTGATTTGGTCTCGCCGTAGACAGCTGAGCATAACAGACCTTCCGCTGGAGTTACAATAAAGAGAAAACAAAAGCTTCTGCACAATTTGACATTTGCAGATTTGCAGACTTTCTTGTAAACCTTGATGCCGTTTGTAGTGTGCGGTGGTTTCCGCAGTTCTCATGAGGTCCACTGCATCGTCTTCATCCAAAATTTATGTGGTAAACAAAAAAGAAATCTCTTGCAAAACATTAAGTGTATTCATGCGAGCCCCACATCTGTGGCCACTGCGTCGTGGGTCGGATCTCTGTTTGGCTCGCGCTCCTGTCTCTGAGGTCAGCCTGCAGAGCCCCTTGCCCAACAATCACACTAGACCACTATCAAGCCCATATGAAGGCAATAAAATCGAATTCAAACCAGATCCCAATTGGTTTTTATGACCGCTTTGTGTGAGATTCTGTGTATGAGCAATGGTTAAGAAAACTCACACACACACACACACACAAAGAAAATAGTGTAAAGTCAGCCTGAGGGCAAGCCATCTCAAAATGTGTATGCGAAATTGAGGTACGGGGAAATGCAAAGAAAAGCAGCGAGTGTCAAAACAAAAGAAGTTAAACGCTTTATTTTCTTTTTCATTATACATCACATAATTAACACAAACATTCTACAGTACTTAAAAAAAAAGGAGTTTAGAAAACAACAATTATACAAATTAGATTTGCCCAGCGAGTCTCTAAATTGCTTAAAATTGCAGTGGAAGTCCTGACTGAGCAAGAGTCCGTAATAAAAAAGACACAAAACGAGAGAAAGCAGAATTAAAAAAAAAAAAAAAAGGGAAAAACGCCCCCCCCCAAAAAAAACCTTCTTATGTTTGTGACCAAACAGTAGTAGCATTGATCAAAGCATTAAAGACTAAAAGTGAAAAACACACGTGGAAGTACAGGGCCGCTTTTAGAGCAGCCGCAGTCGTTTCCTTTCAAGGCAAAGCCAGAATTTTCCTGGTTGTGTGGCATCACTGGCCTCTGGCTACAATGAGAGGGTGAATCGTGAGAAGCCCCCCCTCCGCTATAAGGTCCACTGGTGATGAGTAAAACATAGCTACAGCTCCTGCAGCAGGATTGGTGGAAGGTCAAGGGTCGATCTCCACGGGAACAACGGTGAGGATGGCGTCCTCGTTTCCACGGCGCACGACTATTCTCAGGTTGCCTTCCCTCTTGATGGCTGCGCTGACGTCGGTCGCTGACGAGATCCGCTGGCCGTTGATGGAGATGATGACGTCGTGCTCCTTGAGTCCACCGCTGAAAGAGAGGAGGTGAAGAGAAGAATGATCGAGGGCTACTTAAAGGGAACATGTTATACTGATACCATCTAAAACATGACGCCATTTTTTGTTTTCCTGGTCTGATTATCTTAGTGGGGCAGTGATATGATATTCTGGCGCAGTTTCAGCTACAAAGGAGTTGTTTGGGACTCAGAGGAAAACACTGGCCGGCGATGAAGGGGATCCTGCTGGCGGAGAGGTTTAAAGGGTAACTACACCAATTTTACACATTAAAGTGTGTTTACAGGTCTTAGGGAGTACTGCTGCGGATATGTAAACAGTAGTGCAAAGCTTCATGTAATCGGATATATTTCCTGCAGTGAGGAGATATTGCATTGTGGGTAATGTGGGCACCAGTTTAGAAAAGAAGTTTACTGCTCTCTGCACATTGCACTCCTACAACGCATCTTTGACTGTTTAAAAACAAATGAAACAGCTGAAGCAGAGATATGACCCTTTTTTTATCTAATTAATGTAAAAGTATCACACACAAAAAACAACAACAAAGAACTGTTCTGCATGTGGTCAAAATACAGTATGTTTGAACTTAAAGGCCCCCACACACAGCCCAGACTCAAACCAACGGCCAGCTGCCTTCATCCGACCACTCCGTTGCCTCTCGTCTGACCCGTTCGGCAGAAAAGTTGCATTGAACAATTGACGGCTGCCAACTCCACAGTAGCGTGCACGTTCTGCGCTTGTCTCGTGCCAGTAATCCAAAACATGAAAACAGGAAATGACGGAACGGAGTGCATAGAAAAACAAAGAGTGCACACAGTATTCCGCCCCTCCCACACACTGCGCTGTTTCGCTAGCACGCCACCAATCAGTATGGTCATACAGCTAGCACACAACCAATCAGAGAATCCAATGGCTCAGACGGCCAACAGCCAATGTTCTCAGACTTCGGAAGCTGAATCGGAGCAGACGCTGTCCATGCGGTTCCAAAAGCTTCCAACGCAGCTGAACACACCGAACAGATTTCCTGAACTCGTCCGAGCCTCCCCAAACGCTTCAGGCGGCCAACGGTTGGCCCGGTGTGTTCCAGGCTTAAAGATCGAGTCTGCATCCCACGAAAAGACACAAAACCATCAATAAATCCATCCAATAAAAAATATTACCTGTGCATTTAAAGCCTGATATATCTTATTCCTCTGCTCTTATTCTTCTGATATCGTCGAACCAACAAAAGCGTGAAAAAAACTGAACAGTGACTCACACTGTCGCACGAGTGACATGTTCCACAGACAGCATCCTGGTGCCAGAAATATTCACTGGAGCGCCAAATGTGCATGAATCACCACCAAAAATAGACCCCAACAAATGTTGGGTGACTGTTTAGGCTACTCCTGTAACAACTTGCAGCGCCCAGCTGTTTTACGAAATCACCAGTCTTATTTTTGTCTTTTTGCAAAATGATTGCAAAACGTTTTTTTTAAAGATTGACATCTTCAGTAGGAGCCATTCGCTCGCAGCTGAGTGCCTCCGGGAAGTTGGAAAGTACCGAGAGACAGACTAACGAATGGTTTCTGTGATTTCAGGGAATTTGTTGACAATAATAAACGTACATTATCCTTCGATGATTAAATGTTTTGGTTTTCTGACAGTGTTTTCTCCTCTCTTTACACGAGGTGTTCAGATAATATCTACTTTAGATTTTAGTAGCAGGATCGCTTAATGGTCAGCAGATGTGACGGCTCATGTCTCACACAATAAAACAAGTCAGCCTCATGTGTTTCTAGTGTTTTATACACATATTGTACTTTGGTCAGGTCTCAGTCAGTCAACATCTGCTGCTTGATTTGAACGGTGGAACGATCTTGATGGAATAATGGCTCAGCAAACAAAAACATCCATAATGAAAGAAAACAAACCAGTAAACCCGAAATCACACGCAGAACCCGGCCAGTTACCAGCAGTGATATCGAACGCCGACTTTAATCGCAGCCACGTGTAAACACAGAGCCGCCGCACCTTCACTTGCAGCAGCGCCCATTAACACGACTTCAGCTCAGCGTGCCCCTCGTTACACTCAGGCGCTCCAACACCTCCAACAGACCAGATGGGCGCTTCTCTTCAGTAAGGGCCGAGATTTTTAAAAAAAAGCCATTAACAAACAGAAAACAGAGCGGGATCAAAAGCATGACAAAGTGCAGCCTTGGAAATAACGCCGGATATAAAAAGAACCACAGAAATGTTATTATGCAAAAAGGCAGGGTGACTTGAGCAATGAGTAGACTCTGACTCGGCCTTGGAGGGGACACCGTTCGGGAGTGGGCTGTGTGAGCAGGGTGCAGGAAAACCGCAGCAGCTAGTAACCTCCCCAGCATGAGGTTTGAAGGAAATCGCTGACCTCAGCGTCTCCCGAGCCCCACTCTGCTGGAGCTGCGGCGGTGGCTGATTGGAGTGGGCCGCGATCATGGGAGGAGGAGGAGGGGGGGATTTTATAGGCACTCCAGACACGCCGGAGTGAAGCCATGGATTTACGTTTTTACGAAGACAGCTGTGTAGGAAGGGTTCGTGTGTGTGTTTGAGTGTCTATGAGCGCACAGTGACAGTTAGAGGAGAGAAGTAAAATGAAGGAAGGAAATGAAATACACTGTCCATATGCACTGGGAGAGTGGCGAGAGGCCGTGTGCGTTAAGTTAATTCCTGTAGCTTTGAGTGCCAAAGACAATATTCCACAGCGGAGAAAGTGTCAGAGACATTTGCATTTTGCACTCCACTGAAAAACCATAATGTTACGACCGAGTTAGTTTGGGCCGAGGCCCTGCTTTTGTAGCCATATTGGCAGAATGTCCTCCTTACATTGCAGCTGGCGTCTTTGCAATGACCTCCATAACATAAGCCCCAGAGGTGATGTCAGGGAAGTCACGGAGTCGAGTCTTCAGCTCCTTGGCCAGCCTGGAGGTAGAAAAAGGGGGGACGGAGAATTTTAGTAATCGATCAACATCTTTATCTGACACAAAACAAGAATTATAAATGCTGCGATTTCCTTTTATCCACGCAGCTGCGGGAATGAGTCCTATAACCTCGATATTAGTTGGCATTTTTTTCACCACTTCCTCCTTCGACTCAAAGGCAATGGGTTTTTGATTAACTCCCTGAATTAAGCTCTTGTGGTTAACACTGGCTTAAGAGATTTTCACATTATGTCCTACGATATAAAACGCATCAGCATGTTTGAGGGGTTTTATGTGTAGTAGGAAGCTTAGTGGTGGTGACACTGATGTCATGCGGCCGTGCTATAGTCGAGTTAAAGCCCAACGTTAGCTCTTTACTTCTGCCGATTGTATTTATGCCCTCCCTCTCTCCCCTCTGTCCGTTTCTTGTCTCTCTTCAGCTATACTGTTAAATAAAGCCATGCAAAAGTAAAAACACATAATGTCATTAATCAGTAATCTATAGTGGGTTATGGGGACATTTATGGTGAATTACAACACATTCAAAATTCCTTTTAACTGCCGCCATTAACACAAAACATTCCAAATGTGCCTTACTATGAATCATGAGTTCAATGCTCTTGACTGGCCGTAAAATACAGGTTGATTTACTGTATGGTGCAGCATAAACTTTCCTTTAAATGCGTTAAAAATGCATTACACCTTGCGTAACAGCAACAACTAAGCATTGTGATGAAGCATGTGTTATTATAGGTGCATTAAAGTACTCCAATCTATAATAATAACGTATAATACTGCATTGACTATTATAGCATACGTTTGTTTGTTGAGGCCCCATCAGTCATCCTGTGGTATATAACTAGTCATCAGCATCCATAAGCGATTGAACTTAATATTTATCCCACCTAATGTGTCAAGTGTTTAGTAAAACAGTCTCAAAACAGTATAAATGGCTTTCATATAAAGTGTTACCAAAAACTACCATTGACAGAAGATACAAACTTCTTTGGGCCGACAAAACTACGTCATACCTGCAGCACTCAATAAGTAAGGAAGTCATTCTAAGATATATGATGCTCATTTTCAGGTTCATACTTAGGTTTACATGCTCTAGCGCTGCAGTGTTTTGTTTTGTTTTTTGCCGACTTTGGCCTTTTTAACTTTCAAGATCTTCTACATGCAGCAGAACCTAATGTACATAAAACACTAAAGGACATAAAAAGATCTCCTTTAATACATTTCTGGTGCTATTTCACTGGTGATGTGCATGACGTTGTGCAACTTACGCTGGAGTGAGAGTCATCATCCTCACACCAATGTACCTATTCTTGGCAGCCGCTCTCCCTGGAGACAGACAACAATACAGAACAAATACAATCATTCATCCTCGCGCCAGCAACAGTCTGGGCTCTTATGTTGTTTTATGAGGGTGTTTGTTCACCTCCAAAAAACAAAAACCCTCCAGAGTACAGGTTTGTGTATGTGAGCGATAGAAGTATTACTTTAGAGTAGGCAGCGGATCCTGCACGTGTCCTGCATGGTGTCTACATCCTCCATCCTTCATGTGTTTCATCATAAATTTAGGGGAGTCTTGCTTTCTTTAGTTATTTCATCACACTGATGAATCAAATGGAGCAGGCAATGATGCCTGTCGAATATAAAATACATGTGTGTTCTGTTCCAAACCACTACGTGAGGTGAAAAATGAGAAGCAGTAAAGTGAAAAGAACAACCTGACATTTACTGGCATTTTTTCGTCTTTGTAGGTTATTTGTGGTGTCAGGATCCTGCTGGGTAATGCCGGGCACGGATTCATAAGAGCTAGAAATGTTGTCAATATATCTCCAGAGAGCACACAGAGATAAAGAATAACCACAGGAACGCTGTGCCGGATCGTGTGCTTCTTGTGCACGTGGAATATTGGTCTGGCAGCCAATTTTTCAGAATTTGCCTGCGACAGGTTGTCTCGTTGACTGAAGAGACGCAGCAAAGTGGAAGACATAATAAGTCATGTCAGTGAGAGCTCGCACCTCTGGACTGCCTGTCGTAGGACTCTGCCAGGAACTGTCGGATCTTGTCGGAGGGTATGGCGAAGGAGATGCCAGCTGTCACTTTCAACGTGTTGATCCCGATCACCTCGCCGTCCTGGAACAGAGAGCCGCCAGCTTAATGTCTTGTTATCGTATGGTTTTATATCGTCTTAAAAATGTCAAAATCGAAAAGGCACAAATTTTAAATGTGAAAATGGATTCGTCTGCCACTGAAATAAAAAAAAAAGGCTTACCAGATTTATCAGAGGCCCTCCTGAGTTGCCGTACTGTGAACCAAAAAAGATGCAACACTTCTTATTTTTGTGTTTTGTGAGAACAAGACAGTATATGCATATTGATTATGCATCCTCATCCCCTTACGTTGATGATGGCGTCAGTCTGAATGTAGTCCATGTCAGAGTTGCGGAGGCCCAGCTCTCTGCCGCCTCGCTGAGTGGTGCTGACGATTCCCGTAGTAACCGTGTTCTGGAGGGAAAACGGGCTGCCGATGGCGACCACAAACTCCCCTGGTCTGAGGTCTGATGAGCGGCCCAGCAGCAGCACAGGAAGCTTCGTCTGCAAGGGAGACGCACAGATGTTCATATTACAGGAGGCTGAAGTTACTGAGGAAAAAGAAGGATTCATGAGGATGGAAAAAAAAACAGTCACGTAGACCAGAAAGTTGAAACAAACACATGCAATTAACAATGTATACTTTTATATGAATGAATGCAAAAGACACTGACATATGTAGAGAAAGAGCGTTATTCCTGCAGCAGAACTTGATCATGTATTCGACACAAATCAGCTGGCTTTCAAGGGTTTTTATCTGAGTCTAAATATGAAAGATGCTGGTGCACGTATGGAAAAATCTACTCTGCCTTGCCTTTTATCCCTGTCACAGACATCTGAATCATGATATTACAGCTTTTCATGATGCAGTATATGAAGGGTTCAATTGAAAAAATAGATGCCCCTGTTTGGATTTATTTAAAGCTCCTGTTTGTAAGATGGTAAAACTGACGCTTTGGGTTTCCCAACTCGTCAGATACTGACGCTTTAGGATTGTAGGTCGGGTCGGCCACCACCTGAAAGTGTCAGTATCTGATGAGTTGGGAAACCCAAAGCGTCAGTTTTACCATCTTACAAACAGGAGCTTTAATAAATCCAGGTTTGATTGGCCAGTCAAGGGAATATCAATCGAACTAGCATTTATTCATTTAAAGCTGCAATATGTAGGAATTTTGTTTTAAAAAAAAGTGAGGAAAAAAGAAAACGATCAGGTGAAACAATAACAGACATTATGTCAAAGGCTTCGATGTGTTTCGGTGCAGAGATGTCCTCTAAAGTTAGCATGCTAACCGGCTAGCTCCAGCCTGTCCTGTCTTCTAATTCCACCCTTAGCTCCCGGGCTGGACCGCTAGCTGCTCAGCTAACTGATCGAACTCGCAAATGGCAGCTACAGTTAGCTATTACTCTAGTGATACGCTGCCCCCTATTTGCTTGGAGTGGCTTTGCTCTGACAGGTGGCCGATCCTTACATCTAATATTTGACCTATTTTTGCAGAAGGACTCTCTGTGTATGTGATAACGAGAGCTGGTGTTTAAAAGTGAAAGAATTCTGCATATTCTTTGTTATTTTCCCTATAGTTTTAATGTGTTTTGGTGACTGCTAAAATGTCATCCCAGCGTATTTTAACTTTTCTAATGAGTAGAGCTCCAAAAGCAAAACCCAGAAACCCGGTGTTGCTTCTGCTGCAGTTACTCTCCTAAGCTGTGAGGACTTCTCATGGCCGTGTATTTGATGAATGGACAGTCAGAAAACAATTACAGCGGGACCGCAAGTCTTCAAAACACAGACCACTCGATGCCGCATGGCTATTCTCCCACACACAAAAAAACAATTACTCCCTTCTCCACCGCAGGGAGACGTGACATTTACGCCAAACAACTCAAAATGCTAATAATCAAGATCAAGCGCAGAGTTTGTTTGACTGAAAGTGTTGCCCGGCTGACAAATCATTCCTTAATGGCCAGTGTGTGCCAAGCAGGCCGCAGATGCTGGAAAACTGAGTGATATACGGTAAATAATGACTACCTTAAGCTCTGGTTAGCCTTGTTTCAGTAGGCAGTGGAAACCAGGCTACTGAGAGCTTTGCAGACAGACAGAGAGGATATATTTATCCATCCGCAGTGACGGTTTCCTTCTTCTCAATGAAATCATCTCCGCGGAGCAACCACAGTCGAAGCCCACGCGCTGCCGCCACGTCACGTTTAGTCTGCACCCAACGTCCTGACGGCAGGCGAGCACTATTTTAGAAAAAAACAAAATGTGTTCCTTCACTGTATCCATTTTGTTTACTCAGGGTTATAAATAGGAGCCACAGGAGGCTTCAAGGTAACTGAGACGGCAACACGAGTTGGCACACAAGGACAAAAGCATCCACGTGAAATATGACGAACACTCAGGCAGAGAGGGAAAAAATCGCAAATCATACTCTCATAGTCATAACACAAAACCAAATAAACTGGTAGCAGACAACTGATTCATAAATTGGTTTCATGAAATGCAATTGAAATGTGTGTGTGTGGGGGGGGGGGGGAATCTAAAAAGAATGAAAAATACATAATTTTTCTCGTCTGTGGTCGCGCTACTCATCCATCCAGTTGTCTAGTTTTAGAGAATTTGTCGCCCGCAGAGACGTCTGCCTTCCATCCAACATCATTTGACAAGACGGCGCTCGGGTTGCGGTGCTCGGTGCTTCATGAACTGAAACAGCAATGTCTGGTTACAGAAATCATGACCTGGTTCCTCGAGATATTCCGCAGCACATAGCATAGATGGATAAATCCGTCATTATGGGAAAACAAATGGTCGTTCCTTCCCATTACCCACATATAGCTTAATGTTAATGATCAGCGGTGCCATGCGAGTGCACAGATGACATCTTGGTGAGTGTGGCAGCTGATTTAAGTTCACTGTATATCTACCTTATGTAGTTATATACATACAATATCAGGCACAGCATTCAAACATGCACCAATGTGGGTATTCTATTGTCTTTGTCCTGAGATAACACAATTGATAATTAACTTGTGAAAGTATAATTGCACCTAAGGCTGTTAAGTGCTTCTTTATGTGAGCAGTTTTCTGAAAGGATCTATTTTCTTTCTACCAAACTTCACCCATCGACCGTATCACTAAAGGAAGCGTGCATCCACTCGTGGTCCAGCCTCACGCTTCTTTCTGTGAGCTGATATTGTTAATGGGGGTACAGTTTGATTTTTCTCTAGAAGCTGAGTGACAGCTGATAAGGCAAACATATCTCCAAAACTCACAGCCTGACAATCAAGATGGACCCTCGATTTTGAGTCGAACTGTCCCTTTAAGGCGCACTTTCGATTCAATCATCGGCGCGTTGCAAACGAGGTGAAGTTATTATTAGAAGATGACGAAGATAGTGATAGCGGGTAACTGAGGACGACAACCTTTCACCCTTTACTCATCACCTTACCTCACACACAAACACACACCCGACACACACACACACACAAACGTCCGTGTCAATGATTCCTGCAGGCTTGTTCGAAACATCCCAGGGGGGGATGTTCACAGTAAACACACACAGGCCGCAGGAGTGTGTACATAAACCAGGAAACATGCATTTGGCATTATACACCTGACACAGTAGCAGTCTGTATAATCGCCCCCCCCCCCCCCCCCCTCCCTCCTGCTCCACTGCTCCCTTCACACTCCATGTGAGATAAGAGTATAACCAGATGGAGAGAGGAAGCGCACAGCTGAGGGAGAGCGAGAGAGAGAGAGGGGGGACGTCAGGTGGATGTGAGTCGCTGCCAAGACATTCAGGACTCACGGCCACCGCCGGTCACCATGATTATGATAACAGTCAGCGATACTGACGGTGCCATGGCGACTGTTGCTATCAGGTGGAAACCTTGTATCCCTCAAATGTCAACGTTGAGGAGCAGCTTTGCTTTTTCCCTCCCCGTCCCAGGCTCACACACATCCGCTCAAAATCACAATCCATTCATAAAAAAAAAAAACGTGTGCAAAGAGTGTAATGTGCAGTCAAGCAAAACAGCGCCTAGGTGCGAGGGCTGAGCAAACACTGGACACCGAATCGACCGCTCGACTCGAGCTTACATATCACTTACTAATCACGACTAGTCAGCAATCTGGACCGACTCGTGGAAACTCATCTCGCCATGTGAGTCCGTCTCCGCTGACCACCCAAGTGACTCACCCTGCTATTTCAGAGGAAGGTTAAGATGCACTGGCACCTCACCCAAACACACTATAGCTGCTCATTAAAAAAGGAAAGGAGGCAAGGTGAAAGAGGGGAACAACAAACACCGCAAAAACCGCCGGGGAGAGAGGCCGAGAATACGAGACTACTGAGTCAAACACAGTTGTGTTTGATTTTTTTGTTGATGCATGCAGAAAGCAGCTTATTATCCAGAAAAAAAAGAAAAAAAACTTTGGTTAAAGAGCCAAAAGAGTTGAAGGATATCTAAATAAAAAAAACATACAGTGGTACGAGGATAGAATCAACTTTCTGAAAATGAGAGCTTGGTGTTTTGTTAGGCAGGAGGCCGCTCCATTGCCTCACATTGCTGCTGTAGAGCTTCAGCATGATGTGTAGATTTCTCTCTCCGCTGGAATGTAACTATTCATGAACTATACTTTGTGCTTGTGCTTTACTCGAGTATTTCCATTTTCTGCCCCACCATGTTTCTGCGTCTACACTCCACACGGCAGTTTGGAGGCAAATATCGCTGAAATCGTTTTTATTTTTTGTACACTTCACTTATTTTTTAACTTTAGCTCCTAGTTGCTTTTCCGATTACACAAACATATTTATTTTACTGGGTTAAAAGAAACAAAAACACATTCTGATTATCAGAAAAAATGCAGAATATATTCAATAACTGTCCGGACAGATAATCTGTTGACCCATTTCACAAAGCATCAGCATACATGTGAAAATAAATGTATTATTTGACTTGTACCGTTGATACTCAAGTACTTAAAAGACTTTTGCTCGAATGTTATCGGTAAGTACTATTTGAATTGAGTGGTACTATTTCGTATGGCTCTTGGGTACTTTTTTTTTTCCAACGCTGCTCCTGTGTCTTCCAAGTATTTGAGTGTTGAGATAAGAGGGAGATGTGGGGCGTCAGATTAAACCCGGGAGGAGTAAACAGCTTTGCTCTCCTCGTCCAGAGGCAAACTCGCGGGCTGCACGTGATGTTTACAATTCCACGCTTTTCCTCCATCTTTTTTGCCGCTCAGCTGACTTTTGATTCCGGCACACAGACGGACTGATTGCAGAGGAGGCAGATTAGCTGGCAGACGAGCAGACGGATCGCTTTGAAAACAGCAGCGGAGTTGCTATAGAGATGTGTCTTTGTTTAATGTAACGCCCCCCCCTCTTCCCCAGCTCGTTTGGGGGCTCATTTAAAAGCCATTACGCTAACTAGCGTTTTACGACTGGGGGACCAGGTGCAAACTTTAACTTCCAGTCGAGCCGGGATGGACTGTGGCTTAATAGTTTCTGAGCCATGTGTTCGCTTATACACGCACACACACACACACACACACCCAAGGAGGTTGCCTGGCCGTGAACCCTGACAAACTCCCAAGTCTGTAAATTAAAACCCACACACCTGGCACTGCTGAGATATACAGCCGAACCACTTTAAAATACACACAGAAGCTGCCTCGGCTGGGTCAGTGTGTGACCCCGCAGTCACCCGAGCTCCCCTGTTCCCGTTCGCACAGGTGACTTCAAAGCACGGAACATACTTTTGTAAGGTCTATATTGCAAAATTCAAGCGCGCTGAAGTATAGAGTTTTTACTGTTGACGTCTGAGCCGGTGCCCTCGGGGGGGTTTTGAGCTAAAACCGGGCAGGATTCAGCACGCTCACACATAACATCACATCGGAGCATCAGGAGAGCAGGCTTAGAGGCCAGAATGCGGGGACACCGAGTGTGGACGCTCGTACGCTGGGTCGTATGCGACTCATTCACCGTGCGTGCGCTTGCTCGTGAACGTTTGTCAGACTGGAAAATACAAAAAACAGATATGCAGACACGGCTGCTTCAATCGGGGAACACTTCCTCGCCCCGTAGGTAACGTCAGCGCGCTCAAATCACGCCGGCTAAACCATATCCTTGCTGACACCAGTACGGAAAACCACTATGGTTTCCATATGTTGCCGGGGGAAGGTTTTCAGTCAGTATAAGAGCAAACATATGTCCGTGAGCTGCGTGTGTGTGTGTAGTTTTGCATGAGAGCTCGCAGGACTTGAGGGCGTCTCGGCTCGGGCTAGACACCACAAAACTTTGAACGGAGCAAAGCACGATGATGAGAGGAGATGAGGCCTGATGGGTTCATTCGCCTCAGGACGACGGCCTAAAGTGTACGAACTGAACCTTTTTTCTTTTCTTTTTTTTTTTTTACCTGAAGCATTAGCTCAGACTTGTATTTATGTATGTTTGTGCAGCTTAGATATAGTGCATTCCAGCCCTGCCCAGAGAAAGCGGTCGGACGTTTCAGCGCTGGCACTGCGCATGCAGAGATAATAGCGTTAAAAGTGAATCCAGTGACGTTGCTACTGATTCCTATAGATTTTATAAGTCCCCCGCAGTTATATTGTAGTCTAGACTGCTCTTTATAAGGCTGGGGGAGAGCACACTAGAACCTCTCACCGGGTCCCTGAGTTCCAGCTGATGAACAGAGGGTTGCAGCCCTCCCTGAATGTGTTGCACTTTCCTGAAGCCGACACCCAAATTGTGGCGTATGACACTTGTAATAAATGAGTTAGTAGATAGTAAAAGACGCAACAGGCTAAAAATTAAGCGCCGGTTCTCCTGAATTACAAATGCGACGTATTCGCGTGGATAATCGGAGCACTTTGTCAACAATTTTCATTGAGGACATTATGCAGAAAACTCTTTTTTAGCTGCTACATTTATTTTACACGCCACAAATCTCCAGTCGCCATATGCTTGTTCCTAATCAGGATAAACAAACCCTTTGAGGCAAGGCCAGACAGTGGAGGGGGGGGCCATAGAAAATAAATAACATAGTCTAAAAATATGCATTACGAGTAAAAGTCTGGAATTCAAAATGTTGTAAAACTGGTAATAGACTTCTTGGCTTCTCTGCATCTTCTGAAGTCAATAGTGTGCGCAGTGCTATGACTGTAGAAAAATTACACCTTACACATATAGATTTGTTTCCCGCAAACTTTGCTTTTGCTAAGCTACTCATTGAACCCACTGGGTATTTTTCCCGCAAAATTGTAGGTCACACTGCGACACAAAGGAAGCGCACCTGCCCTTGCGCGATCAAAATACGAGGAGTTAACTCACTCAGGAGGGGTTAAATGCAGAGTACCAGTTTTACTGTGTTGTACATTGTATGATATGTGATCAGACAAAGATCCTCTGCACTCTGGCTTATCACAGCGCTGAGATCGGGGGTTTTGAGGGCAAACTGGGATTCTTACAGTTGTTTTTTGGTTTGGACAGCAACCAAGAGAAGGACAGCGGCCGACAGTGATACGACAGAGAAACACGAGGAGTAAGGGGGGCTTTGGTGAACGACCTGAAAAATTATGATGAAAAAGTACTAATTCAAGGTGTTAAATGATCACATTATTATTCGGTTTTATCACTAATAAAAAATGTGTTTTGGCTTCTCTTTTTTATATGAAAAGCAGCTGGTTTATATAACTGTCGAATAAACATAGTGGAGTTTAAAGTACAAGACGAAGATGTGCTGGAGTAGAAGTATAAAGTAGCCCAGGGTGAAAACACTCCAGTAAAGTAAAGACCTGCAAAGTCAAATATGAATTGCAGACATGTCTCTATTTAGTGCAAAAGCAAGTAATAAATAAAAACTTTTATAGTAGAAGAGCGTCTCAGATGCTCTGCTGGTATTCAATCATCCAACTGCAGCCTTGGTGGATTTGACACTTTTCTATCACGCCTCATCTAAAGTGACGTCAGCGGCTGGTAAACTAAAGCAGTTGCGGGCGAGTCTGCTGCCCCGTCCAGCGGGCCTGGAAAACAATCACGCAGCTATGAAAGTAGGCCAAGACAAAGTGCGTCGAGAGCCCAGCAGGGCAAAGAGTGTGTGAGTGTGTTTTCCTTGGCTCCCCTCCGACAAAACTGTCCTCCTAAAGCATGGGAACCATTTTGGGTCGCAGGGACAAGAGATGAAGGAGAGAGGCTGGATCAGGAGGAGAGGAGGATGTGATTCATTTCCCCTCCTCCTGTCTTTGAAGGACGACATGCAGCGTCTTTCCACTGGCAATGGACCGTGTCCTCGATGTCCCATGCTGTGAGCCGCCTTAAACCCATCCATGTGCACACACACACACACACACACACTCACACATGGGCCCGCTGCGGATTTGAATAATTGATTGCGAGTTTGCTTTTGTCTGTCAGCGCGCATCATCTGGGGAAACGTGGACATATATCTCACTTCCTGGGGAAACATTTACCCGATGCTGCTGATAAACAGATAAAGATAAACGCAGGAACACGTGGAGGCGCAGTCCTTCTCTTTCCTCTCTGCACATAAACAGACACACACACACACACATACATATTCCAATAATAGCCCAGTCCAAACCAGCATCAGGCAAATTTCCCAGACAGAATGGTTTGAGACTCTTAATACTGGGTGATGGGTAGCGCAGAGACAAACAGTGCCATTGTTTCGGGGGACCATATGGGAAACAGGAGGCCAGTTCTCCTCTGCCACACTGAAACCCTTAGAAATCTGATTTTAGCACGAGGGTTAAGTTAATGTCTCTGTTCTTTGGAGTCACATCTAACAGTTTCAGTGGGATTCAGTTCCCTTTTAAAACAACTTATCTGTATCGCATCTGGTGCTGGTTCCATTTTCGCATTGGCACGTACGATAATGGTGGCAAATTAACCACTCAATATTGCTACAACATTTGTAGTTATTTCTGAAATTAGTCCTTGATTTCCGGAAGCAAATTCCAGTTTTTAGTCTGCAGATATTGATTTTGCATTCTTTATGGTTCTGTAATGAAGCGAAACAACTGCCTCCAACTTTACCACCTGCAAGGTAGCCTACAGTTAGCCCCAGTGTTATTGGCACAGTATTGGAAGGGAAAATGGATTAACTACTTTTATTCTGGGCTCATCCCTATGTTTCCAGGCATGTGTGTCCCTTGTTATAATCTAAAACAGAAAGACGTTGGTATGGGCCATCTTTGCAGTAAAGTTGCAAAAGGACAGACAGAGATTAAATTCACAAAACAGTCCTGCCCAAAAATTTGAGAGCAAAGGTTTCAAGGAGAACATCAGAAGGCTATAAGCTGTTGCTGGGTGATTTAAACCTGTTGACCCAAGGAAACATATTGAACACAGAACCATTTGGACTCCTAAATGTTTGGGAGCATAAGATATGCTTCCAGCATCTTAAAATAACCCCATTTGGATGGTTACAAGAGAAAAACATAGTTGGACGAGCAACACAGAAAAAAGATTTGGGCTTCGCATTTACAAGAGAAAAGCCTCTGAGGATAAGGATTAGCCTATGTTTTTGGCTAATGCTATGTCAGCTAACATGTTTATCTGTGTTTAAACTTGTGTAAGAGCAGGACAGAGCTGCTAACATCAGTGAACTGGTGAAATAATGCAGTTAGCTAATGATATGCTAACTCTTCGCCAAGCTAGTTGCTTACACTCGTGTGTTTTTTGGTTCTGGTTGAAATATCTGAAGCAATCTTTGTGGCTAAGCTATGATCATTGTTTGGGGGGATTGGTTTAGGCAAACGGTCAGTTCATCACAATCGATTCAGTGAAATAATGCTCGAGCTGCAGCGTGAACAAAAGCCGAGGATCAGTGCATTCACTGCATTCAGCTGCACTCGCAGTATAAAGCACACATAACAGACCTCAGGTTAATGACTGCACATGCAGTGCCAATGAAATGCTCTGGAATGATGTGGAAACTTCCCCGCACAGCACACTGAAGTCATTCCAAAACAGAGCGGATGCTTCCAAGGCTGCGGGAGTCAACGCAGGTTGATGTGATTAAATTAATTTGTTCCAAGTCAGCGCGCTTTCAAGTCCAGAGTGAGTCGTTCCAGGTAAAAGTGAACGCGTCCAATTCATTGAAAGGACTTCCAAGTGAATGTGACCGCGTCCAAATTCCGAATGAGAGAATGGGGTTAATGAGAGGCTTTAAACCTGACTTCTACCTCCACTGTGCCACATCACACAGAGCGCTCGTTAGCCTATTAGCTCACATAGTCCTCCAGACGCATGGATCCATTTTCCAGGCCTTGACCACATCGCTGCCGCATTCTCTGTTCCTCTTTGCTTTCTCTTTTCCCCCCGTACTCTCTACACAGGAACAAGTGAGCCCCCCTCCTTCCCCTCCAAAGTTCCAGCTGCTGTAGACAGACTAATGTATTCCCCAGAGCGGAGGGGTAGACCACAGCCCCAGGAACGGACCGGGCCTTGCTACCAATAAACTCCAATTTCACACAGAAAAATGGAGGAGCAAGACGACAGAAGCAAATAATTACACTCAGGGAAAACTTAACTTTCAACTTTCTCACTCATAAACCGGTGCAATTGTTTAGTGATCATCTGTGAAGCAATCAGTCTTTATTTGATACAGAGAGCGCTGCAAGTGAATAACGAGCAGAGGGCGAAGGCAGACGAGATTAAAGAGGTGTATTCAGCGGGCCTATCCGTCGAGACATAAAATTCTCAACTCACATTTGGAAAATTTGCTACAAAGCAGCCCAATTCGTGCTTGTAGACACAGAGATCTCTTTAAAAAACCCGAAGCTCTGATCTGAAAAGCTCCTTAAACTGAAGAGAAGATACATTTGACGGATCACTTTAAACGCTTGTTCACACTTTTAAATCCAGATGAGCTTCATGTTCTTAAGTCTACTTTCAGAGATGTTGGATTGAGACTTGAGTCCGATTTAAGCCAGAAAAATAAGGACTTCAGACTCGACTTGCCTCCGTAAAGACTTGAATTGATCAAAAACACTCAAGACTTAAATTATGACCAAGAACAAAAACAGCTTAGTGGGCAGTGACAGCAGGCCTTGCTGGCACACCCGGCTTATTTAATTACTCTATTTCATAGTCAGCTTGGGCTGCAACCATTTATCATTTTCATTATTGATGAATCTGCCAGTCATTTTCTCCGTTAATCATTCAGCCTATATAATATAAGTTATGCAACAGTAAATAAATACCAATCACAATTTACGAGAGCTTGAGATGATGTTCTGTCCAACCACCAGTCCAAGAAACCTGAAATAATTCATTAACAGCTTGAACGTTTGAAATTCTTCCTTTAAACTTAAATGCTGAATTATTGTTCTAGTTGTTCATGGAATAGCTGATTAATTGTCTCTTATTAAACTCTTTCATTAATAGACAAATCAACTCTCGTCTCCAGTAACATCACAGCAGACAAAACTATTGCCAAGGTCCACTTATTCATGACTGAACGCATCATCGCCATTAATATCCATTATTATTATCCATATCCATTATTCTGAGATATACAGTAAAAATTAAACCAGGTCACTCTCACGCTGGAAACAGCCGTTGACTTTACAATCTCCACTCAAGGAGGCTGATGGTTCATTCAAGAGCTAAGCGAGCGAGTCGACCTTGAGTGACGATTGCTTCGTCACCTGCAGTCAAGGATGAACTGTAAGAGAGCTTTGACGGGACAATGCTCCGTCTTTTCCATCGAGAAGACCCTTCGGCGGTGTTGTTCCTTCACCTGAAGGATATAACGGCTCTGATCTAACTCGTATTACAGCAGCATCCACGCTAACCTTTTGAAGTCCCGCCACTGTTGTTCTCAAACGAAACAGCTGCTTCTCTCGGCAGTCATCACGACCCGTAGCTGCCAGACGTGGATTGGTTGGACCCCTGAGGTTCAGATGATCGCTTGATCTCACAGGTCCAGCTGCCTCGCCAGGTAAGTAATCTGCACCATCAGTATAAAGCTTATTTCAAAGCTGGAAAGTATAAATGATCCCTCTTTAGGTGCTGAGGTGAAACACCCTGTGTCTATAGGTTTTGGATGACTGTGTTTGAAATGTATCCGAAATGACAGCTCTGCTCGCCCTCCTGCCCTCTCATTATAACTCACTCATCCTCTAATTTCCTCCTGTATTAACTCTCACTGGCTCCGCACACACACACACACACACACACACACACATACACACACACACACACACACACACGCTGACCTCCCCTCATTAGCAAAAATACCGGCTCCGTCTAAATCATGTGGCCTTTTCCAAAGAGACCTCAGGTCTTCTGGGGCTTCGTCACCGACTCGCGGCCTGGATGACCTGCTCCGACTTCACACAATAACTTACACTCATGATGGTGAATGCGTTTTCTGCCAGCATCACACCCTGCATACATCTGGCCGTCACTTGACTGCAATAAACTGGGTTTACTACAATCCCCTGATGTTTACCAGCCATGCGGAGGAGTGCTACAAATACACTTTAAGGCAACGGGCTGGGGAATATTTCTTGTCTTGCATGCGCTTCAAGGCCTCTGCAACGATGAGGCATGAGGTTATCGCTCATGCGTCTCCAACATTGTGAGAGTCGCTCCTCAATCTCCACAGCCGCACACCGAGCATTTGATGCATACAAACGCGGAGAAGCCTGAATGAAGATCAGCCTGTCATGAGCGGACAGAACAGCTTTCATTAAAGGATGAGCAGAAACAAAGCGTCTGTCGCTGCTCTCTTCCGCACTCTTCGCTCACATTGTCAGGCCGAACAAAAACCGGAGTGTTTCGACCTCTTTTCAGAATCGGAGGTCTTTGTAATACACCTTGTGTTGCTGTCATGAGCATCTATTCAGCTGTGTCACCCAGCCATGAGAGTGCGCTCCGTAATGCACTCAGCTCTGCTACGACTCGCAGTCAATAGGCCCTGGACGTCTGCCAAGCATTCCTTCACATGACTGTTCGCTGTGATTAACATGTAATCTGGATCCCTCCCGTCCAGCAGACAGAGAAATAAACACAGACAGACGGGGACGTGGAGGGAAAGAGAGAGAAAAACAGCAATTACATGACCTGTGCTGCAAAGTGTAGAGAGATATTCAGCTCTTTCTTGTTAAATATCATCACTGGCTTTAAGTTTGTTAAATTGAAACACTGTGACAGGCTCATGTTCTGGGCCGTTGCAACCCAACAGTGAGACTTTCGTGTCTGTGATCGTCTCCTGCTAATCTCAGCAGACCGCGATCGATGCTCAGGATGACGCTGTCGGCAAGCTGCTCGTGAGAGGACTTGTGAAATATCTGTCAGGTGTTTGTTTTGCAAGTTGAGTTGTCTGAACACCAGCAGGATCTGGAAGGACTCTCCATCCAGCTGTCTTTTTAAAGACCCAGCGTGGCTGCACCTGCATTCTCGCTTTACCTCACTGGCGCTTTGAACAATCTCCGAGATTCAGAGCCCTTTCTGCAAAACCCCCGGCCGTCGAATTTCACAACGTTTTAACTGCAGAATAACAAAACGGTGAGTTCATGTTTTGATCTTGGTGCAGAAAACATTAGCACCTTTGCGAAGTCTCTCCTTCGCACCTGACTTGTAAAGCTCATTTGTGAAAGCAACATTTGTCCACATCTGTTGTTGTCATCCTGGAGGGAGCTGTGGTCTACAGAGTCACCTGACCAGCAATGTTATTTTTCCAACATTAATATATGAGACGTCGTTGCTTGAAGCTAACCAGGGTCAGAAGAACAATTTTGTATTCACCCGTACTGGTGGTTGTGATAAGACATGACTTAATGTTATTCTTTGGGTCAAACGCCAACAAACGAACGCTGACCCAAAGAACGTTCAGCTAACAGAGGGTGAACAGAAAGGAAGAGCAAGTTTAGTGGGAAAGTAGAGGACATTTTTTCTTCCAGTGAGCATGTTATCTTATCTCAGTGAAAGTAATCACATCTCAGTGAGACAAGGTTTATCTTTTTGAAAGAAATCACACTTTGGGAAATGATCTTATTCATGAGAGATTCAGGAACGATAACTGGTTGCACGGCATTTAGGGTCAGGGCAGCGCCGTCGCATAGGGGGGAAAGGTGATAACAATTCTAAGGGCCCACAGCCCGCTATAGGGCCCACACACAGCCCCCAGTAGCCTCTATGACAAAATGGCTATGCATACACTGAACTAATATATATTCATACGAATGAATCCGAATTAAAACAAAGCCACAAGTCATACAATATTCTAATTTTAATCATTTCAATAACCCCCCTAGCCCCTTCTTAAAAAATGGTTTGGTCCACACCGCGGTTCGTTCTTCCCATAGTTCTTCCTCATCGGAATTAAGTGAGCGCGAGCGAACTCCAGCAGGGTTAGGATGCCCCCCAAAAAGCACAAGTCCGGACACCAGAAGAGAGTTGAGAAGGAGGCCAGGAGTAGAAGCAGCAGAGCAGGGGCCCAGGACATCAACAACTTATTTTCTAAGAATGGTGAGAGTAAAACTACCGAGGGCGGCTGAAACAATTAGCCTACTTGTTCATTAATTTAATGTCTGTAACATTACCTTTGACGGGGCGCAGGCTGGAGCCTACGTTAGCTGTCATCTGGCCGCGCTACACTCTGGACAAGTCGCCAGTTCATTGTAGAGCAACGGTTCCTAGAGTAGCTATAACTGAGCGTGACTAATTTAGGGGCTACTACAGTGACTGTGTGTTTCACACATATCACTGTCGGACAGTGCTCCAGTATGCGCCCATTCAGAGGCTGCATAGAATTGTATTATGACGCATTCAAGTTCTACTCAGTAATTATGACCATCTGACGAAGGTCAGTTACGTTATCATGATGTGTTCAATGTGGTCTTGTAAAATGTGTTATTAGTGGGACATTTGAATAGCCTAAATACAAAAAAGTTAAATGTTCAAAGATTTGTTTGTTTTCATAGCAGTATAAAATAAAAGACACCATAATAGCTGACAACAACAAAGTAAAAGAGACTATTTAGAATTCTGGACAGTTTACACCGACTTTTGAATGGTCTAAAAATATTTTTTGCCTGGTAAAGTGAAGCTGTCCACCCAGAGCTATGGCACTAAGAAGCCCATTTAGATTTTGTCCAAGAATAGGTTCGTTCTGCATCATTTTTTCCATTAAACATAACATATAATGTTTACAATATATATAATGGAACAATAAACCTTTATGCCCTGCTGCTCCAGAATCAGCAGTAGCTGCTTCATCTGAGTTTGACCCCACAGCAGATGCTCAGCCCAGCAGTCCAGTGATGCCTTTGATGGTGAGTGAGGGATGTACACACTGGTTGGCTGTTTTGGTTTATTAGTGACCCACTACCTATTTGTTGAGTGTTTAATTGAAAATGTATTTGCAATCAGAGGTGTAATAACGTGTTGCAAATCAGTGAAATGAGAATAAGACAACTAATAATACATCATTTACATAATCATACTCTGACTTGTTAAGTCGTTAATCGTAAGAAAGGAAACAAATTGGGTGTATTACACCAGGCACCGTCAAGAATACTGAAAAACAAGAAAATTGAAGGTGGCAATGAATGGGGTAGAGGGGCCCACACCGATATTCTTTCAGGGGGCCCAGAATTCCTAGCAACTGCCCTGGGTCAGGGCATTTAGTGAGCATACAAGGGAATTGTGTCCTGTCAGTCACGCAAGAGCTGCTAGCTAAAATGAACAATTTCTGTGGACAGCTCTGCAGTTAAATGTGGAGGTGAGACATCTGCTTCATCAGTGGGATCGAGGCATTGCCAAATTCACTGCTCAAGAAATTGAGTGAAGTTGAACGTTACTATGAGACCAATCTCAAGTCTTACAACAAGTTCATGGGTTTTCCTCTTCAGCTCCCGAATTGTATGCTGACTCCCTAAACTGATTCTTATCCGTCAATACTTTGAGAACCCCTGCTCTAATTATTTCTTGACAACCACCAAGCGACTTCCTTGCCTGTATGCTAAGCTAAGCTAATCACCTTCTGGCTTAAGCACTGTATTTGCAAGATCAGTTTCCTAAAAATTGGAACTACTTCTTTAAGGGAGACCGTTCTGACAAAGGCTTCAACAAATTAAGGCATCCAGAAAGCGTTTGAGTGTTTAAGCACTTAGTTTCATCAACATTTTATGTTTAAGATTTCAGGAAACCTATCACTACCCCCGTCTTGGGTTTTGACTGACCGGTGCTTCGATCTTAATGAGGGCGATGTCCGATTTCTCGTCCACGTCTTTGATTTTGGCGTCGTACGAGCCGCCGCTCTTCAGCTCCACTTTCACCCGGTGCTTGTTGGCCACGACGTGGGCATTGGTCACAATCAGGCCGTCCTCTGACACGACGAAGCCAGAACCGCTGGCCACCGCCACCTCCCGCTTGGAATAAGTCATCCTGTGGGAGGAAGCAGAGGATGGTTTATATTTACTTCACATTTTCAAGGTCCGTCCTCAGAGAAAAAACAGGCTGAGAGGATTCGAAAACTGATACATGATGTAACAGTGGTGTAAGACTCAAAAGTTGAAAGCAGACAAAGTTAAAAGCATGAGTGCGTGAGAACAGATCTTGTGAACAGGAGGTAGATATAAAAAAAAACAGTAGGAAGGCTGGTATTCAGAGGTGAGCTGGGGAGATTAAGTAAACACATAAACAGTAATGGTGGAAATCAAACAGACGCTCCAGCGTTATACAGCACGACCTCAACGGGGGAGAAAGTGCTTTTAAGTCCACCTGAGGCGACGGGAAAGACAAGATACGGATGTGAGTGAGGGGAAGACGGAAGGGCGCGAGAAAGGAAAATCAATAGAGCCGCAGACATTCAAAGAACCTCTTTACAAGCCGCGGTGGCAGACCGAACAGAGACAATGCCGACAAAGAACCGTAGGTGTCGAAGAAGGTTGAGAGGAGGAGATAAAAGAGCATGAAAGCTGGTGAGACGACATAGAGTAAAAGACGGTGGAGGAGCGAAGCGGAGAGTGAGGTGCTCTACCGACTGGTGTGGTCTAGTTAAGTACACAGGTGGGCTGTTAATTCTCGTGTTTCAGTCCGTCCAACACTCTCTCACAAACACACACACAAACACACATACACGTGTTCAGGTGCGCGGCTCTTACTTGCGGTAGAGTTCAATGTGAACCACAGACGGGGCGATTCTCTCCACCACGTCGGCGATGAAGTTGTATTTGTGTCTTGGGCTGTCTGGGTTGTTGTCCTGAGCTGAAACTGCAACAGATACACACACACACACACAGACACATGTTGGATGTCAGTCGAGTGAAAACAAACAGAAAATGCACTGAAATACTGCATGATGTAAGAGCGGTGAGAGAATAGAAAAACCCAACACATAAAACAGCCCTTTATCATAACACGTCGGGGGGAAGGAAAGGATGACAGTTCATCCGCGGTCGAGACTGTCTAGGTCAGGTCTGACACACACACACACACACTCACACACACTTAAAAACACTTACCCCCTTGGCCATAAATCTTACAAATAAATACTTAACCTTGACCTTTACCCTTATCTTACCCTTGCTGATTTGTACACACAGACCCTTAAACCATCAGCAGGTTCTTTTCTCAAGACAGGCTCTCACAAGTATAATACCGTCGTACTGTCTCTCTCTCTCTCTCTCTCACACACACACATGAACACACACTGTCAGACACTCTGGGTTTGAGCGCTGCCAGATTCACTGAATCATCCATCCCGCCATCTCTCTCCAGTGTTGGGCAAGTCGGGAAATGTTGAGTGATTTACCTGGTAATTAAATCGTACCCAGAAGACACTTAAACCGAAGCCATGAATCAAAACTCCCCAGACCTTTTTCCCTTTGAGCTCTTCATCCTTCCATTCGTAAACCCTCATTTTGCCACGTACCTCAAAGCACTTTGTCTCACAAGGACAATTTTCGGTTAATAGGCCTGTATCTCCTCGAGGACTGGATTCGTGTGAAAGTCAAAGGCGCCCCTAAGCCCTGGGATATCGCTGATTGCAGTGAAGGGTTAAGGAGAGAGAGAGACTTTTCCGCTTTAGGTGCAGTTAAGCTAACACAAGCGTGGAATGAGCACCATCACGCCGTACTGAGTGCCACTAAATTACACTGTAAGAAAACATTTGTCAACCCGCAAGAGGGAAATTCTCTAACATCATCATTCAGCTCGCACTGGTGCACCAAACCTTTTCATTTAAGGTTTCATTTAGGTGAACACAACGACTCAGTTTCTTAACACATTATGTAAATGATTAAGAGGAATAAAGGTGGAAATACATGTTATTCATTCACTGAAACCACACGCAGCAAGAGATTGCGATAAGTTCAACTGTTGATTTTACTGATTTTGATTTGCTTATTGCTCAAACAATGGAGATGGGATGACAAAATGGATTTCTTTAGGCCAAAAGCAAACATAGTAAGGCCCTATAGGGTACATCTTCTGGGGACCATGAAGGCCTATTTCATATTTTGTACCAATCCAACTAGTAGATGTTTCACAGGACACGTAATTATTAATCAATCATTAAAGTTATTCTATCTATCTATCTAAACACTGAGAAATCATTGCCGGCCTTATAGTGGTGCTAGAGAGAAACAGATGATCACTAAAGTCAGTAAGATTCATCATCAGGGGAGCATGAATGTCTGTACAAAACTGCGACGCAATCCATCTGATATAAGTTAAGATATTTTGGGAAGAAGTCGAGCAGTCGTGCACCGACTGACATTGATATTTCTATCGCAGGAGCCGTGCCGCCAGCAAAATCTGAAGTCGGTCATTTACAAATGGAACCACATGTATTTTCCTTATTGAACTTTAAGGCTACAAATCAAACATTAAATCCGATAAACGTCACGCAAGCGTCCTGCCACAGTTAGACAGAGAAGTAATGGAAAAGGCCGGAGTCACTCTCCCTGCGCTCGCCTCACACCCGAGGGGTTCGTGGTCAGCTCTGATAGGATTATAGTTAGAGAGTACTGGCCCACTGTCCAGAGCTCGTGTTTGTTCTGGAGCGTCCATGCAGGCTCTCAGTCTCTTCCACTTCATCATGTTAGGATGAGTGCTGCCTCCTCATACACATGTGAACATTTTTCACTCCCAGGGTCATGCTGCAGCATGATGTGATGATAGCAGACTTATAAGCCCAGCGGTGACGATCTTTTGGAGTTGGGAAATCTTGAATCAAGATGTGGTGAACAGATTCAGAGTCTGAACCGAGCCATTGTTGCCTGATTTATATATACCGCTGAAACGAGCTTAGCAAAGGCTTTGCTGCTGCAGAGTTAGGTTGATTTATGAGCCAGACTGAGGAGCAGCCGTCTCCTTAAAAGCCATAAAAAAAATATACCAATTCATCCTTAACTTTGAAATCCCGAATCTCACTGATGCGTGGAGAGGAAGTTGGGATGCAAAGCCTTCTGATTAGAGTCTGATCCACATGTTGACATTCTTCCGTCCGCTGAAAGACTCCAGGAGGCAACGACACAGACATCACAAACTGTAGCTCAACAGCTTATTAGCCGCATAACTAGATAGCTTAGTTGGTGTCAATACAAATGTGTGTGGAAATAATTTGCTGGTTGGTGACTGACAGATGTTGGTCAGCCGCACAGAAAGCATCCTCAAGAACAGGTTTCAATTATAAGTCTCAGATTGCATAATGATACAGTGTCATGGATTAAGCTAACTGCAGCATTGAGTAGCAGCTGCAGCGTTAGTAATTTTTATATATTGTAATACATATTTTCCTCAGTATTACATCATTTTACTTTAGTACTATTATTTTGATCCTAATACCGTAAATGTGCACGTTTATTTGAGTATGATTTTAAATGCTGGGCTTTTACTTGTAACATAGCAGTTTGACGCTGTGGTATTACTAGTTTTACTGAAAGAAAAAAGGACTTTATACCCTTATTTTTCTTTATGCCACTTCAACGTAGCTGCTTTGCTTAAAGCATCCACTCGCATCCATTTTGAATCAGGGTTCACAAGCTCGACCCCACGTCGACGGTGTAAATTACTCAGTCGACCGCAGAACTTCCAGCGACTTGGATTACCCTGGGAGAGCTGTATGGAGCCATTTAGTTTTTTTGTCTTTGTCTTTTTTTTTGTCTTTGTCTAATTGTCTCTGCTGAAAGTGGAGATACAGTACCATTTCCACAACAATGGAACCAAAACCGCTGATGATTCTGTTCAAGTGGGAGTAAAGAACCAAGCTCATCGTGGGAAAAAGACTGCTTGATAAAAGATATGAATCAAGTTAAGCAGCAGTAAACAATAATCAAATGTTTCTGGAGTCAAAACTCCAATTCAATGCAGGGAGACCATTCAAACACAACATCTTAAAAAAGAAAGTCCATATAAAGGCGCTTTTCTTTGCTCACCATTTCTTTCTCCCGATCATCATCGCCCCACACACCCATTACCCCCCTCCCCTCTCTACACATTGACCTTCACCACAAGGGTCCCCGCTCGAGATCTCGGATTCTTTTCTTTTTCAATTTTCCCATACATAGTACCCGCTGTTTTATTGGCGCCTGCAGGCGGAAGCAGCTTTTTCTTTTCCCCTAGACGAAAGAAAACTATGTGAATACAGGTCAGCGCCTCGTCTTCATGCACTGAGGACAAACGGATGCCCACCAGGCTTATACTAATGTGTATAACGTGTGAAAAATTGAGGAAAAACAAATGTGTTTTTCAGTATAATGTAAATTACATGCAAGTCCTAGTGTTTCCTCTTTGGTCTTCACTGGCTTTGTAGCAGAAACTAAACCTCTGTGCCTTAAGTGGAGCTTTGGGAATAATGGCAACCACAGTCACTTAGTTATGTGTACGCTATTATGAAAGCATTTCTAGTAAGTCATTGATTTGATTTTGGTTCAATACACATCCGTAATGACTCAGTGTCAGATCATGAGTCATTCGACGAGGCTCGGCTTCTCTGCATTAACGAAGATTCACAGTTGAGCTCTGCTGCTGTTTATATTATTAGGACGACACGTTGGCAGGTGACCCACTGTGTGACTGTGTGAGTTTAACTAACCTCATTTTCCATTTCTATTTTTGTTTTAATTTGTTCCATATTTATTGTTTTTAAACTCAAAGAACTTTGTTTTTTTCCATTTGGGACGTCAATACACACACACAGAAGACAACAACATTAATAGAATTACTTTAAAATAGTTCAGAATTGGAAAGATTCTGAAGCTGAAGGATTTTATTACCAACGCAACAGTTTAGTGAGATTTATCGTGGTCCAACAGTGACCACACTGGCAGAAATGAGCAGGCAGGGCGTCTGGTGAGCAAGGAAAGCCGAAAAAGCCACATTTCCACCCAAAAAAACCGGGAGGTTTTTAGCCCAAGGAACTATTTTACAAGGATCCAGCGATGCCCACGTGAGACTACGGTGGGCCTTGGACCTTCTGAGTTTCTTAGCTGAAGCAACAGCGCAAAATTGGAGATCTTTAATGCTGAGAAGTAAAAAACCATGTTTGGATTATCATGAAACTCTGGCGGGGCTAATAGGACTTTGGCGGCCTGCAATAGTCGAGGTAATTAATAGGAAACAGTGATGAACTAAAATGCTCCCTAACCCATTCGGCAAATTAGTCCCCTAACGTACGAAAACCATATTTTTACACATCATTTTTGCGGTCAACTATACAATAACAGAACATTTGCTGTATGCCTTTTCTTTAATTCCATGTTGATGTATTGAAGAACAAAGAACAAAACCCAAACTGGCTTGCGGTTGCAAAATGTAGAAGCATGGTGGCTGAAATACACCAATCACAAATGTTCACCACTTATGGAAAGTACAATCCACGGGCAGCGGCCGGTACTTATTTTAGACCCTGGTCCCTCTGCTGGAAAAGCACTGAGTTCCTTCAAAGGTTCATGGTCTCTGGGGAAAGCCTCTGTGGTGGAAAGGCAGCTGAAGAGGCCATACAAACATAATATTCCTATGTTTTGGTGAAAACTGGATGGGATACACAAGCGCATAAGAGCAAAGGAAGTCTATGGAGGAGGCTGCAGCAAAGATGGTCGAGCAGAAAGAGAAACAAAAAAATAAAAAGCAAGAGAATTAAAGGAATCATGAACAGAAGGGGAAATAGATGAGGAAAACAGACAGACAGAGAGACGTGCAGAAACATTAGAAGGGACGGACTGATAGAGCAGCATAAAAAAACGGGGGGAAAAAAACATGTGCACAAAGATGATCTTTTAATATTAAGAGTGGCTGTGAGAAATCAAGGAAGAATGTGCAAGCTCAGCACATGTCACAAGCCGGAGTCACAGAGTGCATTCTGCAACATCAGCTCGCAACAAAGCACAGAGTCATTCAGCAGTTACCAGTTGTATCAAGCTCTCAATCGGACACAGATTATCCTAAACGTAACGCGAACATCATCTGCACGCTCACACCTTTATTCAACCAGATACTTCTTAATAAATTCCACACATTTGGTCATTTCTTCAGCCCTTATATGAAGTTCTGTGTCAAACATGGCTAATATGGGCCACCTCCTCTCCCCTCGTTCTGTCTCTAAAACATCTTAAACAAATAAGACCCCTGGGTCTCAGCAATAATTGACCTAATTTTCTTTGCCAAAAACAACCCGCTTGCATAATCGACATCTTTGCCCTCCAGAGATGACATCATGCAAAGTGTACTTGCATATGTTTTCTTAACATGGGGCCAAGTTGCAGGGTAGTTTGAAATGCTCCGAGGAGGTTGAGTTTCTCCTCAGCAGTGGTGGATAAATTACTCAAGTCAAACCTTTCACTTACATTCAGTGCTACAGTGTAGAAATACTCTGCATTACACATTTTAGAGACTTTACACAATTAGATCATAACTGCTAATGCATTAATATGTACATTACTTGAACGTTGCTGCTAATAATAGCTTTATCTGAACCTAATACAGCATGTAATGTAGTAGAGAAAAGAGTATAATATATCCATCTGAAATGTGCGCAAGTGGAGAGGATGTACATTGTAGCAGAAAAGAAAATATCCGTATAAAACACAAATATGACCAGAATTTGTCACCAAAGTTACCGACAACTGCTGCAACTCTCTGCAAACAACATGTTTGGAACTTCCTAGCTAACGTTACCTTTTGGTTCCATCCACTTCCAGACTTCCAAGACGTGGGTTGATATTTTTTGAGAAAATTTACATCTTTCCTGTCTGTATCGTGCAGCAATATCAAACAGTAACGTTAGCTAGGAGGCGGTGGATCGCTAACGTTAGCTGTAATCTAAAGGAAGCTAATGCTGTTTTACCCTTGAAATATGGCTCCACGTCCCTCCAGATCTTCAAATATGTCTTGTCTTTTCAGTTGCTGATCAATCAGAAAGCGATGAGATGATAAGAGTTTGTCATTTTTTTCAGATTCACACCTTGAAGAAAATGGCCGCCAAGTGAATATGATCCATTGAAGCTCGCCTTAGTTTGGTAAAAGAGAGAAACTTGACTTCAGAAGGTGAACGGTGTCTTTTTTAGGTTCAGTAAGGAAAACAGAAGTACGTTTATTTTGTTCATTCATCGCTAACAGCAAGCATTTATCTCCCAGCTGACACCACTGTACGGGGGCTATCGTTAAGATTAGCATGCTAACTTCAGTAGACATCTCTGCAGCACAGCACTTAAACTAGAGATCGCCGAGATAACATCACACGCTGTTAAAACTTTACCTTCTATTTATAATTTTTGTTCATTTTTGAACTATTTTAAACTAAACATCTGGCCATATCTCACAAATTGCTCCTTTAAGTACAGTGCCAACTCCTGCTAAGGCTACAACCTCGACCACATCCTGTGCGTAAGTCAGTCTAAAAAAAGAAGTGATGCCAGTACAGACGGCATTATTCACCAACAGCTTGGACAGAAGCAGAACTGATGCACCAAATGAAATGTGACTCCTTTTATTGCAGCTATGGAAATTTTCCCTGGGAGCCTCGGAAAATCGATGGTGCTCACCACAGTCTTGCTCTGTTTCAGACATGGTTAGCTGCCTCGGAATGACTTAACCGTTTTAAGTTGCTTACATGACTGACAAACAAATGTGGCGACGCAGTCTGCCCTGCCGCCGCCTCCCACACAGTTTTTGAAGTACATGTAAACCTTTCCCTCAAAATACCGGTTGCTAATTTTGTGTTTTCCTCGGGTGTCTCCTGCCTGTTTTAAACTGTCCTCGGCACAGGAGGAATTATGGCTTTGAATCAGCGCCAGACATTCCTTCATGTGACTGTTAAGTGTGATTTATGAGTGACAACAGAAACACGGAGACAGGAGAGAGAGAAAGGGGAAGAGAGAGAGAGGAAGGAGTCGGGCCGGTGGTGGTGGTGTTTAGTAAGTTTCCAGGCTTTGTGGTAAGTTATAGGTCTTTGAGGGCGACAGGTGTTGAAGCTCTTCATTGAGCAGTTTTCATGTGCACACATGGTGCACACTTCAGGTGGACGTCTGTAGAAGACACACACACACACACACACACAAACACACACACACCGACTAACTGGAGAATGATACAATGTCTTCACCAGCTGTATCCTCACTCACATGTGTGCTACTGTGTGTGTCTGCGTGACCACTTCTCAATCCTGAATGTTTCATCTGTTGTTTCAAGCAGTGGTTGAATGTAACTATATTCAGTCAAACACTGTACTTAAGTACAATTTCGAGGAACATGTCCTTTTCTGGACTATTTAAATTTGCTGCTACTTTATACCTTTACTGCACTTCTTTTGCAGGCGAATATACTTTTTGCTGCTTGAACTGTAAATAGTAGCTACTTTGCAGACTGCATGTTTCATCAGAGCTAAAGCAACATATTTTAAGTTAATGTATTCCATCTGCAATCGGGTAAAAAAAATTGCTGAATATCAGATCCGATAATTGGCCGGGTCAATTACGGTAATGTCGATAACGCCAACCCCGATAACGCCGATGCCAATAACGGCGATGAAGCCAAAGCCAATGTTGAAAAAGCCAAACGCTGATGACGCCAACGCCAATAGCGCTGAAAACGGCGCATGAATAACGCTTAGATTGGTATCGGCAGCGGCGATATGGCCTACGCCGATCAAGCCGTTGTTGAAAAAGCCAACACCGATAAACCCGACGACGACGATGCCAACAGCAGTAACGAGGAAAACAGCACGAAAAAGAGGCTTACATTGATATCTGATACGTCGATATCGCCAACACCGATAAAGCCAACGTTGGTATAGCCAACAGCAATTAATGCCAACAATGACAACACCAACATTGATATTGCCAATGCTGATAACGCCAGCACCAAGTCAACGCCAAGAATACAGCTTATACATACATGTAAATATGTTTAACTTACTTTTACTTGTTCCTTTGACACTCAAGTACATTTATTGCCAGATGATTACTTTTGATACTCAATACTCAAATATATTTTGGATACTTTAAGACTTTTGCTTCTTTCACTTTCACCAACGTTATATTCTAACTGAAAATCTTTTACGTAACTTTGACTCTTGGGAACTTTTTTTTTTAACAGCACTGGTTTTAAGACATATAACACATGTAGTTTTAATGATGACGAATGACTCGGTGATTAAATGTGCACTGGGGCTGTTTCAGGAGTGATGTGTGTTTATTGCTGAGCTCCCCTGATTAGGCTGAAACCCTGTTCACATGACTCTCTGATAAAGCACCCGCATATATAGCTGCATGTATCGAATGTTTCCCAGTTAAAACAGCCTATATCACACGTACCAGACTTTAAAAATTCCTATCTGTGCAGCTAATGCTGGCTGGCCTGCCAGGGGCTGTATTATATGAAACAATAAAGCAGGATTTAAGCCATGTGACTGCTGCTTGTGCCTGCCAGAGAAAAATCCATCACACCAAGCTTTATATCAGAGGGGAGGGGAGCTCATGACTTCATTCAACCGGGTGAAAGAAGAATAAAAAAAAACAGCCCTCTGATGTGATCGAGTCTAATTGTAATGCAGGAACAAGAGGGGAAAAGGCACTTGAATGGTGGCTCTTGTTATCCTGAACACATGGGTATTGTGTGCCAGTGAGTGCAGCGATCACATCTGTGTGGAGACCAGTGAGGACTTGAAGGATCAAGATCCATGTCAAATCAAATGTACAGATTTACTCAAGTATACCTGGACACATGCTGAGACTGCAGAGACTCCTGTTTGAAATCAACAGAAACTATACTTCTGTCCTGCTCAGTGAAATGTTTGTTTCACAATAAAACTGACAATCCTAACCATCAAACTTTCTACCAGATCTTCTGAACATTGCAGTATGTTTTTTTTTTTTTGGGGGGGGGGGGTCTTGTTGGACAACCTGAGCGTTACCTTTCCCGCAGGCTCCCCGCTGAATGAACAGAACAGGTGGCTGCTGCAGCTTCTGCGCCCGGCGGCTCACCCTCTTCAGCTCGCAGATATTCCGGTAGGACACCCCGTCGCTCCCGCACACCGGCTCGGTGGTTTTGCACGCGCAAACCCCACTCTTGCTTCTCCTCCTCACCGTCACGGTGTAGCCCACCCCGCCGGAGACGGAGCACTCCAGCCCCTCTGCGCACGTCGGGTCCCCGAGCTTCCCGCTGCCGCCGCACGCTTCGCCCTCGCCGGACGCGCACACCAGGCAGCAGTTGCAGGCGTCGAGGGTCTGTCCCGCCTGGCAGTCCGCTGGTAGCCTTGGACACATCGACTTGTCACAGCGAGAAGGACATCCGACAGTGTACCGGCCGGTGATTTGCGCATCAGCCGGCACGGACGCAAAGGCGACGATTACGCACAGCGACCAAAACATGGTTTAAACTTTAAAAATAAGACAAATAAGTTAAATAGAAAGTTTTAAAGGATTCCAAATGTGCGCTCTCCGCTTGCAGTGTTATGGGATGAGAGAGCTCAGTAGTGCTGAGAGGTGGGGGTAGTCACTCCTTCAGCCGGAGAGGCATTTAACAGAGACTCCACCGCGCAGCCAATTACGCGACTTGACGTTGTTGCTGGCAGCGCATCATAAAAAAGCAACTCACTTTTCGGGGATAATCACAACAAGCGTGGTGATTGGGGCGCTTAGGTGACGCGCCGGGCGGAAGAGCTGCGTTGTGATGCGCCAGTGGATACAATGAGAGTGAGAGGAAAGGGCAGAAATTGCGCATGAGTGGGAATGGGGTATTTTTGTAGAGCTGTGACACAGAACTTAAGGGAAAAGTCGGCGAGTTGTGCGTAAAATCCTCTCTGTCGCTCTCCCTGAAGAAGGGGGCGGGCGGTGAGAGGGTCAAGGTCACCTCAGCGCACCTCTGAAGCTGCCAGACTCTCAGGAAGAAACTCAGGGGCGTGTTTCCTGATGTGGACCCCTGATTTAATTATGTACAAACAAATAAAAACAGAGGATTAAACCTCAGTAGCGGTGGGGGGGGGGGGTGCTGCCCAGATGTTCCACACACCCAGCAGGCCTATTTCCTGCGTGTTGTTTTTAACTGCTCCCCTCCTGAATTAGTCACTCCTGGCAGCCGCACAAGCCCGATGGTTATTTAGTGGTGGAAAAAATAAAAAAAATAAAAAAACGCAGGGTGGATTGTGCGGATTTGTGGAGTTAATGTGGCGCTTTTCACACAGCCAAATTTGTTCTAATTGGAAAATTGCAAGAGAGCATCATTAATCCATTTATTTTGATCCTCCTCCTCCCAGCTCTGGGTTATTATGAGCATGCGGCTGCTGGTGGTGGTAGTAGTGGGGAGAATAAACATCTAATGGGGGGTATCCAAATAAATAGAACTGTCAGAGAGTGGTCTGACTATGTATTTCAGTGAACATTTGTGTCACACACTCAATGGAAAACCAGTTTCTCTGGATTGTTTGCTGATGTGGCACACATCTACAGTATTAAGGGAGCAGAGTTTTTTTTTTTTTTTTACGGTTGGCGAACAACAAATCTCTGTTTGGTTTTTAAATGTCTGTGGTGAGCCGTAAAAGAACCCAGTAAACACTGAGGCAATGAATCAGTGTCATAAAACGGCCCAATACAATGTGATTGATTATGGGCACACAGGTCGTAATGGTTTAAATGATGTGGCTGGATGCTGCTGGGGAAGGGAAGGACCTGGCCCCCCGTGGTGTGCCGGAGCTCAGGGTAACACAAACCTCTGTATCCAAAAGGGCAATAAGAGAGGGGCAGAAGGAAACGGAGGGCAGTCAGAGGCTCTCAGAGAAACAGGGAGGGTGTAAAAATGCAGACTGTTTTGAGTTCATTCATGAGAATAGACTTTTGGGCCTCAGGTCACCGACTGATCTAAAAACATGCGAGACACACACAGCAGCTGTATGACACTGCGGCAGCCTCGGGCCCCGTCATCATGGAGCGCGAGCACCGAGGCGAGAAACGGTGGGAAAATCCTCAGATGAAAACAACCTCATCTGTAAGGAACACCCATTCTCCAACCGAGGCCAGCGAGCGTAACCGAGGATGGACGCCACTGAGGTCTGTGTGATGTCTCCGCTCCAGTCTGCTGGGGAGGCCCCTCTCATAGTCCACACGGGGCCTCGCCTGAAGCCACACCAAAGTCTGGCCTCCTCCAATGAGGAGCTGAGGTGGAGTATGTGAAGATGGAGCGCAGAGAGCGTTCAGTGTGCTCAACAGCTGTACACATGCAGAATCAACTATGTACATCGAATAAGTGAACATGACCTCACGCCTGAAGTCCACATGCTGTGTGAAGCCAGAGGCCACATGTGTAACAAGCACCTCACTAAGAGCCGATGAGGGGATCACACACTAGTACAGGTGTCGGAGAGAAAACGCAGACTGTATGTGCAGTGGAGGAATATTATTCGTATGTGATGTTCAAGTACTGTAGTTACAACAAACGTCACCAATTTTTCACATCTAAAGTTGTGTTGTGTTTATAGGTGTCATGGAGTACGCCTGCAGATGTGAATGAAGTACTGTAAAGCCTTCTGTGGCTCCAGAGGAAGCTGAGTGCAATCTGATAAATCCTCTCAAGTGATGCCACTCATTAGCTCAGTTGCACTGTGGGTAACGTAGGCACCAGGTTCCACATTACCATCCCATGTCCCTGTTGGACTCATTACACACACTCCTATTCCTTTTCATATATTAGTGCAACAACTGAATGTCATCACAGGGGGCAGGTTACATTTGAGGGACTTGTACTTCACTTTAGCTCTATTTGTAACTACTTTATCCTTCTGCTCTACTACAGCTCAGGGGATTATTGTAGTTGTGTAGTTTTGGTTACGAGTCCAGAGTAAGACTTTTATGTACAAAACATGAATTTACAAAATTTGATGCATCGTTAAGACACCAAACTGTGTTTTAAAGACAAATCAACAACAAGAGTAAACACAAACATTAATGCATAAGTGATAACAATCAGATAATACAACATAATTGTAAAACATTCTCTGGGCTAACAATGCTCACAATCTTTTATTTCATATTTTTATTGCAGGACTTTTGTTCAAAGTGTAGTATTGATACATTTACTGATAACACTCGGTTAAATGGTTTTAATAAAGATTGTTTTGCATGCTTGCAAGATCTTTTACTCATGATTTCATTCATGTAGATTTTGTTTGATATCACTAGTTTCTGTTCTGATAACTAAACCATAACTGATGACTTGTTTTTTCATTCGGCCCGCAGCAGGTTAATGGAAGTGAACCAGAGTGAGGTTTCTTCTCCGACCACAAGAGGGCAGAAGGAGCCTTGATGAGTGACAAACACCAGCAACAGAATCTCTTTCCCACCAGACTAAACTACACCTCTCACTTTACCCCCGCAGACTAACCGTGCTCTTTGAAGGTAAATAAAACACACCGACGAATGATACTCCAGGAAACCCGAACACATTTTCAGTGTTTATTTCTTTCAAGTCATCCACATAATAAATAGAGACAATTCAAACCAATTACACCAGACTGAAACAGGGTGAACTAGGCTTGAACGCTGCTGGGCTGAAATGAAGCAGGCACTTTAAAAAAAAAAAGATTAGTGTGTATTATTTAGCAGGACTACAGTGGGATGATTTAAAAAAAATAAAATAAAACCACAAGACAGCTGCCTCCTGCTGGGTTGGCAACACAGGTACAACAGTCAGGGAAAAAAAACATCTAAAAGCATATAAAAAATAAATCTGCTGCACACAACCAGCTCTATTCTGCAAACACACAACACACAGAGAGGCCTTCGATAAACTAAACATTTTAAAAAAAGAAAGACAATCTGAGGAATTGTTTAAATGTTAACATGCAAAGGAAGTGTCTGAGCTTCAATGTTTCTGTATACAAAATGTTTGCATGGTGTTCATACAGTATCATCTTCAAACAAGGACTGCAGGTTTGGTTAACTCATGTGTCTAAAGCCGATCTATTACCAATCCAGCCCTAATGTTAAAGTTTTTATTACTATGACTTATATAAAATGTATACAAGCGTACTCTTAAGTACTTCTTGTTCCTCTTCCATGTCGTCAAGTATTACAAACGTGAAAAGTCTGGTTAAACTTAAATGAAGTTTGCAAACAGGCTGATTCGGGTTTTTCAACAGATGCGTGTGCTGTGACAGCTTCCAAAAATGTTGTTTTTCCTTTGAGCTCCTGCACAGTCAGACTCTCACTTTACTGTAGATTTACATGTAAGCTAGTTCAAGCTTGTGGTCAACATAAGTGAGGATTCCATTATATGATTGAACAACTTAACCCTCAGATATATCGGAAAGAAGAGAAAGAGAGAAATTTAAGCAAACTGTGGCTGCAACATGTGGTCTTATTATTATTATTATTATTATTATCATTATTATAGACACTGGGTCATACACACATATTTTCAACTGCATCTAACTCTAGACCGGTCCCGAATCTATGAGTTAGTATTTGTATTGGAGTGAGGATTTGATCTCAGACTAGGCTCGACACGTACTCCTAACACTGGCCAACAATAGCAGACAAATCCAGGCTGACAACAGTGAGTGTATGAATGGACCACACAGTTTAAATTAGTGGATTAGAGAGGTGATGAAATAGTCCGTCCTCAGTTTGAAACACTCTTTTCAGACAAGAGGAAATAGCTTGCACTTGAAAGCTCCCTTATTTTCTTGGCACAAAGTGGTTTACAAACATCCTCCGCCCACATACGCCATCAATCACACCGTTATGCCTGTACAGGTTAAAATAAAGCTCTCTCACTGAATTCTAATCGGCACAAGTAAAATAAAATGTGTGGTTATGTTGACAACATCAACTCTCAGTAAATAAATACAGGCTTGTTAAATGAGACAGCAGGCAGGCAGAGGGGTGCGGGTGAAGACGGGCTCGTCTTTGGCACACGTGTGCAGTTCAGTGGCAACCCAACATGTCTCTGGCCCACTGACGGCACTGACGGAGGCGCTCAACGTAAGTTTGTGATGTTGTCCGCTGTCATCCGCCAACAGCTTTGGTTTAAAACCAACACCTGCCCATTTTAAACGCTCGTTGTGCACCATTTCCTCCTCCTCTGTGGAGTCTCCATCCAGATTAACACGTTTTAACGTCCAGTTCGACGGCTCAGACCTGGCTCACCGGCAGGTCAGCGTCATCGAGGTCCAGGGGCGGTTCGGGGATGTGGGGCTCAAAGCTGCTCCGCCGTCGCCACGGTGACTCCTCCGGGTTATTGATGGTGGTCGCCGGCGGTTCGCAGGTCACTTTGCCAGGCGCGTCTCCTGCAGGGACAGGCGTGCTGGCGTGTGGCTGTGACTGGGCCGTGGCAGCAGGCTCATGAAGTGCTCGCTGTCCCACGCCAGGCTGCGGGCGTGTGCCGCACGTGACAGCAGTCCCCCACTCTGGGTAGCATGGTGGCATGGCAGATATGGGCGAGCGAGGGACGGGGGGACCCGCGGGGCTGCGGTAGAAAGTGGAGCGGCTGCCGTGTTCCTGCAGCAGAAACAGCAGGGGGGCACAGAGAGCAAGACGAGTGGTTGTTAGTTAGGAAAGCGAAAAACCTCATATACATGTTTATTTGAGAGGCGAGAAAGTGAGTTACAGACTTGGAATAAACACCAGAGTGTGTGGCCTGATGCAGCTTTAGCAGAGTGGGTATTGAAGGTTGTAGGTGCTGAAGAATGTAGCATTGCTAGAGAGTGTAGATGGTGGTAGTAGCAGGAGTAGTAGAAGTAGTAGTAGAGGTAGCGGGAGAAGTGGTAGTAGTGTCAGCAGGTTTTAGTTTTGGTCTCAACAGGTTGCAGTGGAGGAGCAGAGTGCCTTAGGAAGCAGTGGTTGGTTGTTGCTCGATATTTCACAGCTTTTCATTGTCAGATTTCAATCTCTGAAACACAAAACGGACGCATGGGAAGAAAGAAAAGAAACGGCAAAAAGATTTTTAAGCAGGTAGGCACTGAGCAGCTGGTGGGATGCTGGTTAGAGAAACATCCCGGCTATAAAGCATCAAAAGACTCAAAGACAAATATCTGTGTCGACTTGACGATTACGTAGTTTCTCCCACACAAGTTTGCTTTGAAAACTACCATTCAGTAAATCTACTGAAGCATCACAATTTTTTAATCATCAGTTTTGTAGCACAAACTTGTCTAAAAATCCAAGGGGGAGCCACACGTCTATTTATGATGCTATTATGCTGAATCAAAATGTCCAAAATCAAGATCATAGGGGGTCGGAATATCTTCCACGTAGAAGACTTGGGAAAAAAAAATGCCCTCAATCGCCACCTGATTAATAGATATTCCCACATAACACAGACACATCCCATTAGGCTCTTCAACACAGTAAATTCTCTTACAAGCCGCATTTATAAATAATTAAGCAGTGCATTTGTGAGTCTGGACATTTGGATTCAGCAGTGGTGAGTCCATTGTTTCAACAGCTATTAAAATGTTCAACATTAAGCACAGATGTTTAGGAAGTCAACATGGAAAACAAGTTTCTTATTATCATGTGTATGAGAGAGGAAGAGAAAAAAAACATACAGGCAGCGAACAGGAGGGAGGAGGAGAGACAAGCAGGATGTCACACATCTAAGACAGGTACACAGCTGCAGCAGACTGCAGAGATAACAGAGCATGAAGGGAAGAAAAACAGAAGGTGTGAAAGACACATGTACCCAGTAATAAAGACACCGATAGAAACAGGCCTACGGTATTCATAGCTGAGCTGGTCGGGCAGGTCATGCAGTGAGTGGTTTTTGCGTACGGCTTGTAGATGAACTCATGTATATCTTTATTATTTTTTTACACACAATAATGGTGAGGACAGGTGCAAGTGAAGCTAAAAGGGACGAAGGGAGGCAGTGACTGCAAGGTCTTTCCGATGGTTAGGAGAATCCAGCTGTTCAGAGTCATTCTGTACCTGAGCAACATACGACTTGCAGTGTGTGCTTGATTTCAAATGCCATGCTCGTAGGCGACAGTCATCACATGCGAGAAGCTAAATCAAGCACACCTCGAGTCTTAAAATTCCTGAAACAAGTTTAGACATCTTTTTGCATGTTTAACTGCGGATAATCGGACCAGCACACTGAATGAAATGGGCTCAAACTTTGTGCTGAACTTGAAAAACAGAAAAGCAGGAGAAGTGGATGAGAGAAGCAGCGAGGACGAGGGCGTGAAGGGAGGAGCGCTTGTTGGGTTATCACAGCCATACTTAGGATGTGGTTGGTTCTTTGAAAAAAAACAAGGAGCATCAGATGTGCCGTCAGATCTGATCTGCTCTCATCATGTCTACAACCACCAAGGGCCAGCCAGTGAGTGGAAAACAGTTATTAAAAAAGGTGAACTTATAGTTTAAAAGGGGGGATTTAGACGAGCTGACATACGTGCTGCTGCACTCCCCGATTCGAGACGTATACCTCTGTATACAGGGGTTCGACAGCCGTCTGGCCTGCCGCATCTGCAACAACACAGTGCAAAGCAGTATTAGAGCAGATGGGCTGTCTGCCCACAGGGAGAGGAGGAGGTGTAGAGAACGTGACAAAGAGAGAAAGAAAGGGGGAAAAGAGGATCGAGAGAAGAGGCACAGGAGAGGAAAAAAGGAGGTGAGAGAAAAAACAAGCAAGAGAGAAAGAGAGACACAGGAGGCAAGAAGGAGGGAACTGTAGAGAGACAGACAGCGCAGAGGTGTTGAGAATGAATCCTTGCTAACCAGAAGGGACCGAGTGCAGCAGAGGACACTGTCTCCTCTGCAGACTAGGACTAAGGAGCTGCTTCACCTCTCTCTTCTCACCTGCAAAGTCTAGCTGCCTGTCTCTGTGCTCGCACAGATTTGGTGGTCTGGGAGCATACACCTGTCTGTCATCACTAGTTGTTTCATGTACTGACCTACAGGTACTTTATATAAAAGCCAGTACTGACACCCCTGGTGGTTCAGGGGTTAACGTGACAAACATTAACCACAACCCAGTTTGTGTTTCGTTGGAGACGTTTGTTGAATGTCATTTATCATGTCTCTCCCCTCATTTCCTGTCATCTAGCAACTGTGGATTGTCTGATTGAAGGCATTTCATGGCCAAAAATGTTCCTTAGAAGAACACCAAAGAATAGTGTGATGGGTTGTGACAAGGGGTGGGGAAAATGCAGAACAAGCTCTGCAAAATCTAAGGTAAATACTGAAAATACAGGCTTTACTGTCCTGTTAACATACATTATGATCTCCTTTTTTTGTTTAATCATATTTTTTCTTGTGGCCTGGTAGCAAATATCCCAGCGCCCCGTTCTGGTCCACGGCTCAGAAGTTGGGAACTATTGATGTCGACTACAGAGAGCAGGATTTAGCTTCATCCATTTGTTTCCGGATTCGTAATTACAACTACAACATCTTATGGTAGCTTCGGGCTAAACTCTTCTGAAAGACACCGGCAAACTTCTGTTTCTGCTGCTCTGCAAAAAGGATTTCAAGAGCTCTTGTGAGAGCAAGAAAATTGCAAGAAATTAAACGAAAGTAAACGACATGAGTAAAACAACACAAAAATCGCCTTGAAATTAGTTTTGACATCACTCGTCATACAACCATTAAGTTTCAAGTTATACACATATAAGATAAAGTCAAGTCTGAAATCATTTCCCTTTTCAACAGGTATGTCTGAGGTCTTTAAATTTGTGATTTATGAATACTTATAAAGACTTTAATCCATACTATGTTAACATTGTACTGTAGTGCAAGACACATACTGTGGCAGCGGACCTCCCAGGACCCCGCTGGGCCACAATGGCCCCTGAGACGGCCTTGATCCAGCTGTGCATCTCCTCTGGACTATCCGCCTGGTGGAGACAAAAGACAAGACAGTATAAGGCCATTGAGTGTTTATGAAGATGTAGAGTGGGAAGGTTTAAGCATTTGTTTGAGAATCTTTAAACCTCAGAACACCCTACCTGTATATAAAACGTCCTTGATGTCGTGACGACTTCAAACAGATTATCTCTCATCATGATGTCGCTAAGACAAAAGAGAAAAACAAGTCAGATCGTATTTATCTCATCTATATCTTCATCAGAAAATGTAAACACCATCCTCCAGGAGAAAGACATTTTTCTGTACAATGGGAAAATGCCGGGACATGTTAAATACCTCTGTTTGCACTCCTGAACTTTGTGAACTTCCTTCAGTGGTATCATTCTCAGAGGCTCCTTTTCCTAAATGCCAGAAAATAATGTTTTATAGTACTAAAAGAAGCAAAACTGAAACACACATATTATAATTCGCAAGATTATAAGTAAATGTTTTGGCTAATTAGTTGGTTAAAAACAAGGCTGTCTTGCCACATTTCTTTGTTTTGTATTGACAGAGAATGGACTGAAATTTCCCTGAAATAGCAGACCGCTAACTAAAAGCCCTGATGGTCTCACTTTCTTGACTTGGCCATTTGATACAGCAGACAGAGAGTCTGTGTCCTTGAGGCTGTTGATAGCCAAATAGACAGATAAAGCTGTCAAATAAGGGCAGACCCAGAGAAGGACAGGGGTATGAGACGTGCGGTGTTATCATGAGGACAGTCATACAAACTGTCCTCATGATAACACTGCACGTCTCATACCGTGTGTGTGTGTGTGCGTGTGTGTGTGTTTACTACAGACCAGGGGGAACAAGGCATGACAGGACATGTAAGGTGAAGGCATTGAATTCCACAGACTGCGGATAAAACATGTTAGAACTCGGGACTGTGTGTGTTTGCTGTTACTCTGTCCAATCCACATGCATAAGCGATTAAAAAAATACATTCCTTAGAGGTGTCACATAACTTCTAAAACAAAACCAATTACCAGATCTGATTTGAAGTAACTCATTGAGTTTTCTTCCAATAGGAAATATCGCCGTTTCCAGTTCCTCATCTGGGGAAAAAAAAAGGGGGAAAAGATGTTCATGCATAAATCATTTATCATTTATATTCTAGGTAATTCCTACATATTTTCCCAATGTCTCTATGGGGAGTGGGAAGTCCATTATCCTTGGGCATTTATAAAGTACAGAATTGTACACATTGGAGGAGTTATATTCCTTTGCAACCAAATCCTTTACCATAATGAAGCTAAAAACATTTCTCAGTCGTAACAAGTCAAAGGAATTCACATGTTTTATTTTTGTGGACGTCACTTCTAACACTTTCCACCAACTTTGAAATGTTCAGCAAAGTTGGACCAAAATCAATTCGTTGTGTAAAAAAGTAGGCTCCCAGCTAGAACCAAAGAATAACAGGTTTGACCTGTAATGCGAACTGTGATGACATCAGCGGGCTGATCATATTCTACAGGTTGGAAACAGTGGCTGGAGAAGGCTGTATGTCTTCTACATCTTCGAAACATTAATAGTTGCTCCATGCTTGTTTTCAGGATAAAAATGAATATCTGTCATAGCAAAACACAAGTTTACAAGTAATCATTGCAATCTGCCATCCTGCTACTAATGTTTACTTCAATTGTGCATGTTGCAATGCCCTCCATTAATGGGGAATGATTACAACCACTTTGCTCAAAACCGGTGGAAACATGGGTCGGTTCCCTAGATAGCACCAAGGTTACAAGAATCCAGAAGAGAACCATCTCAAGCACCAATTCTCTTTGGTGGAAAAGGGGTATGAAACTATAACTTCCATTAAATCATAAACAGTTCTGCATATCGAGGTTCAGAACGTAAAGTGGATTCAGAATAGTGTTTTGAGGCAAAGAAAGATGTAAAAGTCTGAATTGCTATTGTACAGAAGAACTCCAACTCCACCAGATGGTTGAGAGAAATCAACTCAACCCCACTCAGAACAAACAGAGCAGCAGATGCTCACCACAGCTCCCTGCTTGACGCAGTAGCCCGACTTGATGACCGTGTGCTCCTGAGTCGGCCTGCCCAGGAAGTACGGCAGCTGACTGTGGGAGCGATGCATGGCCTCACGCTCCGCTCTGTCTGCACCATCACAACCTTCATGCTGGAGGATGAAGGACACCAGGAATATTGTAATTCCAACAAACATTATGTAGTCTGAAGGCTAATTTATGCTTTAGATTCCAACACCACAAAGTGCTTGAGGCTAAACGCCTGTTAGACAGAACTTTGAGTAATAAAAGAGAGATTTGGCAGGATATACATACATTTATCTATTAAGATAAACACATAACAAACAAATATATAATAACATATTATAACAGTGTGCTAATGCTCATGCATGTAAACAGTGTGCTGCTGTACAGGTGTGTTCACCTGTGTCTGGGTGACGATGGGGACTCCTCCAATGATCTCTGTCTTGTAGGAGACTTGTTTTTTGGGCCCTACAACATCTGGCAAAGCCTTCTGGTTCTCTGTATTCTGCTGTCCATCAGACAACTTTGGCACCTTAACAGAGCAGACACACACACAAGTTGAGAAGTTTGAGGACACACTAATATTAAAGAGAAATAGGTGTCCTGTGGAAATCTGCTTTAAGTTGTAAAATATATATTTTCTCCATAGTTCAAATAGAGTATGTAAATTGTATATACATACAATTTACATACTCTATTTGAACTATACATAAAAGGTCACAGGCCTTTAACATATTTAATACTCATTTCCTCTCTGCGTGGTTAAGAACTCATGGAAAACAATGGAAACAGTCCTTTATCCCAGCACTCAGTACAACAATACAGCATCCTGTTAGTCATGCTCTGACTCACTCCTATCTAGTTACTTGACAGTCCACTCATTTGTTTCCACAGAAGAGGAAGAAATAAAAGTTTCTCCAAGTGATAAAACAAGAGCCAAAAAGAACAGATTGGTACAGTCGAATCAGGGACGGACTGGATATCTTGTGTGTATTTGCGTGTGTGTGTGTGTGTGTGTGTGTGTGTGTGCATTTGTCTCACAGTGATCTTGGTGGCTTTGTTGAGAGCGTTAACCCAGTCCACAAGATCCTGCTGGTCATTGGCCTGCAGGAAGAACTTCCTCATCCCAGCATTGATGACTAATAGATCATAAAAAAAAGCAGTGGGAACAAAAGAGAGTAAAGGTTTACTCAGATCTCTTTAGTTACAGTCAGATTATATTCTCTACACTACATCCTCTGACTCATTCTATGTACAATGTGAACAACATAGAAATAAGCCCTACAAGTACAAAGGGTGTTGGCTTTTGGCCTTTCTTGTACATAAAATATGATGAAGTGTCAGGAGAACAGATCACGGCCACAGATTTCTTTGGAAGGGAATCTCAACTCAGCCAAAGGACTCTCCCACGCACTACCAGCAGCACTCTCCCCTCTATGTGGACGATGACCTAGCTAGATCCAGCTGCCTCAGTCTGCCTCCACCTACCCACTTCTAACCATGACGGAGAAAAAAAAAGCCCCCGGCTACCAACCACCAAATATGCTTGCATATTTTCACACCCATGTGAACATGAGCAAACCCAGTTTTCAATCACAAAGAAATTTTTGGGTCAAATGCTGATTAGCTATGGATCAGGATTTAGGAGCTGAAAGAACTGAAGTGTCTCATTCTCTCTCTCTACTATAAATCCTTCAATTCTGCAGCTCAAACCGTCCTTGTGTCTCCTCTAGTTCCTTTCCACACCATACGAATAAATTACATTAAAGCTGGACTGGTAAATCTGGCGGGGGCGAGCTGTAGAAAAGGCACTGAGAGCTCAAACTCTGTAGCACAATGAAGATCATTCTTCCTTGTTCTCTGTCTGTGTGTTTGGTCCAGCTTTCAGACAGATGCAAGACCTTGCTCTCCCTCTTCTTTCCACTTCCATGTAAATAAATCTGTCTGGCTGTTCTCTTTCGGATCACCACCATGAATTGACCCAACCTTCAAATGTGTCCACTGTGTGTTTAGGGGAGGTAAACCGCTTGGAAGTGGTGAAAGTGCTGTGGGCTCATGGGCAATGGCAGGACAAATCTGGGAGGAATGGTATCAGATCTGACTCATAGTTACACATTATAAAACCATGTGTCTGCCCCCTCAGACCAAAGTACACTGCACAAATCCAAGATCTGATTTCTCTCAGTACAGTACATTTGAAAGACCTTGAGACAGGATCGTTGGGGTGTTGGTGCTTAAACTGATATATTTGATACATGGCTTGTAGTAGCACTTTGTTCCTTGGGGTGTTATATATTGTAATATTGTCCCTTTTTTGTTTTAAGTCAGTGTATAAACGCTTGTTTTAACTTGTGCTGCTGCCTGTCTGTGCCAGAACTGCCTTGAAAAATGAGATCTTTAATCTCATGGTTAAATAAATGTTTTTTTGTTTTGTTTTTTTAAATGTGAGCTGCAAAATGCAGCCAAGCAGCAAATTGCACCAAAATGCAAGTCATGAGCTGCCATCAAAGCTCTCTATTCTTACTGTACAAGGATCTGTAAATTACCTAATGTTTCTAAACTCTTCATCTATGTTTCTTGCCAGATGTAGGAAGGGAGGGGGAGCAGGATTCATAGACATCAGCAGAACATGTGGCACACAAACTGCAGTTTAAAAATAACATCATACATCTCCGAATGAGGTTCCGATTAGGATGCCGACATCCTGTTGAAACATCAACAAGGCAACTGGTGCGCACACACAGCAGGACACACACAAGGCACAGGAGTCAAAAGCTAGCGTTTCCTGCTATTGAAGCAGATACAGGAGGAGAGGGGCTTGTAAACAGGGAATGGATGTTTTTATGATTAAATAATGTGATGATGGTTCAGAGTTATGCAACATTTGTCGTCCAGTCCTGACCAGGTGAAGAACAATTACTTCGATATTCACATGTAGTATTATGGTTAGAGAGTGTGACTTGCATTGAAGAAGATTAAACTTTTCTGATGCTGGAATTGGGGGGAATGTGTTCAACCATTTCTGTAACTTTCTAAAACTGAGATTTCAATATTTTGCTGTATTGAAGAAGGCTTGAAACTAGTGATTAAGACCATAAACGTATTAGGAAACTGTTTATTGAGGTGATAAATCAATTGAGAAGTAGGATAATTTTCTTATAATCTTACATACAATCACATTTCTCTTACAAACCAGTGAGGCAGCCTCCTCCTGGCCATCCAAAGCGCAGGAGTAAGGCACAGCACAGCGAAGACCTGATGTGAATAATCAGGGTTTATAACATTTAAAAAAAGGTTCTGCTAATATTTGTGGGAGCATTCAACATGTCTAAAAGGCCTTAAGGATTATACATTCAACGCTAAACAGACCTTTTGGGAGAAAATGATCCAGGAAAACTTATCAGGTGTCGTCACAGCCATCTCACTGATTAAGGTGATGAAACCTGAAAGTCACTAACAATCCTAAAATAGTTCAAGCTGATCCACACAAACTCAGATCGTTAGCCACTGTGGCCCCCTGCATCTTTGTGTGTTGGCAAAACAGACACTGTTGAACAAGGCTGCCTGGTCAACGGTGGAGAAAGTATGTGGAGAGCAGTGCTTGACCAAGTTTAGAGGGCAGAGAAGGTCGACAAACATTCCTCCCTTGGGTCATATTAGGTGGACTCAGCTTTGTCAATGTGATGCTGATGTTTGCCTTTTTTAAATTCAATATATTATCAAGATGTTTGTTTGAAGATAGTGATTGTTTAATATGTTAAATACCATTTATTTCTAAATAGGTTTATATATTTCTTTGACCGTATTCCTCCATTATGCTATTTAATACTGAAATCTGTAACAGATAGCAGGGTTGGGATGATCTGTGGTTTCTTACCAAAGCAGAACTCTGCCTTCGGCCTCAGCTTTGTGGCATCGCTGACCTAAAAGAATGACAAAGCTCACAATTGTTAGCTGCCCAGACACATTTCTCCTGAGGGAGATGATAAAGGCTAATCTAATCTCATTTTATCGGTTCAACCAAATACTGTAAATTAATTCTATTCATAGAGAATCATATCATATTTGTGTTGGATAAGCTTCAGTGGTAATATTATTTTTCTTTTACCTTAGAGATGTAGGTGAGCTTGAGAGAACCAACACAGTCTGCACCAACAGGCAGGTTCTGTGGGAGAATGGAAAAATAACAAGATATGTAAACAAGAAAGCTTAAACTGACCATTCACACCTTTAATAAGGTAACTGTAGATTCCTGACACAATAAAATGTTGTGTGAGAGTGAAGTCAAGTTCAGCAAAGCAACTCAATATCAAGGCGTATGTACAGTCAAAGCTATAATTCATGGTGTTGTCTCACTTACATCCACATAACCGAGGAAAAAAACAAACTCCAATAGTCATCCCTATAATATTGTCGCAATATAGCTTTTGAAGTATTTGGTCAAAGATGTTATGATTCTGTTAATCAGTCCTATCATTTGTAAAGTGCTTTTGAGAATATTTAAAAACATAGAAATATATATATAGTGTATCGCAATAACCTATATATAGGACCCATCGCCTAACTCTACTTTGGATGCATTCCATGAGAGTTAATTTCAGTTGCTTGCTGCGCTTCCGAAACTAGGGGATCCAAATTTAATGTCATTAAAATTTAAGCTTCTTCAATCTATAAAAAGAAAGGGACTTACTGAATTATTCAAAATCTCTCCTGCACTACATGATTTATGAATACTTAATGTAACAGCGCACTTACAAATACAGCATCTCCAAACCAGCATGATGTACAAACCAAGTGGAGAGTTACACTGTAATAACTTTGACACCGAAGGTCATCGAGCAGAAAATGATGACCAAGGCAAATATCAGTCAGTGCAAATATCATTCCTTTATACCAGATGAAAACAAGACAAAAATAATCCCAGGTTTTGAGATTGAATTTGGTTATTTTGACTTGATTTACACAAATGGTTATATGATAGCTAGCTAACAGCATTAGCCCTGACCTATTCTTGTGCCTTTAATATGCGCTTTCTAATTGCTGTCAACTAGAATAACATATTACAAGTTCTCCCATCCTTGTACAGCCGTCTGGTGATGGAAATATTTAGCCTGAACTAAGCTTTGTGTTCATAATGAATGAAGACAGTTTAGCTAGAAGTGGCCTGCAGTTAGCCAGCAGCTGCACGAGAGCTGATTATCCACACTGATAACTAATTAACAGTTAGGGGGCATGCACTTGTCTGAAAATTGCCCGTCAACAACTTAAACATCAGCCTGTGCAGTTACCAGTTACCTGGAGGATTTTGTCCCCAAAATAAAGCTAAGAGCTAAGCTAGCACAGCCCTGTGTAATTACCTGCGGGTTGTCCATGAACCACACCAAGCTTCCCTGTTGCGTGTCCAGTATGAAGTACCGACGCAGGAACTTGCCACTGCTCTCGTTCTCCTCTATGTCCAGGAAGCCACAGATGCGGTTCTGTCGGTCCACGTAAGGCATTTCGCCACCGGGACATTCCCTGGCCTGCTGGGGCCGGGAGTCAAGAGGAGCGGGGGCAAGTGGGACCGGGAAAAAATTCCTAAAGGACAGAAAGAAAAGAGTGGAAAGAGAGACGTGAAAGGAGGGAGGGATGAATGAGGAATTTCAGTTGTCTTTGTGGTGAGCCATCCTAGCATGTCCCACTCTCTCTTTCTCTCTCTATCAACTGTATCTCTGGTCTCTCTGCCACCTGGAGCTCACTAGGCTACAGCCTGCCAGGGGGATCATGTGACACAAACCACAACCCCGCCTTTATCCTTTTATATCAGCCTCACCCACTCTCTCTCCCTCTTTTGCTCTCTCTGTTTTTTCTCCTGTAACACACTGTCACTCTCTCTTCTACCTCCTCCACCCACCCTGGCTCGCTCTCTTTCTTCCCTTCTCCCTCTTGCAGTCCTCTCCTCTCTCACGGTCTGCGCTGTCTCCTCCCCAACCGCTCTCTCATCCGATTTGGCAAGCCTCCGGCCAGCCCCTTCTATCCCCTCCCTCCACAGCTGAGCACCCACTTGAGCACGGTCAAAAAATAAATAAATATATAAATAAATATATAAATACCACTGAGCTCAGCCATGTTCAACAAAAAGACACAACAGAAACGCCCTCAGGAGTGGAACGGGAGAGAATGTGCAATGTTTAACCTGCGGAGATCTGACACATCCCTGAAACCTACAGCTCTCTGGAAGTCAACAAAAAGTAAATGATTAGAGGACATCTGTTTAGTTCTACGAGTGTGAATGCATGCATGTCGCACTTTCAAACCCTGTGTGGGTGGGCACAGCATTACTGTAGGCATATTGTCGTATTAGCCTGTTTAAGCTGCTGTCGTTTTGCACTGAGCCTAAAATATGTGATTGAGATGAGTCTTTGGAAAGCAGAGATAAAGAAGCTCTTTCTCCAGGACATTATGAGCACTGTGTGGGTGGATGGGGGCAAAGCAGGGACAAAAGGCCCGGTTGTTGTGCATGGACTCTGAGCTGAGAGCATCTCAGTTAGGCCCTGCGTCGACCCGAGTCATCCCATTTGACACACAGGCACGAGAAAGGAGCAATGCTGTCAGAGGCGACTATCTCAACACGACACAAACAGCGATTGTCTTGTGAGAGTGAGAGGCTCTGTCAAGTTTAGTGATCATGTAAATTAGGTGCTGTGCACAAGTTCATCTGCATGCATGCTCTTGCAATTCTGTGATGCAGAAACAGATGTCAGAGAAAGTGCGAAACAAAACTCCAGCAAGTTGACGGCAACTTTGTGCGCTTCATAAGCTTTTTATTCAAGGACAGGGAAATTGTGTGCTAGTTTCAAAGTTTGTCCAGAGAAATACGTTTGTTAACTTTGGTAAAATCTATACTGGATTTTTAAGGTTAGAAATGAAGAGTTTTAATGCTGCGATGGTAATTTTAATTTTACATTTTTTTTGCCCAACAGGCAGCTGTTGCCAGTGTTGTACAGAGACTCCTCCACATCAAACAGCATACAGATGCAGATGGTGACTACCTGGTGAACATCTTGGAGAATTTTGCAATTAAAAAGTCAGATATTTCCCTGGGGAGAACAAAAACAGAGCCACAAGAGGGCGAATACTGTACTGACATTCGACAGGTGGACAGAAATTCACCTCTAAATGAATGATAATATACTGCTCATTATCGTGTAACTGTTTGTAAGCAGAATCACCTGCCAACTTAAAAAAGTGTGAGTGTTCTCTGTTAGACAATGAAATAGAGACATATTCTAAATCATCCTGACACATCTATTTACAGTTGCCAACATATATGCAATTAGCTTCCATCAGATTGACATGAAATCACTTTTTTTATTCAAATATATACAAATTCCAGCTAAAGGTACCTACATAGAGATGATTGGGTGGATGCTACTCTCATGTCATGCAGTACATTTAAATACAAACCAGTATCCCAGTTTTCATCATATTCTGGATATGTTAATGTGGAACTCCAGAAACCTGGTTATCAATTTGTCTCTGCATACATGATCACATTATGCAGCTTTTCTGATTGTCAGTCACTTCAGTCTGTGATTAGTGACCTCAGCAGGTACAGATGGACCAAGATTTGCTTGTGGTTTAGGCTTTTTTTTTTGCTTAATCACTAGTAATTAAAGCAAAAATTCTAATAGAATTTATCTTACAACCTTTGAAGACAACATAACCTGCATGTGTCTGACTTTTACATTTATTTTAGTCTCACTGAATAATTTATCATGATAACTATTATTCCAATTTTTTACAGACTAATTACAGCCCCATTCCCTGTGATGAGAACAAACACTTGCCGTATCCCAAGTTTCTATTTGACTAGTCCAGATAGTATATTTGTTTTTCTGAAGCCAGGATATTATATGTACATGCTCAAACACATAACCAGGATACTTCAAAAACAGATCATTGCCGGGCTACTTTGGGCCCACAAGTGGGAGGCTACAGAGCAAAGCTTCCTGTGTAACATGTGGGTGGCAGTGAACAGGAGAAAGTCAGAGAGATACACTGATAGAATAAATTAAATCTACAAAGTATGAACCAAAAGAAAGCACATAAATCTAGGTTTAAAGGTCCTACTCTGAGGAAGACTGGATAAAGGTACGAGATGTGAGTTAACCATCTGTTGTTGGTCAAACATTACCCAGTAAAGTCACTCTTTACATTTGCAGGAAGGCTTTGTCTTCATCACATGGCAGCCAACTGGTCACACAGGACAGGCCATAAAACAACATTGAAGGCAGGCTGGATGGACCAGAAGAGGGTCAGCACTTTCCTTTAATGATCTGAGACCACTGCCGTGATACTGGAAGTCAAGCAACAGCTGGAAGACACTTGTGTTACTCACAAGTTCCCCCAAAAGTGAACATGTATTTTTCTTATTAGGAGTCGGGTGAAGTTTCGTGGGCTACAAAACATTTCTGGAGCTTCACAGCAAAACAGCGTCGCAGCTTGCTGCTAAACAACTGAAGTGGATGGGGACTCGCTTCAAAATGTGACAGAACAAACAAACAAAAACCTTAAATGGCTCCATACAGCTCGTCCAACATTAGCCAAGCCTCTGGAAGCCCCGAGGCCCCGAACTGAATTGAGGAGACGTTATTAATGTAAACGCATGGGTGCAAGAGCAAGTGAAGGTGTAAATATCTTTGCAAATCAAACGGGGATCTCCTGATTTCTGATAGGAGTAGTCCATAATGTTTTCTGTCAGATTGCCAATAAAATAAAATAAATTCAAAATGTGCTCCTTTGGCTCTGATGCAGCAACCTCTCACCCACAACAACATCTGATAACGCATCAAAATGAATAGCCTAGAGACACGGAATGATCTGAATCTGCAAAGTAATTTAAGTTATCAATGTAGTGGAGAGGAAGTGTAAAGTAGCAGAAAAGGGAAATACTAAAGTAAAGTACCTCAAAATTGTATTCGGGAACAGTGCTCGAGTGAATTGAACTTTTGACTGAAAGATTTCCATTTTTAGTGCAAATTAATATCAATTTTAAGTCTCCTTGATTACTTATAATCAGCATCAGCCCTGAAAAAGCCATATTGGTCAACTCCTAGTTTCTGGTGTTTTGGGATTATGCTGAATTGGAAAAAAATGGAGCCAGAAATGTTTCGTTGACTACGAAAAACTTCACCCGACCTTCCATCAGCATGTGTAGTGACCATGTAGCATAAAAACTTTTCCTTTAACTCTAGAACAACCTGTGCTTATGAAAAACAATCAAAATCCACTACAGCAGAAGTTAGTTGTGCATTTAGTTTCAGAAAGAGCAAAGAATGAAATCCTGAGAAGGAAAAAAAACATTGAGGTATGAATGCAAGTGGACCAGAGGCAATGTGGGGAATGAGCTGGGATGGTCTACAGGTCATAGCTGGAGACAGGTAATTCCGGTTGAGCTGGAAAGAGTCATTTCTGGTCGGGGTCGGTCTTTGTAAGCAGCACATATGATCGGCAGGGTCGTGCTCAACACAGCAGCGATGCTAGTGACGGTTTGATGCTCTCCAGTAACATTTGACTGTGACTTTAGTGACTGAAACACACGACTGAACAAGCCAACGAGTCTCCATGTTCCTACCAGGATGACGTAAAAAAACATGAGCTGACGTTACAAAAGGGGCTATAAAAACAACAAACTAGCTAACGTTGGCTAACGTGAAGCTCGTCAGACTGTGTCCCCCAAAATACAGTGTTAGCAACATCAGCGACTCCGAGCTGTGCTGGCCTGAAGTTAACCGGGGAGCAACGGCTCAGGTTAGCCCTCTATTAGCAACCACTTCACAGCACACATTCAGCAATGTAAAACACCGTCAAACGTGATATTAATACACCACATAAATACTGACACAGTGTTTTTGGACCGCGCTACGCACAAGAATGCTCTACTAGTTAGCTAATTTTTATCTAGCAAAGAAGTTTCGACACACACGGTAACCTCACCTAGCTAACTGACGACTCGTCTCTACGGCCTCCTGGAAAACACAGCTGGCAACTTTAGCACTGCGCAGCAACACAGCCAGGTTCGTCCGCTGTTAGCTTAATTATTCAGCGTCCCAGGGGAACTTACCCGAGTCTCTCCCTTCTGTTCGCTGCTACACTCCGCGGCCGCTGGTGTCGGTGGTGTTGTCGGTGGGTCGGCTCCTCTCTGCCTTTCAGCCCATCACCACTGATCCAGGACGGACTCCAACACTGCTGCTTCTGCTGCTGCTGGAGAGAGGGCAGCAGAGATCGTCTACAGCGAAGATGATCACTCTGTGTTTTTAAAACACAAAACAAAACAAAACAAAAAAACAGCTTGAATTCATGCCCAGTTACAATAACTTTCAAACATTTAAGAAAAAAACATGTAATAATAATAATAAAAGTAGAAAAGTCACATAAACTCGTGCTCCAAAATGTTTGCATTAACACTTTATATTAACCATCTTTGATTTATGGTTTATTTATAGTTGTTTTTTGTTTTTTTTTTAATAATATTTACTTAACTGTCAAACAATGAAATGTGTTGTAAAGCATTTATTTAGCCAAAGTTGCGACAGATGTTTAAATACAAGGTCTTAAAGGGGCACTAAGGAATAGCCACTCAGAATAAATTAACTCGCAATTTTAGTATTTACAATATTAATGAGTTAATAACACAAAATCTGAAATATTCTTCACTGAATAGACAAGCTGTTCCCAGAGGTAAATAAGGTCCCCAGAACACTGTTAGAAAGGTGGCAGGGTCCGCCACATATAAACAAAGTAAAACAGTATGAAATCGTTTTTTTAACTTTAAAGTCAGTTTCAGTTTGAGTATTTATTTTGTTTAGGCACTCAAAAACTGTCAATGAACAATAGCTTCCGTAAAACTACATATCGCTCCTTTAATCTTGGTATCATTGTACAACCCCTTGGCGTTGTGAAATGACAAATGAATGAAGCTTTTACCTATACTCGTCCATACTTTGTAAATGGTTCATTAATAGATCTACTATGTAGTTCATGTGGACGCTTTTACTAATGATAGTTATTTTAAAGTGTTATCGTGTTTTAGCTCTTCATGGAAACCAGTGGCATCTGCGTGAAGCACAAAACTGAGATAAGATAAGACTTTACTGAACCTTCAGCGGGGAAATTCACTTGACGCTTGAGTTGAAAGCAGAGGGGAAAAGCTCCATCACAAACTTATCTACAACAATATGCGGAACAACCAATCAGTTAGCCCCATATCATTTTCATAATAGGCCTTGTGCAAACAAAGCAAAATATGCTGGCAAGGGCGGTGTGATTCTTCCTAAACTGTGTTAAAACGCCATAGATACAGTATTGTTAGCAACTGGGAGCCCTTTGGTGTGGAAAATATTGAGCAACAGTGCTTAGTCAAGTTCTTTATTTGTCAAATACACACCAATTGTAGTGAAGCAGTTTCTTGTTCTGCTTCCAACAATACAACATGTAGAAAAAGAAAATCATCTAAACAGATGAGAAAAAAACACACAGGACACAAAATAGTGCAGGAGTTCAAATAGGGAATACAATAATATATTTACGTTGAACAAAGTAAAACGATATACTGTGGCATACTGGTGTACTGTCATGATAAAATGAATAAACTGTCATGCAGACACATTTCTGTTTTTCTGACGAATTGCATTGTGATTTTTGTTCACGTTAAATCGATCCACTCGTTCAGCTCCACCAGCTGGCATTACCGAAGAATTGCAAAGCCAGCGCTCAGATCGGATCGATCCAGTGCGATTAGCAGCTGTGCTACAGGCCCCGAGCCCCGTCATTATACAAGGTGGCCACAAGCACAGCACGTAGAGCATGCTGTGAAGCCACAGGAAACAGTATCCAGTTTTAGAAATCAATCTGTCAGCCTACATTAAAAAAAAAAAAAGTCTATCTGGTTGCCGGAAAAGGAGCTCACAGTGAGAGTTCCTTCCTTTTTGCCACCTCTGGGTGTAAAGTATGAGGCATGCACTGGGTGTCAACACATGGAGAGCAGACACACTGCTGCAGAGGTGATGTGGCGACATCTAATGTTTAGAAGCTGCAGCCGCTCTGCTCAGTCTGCTTTACATGAGGTTGCATTGACATTTTGTCAACGCACAACTTTGATTAGGTGGGCTCATTTTTACTTTGCAAAGGAACTCTTTCTTCAGCCTGACTAAATATGCTCTTCACCACTGATTATAAGCAGCAGGAAGCTATAGATTGTATTTAAATGTGGTTGCTAAACAACTATTTTAATTTATTTTTATTATTCAATGCCCTGTATCCACATGCTTAGGTAGCCTGTGTGTTAAAGATGTTACTTTTCTCATGCAAGCAAAGATCAATGTGATGTAAATGAGCCTCACATACACATGCACAAGGCTGTTAATAAAATACTTTTTGTACTATATTGTTTAATTAAAAGTCAAAATTGACCTACATTAAAACTTAGAAACTTAAAAGTTAAAAGAAAAGTTGTAGCAGTCAGTCAGATAATGGCCATCCTTTTTTTTTAAAAACAGTCATTAAGCAATCTATTTTACAGAGATGATGGGCGTTTACACACACACACACACACAACCACACACAACCACACACACTTCTGCCTGCTGCAGAAAAAGAGTTGGAGTGAGAGGAGGGGCGGGCACGCTGATGTCGATGAGGGTGAAGTGAAGTTCTCTCGTCTTCTTCTCTCCTGCTGGCTGACAGAGGGGGCTGACCATGGACGAGGAAGCGGAGGACACCTACCCGGAGCTGAGGCACTTTCCTCCACTGTGGCCTCTCTTCAGGTCCCGCTCCAAGAGTGACACCTCTGGGTTCCGCGCCAGGGTGCTGTGCAGGCTCCGTGGAGCACGCTCAGGTAGGCCACACCACCAAAAAACTGGATTCATCTTCAGGTTAACTTATTTTAGCTATATGATGCTGTTTTATACTATTGTTCATTGAAATGTTATGTTGTGGAGCATGTGAGGGTAGAAGTCAGCTGGAACATCAGTGTAATCTGCTGTCTGTCACTGCCAATGTTTCAAGTTATACGAGTTGTTCTTGGCATGACAGCATCTCGATATGACTAATGAGGCGGTGGGGACTTCCTGCTCTGCTGCACAGACAAACTTAACCCTCTCACGAACCTTCTTTCTTTCTTTCTTTCTTTCTTTCTTTTTCCTTTCTTTCTGTCTTTCTGTCTTTCTTTCTTTCTTTCTTTCTTTCTTGATGGATGTACCTATAAAGTGTTGCATGATTTATACTCATGCAACACTTCATGGATGCAGTTAACTTTTTTTCACTTGAGTCTATAGTATTGAATATTGAAATTCATCATTATAAGCACATGACATGCCTACTAAATCATCACCAATGCCAAGGGATGTTAGGTTCAATACACCAGTAAAATGAGTTAGGGGATATTGGGATGTTGGTGCATGGTTAGGCAACAAAAGTCCAATGAAATGTGTTTTTAGGATCAAAAATATTCACAGAACCACAAAATAAAAACTCAGATATGTCACAAGCAAGTGAGAAACTAAAACATCCCAGTATATCCCTGAATAACTCTGAGCAGTTGGTTTTTCTGCAGGTGAAGTGTCAAGAAGTTGTAACAGAGTGAAGCATGATGGTCAGTGGGATTGGATGAAACAATTTAAACAGGCTCTGGGAGGCTGAGGCCGCAGCGTTAACCACCTCGTCGTCTCACTTAAATGTCAGAGTAAAAGTCTGGCCGCCTGGAGCTTCGGGTTGCTGAGCCCTGATTGGCTCGTATTTGTGTCAGAGGTGAAAACCACTTCCTATCAGCCGTCTTCATTGTTTTTAGAAGCCACACGCCTGTACTCACTCGGACCTATCCCTGCACCGATGGTTTAAATGAATACACTGCTGTTGCATTAGGGCTGTCTTGTTCAGCAGTCACACACTATGTGTATGTTTACAGTGTATTAGAAGTGGCAGTTATTTTGCTCGTCGTCAGCTGCCACAGGAAGTGTTCTGTGTTTATGGTGAGGTTGTAATTACAGGAAACGAATCATGAAGTGGGGCAGTTAGGAAATTAGATGTCCAAAGTTGTTTATGTCTCGTGCCACTTTGGATTTCTTGCCACATGGCTCTGAAATGTCTGAGAGCAGCTTCTATCAACCTGAGAAGGAATCTCTAGAATTGACAACAACAATCCCCCTTTATAAAATCCTCACATCATCTGTTTTTTGTAATCATACTATACATATATGGATTGAGATCAAGATTTTGGAATCACACGTTTGAGCTAAACTCACAAATAATGACTTTACAGTATATAAATATAAATTGAGCTGTTTTCAAATAGAGCAACAGGGGGCGCTAATCCATGTGCAGTGAAGTTTCCCCCTGCACACAGTAGTGCGGTCTGAGTACATCTTTCACATCCGTCCCACAGGGCGAAGCTTCAAAAGCAGCCAAACTGACAACGTCGGGGAGCATGCTGGGCTCATTCTGCTCCGTGTCTGAAAATTATCCAAAATATAAATAAGATCTGACACGAAGATCTAAAAAAACTCAGATGACGCACCCAGAAAGAAACATTTTATGAATTACAGCACTTTTTTTAGCTAAAAGGAGTTAGCGGCTGATGAGAAAAATGGAAAAATGCTCCTGTGGGGAACATTAGCAGAATTGATGGCAGGAGGGAGGGATGTTCTTTCCATGTGCATGTAATTCTTTACTTTCAAAGAGCTCCAAGAATATGAGACTCAAAAAGATAATGCAGCCCACCGACTTGTGAACCCGCAAGTCACCAGGAGGCATAAAGATATAAAGCAGTAGCTATTTTAGGTAAACGTGATGTTGGGCATCAATAATACATCTGCACTTCAGTCATTTCTTTTCACTTTATGTCCACTTCAGTCTGATCAGGGTCATGGAAACATCGAAATCAATTCACAGATGAGATCATGAGCTTTAGGGAAGCTGACGATTTACTGAAGAGGAATCTCTCTGTCGCTAAACGTGTATGAGTTTGTGAACCGGCTGATTTGAAAAGCAGTTTTTGCTCTCGCATAGTAAATGACACCACGATACCAACAGGTTTAAGGCAAAAGTGTGTAAAGAAGGCTTTTCCCTGTAAACAGAACAGGATGTCACATCCTGGATAAAGGGTTAAAGGGTCCCTCCACCAATTTTAGACATTAAATTACATCAAAATTGCAACACCGCTCTCGCAAACATTAATCCCAGGACTGCAGCGATTTGTCAGATGTAATGTCGGTGCTGACTACAAACAAAACTCATTACGTGATATCAATGTTATGTGTTGAAAAAATGTGAATGTCGATGTAAAGATGTATGCAACTCCGCGATCCCACCCTCTCACTGAAGTTACATAGTGGATTGTACCTTTAACGTGATTTTGAAGCTGCTTTAAGGTGAAAACGTTGCGTAATGGTGCTTTAAAGCCTGTTTACACATGGTGCCTAAATCACCCACAATGCAGCTCAGCCACTAAGAGGACATCTATCAGGTTACATGCAGCTCCCTCTGGAGTCGACAAAAAACTGATGTTAATGGATAAAAATTGATGAAGTTAACCTTTAACTGTTGAGTTTCACCCCCAGGCTGTCCAATACTGATGCTTCAGGTTGGCGATGATCAACAATCAACCGTCTTTATCCAGAAAGAAACATTTTGTAATAAAACTGAAAAAGATATTGAGACTTTTGAGGCAGCACTTGAGAAACAATCTCACCAATCGATGAGGACGGTCATGGAGTAAGACTGTATTTGTCATAAAGATATTAAATATGAAGTTACGCACTTCCATATGTGCATATTTGTGGGACACCGTGTAGGCTGAGATGGTCTTTCCTGGCCGTTGCAAATAGCATGCTGTCCTCCGGATGGGCGCTGCAACGGTCTTATAATTACACAGGCAGTGGAAAGGGGAAAGAAGGGATGAGAGGATGAAGGGTAGATAAAGTGGCAGGAGAGGGTGAGTAAGAGAGAACAATGGAATGACATGCCAAGAACAGATATATTAAGACAAAAGAGGAACAATGAGAGGAGAAGCAAGAGAGTCGACGAGCAGGAAAGTCACGGAGGCGAGGGAAGATGATGAGAAAAGAGAGGAGAGGAGGAGGCAAAGAAAGGGATGCAAGGACAGGGTGATTAAGGAGGAAGGGAGGACAGATGGAAAGAAGAGGACAAAAGAGGAGTGTCTGCTCGCTGGTGCTCTCTGCTGCCTGTGGGTACTCTCCTCGAAATAACATTGATTACAGACCCTTTTAGTCCGCAATAAGTACTTGTACTGTGATGCAGGGAGCAGCCCTCCCCACTTCGCTGCCCACACACAGTCTATCCTCAGCCACCGTCGCAGCAGCTGAAGCAGCCACCGGCAGACCCCGCGAGCCCCGATTCTTTAGTGATCAACGGCTCGATCCCTCTGTGTTGCGGTTTGAGGTGTCGTCACGTTCAGCTCCACCTTCAGCTGTTGCTTCAAAATCTCAAATTAAAGGTGTGTCATTGAAATTTACAGTTTTACACACGTGCACAAGAAATTTCTATGTCGGTCATTTTCGTTCAAAAAAATAGATAAATAAGCCCACATTCCAACAAGTGGCTAAACATCACTGAGTAACAGTGTGTAAAATTGTGCCACTCGCTCCACGAGGTTGTACTTTGGCCCAGCTTTGCTTCGAGCCAAATGCTAACGTCGTCATGCTAACATGCCAGAAATGTGCAGATTTTTGTTAGCATGTGTGATGTCTTCCAGTTCCATGCTTTTCAGGGCTACCATCCTCCTTCAGCGTGCTAACATGTGCTACTTAGCACCAAACACAAAGTGCTACCTACTATGCTGCTGAATGTTGATGTTGTTCTTTATCATCGTAAAAACGTGTGTAGCAGCTGTCGCGTACTGACATCTCTGATAATAATCTCATGTCTCACATATTTACCATCGACCCACCCATTCATTAGAGATCCTGTTGGGAGATTGTCCTCCCCAGAAAAACGAAAAAACATCAGCTGTGTCAGAAAACGACACAAGAACATACTGTGGTGGCTGAAAGGTCGGCGGCTGCGGGGTGAGGATGAGTCTTAAATTGTGGCTCCTGCGATTTGAATGTCACACATGATTATTACGGGGATGCAGACAACAGGTGATTGTAATCTACTAATTGATCTCATGGTGACACAGCTGTGTCGTCTCAGTAGTCAAAAACCCTTTGTGTTGTCTGAGCTCCCTCAGTCCTCCTGAACTTATGTATATTCGAATTCTTCTCTTATAATCGTACTCTGATCAGGAGTGTTAGATGTCTCCGCCTGCCTCTACGGTCCTGGTGGGTTTGGAGGCGTCATTTTCACATTTAACGGTGAGAAAAGAGGTTTCGACTCCACATCTTTTTCAGTGCCAGTTGACCCTGTGAAGTGCTCACGCGCACTTGCGGTTTCTTTTATGTGTGACAGTGTGTGCGTGCGTGTGAGTGTGTGTGGGTAGATGTTGTTGAAGCCGATCAGCCAGTTGTTTTTTCCTCCCGCTTGTTGTTAGCCGTTGTGCCAAAAGCCAAAGTCTCACTCTCTCCGTCTCTCCCCCTCCGCTTCCATCTGTCTATCAGTAACTATCTGCTGTTACTTAGTGAGCCTTTAACCGTTTTTAATATTTGTCAAAAGGGCCTCGACAGCAAATGAACAGGATGTTAACATTACGCATCTAATGATGCTGTGTACACACAGTGCAGTAAGCATGTGTGTGTGTGTGAGTAATGGAAATGTAATAAACACCTCTAATTGTTGGGTTGCTTATAAAAGACAGCGTACGACAGAGAATCATTAGTGACAAAAACAACAAACTTCAGATTTTTACACCTTAGACAGTCAGGGAAGGTGAGAAAGATGGAAGTTAGAAAAGGAGGAAAAGGAATAAGATGTAAAAACTAGCATGTATACCGGAGAAGTGGCAAAAGTACACACATACTTTACTCAAGTAGAAGTTAAGACTCTGGTAAAAGTAGAAGTAGTGGTTCAACTGCTTTACTCAAGTAAAAGTAAGTATAAATGTAAACTACCTAATCCTAACCCTACCGGCCATTTCTGTGCAAAGCTAACTGAACCTCACGTCATATCAATATAATTCAAAGACTATCAAACTAAAAGGTTGAATCAGTAGGGTGTTGTCCGAGCTGAAGAATGACACAAGACATAAAATAACCGCTAATCTCCCTCAAATGCATTAAAAAACTAAAGCGACGCACCGGTTTTGAAAATGGAGTAGAAGGTACGGATGTTTGTGTTCAAACACAGGGAGTAAAAGAAAACTAAATACTCAAGTAAAGTACAGATAACTGAGAATCTATTTACAGTAAGTACTTTAACAAGGTAATCCTACTTTGTTACTTCCCCCCTTGTATAAAGTCCCATAAAACAGACTGACAAGAGAGGAAAGGAGCACTATACCAAATGGCATTATAGTAGCTGCTCTTATGTAGTCGATAACGTAATGGTTGTGTGTACATGTACTTCTGTTTACATTGGCTTACACACACACACACACACACACACACACACACACACACACACACACACACACACACAAACACACACACACACACACACACACACACACGCACCTGTCTCACTTTCAGTCCATCAGTGTGTTTCACAACGTCCTGCTCTGCTTATTCTTCTCGCGTTACGTCTAATAAAGAACAGGAAATTAAAAATCTACTGTGCTCGAAAAACACACAAATATACAGTACAAGTGTGTATTTAAAGGAGACACAATATTAGAATTTGTTCAGTGTGTGCAGCGAGTCACTGACACACAGATGATGGCAGAGTATTTACAGTGTGGAGTGACTCTTCACAACACTCGAGGGACCTGAAGTGTGCACGACGGAAACAAAATGACCATCTGTCCGTTTTCCGTCCACTCTCTGTCTGTTTCTTTGACTCCTTTCAATCTCTCCTTGTGTCTATCTCAGATGTGTATTGACTTACGACTGATGTGATGTTTAATATCTGCATTGTTGTTTATCGCTGTGGCGCCGCGGCCTTCAGGTGCTCAGGTTCTCTCCGCTCAGTAGTTTGTTTTTTCGAAAGCTCGTGAAGTCTGACTCGTTTCTCCGTAAGTGTTGTGTTACTTAGCAACAATCAAGGTTAATAGCTGTCGTTTATTGAGAGGTTAATGCTGCAAACCACGGCTAATGTGCTCCATCGAGAACTGACGGACGTGGACTGAACAGCCCACCAGCTGTGATCCGGTCCTGAGCTCAGGAGGAACCGCAGAAATCTCGAATGTGATGTGACACACATAGAAACAAAGCTCATGATTTTATACCAAAGTTAGTATAGAATTAGTTTCTATAAATGTAAGATCTCATCACTCATAAGAAGCTGTTTGCAAAAACTGTTGTGGGGAGTGCTGCACTGTGTCAGGAACAACACCGAGTTAATATTAAAGTAATAAATCAGGAGATCTTCCAGTACAGGAGCCAGCGGTCGAGTAAAAAAATGATAAAACAGTGACTGTCCGGTTTACGGTGTCCATCATAGTAAGTAAGTAAACTAAGAGTCGTTGTTAGTCAACCGATGTATTATTGTGAGTCATTTCCTGTCATATTCTACTGTTCTGGTTGTAGCATTTATTCATACTCATTACTCATTTAATCTGCACTGTAGGTACAGTTTATTACAAGGCACATATCTTTACATCACTATTTCCATCAGTCCTTGTACTTCAAGATGTGTATATATACTAAACGTAGTCGTCACATTTATGGTTTGGAAAAAAAAAGTATTATCTTTATTAAAATCCTGTTGGTGTGATATTCTCTATTCCAGATGGAGCAACTGTAAGATGCGCAATTTCCCCCAACAAGGATCAATACATTTCAAGTCTTTCTGATTCTGATTCCGAAAGAGTTTTCATTTCCAAAAATAAAACCATATGCATATGTCAGGCCTATTGTGCAAAAATAATGAATACACATAAATTAAATGAATCGCGAACCATCTTGATAATGGACTTTTGATCTTTCAGCAAATTTGTCTGTTTTACATCGTGGTTTTCGGATTTTGACGTTAAACTGGGCGAAACATTCAGCTGAAGAATTCACCTCGTACTCTTAGAAGCATTTTTGTGAATTTTTTGCATCAAATAAACAGTTAGAATATTTAATAGACATATTAATCTATAATGAAAGTAATGGTTAGTTGAAGCCCCAGTCAAAATGAAATGAAATATGATTAAAACAGCGTCAAAATTCAATCTGTGTTTTCTTTGTTAGAATGTGTTGACAGAATCTGCGCTTTACACACTTCTACCCACGATGCCTTTCGCCTATCACCTTTTACATTGCACTGTTAATGTTGCGGCGAGGTCTGTTCATATTTGCTGAAGACTGACCGCAATAAAAATATATAGGAAGGAAAGTGCGATAAGGAAAAATAAACAAGCTGAACATACAGACGACGGCCTTCATCTCCCTCCTCTTTTCCCTCACCTTTCACAGTAGTGACTCCTCATCTGCATCTCCTCTCCTCTACTCTTATTTCCTACGTCACTGTGGGACCTCAACACAGGAGGGAGAATGAAAAAAAAAAAAGAAAGAAAATGGGTGAGACTGGAGCCAGACTCGGCAGGCGGAGGAAGGAGGAAAAAAAAACTTGACAGGCAGGGAGATGGAGATAAATGCAGGAGGAGACACCGATTGGGAGGGAGAAGGACGAACTGAAATGGAAACAAACATTAACTTTTAATGCTCTTTATTGGTTGGAGAGGGAGGGAGGAAGGGAGGAGGGGCGAGGGAGTTGCAGACAGGGAGGGATGAGCGATGAAGGAGGGAAGTAGACGGCGAGAGAGAGGGAGGGAGGGAGGGGAGGGAGAACAGGAGAAGGAGGCAGACAGCGAGAAAGGGGAGGAGGGGGAGTCAGTGGGGGGAGGGAGGGAGGCAGAGAGGTGGTGTGTCGGGAAAAGGCAAGGATCAGCTCACACACTGCTGACAATATTCCCCAGGTCAAGCCATGGAACATGACGGTGAGTTTTTCTTCTTGTATAATAATCTGCGCTGCCTCCCTCTGAATCTTTTATCCTCCTCTCTGCATGTGTCGTCCGGTCTCATCTGTGTCTGCCTTCACGATACGGACAGATCCTTTCCACCACTTCATCCTCTTCTCCTTCTCCTTCTTCTTCTTCTTCTTCTTCTGCTTTTCACATGCTGTCCTTACATGTAGCTGTCCTTGTCACCTGTTAGATGGAGATGAAGTACACGCAACAAAAAGGCTGTGAATCCTCAGCGTATCTTGAGAGAGTCATGGAACAGCGCGCTTGAAGAAAACCTGGGTTAAAAGGGGGCTCGCAGTGTGTTTGAAAGTCAGCATGAGTATCTGAGTGGTGCTGTCAGTGATCATTCTTTTCTGGGTGGCAGCGACTGTGTCTGTCTGAGCTGGAGCGAGCTTTTTTCCTATACTTCCTTTAATTCTAAAATAGGACATGAGCCACGACAACAAAACACAGTCATGCTTAAGGACAGGAGCACCACTTTGAGGACACAAGTTACGACACTGTGTGCAATATTAATAAGATGCTAATGCTGCAAGTGCAGGGAGGACACTTAATAACAACATGGTCGGCTCTATCTCCACTTAACCAGGCTGCTGTTGTGCTCTGAAGGCCAGTTTTGGCAATGCTCGTGAAGCAACAACACATAGATTGAGAATTAAGAAGCAATTACGAGTTGTGCAAGGTTGCCCACTGTTGCATTACAGCACTGCATGATCACCACAGATCCAGTGGTAGTTACCTTCATGTCAATGTTTCTGTAGAGGAAAGAAAACAGACCCATAATTCCAGGTGGGCTTGGCTGGTAGCCATCTTGTATTAGGCTAAATGACAGTGATAAGTCAGTGCGTTGGTTGGCGTCACACTCCAGGGTGGAGGCAGGGAGGCTATATCGGGCCCTTGTTATCTAATATAGTTTAATTACTGTTTGCAGAGGTTGTCATAACATTTCACAGTTTGTAATGGGCAAAAAAAAAAAAAGAAAAAGAAAGGCCTGTTGCCTTGTAGTGATAAAGAGAGACAGCTATTGTTGTCTGTACAGCTTGAATCCATGCTCCTGTTAGCGTGCGTGTGTTTGCTGGGCCGGGCACTGAATGGGTACACAGCAAATTATCGCCCTTGTGAGTTTGCGAAACAGCATTTTGCAAGGCAAAGCAGCATCTGTGAGTGTGCACACTTGCATATGAATGTAATGTGATGCGTGTGTGTCTGCAGCGAGCATGAACAGCCGCCCAATGGCGCTCCTCTGTGTGCCTTCCCCGCTCACAGTCGATTGTGTTGTCGACAATGCGAGCGGAGACCGAATGAGCGTACTCGCATATGTCATTCGACTGAAATGATTTGACCACAGCACATAGTGGTCAGCACTATATAGAGACACTGGCATGACATTATGTTTACTTCCTGTTTGTTGCACCTCAGCTTCAACACTGAAGCCACCTTCTCAGAGAAAAAAAGGAAGGTAACGCCTAACTTCAGTGGTGCCAGAGTGACAAATTCAAGATTAAAGATTTATTTGTCATTACATAATGCAAGGTTGTATAACAGAATTTATTTTGTAGCTCCCATAAGATGAAGAAAAAAGAAAACTAAAACTATATTCTTTCTTTTACAGTTAATCTTCAAGACTCTCTGCCTCCCTACACTCATATTTTAAGGGGCATTTATTTGCCAAAAAGGGACAAAATACACCATAAACGAAGATAAAGATAGGTTTTACTGCCAGCTTTTTCTTTAGATATTGTGATAGTTACATTTTGCCACGATAATCATGTAGTGTTGAATACTGATATCAAGACAGCCCTGCTCCTAACTTCAGTTGTGCTGAAGTGATGAATTCAAGATTAAAGACGTTAAAGACGAAGGAGTTTCACAGCCCCGTAGTCCGGTGGTACTGCAGCGGATACTTCTGTATCTTTTGGCAGACGGCAGCAGGGCGAACGGACAGTGTCAGATTTAAAGTTTGCCACTGAGATGTGTCTGTTCGTGTTTCTCTCGAACACTCATATCATTGGAGGTGAGACTTGCCAAAAACAACAGATCACCAGCTTGGCAGATGGATACACTTGTTTGACAGATAGATCTGCCCAATTCACAAAGAGATTTCCTCATATAAATGTATTTATTCACTGAAAAGCTTAATGACTAGACTGCCCCTTTCAATGGTCAAAGAAAGATCAGGACTCATTTAGAGATGTTCATGTGCTGTTAACATGGTATAAATGTGTCAAAGATGATGCTGCACTCCCCTTTACCCACACTGTGGTAACAAACCTCAGTGTGTCTGTAAAAGCTGGCTGGACGTTGGCCAAAGAGACCATCAGCAACCGGTGGCAGTCTGCCTTAAAAACAAACCGTGCAGAGCCTTTATGATGATATCCTAAATAACAGCCACAGGACACGACTGAGCAAACATGACTGACGTGCTTCAGGCAGCCGTTTTTTCTATTCAGAGCGGCTCTCTGGTAAATCTGTACAAATATGGCCTTATATAGTTTGAATGTGAAGCTGTAGGAGTAAACAATGCTGTTTGTTTGTTTGTTCTCCCCAGTCGCTGACCTCTTATGGTCTCATATCACACACTTTTAAAACACAGTCACGGCTTCTGCTCGCTTTCTGAACGACAGCGTTTACAATCTGATGCTGCTTTTACGTTTTCCTGCTACTGCCGCCATTCCCCCCGCTGCTCCCCATGGTTAACAGGAGAGACCCCACACTACCATATCAATCTTTCCTCCATCTCTTTCCGTCCCCGTCTTTTCTTGCTCTGTCTGAGTCTTTCTCTCTCGAGCTCATTTTTAAGCTCCCTGGCTGCCCGTCTGGCAGGATGTCAACTATTGATTTATACAGGCAACATTTTAGCGATGATGGCGGGCTTATGGGTTGTGCCAAACGCAATACAACAAACAGGAGATCAGGTTTCAGACAGGCTGGCTGGCATATGTGAAGAGGAAGAGAGATGACAGCAGCCATTACTGTAGTGTTACAATAGAGGACTGCACGCATAACAGGGAAAGTGCCCTGCTATAGGGTTATACAAGGTGCAGAGAAGGGACAAAATTATGTTTCTAAGAACGAGTAATTTAACTGAATATTATTTTGTATTACATGCTGGATACAGGTTTCATTTCTCCGTGTGGAGTCAAGTTCAGGAACTAATTTTTACCAATATTTAGGTATCAATTTCCAACTTAAAGCCTGTGAAAACTTCAAATATGGATCTTAAACGTACTACAAGGAATAACTGGTTAAGAAACCGTCCTGATTTAATACTGACTTTAATACTACTCTATCACTTACATACACAAATGAGAAATACATTGCATTTTCCCATCTTCTGTCACTCTTTTTCTGAGGCGAATGCACAAACCAGCCAGATCAAGATCGTTGGACACAAGGCAGTTTGTCCACAGGGGCCGCCAGAATCCAAACAATGAACGTTCCTTATAGCAGCTTTAAGTATTTTTCTCTGAAATTAGATTTTCATCACTAAATAAGCAACATTCAAAAGTAAAGCCTCTCTGTATTTTTACATTTCATGATAGTAGGAAGGTGAAAATGTTTAATTGTTTAATCTGAACTATAATGCATCATAATTATACAAGCAAAATGTGACAAAGTGCAATGGAAACAGTCTTACAGTAGTAAATCATCAATCTGTGTGCAGCAAGCAGGAGTTTGTCTCCATCTTCAAATTCACAAGATGAAACAAGTTTCCTCCTTTGTTTTTGTCAAGAAAGTATAAGGAGAGCAGTTTTCCCAGGGTTGAGGTTTGATTGGTGCTCGTTTATTAACGCGTCCTCTTCTTCGATGACTTAATAACAGCCGACAGGAGCATTAACACCACCAACTGTTAAACATGAACATAAACTTCTAATATTTGCATCACCTTAGAGGATGGACATTAATTTGCATCTTATTTTACACATTTTCTGGATATTCAGTAAAAAATCTGACTAAATTTGGATCGAAACTTGACTCCAGTAAGGCGCTGATTGAGAATAGATGTTTTTACAAATATTCTGTATAATTGATACGGCATGATCAGTGCATTTTACAGGTCATTTACGAACATATGACATGATTATAGGCAGATTAGTATTTGTGCTGTGATCAGGGTCTGTGCACTGAGGCCATTTAAGAACAGAACTTGCTTGTGTAACAGAGCCTGTTCGTTGCTGACTCACACTTGACTGTTATGACAGTTTGGTTTGGTTTTATAGATTGTTCCCTGACTCTTTAAATGGTAAGCCGCCTCACACTGTAATGTAAAAAAAAAAAACCACAGGTGTAACTTCACGCAGTTAAATGCACGTACAGTCCGTTCTCTGTCTTTTGGCTATGACAGAAGTATGAGCCTGTGCCTGGGCTGCTTAATAAATAAATCAAGGGGAGGGGAGAAAGGCCCTGAAAAGTAGCACTTAAACAATTATTACCCCCTTGTTCCGCTGAGGCTACTACTTAATATTTGATGACTCCTTTCCTTTCTTCTTCCCTCCTCCTCCACCTCCACCTCTCCTGTCGTTCCTTTTGCTTTTCTGGTCAATGAAAAGGTCAGGCTCCCTCAGTTGATCTCTGTTATTTAGTGTCAGGAAAAAACAGGACCACGTTTTCTGAGAAGTGTCACCTTGGCATTCAGATTACCATACTGAAGGATGCCCTCTTCTCCTTTTCGGGTAATGTATTTGTGCATAGATTTACAGTAAAAGCACCAGACTGAGCTGAAGCTGAAACGAAAGGGATCTTTTTTCCTGCATTTGTAACATATGAGATCAGTGACTGACACAGAGGAAGAAAGGATTTGCAGCAGTAGAAGCCGAAAGGCTCAGAGTGAATTTGTGACCAGAAGTTCCCAAAAGAGAAAATACATAATACAAACACATTACTTTTGTCTTTAGGTTGTCTGTTGATAAGCTTTGACTTTTCTTGACCTCTTTCCGTCTGTCTGAGTCTTTTATACATACATACACACTGACTTTTGGTCATCATGTCAATATCTGAGAGTGAATACAGTCAATACAAAGGAACACTGAATGCATGGAAAATAATATGTTTCTCTTGATGCTATATAGGAATTTGTTTCAGACAAAATGATGGAACGATATAAGGAAAAACTGGATTTTCTAATTGTGTTTTTTAAGTTCGCTTTAAAAAAAAAAAAAACAGTACAAAACACACAAGAATCAGTTTAGTTGTCATGGGGACTACTACCTGTGAAAGCAGTTGTATAATGTCCTCTGTTCCCCTTTAATTCAATTCCACCTGATCTAATATAAAATAAAAACATATTTAAATCTGCTAGATCTGGATTCCTATTTGGATCCACAACTGCACCGACTCATAGACACAAGTAGCCTACATAAGTACGCCCGGTTATATCCAGTCTAATCTAGTCAGTTAGGGTACTGTTGCATTGCTGCAGGTCTAGGGTCTGTGTGTAAATACCTGCAATATGTCAATTTCTGAAGTGTTTTGGGACCGTGCTGCATGGTGATTCTGCACTTAGAATAAAATCAGTTGATTGACTGATGTGTAACAGCTGAGTGGATCTGTGATAACATGGTGCATCATAATCAATACAAGAGAACATTGTATTGTAACTGTAATATACAACGCTACATTCATTACACAACAACACAACAAAAATCCAATTCAATCCCAACCACAAGAGAGAAAATGTGTCCTGACGCAAAGAACACACGCACGAACAAATATGTGTAAAACCATCAATGGAGGAATACCATTAAACTGAATGAATCCAACTCAGTCCACCACCATCGGCCACTAATCTATACATGGCAGACTGATCATCGGCTGACTCTTTAACAATGCCCCTTTAAACTTGGACCGTGTTGGTCTTAATCTTAAACTCTCCATTTTTTTTCTGATTGGGTCTCTTTGGTTTGGGTCTAACAGATCTCAGATTTCTTTCAGAGACGGTCTTGCTATTTTTGAAAACGGACGTATGCTGTTTTGGTAAAGGTTTTCCTAAACTCCATTCGAGATTGGGTCCAAAAGTTTGGATCGAACCAACCTGTGAAGAGAATGTGTAACAGGAAGCCGTCAGTACAAACTGGGGGCTGGGTGTTTGAAAGACATGGCGGAGGGCTGAATGAAAGAAGATATTGAGAAATGTAGGATCCAGCAATGTTGATGCACTGATTTGATTTCCTTGTAACCGCTCCCTCTGGTTCAGTGTTGATCCGTCTTGTGTTTAAATAGACTCGGCATCAGCAGTGCCGGCTGAGTATGTGTCCAACAAACCCAGCCTGGGCGTACGTTGCAGATACATCAAGTTAATGACATTACCTCCCTGTCAATGCTAACGCAGTCACTTTACTCTGTTAACTTTACTTAATACTCTCATCCTCCTGACCGGTCTTTATCCCCCCACCTCGTTACGGACTTCCTTCCTGTCTCAATTATCCACTTCCAGCTCACTCACTTACGACTGTCCTGTAAGACTGCAGTTGTCTTGGCGGCTCCCAGGTGTGAATGTGTATCAGGCACTGACAAAGCGAAGCCTATGCGGAAGTGCCTTAAACTGTTGTCCAGCAGGGGGCAACTCTACTGGTTTCAAAAAGAAGTTTGATTGTATGTAAGCTTACGAGAAACTGACCCTACTTTTCAGTTAATTTCTCACCTCATTAAACCGTTTCCTGTTGAAATGTTGGTCTCAATCATTAGTTTCAAGCCTTTTTCAACACAGCATGATGTTCATTTGGTACATATTGGTTCCAGTAAAATAGACAACAAAGCAGGGTGTGCTTTGGTGTGGCTACCTTGTGGTTGATAAGTCGCTACTTCAGTGTGTCCTCGATTCAGGACATCCGCCCCAGATCCACCCCACCATCCAAACATGGTAATTTCTGGCTCCAAAAAAACACAAGACAGCAACACAACCCTGGATTTTAAGTCCTTGTAAAGGCTCTTAAAATGTTGTCACTCATACTCTGTCTTTCTTTGGCAGATATTTCTGTGTAATGATCTTCCAAGTCACAGTGAGATGAAAAGATTTAAAACAGTCACACTCAAAATACATGTGTAAAAAAAAAAAAATGCAATCTTACAGCATTGTTGTCTCATTGTAGATGAGTCAGACGACTGTGTTACGAGGTGGCAAATGAGGCTGTGAAAATCTTTTAACAACTTTGTTCTGCACACACTGCTTCAGGAGCCCAATATGCAACTGCTTCCCCCTGATTTTTCCTGTGTGAACGTGCCAAATTTGTTTTCTTCAGAATTCGCTGCTGGCTTTATTTATTTATTTTTTTTGCAGCAATCAGGAACAAGACTTTTCGTGGCTTTTTACCCTTTAAAGGAGGTTGTAGTGACAGAGAGGCAGAAACACAGACTTTATATTAAGAATGAACAAGAATTATTTGTATGACATTGAGTCATCTTTAGTCTCCTGGTTAAATGTGAGGTCTTGAGCAGACGTTTGGGTTGTGTAGTTAACACTAGATGGCAGTCTTGGCCTTAGACCGCAAACATTTCACTTCCAGGATCAGGCAAGGTTGACTTGGCATCGTCACACTATGGTGAGTTTGTGTGTGTGTGTGCGTGTGTGTGTGTGTGTGTGTGTGTGTGTGTGTGTGTGTGTGTGTGTGTGTGTGTGTGTGCGCACGCGCATGTGCATGTGTGTGTCCAGTGACTCCTGCCTGACCACTTAATTCTGTCGAGCTGGGATCTGAAACCTATCAACTGACACTTTGTTGACAGTGATGACAGATAAAGCTCACTCTCTCTCAAACACAGACACACACAGACACACACGCACACACACACATGTTTTACTCCGTTACACTGTAGTTGACCCCCCCATACTGACAGTTTCAAGGAGGAGCGCTGCTTGGTTTGCTGAGGTCGTCAGTGAGAAGTGGTGTGAGTGTCATGTCTAATATTAAACAGATATTATTTCTCCATGCGGCTATCAAAGGGTTTAAAGGCTACGCTGACAAACATTGACAGATTTCAGCCTTTGCTTTCCTTTAGCCCCCTGAAAAATGAATTCTGGGTTCACTGTCATCGCTTTCTTAGAAAATAAATGGCCTCAGGGGTAAAGACTGCCATCCCACTGACCCTCCTCCGGAGCCACAGACATTGTCCAGACCCGAACTCATTTATTCATCCTGGGCTGGACGCTAAAAATATAGTTGATTCCCAAGCTCGGTCACACAGATGTCTTTAAATATTTGATGTCAAAGTTGCCAGCATCTTATTTTGGTGTGGCTTTGGTTGAATGATTTACACCGACAGTAAGATGCACTGACAGAGAAACTGAAAATGAAGTTCCCCTTCGGTTCTTCTTTGTTTCAGTTCTTTAAGGTAGCTTATTTGTTTTGCCCGTTAACTGCTGACGGAAATGAAACAGCTTATAGTTCCAAATCTAAAAAATCAAGATTTATTTCCTATTTATTTATTTATTTTCCAGTTAACCCTTATGCCAAAGTCCTTTCAGCCAAGTCTTGCCACTTGGCAACCATCTTGATAGTGCCCCAGGGCAGTTATTTTGGGTCAGCAAGACCAGGCCCCCGATCTAAATGGATCAGGAGTGAGCCAGAACTTCACTTTCAGTGATCGCGGACATTAAAACTGCATGAATCGAATCACTCGTCAAATCTCTTAGAAACTGCTTTACAGGTGAGGTGACTTTTCCCCAGAAACAAGGTTTTATAAAGCTTTTCTCTGACAGGTTTTACTTCTATTGCCACGCTGTGATGTCAGCTCAACCCATCAAAGCACTTGGACAAAAGCAAGTTTGATGTCTGAATGACCTCACCTTTCTTGGTGGTCCCGTGCATTAGCAGGATATCCTTCTAAACTTTTTCTATTCAAAATGCTTCCAGTGGTTTGTTTCCTCTCCTCTCTGCTACCATACCTCACATACCATCATACTCATACTGCAACTAGTCATTATTTCACCATTCACTATTATATTAATAGTGGAAATGCACATTATATTAATTAAATTTAAATAAATCCCAACAGATATCATCCCTACCATACCGTCTTATCTTTGCAAAGCTTCACTGGATGAGGAGTGAGGTCTATTTGTGGTTCTCTGTAATATCCAGGTCTGTACACCTGTGTGTACCTTTAAGTACAAAAACATGTTGTTGTTCTTAAAAAGCTATTGGAAATTTCTTCACCAACATGTAAGATGTACTCAGATCCTTTACGCAAGTGAAAGCAGTTTTTTCAGCAAAATGTATTTCAAGAATCCAAAGTACTTTTGCTTCCACTTCTGTGTTTAAATGTAGCCTGTGACTGAGAAATAATTCATATTATTATATTTCTAATACTGATGCGTGCATAGGCAGCATTTTACTGTTGTACTGTAGCTGGCTGTATAGTTTTAGCTACATTTATCTGCAGTTCAGTATTGTTTTGACCAACCTAGGGGTCTGGCCCCTCCTTCAGGTCACCAGATGGATCTGAGGGGTCATGAGAAGGGTAATGAAAGAGGAAAGTATCCAAAAATATACTTTTATTACTTAAAACATTCTCTAACCTGTGTTTTTTTTATGTGAGATAATGTATAATTTTCCCTCTTTTTGCCTCAAACAGTTGGTTATTCACTCACAAAACATCTGGAATGTGCAGCGGGCCCCACGCTGCTCTAATGTGAGGGGTCACGAGCCAAATAGCTGGAATCAGCTGGTTCAATCTCAACAATGTGTTGTATTTTATGAGCTCATCATATGATTTGTGTATCTATAGCTATCAAAAAAATGACTCTCTTCTCTCTCTTTCAAACTCAATGCCAACTGAAAGATGTTCTGAGTTCTGCTTGAACGGAGATGGACAGCGAAAATACTCGCGTGCCAACTTCTGGAACCTCACAGTGCATCGTATCATCGTTACAATATATGACATCTTGGCACCAGTGGGGATTTGAAACCATAGGTTTCATCTTCTGTAATTCATAGGAGGCATGCGTTCGACCAGGTAAGCTATTTATCAGCTTCCCTCAACGTCCATATTTAGTTCCAAAGGAAAAGGCTGTCTAACGGCAATGTAAAATACCCCCAAAAAAACATAGCATACACTTAAACGGATATATATTTCTTGGGTGAGACTTCTTTAGGGTGGCTAAAATATGTCTGCTATTATGATTTCAGCAGCAGAAAGCCCTGGGGATAAATACCTCATACAATCCCACATCAGAAGACCCGAACCTGAATCAATTTAAAGGACAAACACTGTTTGATATGTGGCGGATCCTGCCACCTTTCAGCATCAAACAGTGTGTTGGGGACCTTATTTTCCTAAGAGAACAGCTTGTTTATTCAGCTATGGCAAAGAGATTGTATTATCACCTCATTAATATTGTAAATATTAAACTTCTGGGTTTGAGTTTCTTCTTCAAATCTACATAGTGCCCCTTTAAGTGAAGCTGTATTCCAACCACTGCTGAAAACTAAACCCCTTCCTGTCCATTATATGTTCTGGCCCTGGCCGCTGTGTAATCTGGTGTCTGAGGGTGTCGGACCCGCCACCCTTTGACCCCAGCAGCGCCTTTTAATCTGACGGAGGAATGAGAGGCATTCTTCAGCTGCTCTGCTCGCGGGAGGAGGAAGGAGATGTGGGAGGGGAAGTAGCGACGTAGTAGTCAGTCAGTCAGTCAAGTCAGTCAGTCAGCGAAGTTTTCCAGCGACTCAAGCTACCGCGCTCTGAAACTTTCTGTCCCCTCGACATGAGCTCACTCGGCGGCGGCTGCAGGCGGGATTTACGCGGCGTTAGGCGGCCGTGATCACGGGGTGGATCTCGGGGAGGGGGCGCGCTCGGTGCTCCGGAGAAGCTCAATATGGGTCAGACCGCCGTGTCCGCCGTGTCTCAGCCTGCGAGCGGTGAGTGTGTGAACTCCCTCCTCTCTGTCTCTCTGTCTCTCTCTCTCTCACACACACACACACATTCCGCTATCTGTACCCAGGATGTCTGCTCGTTTGTCTTTTCGTCGGACAATTTAACTTAAACTTCCACCGAGTTCAACACGAACGGAGCGCCTAACGGTTTTCATGCTAATGTGAAGTTAGCTAACCGTTGAATTAACTCACTTGCATCACCTCACTTCACTGCCTGTGTGTCTAAATCTGTCGCCGGTTGTTTGTTAGTTGCCCAAGAGTGAAATAGCCAGTGTTTTTTTTTTTTTTTTTTTTTTTTTAAAGCAGGATGTGTTGTGTAACTTATAATAGCTCGCATTGTTTGCTGCCACTGCTGGCTGTTCTTTTTTTTTTGTTTTTTCTATGTGAGTTTTATGTATTTAGCAGGCTAAAGTTTGACACGAGTCCAGAGAGCAGCTTTAAGTTCTGAGCCGGTTGTGTTTACCCAGAGGAGGGCAGAGGTGGAGCAGAGGGGACTACCTGAAAAATCCAGTCTAGCTCAGTGGATTTATACATTTAAATCACAGACAGGAAACCTGTTAACTGACATGTCTTATGTCACCAAGTGGGTTTTTCTGTCTGTGTCGAGGCTCCGCAGGAAATCTCATCACTCATCAGTGAGTTTTGACAGCTGCAAAACTCAAGAATTTGATTATGTCCAAGTAAAAGAAGAGCTGGGGTACCACCCATGGGCTGCAGAGATTAACTGAAGGAGCGTTTGGTCAATTAAATGTCAGAAATCACAACAAGGGGTCGGCCGATACGGCTTTTTCGGGGCTGGTGATGGCTGATGTTTTGATCAAAAGTTCACCCAAAAATGAAATTGTCGTCACACTACATAGTCACCCCTATGCTGATGGAAAGAAGGGTAAAGTGCTGTGGTCCACAAAAAGTCTCCGGTATTGTTTAACTGCAAAAATGGTGTCTGTCATCCACTGAAGTAGATTGGGACTCATTTTAAAACATGAATAAACAACCAATTAAACTTAAAATGACTCCATAAAGCTCGTCCAGTGTAATCCTGCTCACCTTCCTCACAGAAGAAATGACCAATATGGGCTTTTCAGGGCCGATACCAATAATTAGACACAGAGAAAACAGATATTTGGAACTGATATTGATTTACTGTAAAAATTAAACTTTGTGTCAACGACCAGAGACCAAGTAGTTCAATTTACTGTAGCAGTGTACTTAATTACAATTTTGAGGTTCATTACTTGAGTATTTCCTTTTTCCTGTACTTTCTGTCTACTAAATTTATTTGATACATTTAGTCACAAGTTACCTTGCAGATTTATAGGCCCATAATTGTGACATGTAACCAGTCATATTGTTGTGTCGGGGGAAGTTGCATCAGATCCAATGTATCACATTTTTAATTTAGTTTATTTTTAGCAACAATCTGACGGAAAAAAACCCCAAAAAACCCCAATACCGATAATCAAAACAATACCGAATATCAGGCAGATAATCATCCGGGACTGATAATCGATCTACCCCTAATCACAAGCCCAAGAGGCTGAGATGCTGTTATTAAATAGCTTTATTTGTCCAACAAACAGTACAAAATCAAAATACAATTTGTGAGCAATGCTGTGACATGGAGAAAAGCGGCAAAATGCTCACAAAATAGAGCTGTTGGAAAAATAATTCCTTTTGAAAATTATCAAATAGTTGCAGACTTTTTTCTCTGTTGGTTGACTATTTGATGATTCTAGGGCTCCAACTAACGATTATATGTGTTAAAATATTCCATTATTGTCACATTAGTGATATTTCTGCTTGAAAAACGATTATCAAAATAGTTGCATCACATAGTTGCCATCACTTGACTCAGTTGAAGTTTAAGTCACTAGAGCTCGACAGATACATTGATTGGCTGATATTATTGGTTGATATTGGCCTATCGCAGATCTGTCGACATCGAGAAAATACGTTGGTCGATATGCAAAAAAAACATCACAGATGTCACCGATATGATGTGTACCTTCACGCCACTTTTGGTTCTGTAGCACCCGCATGCTGTATGAAATGACGCACTGGAGCGGCTATATGTGCAGGTGCTGCATGGTTCAGTGTGAACAAACAAAGGCAATGTAAAGTTGAACCTTCGTTATGGCGTTAATGCAGAACCTCTGCGTGAAAAGGGCCACAGTTTCACACCTGCGGCAAGAAGTGAATGCAAATGGCTGCAATTTACTAAATGGTGCAACAGAAAAACAGCAGGTCACTGCGTCCCACATCACTATGAATCACTGCTTTTAGAGGAACAGCCATTTTAGTAAAGAGATTGGTGACGAATAAAAGTAAAACCAACACAGTGCCAGCTTCAGTTATCTCCTTGCTGTAGATTCTCAAGGTGTCAGAGGGTTGAACGCTGTTCTTCTCATTTGATGTTTTGCTGGTGGTAGCTGTAAAGACGCCGTATTGACATCAGTGCAGAATCTCCCAAATGTGTTCAGATGGACCGAGACCTGTAAGATTTAAAGGTCTTGATTCGAGTCATTTTCAGAAATATGTGACCTCTCGTCTTGTATTGGGCTTGGTAATAAACCTCAGTGCTTTTTAGGTACTGACATCAGCATTGAACTCCTAGTCTTGTTTATTTCTTCTTTAATTGGATGTCTGCTCCGTAGCCTCTGGCCATATCACACAGTCTTCCTCAGCAAATAGAGCTGCCACATTTGTCATATCCGTCAGTTCACCTGCTCTAGAAGATCAGGTTATACTATCGAAAGTTCAAGAACTGCCACTAAGTCATTATTTATTTTTTTGTCAGCTGATGTTTCCAAGCATCTGCACTCATTATGTTTCTCTGTTTAATTACTCAGGTTTCTCATTTCAGTTGTCACCAGCTGGACTACTGCTGACTGCAAACATCACTCACAATAGTCAAAGACAGCAGATGTTGCATACGTACTGGAAACTTAAACAGGAAACAGATTGCCTACTCTGTGGATGTGTTTTTAGTTACAGAAAATACTTTCAATGACTTTTGCTTAAACATACTTTTACTTGATGTTTCTCTTATATATGTTACAGGTTTCCGTGGCTGATACCAAGGCATGTTTTTCCAAAAACAAAACTAAAATGATGAGGAAGGGAAATGTTACTGTACTTTGCATAATCCTTCAGAATAATGCTATTTTATCACTCTAATATAGACAATAAAACTTTCATTCGGTCAGTGTACCAACTTAAATACTCCGCAATACCATAACACATAATCCAAGCTCACTTTGCAAATGATGCGACCCACGCTGATTGTGAATCGAACTTGGTTGTCTGCATCATCATTTCCAAAAATCTCAGTCTCTGCTCATCCAGACATAAACATTGAACAGTTTCTAATATCTCTACCCTGGAAGGAGTTTCCCAAAAGCTCTAAAATGCCATTTACGTGTGTACAAAAGGCCAGAACGCATAGAAAAGCCTTGTTTTAACCAATACTTGTGAACTGGTGGACAGGGCCTGAAATAAATGAACTTAACTTGAGTGATTCCAATAACAGCACAGGAGTGTGAGCATGTGTTGTGCCTCAGTACTTAAAAAAAAGTCCCTGCCATCTGCAGTCTTCACTGTGTCCATGAGCCATGAAAGAAGATTTAGGGTAGTGAGGTAAAAGCAATGAAGAACATCTCTGTATGAAAACAAAACTGGACCGTAAACAGTATTGCATTGAAAGTAAAGCACAAACTGTTCTGCAGCACACTTAGCCAACATGTGTGCATAGGAACCTGAGCTATAATAATGATCTACATGCTCTGCACAGCTTCAGTATTGGTTACATAATGATGCTGTGATATGCTTCTAAATGCTGAATGTGCAGCACTTAAGCAGGAGAGGGAAGTGACTCTGTCATCGTCTTATTGAAAGATCATTAAAATGATATCCTCTGAGCCTTAATGAGTTATGACTGTGCGTTCAAACACTGTAAAGCTGCAGTTTCCTGTTTAATTTCTTTGTGAGGTTTTGCTCTTGACTTAACCAACGCTGCTCGGTCCTGTGAGTGTCATGAGTTAAGCAGAAGTGTGCTCCTCTGGCTCATGTTGGAGAGAGATTTGGAAGAAATGACCCAAGTGTTAAAAATGAAGCCAATGCCCAGCGCCGCCCATCTCTCCGCTCTCATCCAACACCTCCTGTTGCCTCATTTTCTTCTTCTTTCCTTTCTCTGTTTATGCCCTCCTCTATTCTTTTTGCCCCACCTCAGTTTCCACATCTCCTCTTGTTTCTCCGTTTTCTCTTCTCCTCTCTTTTGTCTCTCTTTCCCTCTTTCTCCCCCCCTCAACCCTCTTCCTCTATTCATGACGCCTGTTTCTTCCCTCCCTGGTGACTTGTAGTGAAGGAAGGAAGCCTCTCCCTTTCCCCTCCTCCTCAACACATGTTCCTGCTATAACGTCTAAAAAAAAAAAAAACTGCTGCTGGCTATGTCACAATACAAAGCCACTTTAACCCTACAATGCCAGGCAACATGTGTCACCCGTATCATGGAAAATTTATTAAAAAAAACTGGACAGCTGCTAAACCAGCGTAACATCTGATATGTTTAGTGTAGTTGCCCTTTACTGAACAACAATAATGTTCACTGAATAAGTCCTGCATGGGATTACTTTGTCGAGATGTCTGTCGTGTCTCAAGTAGTGTTTCTGATGAGCCCACAAATTTCCACAGCTGCTATGTATCCAAACCCTGACTCACCCTTCTAGCATGACATCTAGAGTCATCTGTTTGAAAAAAAAACGCCCCCGTGCAGTGTGGAATCATGGAGGCGAATCAGCAGTTGTAGAGCGAAATAACATCCCTGAGTTAACCTGAAGTGGATTGGAGCCACGCTGGTGCTGTTAAAGAGCTGTAGTCAGTGTTGTTTGGGTGAAAGTCCGGTGCTTTTCTTAAACAGATCTCTCTTGCCTGAAATGCAGGATTGCAGTATAGCTGCAAACGTTTGCAGTTGTTGTGTAATTCATTTTCATTTTCAGAATAGAACGTGGTTTGCTTAAACACAATATGAACCGAGGCCCAGCTGCCATTATTCTTCTTTTCTTATAGAGTACAAGCTGGTCTTTCTGTGGCTTTGAGCTTATTTTCATTCTTTAACCGTTTGTTTCCTTATAGTGGCTCATGCTGTCACTTCCTTTGCTGCTGACACTTGATTTCTGTATTTATTTCTCACAGGGTGGGGTGTGTGAAGGGAGGCAATGTGGGTGGATGGGTGAACGTGATGCTGCCATGTAGTTCAGGGGCGTGGTGCCCGAGGGAACATCAATAAATCACTTTAAGAGTGAATCTTACTTAGGTTTAGGCTGGTTAGGTTTAGGCACAAAGATGAATCGGTAAGAGTTGGGGAAAGATTCATGCTCGGGCTAAAGTAAGTAGATGGCTACTTGGGTAGGTTCCTGTAAATATTGACAAAGTATAACCGTATGAAATTGTGTTTTTCTGTGAGGGCAGTTTGTTTATTCAGTCATGAAAACGAGAATTGCACCTCAGTATAAAACATTGACTTTTGATGGGAAACAGGAAACAAGCTGCATTCTCCGGATGCTTTATTGACCTTCCATCCACCCTGACCTCATGGACTTTGTCTCTCTATAAAAGTGTCATCTGACTTTGTTATTTGCTCCTTAAATGTCAATACATTGTGATTTTGGGGCAGCAGGCAAGAGTAGTAGATCCTCAAGAATGGGTATCCTTTGTCCATCCTCCCACTTTAAGAACTACTGGTCTGGAACAACTCCTGATAGGATGTAAGGGGGCTGATGCAATTGCAATATATATCATGCAAACATTTCTCTGGAAATGCCAACTTATTATAAAGTTTAAAGTTTAGATATGACAATGAAAACACTTTCGGTTAAGTTACACGTGGGTCAAAGGCAATTATATATTTTTTTTACCAGCACTGAAAAAAGGCCCGCATACAGTGAGGATAACGGAGTCACTATGCAGAAAAAAAGCCAAATTCAACAGCAGATATGATGACAGTTGCATAAAAATCAACTTTATGGTGACTCAGGATGCAAATGCTTACAAGACTTTACAAACACTCTCCCCCACCGCATCTCCCAGTCCGTCAGATAAATGATAGCTCCTATTTGGGCCATGTTGTCAAAAAGGTTGTGAAACCCCTGGTCTAGAGGACATGATTACTGGATTTCCTGTGGACAAAAGGAACATAACTGATGTTGAGATGAACACTTGCAGAGTGGGGTAAGGATCAATTGAAAGTATAATAAGAGTGGCTGACGAATAACTCAAAAAACTTGCACTGCATGTGTATGTCTTTGGAATGTAGGCTACTAGAGAGGTTCATTTCCTGTATTGCTACACGACGCATGACTCTCAAATCTTCCGCTTTTTTTCAACCCACTACCCACTAGTTTGTCTTACCAATTCAAGGATTTGTTCAGAAAGAAATGAAAAGACGAGACATTTGTCATCTTCTTGGCCGATTCTCGTCCCTTCCTCCCTCTTTTTCCTATTTTCTTTTCTCTGTTCTCTAACTTAACAATAATCTTTCTTTGTCTCCTCTCTCCGGTTTGTGTTTCATTTCTCTTCTCTTTCTTTCTCACTTCTCTGCTCTGCGAGTAATAAGTCTGTCGATTGTCCTTGTTTGGTTCCCACTAGAGGTTTAATAGTTGGGATAATGGTGATGATAATCGCTGTTACTGATTTTCCCATCATTAGCGGCACAAAGCAGCTGCTGAAATGCACCTATTGTTGCGATTTGATATCAACACAGGAACAGGAAATGAGAGTGTGTGTGTGTATGTGTATGTGTGTGTGTGTGATAGAGAGAGAGAGAGAAACAACTAAATTGGTGTCTGGGGAGAGCATGTACTGCGCTCTGCACTGCACTTTTCCATGTCTTCGCTCTGGGTTTTTGTGCTCTTAATTGCAACGTTGTGTATGTGCATGTTGTTTCTGCGACATCCCTCAGCAGGGAGGGTCACGAGGTGATCATATCCGGTTGAGAGCACTCATACCTGCATGGTTTTCTGTGATGCTGTGATTTATCACCCTGCAGACCACCAAAATGCTTTAAATCTTATCTCCATATTTGATGTAATTCAGTATGCTCTTACTGAGACAGTACATTGATTGGCAATCCCCGGTAACCAGCAGTCAGAGGCAATTTACGCTCCTCAGCTTCAGCCCATATCCATAAGTGAGGTGTATTGAGCACCAGATGGCCACCAGCATCTAGTGTTGGCATCAACTGTCTGTCAGCGCTGATGAGAGGGTATTGATTGTTCTCAGTTCAACTGAAAGTTAGGAATATGGTGTTGATCCACCGGTGATGTCCAATGGGAAAATATTACACTTACAGAGTTTGTTTACCTTTCATGCAGTGGTTTTGGTGGTCTGGTTTAGCTCACTAATAATTATTTCCTGCCCATTGTTGAATGTGCTGAGCGTCGGGATCATCCAGCCAACTTTGCTGAGTGTGTTTGCAGCTTTTGGTTTGTGTGAAATCTGGGACATTTTTTTCTGCTGACCATGTTGCTGCATAAGCCTCTTTGATATAATTGGAAGAAAACGCTTCAATGTTGCCTTTTAACAAACCTTTATTATGCCTCTGTCAGTCGTTGTTGAGAAGGACATGAGCCGAGATCAGGTTGTCTGTGTGAGGACTTGTTAAGACTTGACTGTAACATCTTGACCCATCAGCAGCCACAAAACAAATATTTGATTTAGTCACATAATTGTTTATTCTGTCAGTCAAAGGTCAAGACTTGTCCTCTGATAACTTGGATATGTCAAAGAGGGACATTACTTGCACAAATCCAATGAAACTGTGCTGAGCTGCATAAAAAATGGATAAATTGATTCAAGTGATGTCCCTCGTAAGCGCAAGTTGTAGTTTTAGTTTTAGAAAAATTAGCTGTGTGGGGTTAGACATAAGTGAGCTCTCTAGACCTCTGTAGCTTGTTCATTATCATGTCTGATTGAGGCTAGTGGCTTGGGGCTACATTAGCCACTACTAGCATAACACAGAATCTCAAACCAATGCATTATGGGAAATGTCGGCACCAGGATCGACGCCACCAAGGGTTAGGGAATGCGTTGAATTTAAAAGTGTGGTTTTGCTTCATTCATTGTGGTACTAAATTTGTCCACCATGAGTCTAACAAGGTTATAGGAAGGCAATGCTAGAGATTCAACATTCACAAAACTTTATTGTGCATTGATGTAGGCAACAATGGAAATGTATCTTTCGCTGTTGCATAGCTCATAAAATACATACAGTACATATTAAAACATCAAATGCCTTAAAATATAACACAATACAATAAGTAATTGCATGTAGTAAAACAAATAATCTATGGAATACTCCTTTAACAAAATGTAATTTTAGGAAGTTAATTCAGTCAGCACATTGAGGTTGAAACACAGCTGCTGTTAGCACAGTGGATGTTTGTCCCTAAAAACTAATTTCCTACAATAACTTCTCCTCCTAACTGAATGAATTAAGTAATTCAATAGAGCAAATTGGTAGAATCAGGGGAAAAAATGTTGGACGGTTGTATGCAGAAATGCTTCTCTTCATCCCCCCTGGGCTCCCTACAGTCAGCAGACTGCAGCAGTAGTTGTTATGTTGCTGAAAAAACAAAAAAAAACCTCTGCAGTGTTTCCTCTACATTCATTTAGGAGTCCTAAATCCTAGCCGGCGCTCCTTCAAATTTCTTTTTTTTTTTTTAATTGTCGCAAATACACCACCCCCGCATCATATCTCCACCTTCACAGCAGGGTCCTGCACTGGGTCGGGTATCGTGAGTGCTGAGGTAAACTAGATAACTATCTTGCTCAGTATCTACTCTTTAGCTTAAGAAAACTTATAATAGATTTTATAAGTTCAATAGACATTCGCAAAATAAAAATATTGATGGCCAGCTAAGGTTACGTAACATATCGGTAGCTTAATTAATTGAGCCCGGTGCCAACTCAACTCAGTGTCGCTAACGTGAGTAAACTAATTGATAGCATTAAGCGAATATATACACACCATGATGTAACTGCTGACTGCATTTTCAGATGAGCTTGTTCAAATATTTCTCAAAGAAGAGAAAGACACCTGATGAAGATGACGCTAGTCAGGTATCATTAGCCTTTTACTGACTCAAATGATGATGGTTAGATAAAAAATTGTGTTCACACTTGTAATCAGATGTGATGTGAGTGTAAATTATCTAACGTTAATGTTTTATGTAATCGTATAAGACAAGTAACATTAGACAGGAAGGAGCAGTGGAACAAAGTGAAGGAGAGCAGAGTACAGCAGGGGGAGAGCCAAGTGAAGGAGCAGGAGAGAGAGATGAGAGTAGAGGAGAAAATGAATAAATAAAAAATAATAACAAATACAACAATAACATAATTTTATTGTTGTATTTTTGTTATTATTTTATTTTTACACTCAGCCTTTAAAAAGCCATTTTCCATGCCAGCCATTCAATAAAAAGGAGGATTATGCTGGGCATAAAAGTAAAAATCTGCAGTCAAGTGTCATTTGTTTGAACGCCGCCACGGCTCCCCGGAGAGCCTGCCCCCACTGCTGAAAAAAATCCTAGAGGAAACACTGCTCTGCTTCAATCTGAGGAATCACACACCACCTCTCCTTCCTCTGTAAGGCTGTACACACGCATGCACGTCCACTTAAACACGCACACTGTCTGCAGTATTCCAGAGAGTTCACAGCCCTTCCAATCTTTCAACGGGAAGAGGAGGAGTTGTGGAAGGACATGGATCCAGCCAAAACACACACACACATACGCATGCACTGCAAATACTGTACTGGGGCAGAGTTAGAAATAATATTCCTGCTTGGCAATCATAAAGAGTTTTAGATTTAAACACGTTATTGATCGGCAAAATCTTACCAACATTCTTAATTTCATGTAATAACAGGAATGATAATGAAACTAGTCAGTGTTTTGCAATATGGATGAGTAAACACATTAGTCTAGCATTAGCTCTTGCCAGAATACTTGAATCATTATATACAATTTAAAAATAGATAACCAGGAAGTGTATTATCTCCATGTATCAGTAAACATTAACCCACTGGTCCATATAGAGATCTGTGCTGCGTCAGCCTGCGTGCTTGTGTGTGGAGCTTGTATCGTGATTTTTAATGTCACATTTGTTCTTTCCTTCATGTGTGTCTTCCAGTTGATGGGTTGGAGAAATCATCATCACTGGCCAGCTGTGATGTAGTGGTGGACAGCGCCACCAATACCCAGAATGCCCATGCATCACGGCAGCAGAGAGGCAAGCTGTCGTCTCTAGGAAAACTGTTCAAACCCTGGAAGTGGAGAAAGAAGAAGACCAGCGACAAGTTCCAAGATCTTTCCAAAGGTAGGCCGTCTTGTGTGACATGGTATGAACAAGAGATGACTGGCTTCTGATTTGCAACAGCATGGCTCGTACTTTTGGATGCATGTCGAACATTAAGTGTGAACAGGAGCAGTGTTCCTCCCACAAGAGACGAGTGAACACTTTGTTCTTCACTGATTCATTCCTGAAGTTTTGGCTGGGAAATCAAAAAGGAGGTGAACACAGAAAGCAGAAACTGTTTGACAGCTGCCAGGTGCACTTGACTTTTTTTCTTTATGTATCTGTATGAAGGTTTTATGCCTCCGTGTCGGTTGACTTCAGGCTGTGTCAGAGGGCCAGCTAGAGCGCATCACACCTGGAGCTCTTGTGGCTGAACTTGTGAACCCAGAGAGTGTTTTATGTTTCCCACTCTTTTAACACAAGTCAGATCCCTTTCATTTCTCATCATTGGTTTTTTTTCTTCATTGTCGTCTTCTGATGAGGTGTGCGCAGGTGTGATGTCAAGGCAATATCTGGATATAGATCAATAATCCTTCGCTGTTTAAAGCTATACAACAGTGTTAAATGTTGAATATTACTTTCTATAATGGTGGCTATGAATGACGACTTAACTTTATTAGCTCTGCCAGTTAGATCATGTCTTCACTTATATCCGGTTGGTTGGTTGTTTTCACTCATATCCTGTTTCGTGCTTGTTTTGATAAATATCTGGTTGGTTGGTTGCTGCTCTGTTGTGTAAACACTTTTTATATTGAGCCTCAATCACTTTGAGATTTGTTTAAATGTAAAGTGCATTACAAATGTAATATATTATTATTATTATTGTTGTTGTTGTTGTTGTTATTATTATTTTAAATATAGAATTGGGTGCATTTGGCATTTTTTGCAGAGTACTGAGTTGCTTTGAGTGTAGTGCTGAATCTAATCTTTTGGTTTTCAATCCAGCGCATGTCAAAAATGGTGAAAATTTCCATTATTTTGTCAGGAGCACTAGGTGTTGCCTTCAAATTCTTTATTTTATCCAAAACATCCACCCAGAACACAAAGATAAACAGATTACTATCAAAAACGACAAAGAAAAGCAGCAAATCTTCACATTTGCCTATCAGAAAAAGTTAGTCTAAGTAGTTGATAGTTGTTTTTATGTATATTGATTGATTGACTAACCTTTGAGCTCTATTTGTGAGTTCAACCATGAATGTGCTCATTCGGTGGCTCTGCTGTGTAGAAAAAAGACTCATTGTGAACAAGGCAGATTGATTCCCTCTCAGGAAGTTGGAGCAGAAAAACAGCAACAGCAGATGTAGGAGGATGACAGGATTATCTTTGTATTTCCTCATCTCTGACTTGATTGGTGAAATTATGAAATTTTCACAATGAGGGGAGGAAAATAGCTGTTGTGAAATAGTTTTGTTGATGTATCTCTGAATTAATTTCTGTTTATGACTAGATAAGGATATAGAACATGAAATCCTGTTGAACCACACACTGACCGTGATGTTCGTGTTTTAGTTCTAGAGAGAAAGATTTCCACCAGACAAACGAGGGAGGAGCTCATCAAGAAAGGAGTTCTCATCGTTGACCAAGGTTTGTCTGATCATTCATTGACATGTTTTTTTTTTTTTATTGTTCCACATTTCCATTTGTGAACTATAACACCTCATCACAGTATTTCATAGTTTTTGAGGATAAAGAACAGGAAATGATGTGCCTGTTGTCCAGCATTTAAAATGGCTGTGATGATGTGGATGTGGAGGGCGATGATGAAGCTGCAATTACAGTCCTTCACACTTCACTATAAACTGTTGCTCGAAAGCTTTCAGCTGTATTCGACATTACAACAACATTACTGAAAAGCAGAAGATTTCCGTTGCAGTAACACTTTTTTTTTCTCTTCTAGATGAAACTATCAGCAGTGAAAATCTGAATGGCCATGCGACATCTAGTGTAACATCAGAGGAGGTCAAAGTTCACATCGAGTCTCCAGAAACACAGCAGGAGGAACAGGCCACTGCTCCCGTCAACACAGAGGACAAAACAGGTAACTGCTGGATCGATAACGGGCTCTAATGAGAGCTTTTTTCAACAAAAATCTGGAGTGACCTTCGCTGAATACCAGCGAAGGTTATCCCATGGACCACACTTTGGATTAAGCATAAATTATCCAATGGGAAAGCCACCAGTATCTAGAGATATTGATACTGGTACAAACTTGTCCTTTTTACACAGTGAAGGGAACATAAGGGGACAAAATGTCGGTGGGTAAATTCAGGGGGTAAAATAATTAAACCTGGAGGAAAGAGAGTTACAAAGAGGCTCTTTCTCTCCAGATTTTTAATGATCATGAAAACATTTTACACCTCAGGCATATAAATGTTTGCTCCAAGTTAATAGTTTTTTGTTCCGAGACATTATTCTGTAGTAGTAGTATCAATGTGTAAAGTACTCCTTGGGTCAATATGGTTGAACAAATGTAAGTGTAATTGTTAATTCATTTTTCCAAACAGAAAGTGCTGAAACACGTTGTGTTTCTCTGGAATGTGGGGCTTTTACAGCCCTTTAGCAAATCCACTTTTATATGTTGGAACTAAACGCTGCCGCTTTTTTTAGACTTCAGTTGCTCTTAAGTCTTTTCCTCTCGGTTGTGGAATGCATTTGTATCGGCAGCAGTTTTCTGGCTGACATTGAATCCTCTGTGGGATCTCTGACCAGGTTTAATGTGTTCAAATAGATATTACCATTACATCAGCCTGCAGCGGGCTGCATTCACAGTCTGAATAGAGCTGTAGCGATCTCCTAATGCCTCCCTTCGCCTCAGGAGACAGGCCGCTGTTCTTCTGTCTGATGCTGCTTAAGTGTTGTGCTGTTCTCATCTCAACCCTGTTAGCATTGAACCTGGAGCCATTTGTTTGTTCATTTGTCGATAAACCGAAGGGCACAGGCAACAAACACTGCAAATGCAGTAGCAGAGCACGCATACCTTCACACTGGAGGATGGGGAAGATTAAAGAGACTGTTTAACGCATCAGGAAAAAAAAAAAAAATTTCCACTCACCTGTAGACCTATTTATCCATCTAAGATTACTTTGGTGCAAGTTGCTAAGCTTTGGAAGGATGGACTGTAGAGATGTCTGCCTTCTCTCCAGTTTAAAGGAAATGGATCGCGCTCGGCTTGTGATGCTCAAGCGTCACAGAAATACATTTGAAAACTACACAGATCCGTATCACCGCGCAGAGGTAAGCTGCATCTACTCATGGACGCGAGGCTAGCCAACGTCATTAACATTAAATCTCAGCCGAGGGGGACGCCGTCAGTGTTTACTTTCACTAGATTGAGCCTTTCATCCATGAGCAGATGGCAGGCTTTCTTTTGCGCAATGATAGGTTCAAAAGAAGACAGTTCTTACATGAGACTGCTCACAACATGGTCTGTAGATTATCTTGAGTAACGTCATGATTTCTTGATTTCGAATGTATGTTTTTGGTGCCTTGAGCATCACAAGCAGAGTTCCATCTAGGTCCATTATATTTAAGAAAGGGCAAACTCACACCACAACAATTTGATTGGTAAATAGCTTGACACCTTTAATGGGTTCATTTTATGTGATATCCCAAGCCTTATACATCATTCATTGTGATACCAAAATGCTAATCAAGATTAACAGAGCTATTACCGTCCATCGACAACATTAGCCCAACCCACCTCTTATCGTTCAATTTCTTTTCTTTTCTTGTCTGCATGTCAATTTGTGCATCTGTTTGTGCAGATGTGTGACTTTTATCTTGCTTTTAATCTCTACATTAACCTCTAAATACCTGACTTCTCTTTCCTGCTTCCTCTGATCTGCTTAGAGAGGTCTGATACTAAACCTCTTGCCCGAGGAACCCAGGTGAAACCTCGAGATGCTCAAGCTAAAAAACAGCAGAGTGCCACTCTGCCCGCCTCTTCCAAAACTGCGGGTGGCACTGCACCCACAACCAGGCACAGAGATGGTGCCTCTGGGACTAAAAAGACAGCTAAAACCACAGGCAAGACAGGCTCATCCACTCAAACTAAAACGTATGCGCGGAGCACTAACACCATTAGTCGCGGGACTGGTAAGTTCAGCTAGTTGAGACTGAAGACTGTTTGTGTATCGATGGTCTTCCCTGCCTGCCGCCCTGCATGGAAAACGTGCTTGTATCACTGTTTGAAAAAAAAGAAGACACTCTAATGTCATTTGCATCCGTAAACCATTTCTTCATGTACGCTCCCTCATGTATTTGAAGTGTTAGTCAAGCCAAGTTTCTGTCAAGTGGCTACAAAATGGTATTTCCCTGTCTCTCCCTCTTGATAGTGTCATTTGCTCATTAGAAGAGATTTCCTGTCAAGTGAGTAACTGTAGGAGTGTTTTGTTACGATCTCTCTGTCTGTTTTCTGAGAAAGCAGAAGTGAAGATTTATTTGGCCACTGCTGTAAACGCCCCTACCATACAACTGTGAATATATGTGTGTGTGTGTTTGTGAGAGAGCATGTGGGGACTGAAGTCAGCCTAGCATGGCCTTCATAAAATGAGCTTAGACATACTCATGTGGTTTTGATTGATAGCATGACATTCGGGCATGATCATTACCACAGTGTGTGTGCGTGTGTGCGTGCGTGTGTGTGTGTGTGTGTGTGTGTGTGTGTCCGTGTGTGTCTGTGTCTGTGTGTGTTGTTCTTCAAACTACAACATAGTGAAACTAAACAGCACAGAGCCCAGAACATTGCATGTGATGTTCATGCAGTCTTTTCTGAAGGCCTCTGTTTATTTTTTGTTGAGTTATTGGGGAAGTGGGACAAAAGATGTTTCATTAGTGTTTTAATAACTTTTTTAAGTTCATCCTTTTCCTCGGGCTGCTTTTACCAGCAAACAAAGACGCTTCACAGACACTTTAAGGATGATTTCATTCAGCACTCACTATTCTATATTTGTCATAGTTTACAGATGATGATAACAAATGGTCATTTAGAAACTGAAAACTATTGTGCCTGGCAGCATGTTCTAATAGAACTACCTCGAGCCAGATAAAGTGTGAAAACACTTTATGTGGCTTTATCAAGCACACACATAATGTAGATTGTGGCTGAAATGATTGGCCTAATAATTGATAAATGAGTGACAGAAAATTGTCAATGTAAAGCCTTTTTAATTGAATCCCTTTAGTCCTCTTGCTGTATGGGATTTTCATGTACATAAACCTTCAAATTGCTTTATTTTTAAATCATAGTTGGTGGAGTACAGCTTTAAGATCGACATGTGTGTAGAAGACTGAAGGCTGACAAAATCAGGGGAAAAAACTCCTGACACTGTCCACTTCACTTGCAATTGCGTTTAATGACAAAAATGTTTTGGTACTGAGATCTTCATCAGGTTATCAGGAGAAAAACCAACTAATGACTCTGGATGCACCGACTAACTGCAAGACAAAAGTGTCACAACCCACGTTAGCATGTTGAACGAGCAGGCAAAAAAACATTCACCAGTGAGAAGTTCACTTCTTACATCAGTTACACGTGTTTCCCTGCTGGGGATTTTTCCCACATAATTATTAAAAAAAACAATTTAGTGTGCTTTAAAACCTCATTGACCTCAAAAAGAGAAGATAAGAGTTTCTGTTTATGTAACCTTCATGTCTTTACTAGCGCCTGAAGGATAGAAAGAGTCTAATTATCCCTTCTCTGTTTTTTCTGCTAAGCTAAATCCTCCCATCCAAAGAAGACAGGGGGCACAACAAAAAACGCTTCTGCATCCACCTCCACACCTCGTTCCCGTGTGTCTAAGGACGCCAGCGGTGCAGCACAGAATGGCGGAACAGAAACAAGGACCAACCGGAAATCAGACACTCCCAACTCTTCCTCAGTGCCTCAGAAGGCCTCTGCAGAGACTCCTAGCCAGCATGGGGAGTTAAAATCTTCACCCCTTTCCTCTGACACCAAGTCTGCCTCGTCAAAAGAGACAGAGGGAAGTAAAGCTGGTTCTCAACCTGCTGCAAGTCCTAAATCTGCTCCCAAGGCCACTGCTGAAGATGTGGAGACCGATGATGATATGGCTCCTAAACCTACAGTCCAGTCTCCTCATGTCAACACTGCTACAGAGGACACTTCCTTCACAGAGAGCGAGAAGGACAGCAGCTCAAAGGGGGAGAAACTGGAAAAAGCAGGAGGTGATGATGGAGAAGACGAAAAGAAGAACGGAGAACGAGAGTCTGCTGTGGAGAACAGCCCGAGGTACAAATCAAGTAAAACACGATTTAGTAAAACATTTCTTATGATACATTATCTACACGTAGTTGTAGCCATAAGCTGATTGGCAATAAATGTGCAATTCAAATTTATTCTATGTAATAAGATGAAACATCACCCTTTGGTGGAAGCTCGGCATTTCAGCAAATATGTTTGCTCATATTGTCTTGTAATTGTTCTATCTGCAGGTCAGCAGAGAACCAAGCAGAAAAGCCTCAAGGCCTCAGTGTGAACACAGAGCAGGCAGAGGTGACGGTGATCCCCGATAGGCCGAGATACAGCCAGGCGAGTGACTCTGACTCTGACGGACCAATCCTTTACCGTGATGAGACGGATGAGGAGGAAGATGACGAGTACACAAACAGTAGGGCACTGTTGTTTTTTTTAAACGTTTTTTAAAAAGCCGATATGTCAGCTTTGTTACGTTTTAGAGGAGCTTCTTCATGACTAATGATGATGACGTGTTTGTTGTTTGTATGAGGCTTTTCATTGTGAGTGTGCTGTTTACTTATAAATGCAATAAGGGTTCAGCTTAACCTTTGAACAGAAAAAATATCAGTAGTGATACCAGTGAGGGCTAACTGTGTTGACCAAAGGTAGCTTGTTGATCAGAGTTCAGAGGAAGTTAAGATGAATTGAGCAAAAAGTTCCAAGAATCATATCTGTGCATGATTTCTGCATCACTCTTTATCTGCTGATGGACACTCCCAGCATACTAAAATGTATCATCACGTAATGGTTGCAGTGGTCGATACTTCTTTACTATCTGCAGTTGATCTCAACGCAGAGTGTTTCAAGGCCCTAAGATCCCTGTGACATGTTGTCCCTATGGCGTCTCTGTTCCAGGCGCTCTGGCCATTAAGATTCGCCGACGAGATACCCTGAACATCAAACTGGGGAACCGACCCAGCAAGAGAGAGCTGGAGGAGAAAAACATTCTGCCACGGAGCTCCTTGACAGAGAGGCATGAGCTTCGCCAGCAGATAGGCAGCAAACTAGTCAGGTACACACTTGCACACACACACATACACACTTGGCATGCTTTGAAAATGCAGCTAGGTGTGATTTTTCATCATAGATTTGGCGGCTCTGTGGGGCAGATTTTGTATTGGTGTCGTTGTGGGCGGTGTACTTGTACAAATGATGCACGATAAAAAATCTGTGTTGAAGTTCAGTTTGGCCTTTTGTACCAGATGAGGCATCAAGGCTTCGGTTTAACACCAACAAAGGGTGTGAAATTGTCTTTACACAAATGTCACTGTGATAACTCTTGTTGTTTTTCTCAAGAAGTCAGTGTAAGTTGTAAATCTTTTCTTATCTGCTCCTTGTAGAGTATTTAAAGTATTTGAAAACAGTTTTCTCTTCTCAGGCGCCTGAGCCAAAGACCCACAACAGAGGAGCTGGAGCAGAGAAACATCCTTAAGCGTAAGTTTCTGGAATGCACTTTAAACTGGGGGATGATGTGATGTAGTAGTTTTATGATTATCATGTTGAGAAACTTAAAGAGTCATTTCTATTAATTTCTAGCCACTGCAATATCAGGAAAATCTAAATCAGTCAGTGTCTTGGTAGTCTGGCTCACCAGATGTAGTAATGTGGTGTAAGTCTGCAATTCGCCTATTTCAGTGAACACTTTCCTCCACTCTGCAATCCATCTGTTACCATTTTCAAAATCCCCACTGCTAAGGGAAAAAGTGACAACAACCTCTGACCCTAGCAACCTGAAAGCTGAAAATGGCAAGTTACCCTAACCCTAACCTGGTCTCTAATAGTATGGACATACGTTAGCAGCACTTTCCCCTGCCGGGGACTTAATTTGCCTCCCCATGTGCAAATGTACCACTCAAACATGCCAACCCCCCCCGACACTTTTTTTCAGGCTGCTCACTGCAGAGCCTTATAAGGGTTCTGGCAAAATTCAGATGCACCGCTAGCGGTACCCAAACTCTTTCTCCAGGCCCCCCCTTTTTTTACATAATAATATTTTCAAGCTAATATTTAGAGACAAAGAACACACCGTGGTCTCTTTTCATTACCCACCATTGTGCTGGTGAGAGGAGACATGCCTTGTCACATTTGGTCTTTGTTTTGGCTTTCTTTGGTAGCCTTGTTGCGCTTGGACATACTCCTGGAACTGAAAACTTTGGAATGACGTCCGGCTGTAGAATTTGCTCAGAAACTTGCATTTGCCACTGTTGCTTCATGCAACACCGCTACATGTTTCAAACATTAAGTAATAGATCCTGAGGTATTGTGGTGTTCCAGGTGTCCACTTTAGTCGGAGGCAGCTTGCCAGATCCAACCTTGTGTGTCACATTAATCAGATCGATGAGACGGATATGTCGGTCTAGATTATGAGTTACTGCCTATTAGAAGCTGATGTCGTCTGTCACACTGAGGTCTGTATTATTTTACAGTCCGCCTCAGACGTGGGTTAATAGAGCCTGTACTTTAATCACCACATTAGTTGAAGATATGTACATCTACACACTTACCCACCAACCCCGATAAATATCAAGCAGACTCTCTCAAACATTCAATTTTGTTTGTCATGGTACTGAGCAGAACTTAAATGATTCCGCTGGAGGGATTTAGCCCGTTCTTGTGCCAGTTTTGCATTTCAGGGACTTAAAAGAGGTATTTAAGCTTTGGGTATTACAATATCAAAGTCTAGCTGCTCTCAGCCTCACGGATGCAATTCAAACAGCTTTTACTTCTTCTCAAGACTGAGTAGTTATGTAATATCTGTTGTTTATGCTAAGTGGAATAGTAAACAGCCCACAGTCACAAGTTTGTAGCCTGTGGATTGAATTAGGACTCAAATATCATCCAATCCGTAGGCGGTGTATTGCAGGTTATTTGTAATAGTACTCAGTTCCAACAATAGGCACGACTACCAAGAAAGTCACCTGAACAATATTTTGTTCATCCCTATGAGTGGTTTATTCATGACTGCACACTTTCAGTTCTTCAGGGGTGTAATTAAATATACAGCAGCTGTTAACTGCTAGAATGAACCTTCACCTTTATACCTGATACTGATCTACAGATGCAGAACGTTGCAGTGTCTTGTTAAATCTGGAGCCAAAACTTCACAGGGCATGTTAGCCTGGTTGTACCTTTTTGCTGCGAAATTTGCTGATAAGTTCGGTTTACAACTTCAGGCCAAAGACCAAGATGAGATTTATTGTGTGACAATTGGGAATAAACGCAGAAGTTTTACACAGAAGACTTAGGTGACTGGTTCCGGTACCGTGAATCCCAGGCAGGTTCTATTTCTACCTCTGATGGCACCGCTAGAGGTCAAGGAGTTTGCCTACATCCCAGGCCCAGTCACCGACAAGCTGTTTACACACACACACACACACACACACACACACACGTAGATGTACTGTACATATTGTACATCCGTGAAGACAAGATTACTAATATTGCGCTACCATTTATATCGAGGCCACCACATAACCACTTACATGCTTTATCATGGCGAATCACCACGTTTATATAGAAGCAGAAGCTTGTTGCAGAACCAGAATGTGTGAAATGACTCTGTCGCTTCTCTGCATGCAGAAAAGAATGAAGCCGAGGAGCAAGAAGCCAAGCAAGAGATTAAAAGGAGACTTTCCAGAAAGGTACTGTAAACACCAACCACGCACGCACAAACACGAGAGAGAACAGAGAGGACACAGTGAGGCTATATTTAGCGACTAATATGTTTTGCTCCACCTTATGAGTCACCTTAGGGGGCTCTAAAGATGTTTTGTGTGGAGGAATCAGTCCATCTAGTGGACACAGGTGGAACTGAAACTTTCTTCAAGCTGAGAAGTGGGGAGTTTTGTGTTATGTGATAAAAGATGCTTCCTGGAAAAGGTTTTACAATAATCAATACAGGGCACAAAGGTAAAATTAAACATCAGCACATTTGCAGTATTTTAAACTTTAACATAAGTCATACTTAAGTTCTTAAATTCTGATGTTTATAGCCATATTTCTTTTCCTCTTTCTCTGTGTGTGTAGCTGAGTGTGAGGCCCACAGTGGCAGAGCTCGTCGCACGCAGGATCCTGCGTTTCAACGAGTACGTGGAGGTAACAGACGCCAAGGATTACGACCGGCGGGCAGACAAACCCTGGACACGGCTTACTCCCGCTGACAAGGTGCTACAGTTAATACGCTGCGTTGTAAAGTCTTGATTTTGTAGTTTGTTGAATTGATCGACATCTTTTTTGCTTTTATAATGTTGTCTTATCAACCTGTTGGTCAGGTCTGTGTTCTATATTCTATTCTATAAAATGGTATCCTTAAGATTTATATACAGGAAGCCTCAAAATGTAAGTGAATTACAGGGTGGTAAAAGATTTAAAAGTACACTGCATGGCCAAAAGTATGTGAAGCACTCCATCCTTATGTGATTGTTGAATATTTAATTCCAGCAGCCTCCATCCAAATGTTAGTTGCAGGGATTTGCTCCCAGTTCAGCCACAAGAGCAGCTATTGATGTTGGGCAATACTGTCTGGCTCACAGTCTGTGTTCCAGTTAATCCCAAAGGTGATGGATGGAGTTCATGTCAGGACTCTGCACAGGCTAATTGAGTCCACATCTAACTCAGAAAAACCTTTCATTTATGTACCTCACTTGGTGCGCGGAGGCATTGTCATGTTGAAACAGGAAAGGGTCATCTACTTACTGTTGCCACAAAGGAGGAGGTGGAATATTCTTCTCTAAAATATTGAGTTTTAGCCTAAAATGAACTGTGAAAAACCGGCGCAGACCAAATACAGGAAGACTATAAGTGCATGCCCCAGGTCCAATGTGCAGATGTCTTCCATGTCCTTATAAAACCTCCTGTAGAAGCCCTCAGGGAGTGCTGGAGGGCAGTGTCTTTGTCAAGTCTGCCCTCTGCTGTTCATTTTAAGAGCTACACAGCACGCACACAGTTCCTCAGTCCCAATATTGAAAACCAAGAGAATGCTACTCAGAAAACACAAATAGAAAATTAGTAAGAGGTGTCAGAGAAAGAGTTCCATATGTTTGAAAAGTTTATTACCTTTTTGTTGGTTAATAAACTGGGTGATTTAAGTAGAGCTCAGTTCAGATGTAGGAGAAAATGTCCGATCTTAGGTTGTGATTTAGAAAACGTCTGATAAAAAACATTGCATACAGAATAAAATGTTGTCTGGGGTCCCCGGGTCACCAATAGTAACCATAATGTTACAACGCTATTAACTATGGGTAATTCCCTTAGGCAAGGTCTGCAGAAATGCGGACTTACAGAAAGTGGCCATAAAAGGCTCAAAATGTCCATGAGAGAGCCCTCGTCCAATTGATGATTTGACAGTGGGGCAGCCCTAAACCCTTGTGGACTTACCAGGAATGCACCTCAAAGTCTGTGAGTGTAGACTCTGGGATTGGGCCCCTAATACCTATTCTGAACCCTCACAGACTTTAATTTGTATCACCTGTGTAATCAGTCATAAAATGATGCTCTTAGAATCTTGTTAAAATACCCTAGGTGGAAAGTGCTAGCAAGATGTTTGTGAACTGTAATGTTCCCACTTTTCAGGCATTACTTAGGAATTTTATGCATGAATTTATGCGTCGGCTGATTGATTCAAGGAATGGGATTGTATATATTTGACTGACCCTACCCAAAGTGAGACAAGATATTCCTCCAGCTTCTGGAAATACTGGAACCAACATGTGTATGTTTTTTTACCATTGAGCACACATGTCTTTTTATGTGTAATCTTATGTTTGTCTGTTTATTGTGTGTGTGTCTTTTATATCTGGACCTCGAGTCTGTCAATAAAGCTAATTATTATTATTATTATTATTATTATTATTATTATTATAGTACATGTGCCTGAGTGCAGGAGAGGGACAAATGTTGTATGATGAAAGGGTTAGGACATCAAGTCACCTGTGCCAGTCAAATGCAGTTCTCATTGTTAGCCTGTAACTAACTTTATACATTAATCATATATATTTAATTTACTGTTGTTTGTTAATGACAGATAACAAATCAACGAGGGCTTGCCCCAAGAGAACCCAGAGCAAAGACTCCTGTTTACTTTGTTGTACATGTAATCTTGCTCTTGCCAGCACTTCTTTAAATCATGTCCTGTCGACATAACAATAATTACACCATGAATTGTTGGTCGTTCCCTGAGGGGATGTCTGGAGCAGATTTATGGAAAGGATGCATAAAGAGCTCAGAATGTCCACATGAGATGTCACAGACTGGATGTGATTAGACTGAGTTACGGCTGTGTTTCGATGGTGTGTTCGATGGAGAGGTGCATTTGTATCATCATTGCGTGTGTGTGTGTGTGTCCATCCCCCAGGCTGCTATCCGCAAGGAGCTGAACGAGTTTAAGAGCCGCGAGATGGAGGTTCATGAAGAAAGCAAACAGTTCACCAGGTACTCCAGCGGTCGATGACCTCCACCATTTAGCTCAGCTCTGACCGTATCTCACACTTCATTAGTAATTTATCACCATAGATCCTGCAGTTTATTAGCTCAATCGATCAATATTTATATTATTCTGGTTCCCCCAAGCCATTACCCCTAACCTCATTAAAGTCATGATATACACCTGGGTCGTCTAAATCAATGCTTGAGGCAAATGAACTGCAAAGTTCCGGATCACTCGCTTATATGTTATTAGATCTGTGTTACATGGTTTTATGTAATGTATCGCCGTACAGAGTACAGAGAGAATAACTACACCAGGAAAAATGAATGTGAGTGGTGTATATATACACTGCATAATGTTTTTACAATCAATTAACCAAACATCTTAAAACCAACCAGTTTCTCTTCAGTAGCACTTATAAAATGTTTGTTACTTACACTTGCAGGAGGGTTCGGGTGGTATTTGCACTCTGTGCAAAAGATCAAATCAAATTCAAAGCAGCTATTGCGATGGATAAATACAATTTTGTTTTTTGCAAACATCTCTGGTGTGTTACAGCCTTTAAGCTTTACCAGGCTTCTTTTGACAAGTCAAGCTGCTGAGGAGCCAACAAGTCTAAAGATGTATATTGTTTTGTGTGTATTAGATGTGAGAACAGAGCTGCTTCTCTTTCGCGCTTGATTTAATTCTCATGTTGTGTTGCATTTTCAAACAGATGGACTCTTTACCAGAGAAAGACAATTGAAATTCAACCGTTACCGTTTATTGCGGCTGATTTATTGATGTGTTGACTCCACTTTAATCCTAGTGCCTTGTAAAATACTCATCCAACAGGGAAAGGTGCACGGTAATTGAGTTATATTGCGTATTTATGTGTTGTGTTTTCATGAATTACAGCCTGTGTGTTTGTGTTTCCAGATTCCATCGGCCCTGAGTGCTCTCACTGCCAGCTGGACGTCGGCACCGCTCCGCTCCGCAGCTCCCAGCAGTCTCCCGGCCCTCCCTCCAGTCCCCTCAGTACACAGCTCGGTCAACTTTGCTCTTGCACCTGATGATATGTATTTCTGTCTACAGTGACAGCTTCAGGTGTGTCTTAAGGCTTCGGCCCATCAATGGACACCAGTGAAACATTTGCACATATCTTTAGTCAGAACAGTGGTGTGTGAAGCGCTCTGATTAGAACCATTTATTTATTATAGATGGCCAGAACCTGCTGGTATGTGATGTTTTTGTTTGTTTGTTCAGTTCACTTCTGGTTTCAGGGAGGAAAAATGGGGGCAAAATTACCCAATGCAGGAGTGAATGTGGCTCAGTTGTACTAAAGAGTTGCCAGGAATGCCTTGTCATAAGCTGTCAAATGGCCATATATGGGCATCCTCCCTGTACCGGAAGCGGGGGGTGATTGGATGTTTCCGTGCTGATGTCAGTGCCCATGTCATAGATCAGAGAGGGAGGAGAGCCAATTTGTTCTGCTCTGATGTGCCTCTTGGAGCTGAATCTGAAATACTGCAGTTCAATTTTAGACATATTTAACGTATATTGCCACTAGAGGGCATTATATCATAAGAGTTATAGAATATAAGGACGTGTATGTAGATAAAGAATAGCCTGTGAGTGTTGTATTTATGACTGCTGAGGGTTCGGTGTAGTGAAGTGCAATGAACATCACTCCAAAGTTCAAGCCATTTTGAATCCCTCAACACTCCTCCGGGTGCTACACGGTGACCACGTATCATCATTCACCATGTTGTTGAGCGCAGGCCTCCGATCTTAAAGTGCAGAACTCGCTCTTTGGAGGGTTTTGACTTCAGCTTTTCATTTTTAGGTTTTTTGGCTGGTGCTTTTGAGCGACTTGGTGCCAAAGAAAAAGCAGGAATTTGATTGTACGTTGGTTTCCTTCTTTGTGAGCTTACATGCTTCACTTTTCTTGACTTCATACAGTGGTGTTATGATAAAGAACAGGCACTAAGATATTCACCACTGAAGCAATCAGCTGGCCACTTGGAGAATCAGAGAAATACTTAATAGAGAATTTAATCGGACAGCCTCTGATAGAAACATAAGGTCAGACTTGCAGACAAGTGGCCCTTTTACATCTTGTCTTAACATGCACCTTGAATCCAGATCTGTTTTAATCAACACATTTTGATTTTTCTTCTCTTGGCGACCAGCTTTAAAGGAATTGTTCAACTTTTTGGCAGCACACTAGAACAATTAGTCGATTCACTGATTGAATGATAAACAGAAAATTGACAAGAAACTTTTCCATAATCGATCTTCTCATTAACTCCTGGCAAATAATATGTTAAAGTGTCTCCTAAAATGTCAAAATGTTTCTTTAATATCACGTGTAAGTGGCTAAAATATAGCTGCTATAAAATTGTGAGTGATTCCTTTTCCTCCCGGCACATTTGGACTATGAAGGAGACTCTGAGCTTGCTGACGTCCGAAGGCCCGTGTCCTCACCGTAGATCTCCGACTCTCACGACACACTGAAAAGGACAAATTTATTCCCTCCTGCTCCTGAAATGTGCAGAGGTCACGATAGGAAGTGATGTACAGTGATGGAAAACAACCAACAGTATTCAATGATGTCAATGTTTATGTTGTTAAATATTGATTATTTTGTACAGAATGTATATCGAGCATGTGCATACGTTGAAATCAATTTTACTACCAATATGAGGATACAATATAATTTTGATGTGAATGTTTTAAGCTCTGATTTTATTTAATTTTTTATTATCCCCATATGATGATAATGAAATGAACAGTTCAGCATATCAAACGCAGTCTGTTAAATAACCTTCATGTCTTCTTTATCAAACCTGTTTCCAAGCAGACTGTGGACACAGACGTGTAGGCAGAGAGAACTCTCTGTGGTTGTTTCATGTTCTGTTCCTCCTTCACTTTCACTGATGTCAGCAGGTGTTTCATGGATGGTGACTCAGTTTAGAACCAATGTATAAACCTCTCTGGACCTCCATTTAGATTATTGTTCTTCACAACCTGCACAGAATAGAACAATCCAAACAGATGTAACTTTGGCAGGAACATAATAAACATGCTCAAATTTAAACGATATTGTTTTAGGAATAATACATATTATCTTCTTCTATTCATGTGAACATTGTACAACGAACCAACAGATGAAAAAACTCCTATAAAGGACCAGAAAAGCTCTTTTTGTTTTAGATACTCGAAATGGAAGTCCCATCATGCCTGAGTAAACGTCAATATGCTGCTATCATTTCTTTAACATTTGTGTTAAAGGTGCCCTATATAACAATTAGCCACCTGCCAGGCAACAGTCATTATCTGACTCTGCCCGGACTAAGAGCTCAGAGCACCAGGAGAGTGTTGGTGTTCTTGACTTTGAGACTTATCATTTCTTCAGGAACAAAGTGGCTAGGGGCTAGCTGGTTAGCATGCTAACTTCAACAGATATCACTGCAACCCCTTACATAGATTTCTTTGACGTCAAAGCTGATATTTATTCACATTCTGTTGATCATTTTTGAATGTTTTAAAATGAAGTTCTTACATATTGCGCCTTTAACCTCGCCCAGTTAGCATTTATAAGCAGTGTACTAGTCACTTGATAAATGGTAATGTACAGTTGGTGATTTTTATAATATTATATATATATATATATATATAAATGTAATACAGAAACAATGTGGCATAGTGACACTGGTTGTTGTAGAGATGAACCTACATAGATTAATCACATGAATCTGCCTCTCGACTTAACGGTGTTTAAACTCGTTGTTTAGTTGTCCATTAGAGACGTTGAGATTAGATGGATAGAAACACCACGACAGATGAATGATGATGTAAGAGGTGGATGTGTAAATAAGCAACAGAGATTATAGCGTCTTGTCTCTGCTGCCCCCAGGTGGCTGAAAGAAATTAGTTACTGCGTTAAGATTGTTTGTTTCAACTTTTTAATGTCTTATCTGAGGCATCAGAAACTGTTGAGTAAACATAAATACTTTGATATATATTAAAGCATATTCATAATCGTAATAAATATAATGCCACAAGCTTTGAACACATTTAGAAGTGGCTTTAAAGAAAACTGTCTGAATGATTTGTACATGTGTGTAAATGGTTAATAAATGATTTGTAACACTACGGGTCAGGAAATGTTCGTCAGCTGTTCATACACCGGTTAAGGATGCACCTTAAATCAGAGAGCATATAAATGTTGACAAAGTACATAAATACTTAAAAAATGGTCAACATCAGTGTACACTATAATCCATTTATAAAGAGTTTATATGTTGCTTATAAATGCTGAACAGCGACGTTAAAGTGTTACCTAACGAAAAGCTTTAGAAAAATCTCACTTGTTTGTGTAAACGCGTGCAAAAACGTACTGTCTAGTCCTGGTCTGGACTGTTACCGCATCTATATCGAAGCAACACTGACATAATAGTCCATATTTCAGCCCAGGGTCGAGCACAGCGTCTACATTAAACCGCTAAGTGCGCGGATGAGCCTTCACAGTCAGCGTTCTGTCAGTATTAATCACGAGGGGTGAGTCCTGTAAAATCTCTCATCTCGCGTGGGACCGTTAAAACGAAACACAATAAAAACCTGCTGAGAGAAAGAGTAAGACCTACAGAAGCTCTCAAAGTCGTAACCTGGAATGTGTGAAATGAAAGAGTCGGACAACAAGGGTTTCTCCGAACGTCCAGTTTAGTCGGCGGAAAACGTTTACCGCCATTTTGACACTTGCTACTGACTGGAGTCACCAGGTTTCAGGTTCATGGACATGTTTACATTAGAGGATGTCTGCTGCTGTGACAGTGTCTGATGATTCCTTTATCACTTCCCCCAAATCAAATCCTCACTTCTGACTGTTGCTGCTGTTGAGCAAAAAGCCTTTTATCATCATCGATCTTTTCTTCATCTCGGGGATTTCACACCATAAACCCTCCAACTTTTAAATTGACTTTCCCCCCGACAAGACAGCGAGATGCTCCAAACAACGTAACTGTATGTTTTCGACACAAGATTGATCTTTAAAGTCATAGGATGATGATGTCATATATCCACAAAAAATCAGCTACTGTTACGTCCAAACTGTGTATAATGTTTTTGTATATAAAGAATCGTGTAAAAAAAACATCTGATTCGTCATCGTGGTTTTCCTTCCTTTATTTGTTTCTTTGATTTTGACAGACTTGAGCGTATGTGAGGCAGGAATATATGAACAAAAATGTGTGTAATAAGGATGCAAACAGCAGATGCAGGTAAACAGAGGCAGGGGTTTGGTAGGAGAAACGTGGGCACCAAAATGAGTCCCCAGCAAGCTTGTAAGAAACGGTTTAACGTCATTGCTCCCCTCCGTTTATTCTTTCATTCTGGAGGAGCTGCTTTTTAGGAGGCAGATTTCTGAGTCCTTGAAGGCCACATCTCCCACTTCACTATTCAGAGACGTGGAGTGGAAAGCACGGAGCGCTCAGTCTCAGTTGGGTTTTAAGTTTAAATAGCTACATTACATCATTCCCTGCAGATTTCCTGGACTAATTAAAAACGGAGCCAATTTATTTTTTTTTTCTACTAAATTTCCGCTGAGGGTCCAAGGACGGCTGTGAGAGAAATTTACAGCCTGTCCGAAAAATGCTAAATCGCTGCAATTAGTGCCAATTAAGCCTTTCTAGGATGTTAGAAAAGAAGAAAGAAAGCCTTTAATCGGCCGTTCTCATCATGTGCCCGGAGTTTTTGAAATATTGTGGAGGATGACGGCGTAATTTCTCGGAGAAATTTACAGTGAACTTTGCTGCGCTTTTTGGCTCCCAGAGAGTTTCTTCTCGGGGTTGAAAAAAGAGAGATGGTGTATTTCTGTAGTTAGCATGCTAATGTTAGTGTTCCTGAGCCGATGTAGTGATATCCTACCATCGAGTTTCACAAAGTGTTGAACCCAGACAACGCCCCTTTTCATACCCGATCACGACACTGTCACCAGCTACCAATGAACCAGTTTACTGTGGAATGTTACAAAGAGGTGTTTTTGATCATTCCACAACTTTCACAGTCTTGTGTTGCAGACATCAACATCAGAATGAGCGTATGTGTACAAAAATCCAGGAGGTTGATGAGGTAAAACATTGAACGTATTGCTCCTGTACTGTTTTCAGTTGGGCACATGGCAAAACTAATTAGCAGATCATCACATTAATTATGTTTTGCGGACTGTGTTTGGAATCAGGGTTGAGCTCAAAGCTCTGGGGTACTTTCCTCCACTCTCACAGAGCCACTAGCGCGGCTGATGCGACTAAAGTAATGTAGACAGTGACCCTGAACACTGAAGTCAAAATGAGACGTCAGCGCTGACTAATCTGGTAATCTGCTCGCGTTTCTCCTCGCATATCTTTTCGCACTTGTGACCCGATCGCCGACAAATAAAAACCAAAGGTAGGGGGCTCAGTCTATTCATATCCTTTGCGTGTTGTCAATTTAATTTGACAAATGCAAAATAAGACGATTCCAGTAACCCTAATAGCTGCTTTCCCAGGCAGGGAGTCAATATTCAAATGCACCTCAGTCTGCAACAGGCAAACACAATCTGACAGCAGGACCGAGATGTGAGCCGCATTACTCTGCCGCGCTATTAAAACCACATTTTGCCAAATAGATTCCTGATGAATACCCCAGATGAATGCGAGTTCTGTGAGTGTTGTTTGCCGACCTCGTGCCCGGCCGTGCGCGGGATCTGGCGGCCTCAAGAGTGCATTTAACGAGCAGATCTCTGAACCTTTGACTGAGTGTGTTGTTTTTTAAAAATTTCTATGGGAATGGCCATTAAGGTATCCAGTTTCAGCCCAGAGTACCAGCCTCAAGCTCTTAAACAGGATGTGGGCATAATGGAGTCAGGGTTCTTAAGGAGAGGACGAGAGATCGAGGGGGGGGGGGACGACTGACGAAGGACGAGGCGAAAAAAGATTACGGAGTTACGGATGATGGGAAAGACGTGAATCACCAGCGGGGCTTACGTTCATCTTTAAAGTCCTCATCTGATAGCTTTGCTGGCTCGGGATTGATTTTGCAGCACACGTGGGCCTCCGGCTTGACCTCGGCGACAGGAAGGGTACAAATGGAAGTTTTTGATTTGTTCATGATGCACGCCCATCCGTCGCCTGTCCTTCTATTATTCCGACTCCGATAATTGGTTTTATGGGGCAGAGGAGGACGGCGAGATAGCTGCAGCAGCTGGTGTTTACATCCTGAAGATGCCCTCGCTTGAACACGGTGCTCGTAAAAAAAACCTCCCGCTCTCACAAACAGACACATTTCTTCCACCTGCGAGGACAAACACTCCCCCGTAAATCCTCACCTTTATCTTAAGCTTTACCCTTAAATCCGCTATGGCCACATTTATTCCCACCTGAACTCAAACCAATCTAAACTGAGCCTCTTTTCCAAAGTCTTCTCCAAAAAGTTTTCACTCCCCCCCTCCCCCCACACAAAAGTGAGTCACGCTCACCCAAACGTTAATTAAGTTTCCCAGGCATGATGGGAAGGCGGCTTTGTCCCTGGCACGCTGCCTGGAGGTCTCCACTGTAATGCAGGTCTTCTACTCGACTGAGAAAGAGTGGATATTAATCATCGGCCTAACACCCCGCGAGGATACAGAAAGGGTGATCATTAGAGGCCTTATTCCACTCTGTGCTGTTCATAGTATAGTCATCCCACTTCTCCGGTTACGTGCCTTCTTCGCACAATGAGTCAAAGGTTCAAAAATATTAATGAAGAAGCGAAGGAGAAGAAGGAATAAAACAAATGAAACCAAGTCAGCTTGGATTCTTTTGTGCTTTCATGGAAAGGTGATGTGTGACGTGTCGACTATAACCTGTGTTTAAAAAAAGACTCGCGACCGATTTGTTGCCCAAAGGTGAACGCAAAGTAACAAAACGGCTTCTGACTCATTAAGTAGTATTAAGTAAATTGCCCTCCTGAGTGTCCTTCCAGTGGAGAGAACGTGATGAAGTCCTTCCAGTTCACTATCAATATATCACGACTTCCTTTGTCCTGGTGTCCAACTGCAAACAGTCGGTGCCCCCCCTTTTTTTACCCGCCCCTGCCCCTCAAACGTCCCGAGTCTGCCCCTGCTTCAGGTTTTTCCGTTTGCATTTAGTCGGATAAAAATGAATGTGTTCTTCACAGGAAACGTTCATGTGTTTATCTGCCGAGGAGTCAATACTTGTGCTTTTAATCTTCAAGGTTTCCACTTCACCGGCTTCTGTGCAGCGGAGATGAAGGAGGGAGAGAGGGAACGAAAGGTGGGAGAAAAGGAGGGAGCGATGGGGGACTGGAGGGGGAGGAGGCGTGAAGAAGACGAGAGCCAAGTGAGTTTAGTGGAGGGGAACAATGGCAGAAGAAGAGGGTTGAGGCAGAGAGACGGATGAAACAGGTGGGTGGCGGAGAGGAGCAGAGGTAATTGGATTGTGGGAGGATTCATATTTATCGAGGGCGAATGTGCTTCCTGGACCTTTTCGCCGTTTGGCTGAGCTCCTGAGTAATCAGAGGAGAGAGCAGATGCAAACTATCAGCCGAAGGAGCCGAATCAGCGCTAGCAGGGGAAGACCGAGTGTCAGAAACCGTTTAAAAACAGCACACGCCAAAAAGCCAATTCAGCTCCCAGTTTATCAATGGCTTTCTGAAGGTGAAGTGTGAAGAAGCAATCGCCTCGGCCGCGAGAGGTGAGGGGATAATGAGCTGTCGCGCGAGATCAGAGCGATTGAGTGGGCGCCGGGCCGTCAAATGTTCAAGCACGCCTTTGCTTACCGCCCTCAGCACCAGTGTGACGGAGTCTCGCCATCGAAGGAGAGTTGAGAGCAGGAGGATCTCTTCTCTGTGGGCGTCAGCTCGAGCGCCTCCCAAGATCAGAAGCTGGAACACAGTCAAATGAGACAAGTTCTGTACATCCAAAATGATTAGCAATTCTGGAACTGGAACCATCTATAAGAAATTGTCCGATAATAAAACATTCTTCCCATCTTCAACATCACAGAACACGGACACCCGACGACAAAGGTCACCTCCGAGGCTCGCTGCTGCAGTCTCAGGTTGATAAACAGGAGTGAAGTTAAATCCACTTTCCAAACACGGAAGCTGAAAAGTGATCTCTGAGCTCTCCTTGCAGCGGAGAACAAAGCAGAATCTGATGCAACCCCGGGTGTTTATCCCTCCAGAAGTTCTGGCTCTTTCACCCGACTTTGATCAGCTGCGGTGCTGTGCTCGCCACGGACATAAAAAGCTGTCTTGATGACAAAATCCCTCAACCTAAAGCCTGAATGGAGCAAACATGTTCTTTCATACAACATCAATGGACTTCGTGTCGCTGATACGAAGCGCTCAGAAGAACAATGCAAAGAGCAGGACAGGGCGGCGTGAACTGGAATGAGACTAGAGTCTGTACAGCGAGTGCAGCAGCTCTGTGAGGCTGCACTGCAGTGCGGTGAGCTCAGTGACATGGCAGTGACACTGTGCTTTACTCAAAGCGTTTCATATTCATGGGCGATGAATTCAGAGCTGGTGACTTCATTCTCCTTTTCTTTTATATACATGTAGCGACAAATACAAGACATTTTATCTGGACATGTTAAGCTGCATCTGCCTGCTGGACCGCCTCAAGGCTTTAAAGTCTTTATTCGTCTCATGTGATATACAATCGCTTCCAGAACTTAATCAAAGCAGTTTATATCGCAAAGACAGGATGTGTATTATGAGTGTACAGAACAGTTTTTATGTCCCTGTACTGTGGAAGGCTTTATGGCGTATGTATAGCGAATGTTATGTGTGGTTATGTCTGTGTGTGTGTGTTGGCAGGCAGGCAGGCAGGCAGGCAGGCAGGACACAGTATTTATAGTCATTGTGAAAGACTCCAGAAGGATATTGACGAAACAGAGCAAGCTGTTTCTCAGTCTTTCCATTTTGCTTCATGAAAACACTAAAAGATTGTGTCTGAATTAACGCATAAAACATATCCAAAAGTCTTAGACCACGCCGAAAACCTTTCATATTTCCGAACAGCAACTTGGAGAGTCAGAGAAAATGTTGGTACGTGAATTGCTTGATTGAGTTGAACGACTTCTCAACCCGGGAAATGGGACCAATCAGAGGAGCACGTGAATGCAGAAGAAGTAGAATTTTGACAGAGGCAAACGTGGACTCAACGAAGGGAAAGTGACGAGTCAAATTGTTTTTCCAAGCCAAGAGGGGCTTCTCAGCATCAAATCATGTCTCGGAACTGAAGCGGTTGTACCCAAAGCACGATCCAGCACACCCAAAGTGACCACACCGTCAAAAGGATCAATACATATGGCTTAGTTCCCTCAGATGAGAGAGGACACGGGACCCTTATCGGTGAAAAAGTGTCCAAAGAAGGCTTTCTTGTTCTGCTCTCAGAGGCTGAGCAGCACTTTCTAAACCGCTCCTCAGGGAACGAAACACCAGGATGTGGATTTTTGAACTCATATCTTCATCTGTAATTGCAATAAAAGTATTTCATTCAAACACATGTAGACCCCTACTGTATGACTTCACAAATCTGTACAGGAAAAATCCTCCTCGCCACACAATGAACCAATTCTATGATCAAATCTTCCTCAGGGTGGAGATCCCAGCTGCCTGTGCAATCATTATCCTCCTATCTGCTGTGACTTTCTGTGTAGATTATCAATAATGGTTTCCATCTTTTCTTTTCTTCTTCTGAGAAAAGATAAGAAAATGACTGCCTCAGAGCGCTTCAGCCACAAAAATGGTTGTTACCGCTGCCAACTCAAAGGACACCCTCCTGCGAGCCTTATTGACTGATAAAAAAAAAAGGTCCACTGATGAAGCTGGCGACCGAGAGAGCAGACGTCTATTTGTGTGCTCGTGTCTCGGGGAGCAAGTCAAGCAGTTGATGCGAGTGTTTAATGTGTGTGTGTGTGTGTGACGGCGCACCTCACGTTGCTCTCACGCCTGACTTGGCAGCGCCGTCTCCACGACTCACAGCGAGGACAGATGGCAAGGACTTACCCCGCGAAGAAACCCTCCAACACACACACACACAGACCTGATGCGCATTACAAGAACTTCCTTGGCGCCCACTGACTCGTCTCTCAGTCCAACAATGACTCATGCCTCGCATCCTCTCCCACCAAGTGTCTGTATTTGTGTCTGTGAATCTGGCCGGCAGTAAGCTCTGATGAATCACCTGAAGTCAGCAAGTCAATACGCAGCGCCTGCTGTTCTTTTATGTAGTCACACTCCTCGCTGCCTGATGCCCACTTCAGCCCAGACGAGGGCTTTGTACCGACTGCGGCTTCCAACTTCGACCCCTTCTTTTACCCCCCTGAAGCCGTTTGCATGCTAAAAACCTTTTCTCTTGTCTGTCGGTATATCAAACCGGCACCCCTGATTCAAATTCAACACCCGGAGTTCTTATTTTTTCTTTGTTTTTAAACCTCTTCAGTCAACCATGAACATCACACATGAGCATCCATCACCTCTCCAGAACGCGCGACTATTTCCCTCCCATTTGAGCGACGCGGTAATCATCTACCTGACAGTCGGACAAAGCGAGGCACAACGTGTAACCGCCCTTGTTAGAAGTCAGGCACAGCTGATCTGCGTGCACTCAAAATGTGTGGGTGGACGATCGGGCACAAATGTGTGTGTGTGTGTGTGTGTGCGTGCGTGCGCGAGAGACTGTGTAGGTGGACGTCAGCTGAATCTGCAAGGCCAAACACATGAAATATGCAGCTGCGCGGGAGATGCAGGCGGCCGAGATGGCTTTTCTGCTGGTATCGGAGGTTATCGAGGTTTTCAGCTTGAAGTTTACATTTTCTGAACTGACCTTTAAAAACTTGTGTGAGTTTAATTAGAAAACATAGATGTCTTTGGAAAACGCATTTTTTTTTTGCATACATTACAGTAAAACATTTCCTAATACACATCTGCGCTGATCTTTAGCTTGAAAATGTATCAAACACCCATGTAGGTTGACAAACTGTTTCCTACCTCCCCAGACCGTAAGCCCCATTTTCTAATGGACTCTGATTACTCCATACATTAGTTGTAATATGTGCCACTTTGTGTCATTTTGAAGGATGACTTTACTTACTTTACTTTACTTCTTTCCAGTTAATGCATACCATAGAACCTGCCTGATTTGTTCTCTTAATGTCACGGATGAAATCTACACACCGTTGACAAATTAAAAGGAAGAACTTGGGCCAGTGGGCAATCGTAAATAAATGTAACGTGATTTGATGAGAATGAATATGTGAATTTCACGCCGCTGCCTTCGCAATCATCCTCGCACCAGAGGCCGCGTTCACAGAGCCTCCTAGTGCCAAGAGTTGCTTCTTGTGATGAAATTCTAAAGCAGTTTTAGGATTATGACATTTTCTCAGAATTCTTCCTTATAATAAAGACTAGAACCTTGTAAAGAAAATACAAATATGGAGAGCTCTTACAGTGAAAACCCCTTCGGAGTTGGGAGGACTTTTAAAGAGCCTTGAGAGTTTAAGCAGAGGAGAAAATGGTGGAAATAGAAATACTGAAGGATGCTACAGTTTAGAGTATCTGAACCACGGCGCAATCAAGCTGCTGTCTGCCTGCGGTGGCCGGACACTGCGCTCACACCCATCTGTACCAGCGCTGTATCACTTTTGTGATGACTTAATACAAAATGTGAAGAAATAGACCAATAAAGCAAGTGGAGGCTGACTAATCTGACCCATGAACAATCAAAATGTAAAAGTCCATAAATGAACATAGAGAAAGACAATCTTTTTTTTTAATCATATCAAAACAAACTTAAATCCGGAAAACAGCTCCATCAGTTAATACAAAATACTTGACAGATGACGGGACGTGTGTACGTGTTCACGGTTATCTTTTCCAGTTCTGCTGTCAACTTTGTAGCTCAATTCCCTGAAAGCTGCAGAGCTGCACAGAACAAGAAACCATGTTTTATGTAAAGATCTGACACCAGGTAGGAGTCTTATGTTGTGTGAGTGTTGTCTACAGTCCGTTCAGTGTTGGCAGGGTCATGCGAAGCTGCTGCTCTGTTTTAAAGTTATGGTCCTAATTGTAGGAACATGTTTGGTAGAAAATCAAGTTGAATGTCCCGACATAAAAAGCCTACAAAAACATCCCGGAAACAAAATCCACGGCTCACTCCAGTGTGGTTTAGGCATCGTCAGGTTTGTCTGCAGGCGGTCCACATGGCTGAAGCATCTTCTCCATCAGGTTGAAGCGGACACGCGCTTTGCTCTCGTTCTCAGCCACGGAGAAGTAGTTGAGCAGGTCAAAGTGTCCCATGTAGGAGCAGTAAGAGTCTCTGTGCTGGTTGACCAGCCATTCCCACTTACTGGTGTCGGCGTGTCCAGTGCCGATATACTTCGACTGAAGATGCTCCAGTTGACTGTGGATGTTGTATCTGTCCGTCATGATCGCTCTGATGAAAGTCCCGGAGGCTCTGGACAGAGAAGGAGGACACGGGTAAGTATGTATTGATTCATGCGAACTCAACCAGAGGTAAACATCGGACTGAAATATTCCCTGGGTGGATTTTAAGCCATGAAAGCGACCGTCGCGTTAGTTACTTCAAATCAACCACCCACATGTCGTGCTCAGTCATTATAAATGTAACTACAAGCCAGTTTCTCTCTAAATATAACCGTAAATAAATCAAACCTGCTCCCTCACTTCGAATCGTTTCTAAGAAGCGTTACGATCCTCTTCAGACAAACGGCTAGCATGCTAGCGTTGTTTTCAATAGCTTCCTGGCTAACAGTAACGTGAGGTTAGCTCGCTGCTATTAGCCCAAAAGTCGCCTCAAACCGTAACTTAGGCTGATATTTTTGCTAAATGTGAATTTCTAAGTAATAATGCGACTTTCTAATGAACATTATACTTACTTGGTAAAAGATTTCAAGGCAAAGTGAGCTCAGGAGCGAGGTAAACACTGTTCAGAGCTGTTTTTGCAGGGTCGCAAAGCAATGGACGATGACTTCCGGTACGTTCCCCCTGTAAAATGAGCCGGGCGGAAACAAAGGCTGCGCAACATTTTGTTCTCGCCCTCATTTCACATTCAAATATGCTTCATGTACGGCTGTGATTATGTGGCCTCACCAGGTTGTACAATTTTTAATGATTCATGATAACAGTTTGTATAGGATAAAAAGAGACAGAGGCAGAAGTTTAGTGAGGATTCACCTACTTCTCCGCTCGATTTCCTCTCAGACTCTAACACAGAAGAAATGCTGTATTTTACTGCTTTTAATGTTCAGTTTTCACCAAAATAAATACAGATTTTTATTTTGTTTGAGAGGTGTCAAATTCTTTTTTATAGTCATTTTATTTTCTTTATCTATCTGTATTTAGGCTTTATTGCTGAAGATGCCTCATAGTATTTCCAAGCAGCACATTAAACTGAGGAAGAAAAAAAAATAGCAACAAACAAAAACAACAGTCAGAAAGTTGAAAATAAAAATGTGAAAAAATACATTAAATTAGTAGGGATATAATTGATATCTGATTCAAGTAATTCAGAAAGTCTGAAGGCACTTTTACCCCCAACCTTTTCAAAGATCGAAAAAAGATTTTTATAGAATTTTATCTATCAAAATATTAATACACAATTTTTTTTTGTTGCATAAAACAAACTTTACCATATGATATTCAAAAACAGGATATACATTCTTTGTTACAAACCACACTCATTGATTCTCTACAAAATAAAAGCTTAACCGCAGTGTAGACAAATGTACCTCTTCATTTTCTCTTTTACAACCCATATCCCAAACAAACCGCTAGAGTGGCTAAAAAATAAACATCATTACTAAGCAGGAATGGAGCACATTGTACATTCAGGGGTAACCGTTTGATCCCACATATGTTTACTGTCTGGCAGGAATATTAAATGTGTGCTTGGGGCAAAACCAACATTAAAATCCAAACATTTCCACTGATAAATATCACATCTGTTTCCTCTAACACGAACGATAGCTCATTTTATCCAACAGCCTAAACAGCTTCATTTACTGTAACTTACAGAGTGCATTCATTCCTGAGGCTCTATGATGACAGGAACCATGTCACTGTTTTATTACATAAACTGCTGCACTAGCCGTGTCCCGCGTGTCTAATATACGATTTTTATTGCCAAAGCTTATTGCCAGCTCCAGTCCCCTGATGGGAACACTTTGCAGTTTGGATAATTACCTGACATTTTTGCGCAGGTTCTTTTCTCCTCCAGTGTGAAGTTTTTTAGGTCACGTTTTCAGCGCTGTTACAACAGGTCCATTGTCGAGCTGACTCGTGTTCCTTTCCCCATTGTTTCTCATTAAAATAAAAGCAGTGGAGATGTGGAGGAAAAGCAAAAAGGAGCCGAATGCATCTTCATCACACGGTCATATTGTTTATGTACCCCTTATATATTAGCAATTATGTATCATTCTGCTGCATTTTACCCAGGGGGTAATATGTTCTTGGTTGGAGCCTCCGTGATTGAATAGCAGCTATACTTATAAATCCTTTTACGGCAATTTGTACTTATGTTGCCACGTGCTACTCAAGTAGAAATTGGCCGTAACACTTACGAGTTAAAGCACACGTGGGAAAAGGGGACAAATTTGTCCATAGTTACCTGCTTTTATGTGTTCAGCCTGTGATGAATAGAATAATTGGAAACCCTAGAAGAATGAGCAAAGTGGTCGTGATAATGGAGCTGTATTAAAGCGGAGCAAAGTAGCCTCCAGAGGTTAATTTTCACCAACGTGCCGAAGGCTCAGAATTCATTGTAAAAAACGTTGGGTATGGATAAATCATCGGCGAAGACATAAGATCAATTCTTTTGAGGTTCATCTTGTTGTGTGATTAAACCCGAAGGACCCGTGACGACTGTCCTTGTTTTCATGATTACTGACTGTGAAGCTCAAAATACCTGATGAGAACAACTTGAAGGATAACAGTAATAAGATGCGAGGGTCCATTTATCACACCTCGGCACGGAAATCTGCAGGGACAGAGATTCGATTTATGTTGGCTGACCCAGGCAGAGGCTGCTGGATGTGAGGTCAGAGCCGTGTGACATTTTTCACTGTGCGGGAGACGTGATTCTGTGAGCCTTGATAAGTTTCCGGAACTTCATGCCTGCGGCGTACACCGCATCTCCTGTCCGTTGTTGTCGGAGAAGCTGTTGAAGAGATGTAGGATTTGCATCAGAATGAGAGTTAAGGCGCAATTAGAGATGATACAGAAAGAGGTGGTGGGGGGGGGGGGGGGGGTTGATCTCGGTTACATTACGCTGCTCCCTTTTCTTTATCTCGGTGTGTGTTTGATCAAGAGAATTATTAACAGGCCCTTTTCTCGAGTGTCTATTACACTTGAGACCGTAGCACTCCGTAACTCATTATTCAACAGCCGGAGTAACAAGCACTACATTTTAATTAGTGGACACTGTTGAGATGTTGCTGAAAGTACACACTGTCAAATCTGGTTTGTGTTTTTAATGAGACCCCGGTACATCTCCAGCTGTGTTACTGGCCACCAGAACAGGTATTTTAAGCCAAAACATCATGTTTTCCCAAACCTACCGAATGGCTTTTGTCCCTAATCCTAACCAGGGCCTAAAAAACAGCATTGTGATAAGAAATATTGAAAATTGAACCCAAAGAAATCTAAAGATTTAACTCGGCGTATGTGGTTTTGCAGACACAGACCTTTAACATGTATTGTGATGACTGGGTTGTTCATGAAGTTTCCCACTTCTTTTCAGGAATTTTCCTACGACGTGTGTGGGAATGTCAATTTTAAAAGAATACTCCCCTATTTCAGACGATTTAAGCTAAGAATAGTCCAAACTAAAGCAGGACAAGCCGACAGATCCCGACTTTTATGCTGCATTTGGACGTTTCCAACCTCCTCCTAAAGATGATACGAGGGAATGCCCCTCAACGTTGGCAAATCTATGGTGGTTCACTTGTGTGTAAACTTGCCAGAGAGACATCATTATGTGACAGATTTTCTTTAACTAGGTCCGCAGCTGGAAGTTCTGACCACCGACGTTATCTGGAACTCAGCTGCATAGCTCCAAAAAAACGTAATTAAAAAGTATCCTTAAGTTCCCACCATGCAACTCAATAGCGTCTTTCTTTAGACCTTCCTGGCCTGGTGAACATCCGTATCTATCGAACACCACACATTTTTCAGGCTTTCCTTTAAAAAGAAGTACAGTACCTTGACCAATGTGTGTTTTCATTGTCTGAGCATTTCTCACTGCATCACGCAGACTGATCACCATACGTAATGCAGAGCCTGTTTAGCTTGTTTATGAGTAACACCAGTGTATCTTAGTGCAGTTCTATACCAAAGAAAACCCCTTTCAGAGGACAATGGCGCATTGACATCAGCCAGGTAGCGTGGAGTGTTTTTTTGCAGATGGTAGTACAGCTTCTCTGTCCATTTCATCTCATGAAGAGCCCTTGAGGAAGCTACTGAAGGGTGCAACTGAACCAAAGTTGGTCAAAGGTGCTCTGGCAGAACAGGTGTAAGTGGTGCATTGAAGGATAACTAATGCAGACATGTGTTTCTACTGTATGTGAATGTCTGTGGGATAAATACGTGTATGGATTTATAAAATATTCTGTTCCTCTCATTTTTTTGTTTTTGCACTCTGCTACCAGCCATTTGGGTGTTGCTTTATCGTACTTTTATGCAGAGGTACACTTATGGTAAAATAATAGTCACACAGGCCCGATAATCAAAATTTGATAGCCAATCTTTTAGTGAGCTGACCTGGGAACTGCAAAGCAAAGCACCGGCAGGAGGAGAGGGTAATGAAATCAGGTGGATGGATGGCAAAATTGCCTGACTGTGCCTCACAGTCCTGCTGAGTGATAGCCTTGTAAAAAAAATGGAGTCAGCGATATTTCCTGTGATTTAAACCAACTGCCTGAGACGGAGACCATTCCCAGCCTCTGGGAGTCGAAGGTAGATATAGATAGGAAGTCAAAACAGACGACACCCTGCAGGGTTGTTACGGTGACGGCTGGTTGGTCGACAGACAAACTGAGGCGGCTCGCTGGTCAGCTGCAGGCTTTTGCTGGATGGCTGGTTCGTCGGCGGAGGGAGTAATGAGGTGGATGGCAGCTTTAGAGGACTCAGCGGACTGTCCCAATTATTTGCTTCTTGATAGATTAACTCGACCGACTGGCTGGTTTGTTTATCCTGTTTCTTTCCTGTCTGGTTAAATTGATTGTTGTAGAATTTTAATTTCTTTTAATGGACCTTTTTCCCCCTGTCCTTTAGTGTTTTTAATTCAGGCTCTGGTGTCTTTAAAATTAAAAAGTCTGCACCAACAGAAGCTCCTACCTCCCATGGAAAGCACTGCTCCTGAAACACCTCGTCAGTAGTCCCGCCCTTTAACTCTGTGACTTTGTGACATCAGACTACGTCACCAAGTCACACGTTTGCTAAATTTATGCCCGAAAAAGCTAGTTTTGCACGGAATAATTAACCTTGTAAAGCTGCTCTGTTGTTGTCAGCAGTGCTGGCTCAGGTATGTGTGAGCTGACCAATCAGAGCAGACTGGATATTCTGGAGGAGGGGTTTTAAAAAGACAGGAACTAAAACAGAGCATTTCAGACATAGGGGGAATACCGTGCTGCAGCACTGGACAGTATGAGGAAACTGACGTGTTTTATGAGTAAACCTGTTTTTCTAATTTGTAGCCCAAAATAAAATCATGCCCCCAAAAATGAGCACAATATGTCTACTGCCCCACCAAACCTGAGATTCTCTCTCCAGCCGCCACCTCTCAGCCCTCCCTACGTGCTGCCGCGCTCCGCACCAGCAAAACTCAATGTTCCCCTCAGTCAGATGATGAGAGCTGGTTAGCCATTCATCTAAGTGTGAAATAGCCTGAGGAAACTTCCGCTCTGTGACAGCGCCGTGGTATCAAGGTCTGGAGGACTTAAATGGGATTAAGCACAGCTCCGGACATACAATCTCCCTCCGTCATGCGCTCGCTGTTTGGGGTTTCATGGGGGATTTCCATTTATTCCCTGTAAAAAAAAAAACTCATTATTGTCTCCTCGGATCCCATGTTATGATCAGAAGAGGCAGTTTACTCAAGGCTTCAGTTATGACCTGAGCAAAAGCAACTCGCAGCTGAATGATAAAACAAGACTTTGACTTTTTAGCCGGAGCCCTTCAGAGCAGAGCAATGAAATGCAGTTAGGAAGCTGATCAACACAACACCCGGAGCACTGAACAGGAATCGCATTTTCTATAGGTACAGATACAGCACTGAACCTCCTTGTTTAGTCCGAGCCTGTTGCAGACATGTGACATCATGCACATGATAAACACACCTTGCATGCTTAATCGGTGATATTAGATCAAGATTGTCATAATAAGATGATTAACATTCACAAACACGTTCAGTTAAGAGAGAACATTAACAGAATTTATCGGCTGATCCTTCCATGCAAAACAGCATATTACTGTTCGATACATGGGAGAGACATGAGCTGCAGTTTTACATTTTTTTGTTTTTTTTATAAACCCTTTAGCACGAACTCGGATCTTCTCCTCCGGACAAGAGGTCAATACACTTTGATTCAGTTGTGTAGCTTCCTGCCACAAACAATCGCAGCTCCATGACATCACATCTGAGCGAGGATGCCGGGGAGGGGACATTCAACGCCACTTGGTACTAATCACTATGACAGGATTAATCACGCTGCCAACTCTGATAACATAATGCCGGGCTCCTCGACAACCCCGTGCATGACAGCGGGGAGTTGAAGCCATTCGCGCAGACTTTACATGCCTGCGAAACGCACCCACGCGCCTCCGAGAGCATGCTGGCAATGCTTTTTGTCACGCAGACACTCCTCGATGACCTCACAGATTGTCTGGTGTGATGATGTTTCACACTCTTTTGTATTATAGACGAAATCTGAATGGAAACTCTGCAACAACAGGACAACCTTTTTTTTATTCTCAACTTTTCAAAAAAGATTCCTTAAATCTCCTCTTTTTCTTTTTATGCAATCCCAGCTCGAAGAAATAATTGGTGCGGTAACAGGCTTCAGTCCGATTTAATGCCCTCTTTCACTTCCTGTCGACTCAGTAATACGTATAGCACCATATGTCAAGCGAGTGACCACTTGCTGAGTGAGGACGCAGGGTCAGCCAGGGCCAGTGGACGCTCCTGCGCCGAGTCAGGCGATTAATGACTGAGAATGACGCTTGATTTAAAATACTCAGAAAAAGGAATAAAGGATGGTAGGTGGCGAACTTTCATATAACGGGTCCTGAAGGTAAAATTTAAGAGGATGAAGTGCAGAATTGCGTAGAATTACTCAGAAAAAATTATGGAAGATTACCACTCATTTGCCCTTTGAGTGAACATAATGAATCCCTCGCTCCCTCGGCCCTCAATCTGTCAATCCTGCAGAACTGCACTTGAGCTTTCAGCTGTTTTTTATGGGATTTCTGAAGAGGGACAGTGCAGAGGGAATAATAATAATTTCCTTCCTCACAGACATGATGGACCCATTTTGGTATACAACTTCCAGGCTCCTGAAGGTATTGTGCATGCTGGCTCACTGGTGTCGCATACTATGACATAGTGTTGTCACGATACTGAAATTTCTAACTGAGATACAACACCTTTAAAAATGTTGATTTTGTTTTAATACTGAGGGCTTAAAATGTTATATTTTTATCAAAAGATAAACATAACAAGGTTTTAATATGACAAGATACAACTTAAATGTTCCTGATAGTAACAAAGAACAGTAGAAAGGTTGTTATAAACATTAAAGGAGACCTATTGTGCTTTTTTTGTGTTTTTGTTTTTGCTTCAGTGTGCTATATCGGTTCTATTGGAAGCTCCTCTGTCCCACAGAAAACGCTGCTCCTTAATAACCTTGTCACTAGCCCTGCCTTTTATTGTTACATCACCATGTCAAACACAGCACAATTGTTAGAAGGGTTGGCTCAGGTGTGTGTGAGCTGACCAATCAGAGAGGACTGGATTTTTTTTGGGAGGGCGGGGCCTTAAAGAGACAGGAGATAAAACAGAGCGTTTCAGACACACAGAGCATTTATGCATGTAAACCCTTTCTAGTAGTAACCCAACATAAATGGGGACCTGATAATATGTCTCCGTTAAATAACACTTTTTTCTCCCTACATTAGGCCTTGAAAAATAGTGTGAATGTCCACTGGCTGTCGAAGAGACGAGAGAAAAAGCAGCTAATACTTAAAATTATTATGAGGACAGTTAAATTGGAAAACAGTGGTTTAAAGTCTTATTGGTAACACCTGAGCTTTAACTGCAATAACAAGGCAACATTTCCAAAGACAAATACACGCTGAGCTGATGCAGCACCTTGCGGATGAAATACAGAGATCCCCTAATGTCACAATAATAATGTTCTTACACTACAGCAATCATTTTGTCATAACTGATAGTGGTAGGAGGAAACACGTTATTGATGCAGAAAAGCTGCCGCCTTGCACCGACTGTGGCTGAATTTGAGTTATGTCCGCCCTCGCCCTACAAGATATATGTTGCTCGTAATTCGCTTTTATTGCTTGATACTCGCAGCACAGGAAAAGCTGTGTAGTGTTTCAGGCTGAACATGGAGGACGCACTCGTAGGAACTTGAATAAAAGGAACGGACCGCAGGGCAGATGACACTTTATTCAGATGCAAGAAAAAAAAGGCATTCAGCGAGATTCAGAGTTACATTTTATTACACCGCACTGACTGACAGTAAAACTATATGCATCGTGTTACAGGGTGTGGTCCATAGAGTAGAAATTAGCGTCTGTACATAGATTACAAGAAATGGCGTTTTCAGGAATAGAATACAAGTCATGATTGAGTCATAAGTGATGTAAACACTCACATGATAAAAACAAAGAGTTTAACAGCGCCATGTGTGCAGATCAAAACATGGATTTTATTTGAATGTACCCTCTGAATGTGTCTTCAGGTACGTATTATATTCATGCCAGACAGTGTGTGTTATGTTATGTCATACATTTTGAATGTTGGGTCTTCGATTTCAGACTCGAGACAGCAGCAGACTTCTCAAATTTAGCGTCGATCGATGATTTTTGCCAACTTGAGTGACAGCTGTCGCTGGAATATTTGACCTGGCTGGCTAATTAAGCTAATGGTAGCTGAAAACCCTTTTTCCAGACGCCTTGTGCCTAATGTGTTCAATGAATGTTGTATTTTAAGTACCTCCGCCAAGGATGTCATGTTGTCACCCGTGTCCATTTTTTTGTTGGTTTGTCAGCAGGAAGAGCAGGTCTGATTTTTACAGCAATTACTATTCAGCGTCTTTATTGTACATTCGATGATCATCTCTCACAACAGTGGCTTCCATTGTTAGTTGCCCTGCTACATTAAAATTACACTTTCGTATTTTTATCCCACTGGTATCAACGTCACAGTTGAGTGCTTACTCGTCGAATGTCATCTTGTTAAAGAAAATTACTGCTAAAACGAAATGAATTTCCTGCTGCAGCTGTTGCTTTTTGTAAAAATCACGGCGGAACCTCGACTTGCTTTTCTTGGCAGGAAGCCACAGGAAATGTAATGCAGTGTGTTTGTCACCGAGGACAAAAACGTGACAAGAATACTGTCAGTTTTGTCCAGTCTTGTCCGGATAGCAGATATAAATAAAGTTGTTGGGCCTTGGCGGAGGTATGCGCTCTACCGAGTGCCACTCTATTTCTACATTGTTTCAAAATGTACTGAAAGCAGCGATACCAGAAATAAACTCACTGTCGGTACAGCACGCCGTTGTCATGCATATGTTTTCAGACAAAACGAACAAAACAGAAAACGGTCTCTAAAGTTAAACTCTGCGCACACAATTTAAGCTTTTAAACACATCGTTATCTGAATAATACACATCTCTTCAGTTAACAAGGCAGATATTCAATATGACAAAAGTTAAATATAGAGAGCACAATGACTTTGCTGGTCCACCGTCGTCGTTGTCGTCATCTGATATCATTATCTGGCAAATTCCTGATTCCATGTTCGTAAAAAAACAAAAGCAACAGAATACTTACAGTATTTTACACGCGAGATTAATACAATCATGTTAATCTTTGCAGATTGCAAAAAAAAAAATACTGGTGCACAGAATATTGAGTAACGCTACTGTAAAGGCAACTGGCAGAGTTTAGATTACAGCACGACACGTAAAGAACAAGCATTTCTAAAGATCACGGCTGCAGATGTACAATCCTGCTTGGCCCACAAGTGACCCCATTTTAGCCCCATACCTTGTGTAACGGCTGCTCAGCTGGAGTTAATCATACACTGGTAGTGCCATATGCTCGTACTATATATGCCACAATATCATGCTCTGTGCAAACCGGTGCGTCTTCTTTGCTGGTTTAGAGGATCCACAGCTCGGCACAAGGATCCTTCTGTACATTCACGAGTTCGTTAAGTTCAGCAGGGAGGACGTACAGTGCTCTGCTGTGTGCCTGCTGAGTGAGAAGTCCAGCAACAGGGTAGAAAACGTGAGGAAAAGAAAGGAGCGCTCGTCTCACATGTGCAAAAACATGTTCAAACTACAGAAAAAAGAAAGCATCGGGGGGTAAAGAGATGGACTGTCTTGGGGTTCTTTTGAACTCTGCAGACATACAGTAATACAATTAATTGATCCTTTTCTTCAACAACGCAACGAATTAATGATGAGGGTTTCGGACAGGAGGCTTCGATCAATGAGGCGGCTTTGTACGGAGCAGAGAGAACAAAACAACATCGCATGAAAGTCTTGTGTACGTGCCTGTTATAGATCTCTGCTTTCTCTGCTGCACATTTCTCTGCTGCACACACGTCTGTCCGTATACTCAATGTTATCAGAATTTTGGATCTTGAACTTCGCCATCAGAATTTTGGAGAGCATTTCTAAAAGCATTAACACACGATTCAGTGCACGGCCGAGGTGTCGCAACGATGCCAGCTCCACCCGCTTTATCTCTTTTATAGTAAGAATGAAAGCCTTGCACAGCCATGCAGTTAGTAGGAGGCAGATCAAAACGCTCTGAGCTGTTCATTCCTGTCCTGGGTTGTTAATGCGTGCGTGCGGTTTTAGTGTGTGTGTGTGTGTGTGTGTGTGTGTGTGTGTGTGTGTGTGGTCAGAGTCCCGTGGTGACCTGCGTGACCTCCGAGTTGAGATCGTCGTTGGCGACGCCGCCACAACAGCGAGAGTCCACCGACGACCCCTCCAAGGCTAGTCATACCTGCGGAGAAAGAGTTAACGTCATGTTGTACACGGCATATTTACATTTTCTCAAACTGGTGGACCACAGAGACGAGGCCTACCTGTTGATTGGACCTTTCCCCTGTGTTTGCACTGTTTTCACGCTGTGGGAGCTTGCGGCTGGTGGCTCCGGTGCGGGACGAGTTCTGCATCTCCAGCACCGAAGGACTCGGGGTGCAGAACTCGCGGAAACAGCGCTTGAAGTTCTCATCCAGGTAGCCGTAGAGAACCGGGTTCAGACTACTGCAGGAGGGCAAAAACAGAGCGACAGTTCAACACTAGAAAATCAACGTCATTCTCACCTTTTATATAAAGTGGTTGCAAGCAAACCCCACACGCTTAAATAGCCATCTTAAATAGCTTGTGACTGCAAGCCTGCAACTAATCACTTTTCGCAAATATATAAAGATAAATAATTGCAACAGCAATGCATGAAGGTGCAGCAACCAGTAGCTCTTCCAAATTATTCAATTATTAGAAGGAAGCGGGGGTTTTGGATTAAGCGGACTTTGACAATACAATGAGTACACACAGCAAATAACAACAATCAAAATGTACCTCCACCCTATAAAGTCCAAAATAAATAGTTTCTTAGATGAGTTGTAGCACTAGTACCACTCGTTGATTATAATAACTAGCATCCCCTCCATTTTCTTGGCTACCAGGGTGACAGCTGACAAGTCTCAGCCGGTTTAATAAATCATTGGTTGCCATCTGGTTGCAAACATAAAAGGCAGCACAACTGGGAAAAAATGCTGGCGCTCAAAAAGAGAATGCTATCAGAATCAGAATCAGAATCAGAAATACTTTAATAATCCAAGGGGGAAATTATTTTAATGCTATGCGGACAGCAGCGTTGCGGGAACTCGTTTGATGAGAGCTCGAATAAACCTGATGTTTGTTTCGACGTAAAAGCACCACACTGCAGGTTCAAGTCATAAAAAACATGACGGCCATAAAAATGATCAAAAAGTCAGTAACGTTTACTCTTATCTGTTAAACACACATTTTCTCTTTTATGATAAGTGTCCTGCTATCTGCTCTTATCTCGACGTTCCATCTTAAACTGCACCGCCTGAACTTTGATGCATTTCGTTGATAAGGCCTGAGATAAATCCTCCCTGTGTGCACACGCAGAAGAGAAACAGTCAGCATCAACACCCCGTTATCACTACCCAACATTTCTTGCGCTAATAGCTTCAATACCACAGCGACTGTATTCGCCAGAGGCTGCTGCCGGGTGCGTACCTGTTGGTGTAGCCCAGGGCGATGCAGAAGTGCCAGGTGATGGTCTGCAGCGTGGAGCTAGGGATGGTGATGAGGGCTGTGATGATGACGAAGATGTGGATGGGCGTCCAGCACACGATGAAGACGGCGACCACCACCAGGACCATGCGGGTGATCCGGCGCAGGTTCCTGTCCTTCTCCTGCAGTTTTAGCGTTGACGATGAGATAGAGAAGGCGTGCAGGAAGAGGAGTGGTGGGGGGAAAAGAGGAAAGCGGACGAAGGCGGATGGAGGATCAGAAAAGGAAGGAAAGGTGGAAGTGGAGAATGTAAGGAAAAGAAGGAATAAGAGAAAGTTTAAAGGAGGGTGCGGGAGAAGATGGTTCGAGGAGAGATGAGAGAGAAATAAGAGGATGATGGAAAGGGAGAAGAGGACAGACGTGTTGAAGAGCTTGAATGAATCATATTTCCATTTGTGTCTCCTGTAAACACCTCCTCGTTAGACCGAGCACGTGTTTTTGTCAATTTTCTCAAATACTGAGTGTGAAATTGTTGTTGTTGTGTCATATCCCCTTCTCCTGCAATTAATTTAAGGCAGTGCCGCAACCCTCAGGCCTGAGTTGATTTTCCCTTAATTGCGTTCTCTTGAGAGCAATGAGTGCACCTTATTTGCATTCACGCTGCGGGCAACCTTCTGTTTTGCTTCATTATTCTGAAAGATAATATTAAATAATTAGTCAGTAAATAGCCGAGGCCACGTCGCAAGTCGAGCTGGGGCTTTTAAAAAATTCACAAAATGCCCACTAATGCTTAGGTCTAATTAAAAGCCCTCTGGCACCAAATTGTAGAAATTTTACTCACTAAATGCACCAATTTCAGCTTGTGCTTGTGAGAGAATAAAAACGTATTCCTCGTTCACCTGGGAGCCTGAGAGCATGCGCACACTCTTGAGCCGCAGGATCATGAGGCCGTAGCAGACAGTGATGATGAGGACGGGCATGATGAAGGCGAAGATGAACACGCAGATCTTCAGCAGGGTGTCCCAGTACCAGGAGGGGTGGGGGAAGATCATCTTGCAGTCGACGTTGGAGGAGGCTGCGCAGGGTGAAGCTTACAGGTAAACAGAGCAACAAACGTTAATTACTCCCACTCTATGTTCTCTCTCCGTGCCGCCTTCCTCTGAAATGTTTATTCAATCAGGTTGTACACGATGACAATGACACATCCAGAACCTTCAGATTTCCAATTAATGACATAAAACAAATAAAAGCAGCAAATCTTCCCATTTAAGAAGCTGGAAGCAGTAAATGACTGAAGATAACCGGGGCAGTGGGAGCAAATTTATTCATGAAATATTCATGTAAATTCAGCTTTTAGACTAATAGTGCAGCAATCACTTTGTTGGCAAACAGCTCCATGTTTATACAGTACTACTGTGCTATTGCAATTTTAACTCAGTTTTCGGGGCTGGATTATCTCCCGAGGGAAATCGATTCCCACCATCACTGATTAGTCATTCAGAAATTATGTTTTCTTTATTTAGTCTTTTGTTTCATCTTTCTCGAGATGTTAAAGTGGTAGGTCGGGTCTCTCCACGGTCTCTGCCTCTCCACACGGAGGATAGATGACGATCATCTGCTGCAGGTAACACACTGACTAGGGATAAGTTCCTCATACAAACCCACCTCAGAAGACCAGAGCTATCACTTTTAATCTGGATCTTCCTCTTTCTCTTCCTATTGTTGAAACTGATCACTATCATGCCTGTGGATGAGCTCCTCAAACATGAACCACGCCATCCCTTGTTGCATTTCTTCTCCCAGCTTTCCTCTTTTATTTTCTGCAACCTTTCTACAGTCCAAATCTTAAATAAAGGCATAAAATACAAGTGTCCTATCAACACCACTAGTGGACCAAGGCCAAGGTATTTTGAAATACATTTGCTGTGTTTTTGCAGCTAAAACAAGAATGAAACACATTCAGTTTGTTTTCTCACTTCCAGCTTCAAAGACCAATAACATGGCCCCGCACACTCTATTAAAGCAGAGGGCAGTCTGTTAAAGTTTTCATGAGGCCAGTTTTGTGTGAATGTGCTATCAGTGTTACTTGAAAGACTGGACCAGAGATCAGGATTATATCAAATGGCTGAGGTTAAAAGACCCATTATTGCAGCAGTGGCACTATGTACTCTGGAGTTTGTCATCATGTGATCATTATTGTGTGATATACAAGAGTAAATAAAAAATCTGAATCTGAATCTGGATATCTGGCTGTAGATGTTGATGAATGTTTTGATATCGTATTAGCTATTTGTCTATCTATGTCAGTTACTGAGTAACGTTGCTGCTGCTTTCTCAGCCAGGACTCTCTCGACAAAGCGCTTTCTTTCTAGTTTAGACTTCTTTCCTGGTTAAGTATGTGTGAGTGTACAAATGAAATAAACTTTGAGGTTTTATGTGATTCATCATTGTTTTGTCATCAGACAACACAAGAGGAATCTGTACAAGTATCTGTCTTAGTCTTGTCAGAAGCATTTGAGCTAACTCGCCAGAAATAAACTGAACTCTTGATTTTCTCCTCCAAACACAGCCGTCACCATCAGGCTTAGACGTACTCAACTGCTCTGGGTTGTCTCTTTCTACTGAGTACATAATGGAGCACAATTATCTTTACGGCTGGAATGCAGAGAATAAACTGAGTGTGTTTCTTTGTTCCTGACGCCTCATTGATCACATCGTCTACCGGTGACTAAAACAGAAAAGAACGTTTACGCAACCTGTAAAGTTCAGCTTTGAGGTTCATAGTTTTTACTCAAGGTTTGATGGCTACTCCTTGATGCTTTCTCTATTTAGTTATTTTCTTTTTGTCTTGCCAGAAAAATGCGAAGCCGTCACAGTTTATGTGCTTGTGTGTGTGAATACTTACAAGTGACAGCGGTGGAGGCCATGAACATGACCGGCAGCCCGATGGCCGAGGAGAGAATCCAGTTGCAGACGTTGACTATCTTGGCGTTGTGCGGCGTCCTGAAGTCAAGCGCTTTGACCGGGTGACACACGGCGACGTAGCGGTCGATGCTCATGGTGGTGAGAGTGAAGATAGAGGTGAACATGTTGTAGTAGTCGATGGACATCACCATCTTGCACAGCACATCGCCGAACGGCCAGGTCCCCATCAGGTAGTTGACGCTCTGGAACGGCAGCGTGCTGGTGACCAAGGCATCGGCAAGAGCGAGGTTGAAGATGTAGATGTTGGTGGCCGTCTTCATTTTAGTGTATCTGCACAGGAGGCACAGATTTATTATGAGACAACAAGCACAGACACGTACAAAGACATTTTGAGTCTGTTTGAAGTCCTTTAAGGTCTCTTTGTAGTCATTTTTTTGTCTTGTTGTAGTATTCTTAAATGTCTTTGTAGTCGTTTTGTGTCTCTTTAAAGTCTGTGTGTCTCTTATTAATAATTTTGAGTCTCTGTATTATTTTTTGTCTCTTTGAAGTCCTTTTGTATCTCTTTGAAGTCCTTTTGGGTCTCTTTGTAGTCCTTTTGTGTCTCTTTGTAATCTTTTGTGGAGATTAAGAGGGAATCTATCTTGTTGTTTTGAGTCTTTTCTCTTTGTAGTCTTTGTTGGTCTCCTTGTAGTCCGTTTGCATCTCTTTATAGTCTCTTTTATGTCTTTCAGTCACTTAAAAGTAATCTCTTGAAAGGTTTCTTTTTTCTTTTTGTAGTCTTTTTTCTCACTTTGCAGTCACCTTATTCCTCGTTATGTTGTTTTGAGTCTTGTAGACCCTTTTGTGTCTCTTTGTCAGGTCACCTCAGTAAAAATTATGAGTCTCATATTTGTATTCACTTTAGTGTCTTTGAAGTCTTTAAGGGTCTCCTCGTAGTGTTCTGCTGAGATAAGAAGTAGTCTCTGCTGCTTTTTTGTCACTTCCATTTGCAGTTTTTTTGTTTTTGTTTTTGTTTTATTTCTTTCTAGTAATATTGAGTCTTTGCAATACAAAAAAAAAACACCCAGAACTTCTTTTCATTTAACTGAGCCCTTTGTCTCTGGGCCTGGTAGACCCATTCAGTAATCCATATATGACAGTGGAAGTGTTCCTTTATGAGGTAAGGAAATTCTTAAGCTCAATATACAAAAGAAACACTGACTGGTCTAATGAGTTAAGGTCAAGTAAAATGCTGGCAGTGTGTGTGATTGTGTATTTTATGGCAGAACATGACAAAGTGAAAAAAAAAAATTAAATCAATCAGTGTATTTCTCAAAAAGATCCCTGCTCTGGTCTGCTGATACCAATCAATCAATCGTCATATTCATACACAGATGCAGAAGATATGCCTGTGCCTTTTTTTTCTCTGAACCACTTGGAGAGTACTTGTAACAATGTGCAAATTAGTATACATAAATTAGCAATGAAGATGTTTCCTTTAAAGACAAACATAAAGGAGTTGAGCACCGAGAAACTATACGTAATCTAAATGTAAATGTGTTTTGAGTTTGTTTTCTGCACAGGAAGAGCCTCAATCACTGAGCTCCTATCTTTTGGAGCACCATTTGCAGAATTTGAACGTGCAGTCGAAATTCTCATCCTCCTTCAGGCGAGGCTGCAATCATAGACGATGCTGCGCGAGCTGAGACGAGTATCCTGGGATTTTTTGGTAAATAATTCAGGCCCCTTGTTTCAGCTACCAGCTCGTTTTCTAATAGCAAACTTCCTGTTTAATCAGCTGTAATGGCTCGGTTTACAATACGCTGTCCACAGGAGTTAAGTTTTTAAAACACATCACAAAGTAATTACTTTCCTCAGGCTGTTGACGGAGCATACTGCGCAAATAAATGTCTGCAGAACATTTGTGTTTTGTGAAATACAGATCATTTGTTTCGAGCGAGGTTTCTTGTTGCAGTTCAGGCTTTGGCGCAGCTCCCTAAACCAGCTCGGAAACATGAAGGAACCGGAATTGCTTACAGTTGAAAGCATTTTTCAGAAAGACTCGATAAATGTGCATCAAAACATCCAATCACAACGCTGACATAGAAAGGACAAAGGACAAAGAGGTTTATAGTACATAGTAAAGCAGCTTCGCAGTCTGAAGGAGCTTTTTGTCATCTGAACGATTAAAGGACTTAAAGAACCGTCACTTAGATAACAAAACAGTCCTTTCAAGCAACATGTTTGGGGAAACAGTGATAGTTTCGAAGAGTGTGGAGGATGGTGGAGTGCAAGCACGTGAACCCATTAGCAGAGAGGATGAAAGACAGACGATTGAAATGGCCCGAGTGTTTAGACTACCTGTCAGCAAAGAAATACGCTATGTTTGGAGCCTGCTGTCCGTACCACAGTGAGACGTGGGCGAAGCTGGATCGCATCAAAAAGATGTCAAAAATGTAAGTGATGTAAGAGAAAACAAACAACAGTCCGGTTTTTCTTACCACGTCCATGTGACATGCAGCGTTAATGAGAAACGCGTAGCGATATGGATTGAAATGGAGTGAAAAGTTCAGCCGCAGCCTGCAGCTCCAGATCACCTGGACGTTTGACGCGCGGGAAGCTCGGCATTTTAATCATGCCGCCTTTTGTTTCTCACAGTCTTAAATGTGCGGTGGATTTTTTTTCTGCGACGAGGTCAGCGAGCCTGCGAGCTATAACAGAGCTCCACTAAAGAACTAATCAGTCCGAATAATGAAGCTATAATGAAGCTTTCTCAGGAATTAGTCTCCGCCTGTGAGAATCACTTAAATTCTACTCTCACTTGTTTATTTCTCACTAAAGATGCCCGGATTTTAATTTTTATTTCCATATAGGTGATTACCAGCTGAGAAGATTGATGCCACTCAATCTGAAGCTACAACCAGGAGCTTAGCTTAGCATAACGGCTGGAAACAGTGGAAAAAGGTGTCTAACATTAACATGTTATATTTCCTTTGCTTCATCCGTCCAACAACCGAAGTGGAAAAATGTCAAAAGGGATTGTGTGTCTGACAACTTCTTGGCTCTGAGCACTTGTCAACCAACAGGTGGGAACTACAGGAGGTGATGGTTGCCAAGGAACAGTCGGACACATGACCCCCAGTAACACAGTGAATTTAACGGCCCTTGTTCTATGTTGAAAGATTATCCTCAGGTGTGTTTTTTACTTTCCTCCTTCTGTAGGATTACTGCACTTGGACGTCAGCTCTATTAAAGCGCCATCTTAGTTTGGAGTTCTGCATTTGTGTCCTCTTTTGAAAACCTTGACAAAAATGAGCCGTCAGGATTTTGGGGGACTGTGAGAGGGGCTGGCTCAGGCACGTGAGAGCTGACCAATCAGGGCAGAGTGAGTGCGTCCTTAAAGAGACAGGTGCTAAAACGGAGCGTTTGGACAGAGGATGGAAAGACGTGCTGCATTAAGGGACGGTATGAGGAATATAAGGGATATAACATTTGAATTAGCGAGCTTTCAAGGTGATGCTGATAGTAGCTTATATCATCACACAGGTGTGAGGGCGGCAGCTAGTCCTCTCACCTGACACGTTAAGCTCGATTACGTTTCAAAAGCAGTACTGATCATACTCCTGCCTCCTTGTAGAGACCACTTAGGACACCTCCCCTGCTGATATGACATTGAATTAATCTGGATACACAAAGTGACAATGATACATCACACCCTCGGGCCTTTACTTTATTAGACCCGAGCTGTCATTCTACCTGCGAGGTAATTTACTTCTGTTTTGTTACGGCGCTCTCCTCGATAATCCCAAATCCTCTTAACAAGCGGGGGATGACAGTTAGTTCATTAAATTCTGATTAGCTTTAACACTGACAGCTTAGTATATTTGCTATCTCTGGCTTTATTTGCGCGGGGACCGATGAGACACCTCGAGACGAAGCAGGAGCTGTCACCCGACACTGAGCGCCGTGCCGCAGCCGGAGGTAATTTCCAGCCGCCCCCTTATTGACTTTGTGTCCGTCGTCAACATGGCGGCTGCAGATGATAGCTTGTGTTTTCTCCTGACGCGTGTCGCACATCTGAGGCTTATGCATGACCAGCGCGCTCCATGGTGGTCAATGGCCTCATCTAATCTACATTGACTGAACGAGGTGTTTTATTAATGAGTTTTCAGCTTTAATATATTCTTCGCCCCTTGAGGTTTTTCCACACAGATCACTCATTTCTTGATCATATAATATCACAAGATCTCTTTGTAGCCTTTGTAATTTAGATTCTGAATGACTAAATAATAAATAATAAATAAAATAATAATAAATGAATTTATACAATAATATTAAACATATAAAGGAATTATCAGTTACAGAGGATCCTTTTTTTGGCATGGATTGTTTTCGCTGTGTGATGTTGCGACAGGCAATTTTTTTTCCAGCGATGTACATATTGTGTGTGCTTCCTTTTAAAAGGGGCCTCTGTGATGGTCTGGCTCATTGTTGTCAGTGGAGGAGGAGATAAGTCCTCCACCTCACGTGCTCCTTCCATGGTGAACATCCCCAGAGACGCATCAGCATCCACACTCAATAAAAGTAGCAGAAACAATAGTGACTGAAACCATTAAATGGATAATCGGTGAAAACGATAACATAAATTGTAGTGGCTGGACATTCATTCAGCAGGTCAGTAATCAGATTTCTCCCCCATGTCAACTTTATTTTGAAAAGCATCATATTTTACCAGTTTTAACTCTTCATACCTCCATCAATGAGGTCATGTTTTCTGGGTCTTTTTTGTTTTTGTTTTTTTGTTAATGTGCGTTGGACCAAACTGACGGTGCAGTGAGAGGAGGAAAGAAGACGAAGGACAGCTTTCAATACAAAGACGTATCGCAATGTGTGATTATCTCCCCTTTCATCAGCTGCTGCGTTGTGTTAAAACAATTAGAGAGCTGGTTTCATTCGTATACATGTCGATACAATCCACATTGCTCAGGAGAAATCTACCTGGGGAAAGTTACGTACTCCAAGACTTCATTATAGGGACAAGGTTTGTTGTTTACATGACATTTAAAGGTGCAGTGTGTACAAATTTTAGTTTAAAACACTACAAGTTAACGAAAGCGATCAACAGTATGTAAAGAAAATGTATTTTCGACATTCAAAGGCGTTTGTGTATTGTGTTGCAGAGATATCTGTTGATGTTAGCATGCTAACCAGCTAGCCCCAGACCTGAAAACCTCTTTAACCCAGGCGCTCAAAGCTCCTTTGCTAGCGGTGTAAACACCAACTCTCCGGCTAGCTGCACACTTAACTAAGCTAACAGTAGCTACGGTCATGGACGTGTAAACAGAATACAGTTAGCAGCAGTTAGCGGTTACCTTGGTGATACGCTGCCCCTGTTTGTCGGGGGTATGATTCATCAGGCGGCCAAGTCTGAATGGAAGTCACAGTTGACTTTTTCAGTATTTAAACCAAGACAACCATCTCTGCCTCACCTTAAACAAGTGCTGCAAGAGCCTCAATACAACCAGAAACCATAAAAACAAGTGGATATTTGATCCACTTGCATTCAATAAAATTGTTCTCTCATTATGTTGTGTAAAGGTAATTTCTCTGAGGCATGGTTGCCTGTGCATGAGATGTTTCGAGGAAAAGAATGACTCGCCGGCAGGTATTTCACATTAAAACAATTTTATTAGCTGTGTCTAGCTTGAGTGACTATTATGTCACATTAATTGACGACAAACACTTGCAAAACGGATAATGACCGAGGAGATCTGGCACATTATTACTTTAAGTGCTAAAATGAATTCCCGACCAGCATCAATCATCCGATAAGTATCAGTCATAAAGAGGATACGGATCTCCTGCCGGCGGTTTCTCATTTTGTTAGAAAACTTTGACAGGAAGATTGAAGCTCTGTTCATTCCACATAAACAGAAGATAAGAATATTGTCTCATTATGCGTCAGTAAACAGAACTCAAATGTTTACGGCGAATATTCAGCCTGCCATAGACAGGAAGGGAAAGTGACAGCGAACCCACTGACAGGCGTGTCCGAGCGCAGAATGAAAATCTAGGTGAGTACAAAAGGCTTGATAAGAGAAATTGTTTGCTCTGCCTCTTAAACGACCTTGATTCGGTCTTCTCCTGGACCGCCGGAGCGCAGAGGCGACAGATAGATGTGCGGTTATGGACCTTAAAATACTCCAAAACAGTCCTTTTAGTGAAATCATGTATAATTCATAGCCCCTCCATCAGCCCATTAGCCGTGGTTCCCACCTGGGGGAGTCAGTCCTCCCCCTTCCTCCCGCTCCTCATCTGTCTTTACTTCGCCTTTGACGAGAAAAACAGATTAGATAATGAAGACAAACTATTCCTGAGGTGACGCTGACGACAAGCTGATTTACAAACTTACAAACACATGTGCTCACAGGTGGGAGACACAGAAACATTAGCTGCCCCGTGCTTGTCCTCCAGGATGCATTATTCAAACATCCGAGTCATTTGATGCATTTGTTGTTGTTAAAATCATTTTCATGTCCTCATTTCAATACATCTGAATGCTCTTAAACGGGAAGGGCACTTCAGGATTGGTTGTTTTAATATGCACAAATTCAACAGGGCCTAATGTGGTCATTTGGGAAATTTGGTTTTGGCGCTACACTGACTGAAGACCTCAAATAATCTCCTATGTACGCGGTATGACAAATTATTGAAAAGAATATTGCAATTACCTCAATCCTGGCTCTCTAATGAGCCTCATCTGTTGCTCAGACTGTAATGGAGAAACACAGAAACCGCTATTTAACTGGTCATTATTCATCTGAATGAGATTTTTTTTTCTTTGTTTTGGGCCATTTTGATGCGAATCAGTGGTCGGGCATTTACACTTTGGCATCAATAAGGGAATTTGTTAAGTCATAGCCGTTCCGATGATGGTTTATTAGTGTCTAATGTAATCAGCTACAAGTAGAATATTTAGTTTCCACTCTTTTATTTACATTTTTTCAATTCTGCCACATGATTCATATTCTCTGCAAGAACCCAAAACTATTCTCAAATAAAGTATCCCTTAATAATATCATAAATTATAGACGGTGTCTCAAAGTTATGTAAAAATCTTGCTGGAGGGGAACCAGCCAAAAGGCAAAAGAGGGAGAGAGCACTTACATAAACCAGAATGATCCATTTTCTGTTGAAAAATTCAGAACTGCTTCTACAATCTAATGTCCATAAAGTCTCATTTCACATTTCACAGCAAAAGCTGCACACAGTGAACTCTGAGATTTGTTTCCATGGCAGAAGGACACGGTTTCTTTACCATTTGTTGTATGTTGTATGTTATATGAATATGATATTGATGTCTTTTATTTTGATATTCAAATTTCACTTCACCTGTTTCCATGTGGGGAGGCGAGCGCTGGCATTAACATGGCTGTGGGTGATGATAATGTCCAATTAATTTAGCACGTATTTAGTCCCAATTAGTCCCAATACTGAACAAAAAAACATTGACCTGTTGGTGGCGCTAGAGTCAAAAAGTCTCACCAAAACTATTGGGATGATTCTTTAAGCCCAAAGGACCAAAGAATGGCGTCGAGACAAGTTGCACACATATGCAACAGGACCAGACGACGTATAATCTCAGTGATCGTGAGTCACTACCGTCACATTTCTAGTCCTGAAACTTTACACTTTAAATGAACAACCTTACGTTGAAGCGCTTTGAGAAGATTTTGTCTGGAGCCGTGAAGACGTTTCCTTCAAAACCACAAGCCTGAATCTGGTGGAACTCGGAAAAGTCAGGGGTGCACCCGTGCTTTTTGTGTTTGATTTACTGTCTTGTAACCATGAAAAAAAGAAATGAATGGAAAACCATCTAAAAGCTGTTGAGATACATTAATCTGACCCACCAACACTCCCAACTCCACAGCATGCTGCTTGCATGCCTTAAAAAGCAGGTTAAGAGGCAAGAAAAGACCCAAAAAAGAATGGTTATGTCCTCACATTTTAACCGTTTCACTGTGTACAATCTCAGCTGTGCTCTGCTCTTCAAGAAGTCCTCCGGTGCCAATGAATGGTGCACGTGCTTTCTGTGCAGTTGGGCTGAATCAGGCCAATGGCTGCTATTCAATAACATACGATGAACAATGCCCCCCATTGTTTCTGATTGCCAGCGATGACTGAGACTTGTTTCCTTCTTGTTCCATTTCAACAAACACTGATGTGTTCACCGTCGTGTACGCGTGTGGGACAACTAGGCAGAAGAGTAAATGCATTTTCCTGCACAGCATGTCCACGCTTCATGAATATAGTACGCAGCACGGCACCTGAACGACAATGTTCAGTGAGAGAACCTTGATTTTCTTTGTTACCGACTATGTACAAACTGGATAATATGCTTGTGTCTGTGTTTCGTCATTTAAGAGTTTTGATGGAACGCTTCTGAAGTTGTTTACGTGTTCCTTTGTGCCCATTAGCCGATGCTGTCTAATGGGTTCAACATCAGCCTCTCTTGTAAAATTTAGGGACAACCGCCTTCTTCCAACAGGAAGAACGCTGAATCTTAGATAAATAAATACAAATCTAATTCAGTTTGATTTACTTACCGGCGCAGTAATGAAGCATAAAAGCAAAGTGATCGAGAAAGAAACAGCTGAGGCTTTTAATTCATGCCAAGTGAAACAAAAAAGGGTTTTTTAAAGTATAATTGGATTAGCACCCAGCTTGTTGGCTCACGTAAACCTTTCCTCTGAGTTTTTGTTGCCTGGTGCAGCGTTTAATGCGTCAAATTGATGATTTTGGAGCGCTAACAGAAAATAAGGGGACCGACAACTTGGCTTTGACATTTAAAGCTGCCTCCATGAGCACCAGCATGAACTTGGTGTATCTTTTGGGACCAGCCTGTAGAGAATCAACAGCCTCGTCACCGTATTTCAACAAACGTCGAGATGAAACCTCGACGCTCTCGGGGTCAACAGTTCGGAACAGAAGCTGATTAATTTTCATGGCTTTTGTTACACGGCAAGCTAAACATAGTCCATCATGAGCCGCTGAGGCTGGTGAGTGTGTGCGTAGTGTTGTGTATGATTCATGGGCTGCTGCTGGGTGAAGATAAACCATTAAGTCCAGGCTGCAGAAACAGAGGCTGCTCATGTGAACAGACACCAGGATGCCTCTGGCTCACAACAGTAACACTGTCCATGCACAACGTGGGGAGCATGAGGGATTAGGGTGCGCAGGGCGTGACTGCTGGGCACATGTGGATGTGGATGTTTGTCTGGTTTTACTGCATGTATGTTCGTATGTATGTTAGCGACCCGGATTCTCTATCGTGGTACATGGAGTTTTACGTCGAGACAATATCGACTTCACAATGACGTACTTTGGAAAAATCAATTCACAAACTATAATATTATTTGCTTTTGACTGATTTGTGTAATTTAATATCTGACGAATCAATATGCTCCATCACACTGATGATAAAGTAAAAGGCAATGAGGCCATAAATGAGTCCTGCTCTTTTACCCACGCCGACCTCTGTTACAGCGGTAAACTGTGAGGACCCAAACGCAGGCACAACAAAAGGCAGGCAGGCCGAAAGCCAAAAAGCGAGTGAAGGCTTGACAAGTTTCTACAAACTTTTTCTGCCATGCTTTCTGAGTCATCCTCGGTATCTACTGTGTCTTTTTCAGGGCCACAGTGCCTCAGTCACACAAGAGGATACGCCAAGGCCGGTTGATTAAACAAAAACTAATCTTCTAAAGGTCTAATAAAATAAAGCAAAGCAGAAATCTTAAAAAACAAGAGGCAAGCAACTAAGACGCCAGATGGGACAGATGGGATAAATACAAAGACAGGAAGTGGAAAACAAAAGAAGAACCATGAGGAGAGACGTCTTCAAGAGAAAACTGGAAATAAGTAAACAAAAGCTCAGGATCACAACACACAGAAGAGTGTTTGTGACATAAACCACTCAAGTATTTCTTTATATCACTGATCAGAAAAGGATAATTCAAACGGCATTTAATCTGAAGATAAAAAGGTACAAACGACTTCTGCCGCATAATTAAAGCTTAAGTGGTTTCTCTTTGACACCCGATGCAGTCAAACCCTTGATGGAACCTTTGACTATAATACATAAACTGAATTTTATCCTAAGTCGTCGACTTGTCTCCAGGGCTGTAAAGTAAAGACGTTAAAAGTCACCTCGGAGTGTGAAGGTCTGTCGTTACGCTCATTAACTCTTTTGATGCGTTAGGTGTGCGACAGATCCGTAGAGAGCTGCAGCTGTGGAAAGATGATAACAGATCGTGGAAAGAGAACAAAAGCACAGTAATAACACGTGTTTGACTCCCGTCCGAGTCTTAGGCCAGCAAAGACTGAAACTGACACGAGGAGGCGTGAACGATAAGACATAAATGACTTCTCTTTCTGAGTATACAAATGGATACTGCTGCTTTGTTGGTGTTCATGTGTTAGCAAACAATATTTCCCCTGATTGCTGTTTTTTTTTAAAAAACACCCTTTGAAATCAGTTCAGTAAGTTATTAGACCGGCTCCGCTGGGGGTTGGCTGCGAGCGAAACGGATCCTTTTATTGCCTTAAGCAATGCTAAGTGGACATGCACATCTTCATCAAGCATTTTTTCTCTGACATTGATATAAAGGCTCTTGGGGATGTTTTGACTGCATTACGATGAATGTCACTAACAGCTCTGAGGAACGATCGAAGCAACAAAAGGCTGACGCTTGAATAGAAAGTGGCTGCATGAGGCAATCATTTGGAAATAAACGCTGAATCAAATGAAACACAGTAAATGTGAAAAAGGGCTTGCCAGAATAATACTCCTCTTTGCAGCTTTCAGCCTCGGACAATCAAAACCAACACAGTGTTGGTTTGCTTGAAGCTCGGGACATTAGCTAAATGTGTGCTGTAAGGATTTTTCACCTTGGAGGTGACAGGTGAGGATGTTTCAAACAACTTGCAGTGCATGAAGCTCTTTGTTTCTCCCACTGAAACAGGTTTAGCTCCTTGAAAGAGGTGGACACTGTAGGAGTACACTATAGAATAGCCATGTTTCTCAGTTTCTACAAGATATGTAACTACTACATACATTGAGTTAGCCGCTGCTAGCATGATAGGCACCTTTGTGGTCAAAAGCAGCTAACTGAGGCTTTATGTTGGGAAACAAATGACCAGAATAAGAAAAATAAGTCAAAACATCCAAAGAAACTTCTCAAAGCTCTCTTTCGGGATAGTTTACTTGGCGGCTCTCCATCTGTACACTCAGCATGTTGGAAACACACTGTAGGTTTGCCAAACTTTACCTCAGGTGGAGGGTCAGGTAGGTCAGGATGATATAGATATTTTATAAAAGGCTATGCTCACAGGACCTGTCATTAGGGGTGTAACAAGCCAATGATCTGGAACGATATATCGATTTAATGTAATGATGAAAAGTGAAAACATCGATCCGTATCATCATCGTCATTAAGTTGCGCTTTTACTTTGAAATTCCCCAGGCCCCCCTACGTCGCACCCCACATCTACGCGCACCTCCTTCGTAAACATTTAAACACTGCTAGCGCCAGACAGGTAGGATGAGGATTCTTTACCCCCCTCTCACGGGCTGATCAGCAGCGTGGAAAAGACGGGGCAACAGACACTTGTTGATCACGCCACGGCAAGATCGCCTGACTTCCCATGAAGAATATCCTTCAAAATATACTGCGGTGAGAAAGAAAAAGTGTATAAAATTAAAACATGTGATTTGTTAACTACAGACTTTAACTACAGATGATAGGTCTGCTAGCCGCTAGCATGCAGCTTAAAACGCCACAGACGTCAGCTAACAACAGCAATCAAGTTGTTTTATGTGTTTCAGTCGAGTCAGTTTAGAAATGACTTCACTGCACTTGTTTGTTACAATTCTTCACAATTGTTTATGTTATCTTGTTTTCTTTATGGCCGGAAGCAGAGGAGAAAGAGACGGCAGCTTCTTCTGTAACTGACAGTGTTTAGTCGGCTTATGACATCAGATTGAATTGAAATTGCATCATATCAAACTCTGTGATATCAGTAAATACTGTCTTTATGGCATTGTGATGAAAACAATAAAAACATAACCATAATATCTGGGGAGAATTGGGGGCGACTTCGCGAGGCATCATGTCGAGTGACGGTAATGTGTTCGCAGTCTGAATTCCAGTTTTAGGGGAAGTGGATTCAGCACACACACTCGGAGGGCGATGAACGACTCTGCCTGGGTGTCAAGCAGCAGTTCTGCATGAGAGCTGGACACTTCATTAAACACATTTCATCACGACAAAGACTCTCAGGCGGGTGATAGAATTATTAAGACCCCGAACTGTTGATTTAAAGCAAGTTTGCTGAGCTTCTTGTGCATCAGAAAGACGCCGTTTCGGCAAAGGTTGATTACCTTCGATATCTGTAATCTGGCTCTAGCAATCGCAAAATGAGGTCACCTATGCAGCCTTAGTGAGAGCGTAGCCAAGCACACCTGCTATTTCCATTCACCTGAGTGCCAGCGACATGTGCAGAAGGGTTCGTTTAAGTGGTGGAGAAATAAGAAGGTGTGGTGATTGTAAATAATTATCCTCTCAGGCATAAATGTTAAAGCCACAGGCGAAGTGCTGGTGTTGGCAGCATGCCGCACTGGCCCCATTTGACTTTACAAAGTGGAGTTTTTCTGCTCTTTAACATCCTGATTTCAAATTTGTATCCTTCTGCTGCAGCCTCTTTACCAGAACATAATGTTAGCTAATAATGTTAATGTAGCTGTAGAACCCGGGGCAACATCCAGCTGTGTTTGGGGCATCAAAAGCAGGTGTATTTAAAGAGACCTTTTGACAATTTCCAGCTGTTTTCGAAGACGAAAACAGGTATTTTAAGCCAAAACGTGATGTTTTCCCGAACATAACCAAGTGGTTTTTCTCCTTAAACCTAACCAGAGCTTTAGCAGAGTTTTGACGAGAAAAACAGAAACTAAAGACACTAAAAAGTTTAACTCGTCTGTGGTTTTTGCAGAAACACACTTTTTTTTTACATTTATTCTGACGACTTGGTTGGTCAAATAAATCCACTGATAACACTCAAATAAGAGGGATGAGTGTTTGCACGACACCTTCATGTATATATGTGTATGGCATATCCGCCTACTATACACCTGCCGCTATGAGTCCTCTCTGAAATGGATTGGAGCTGCCTGGATTTAGATTGACAGCGCGCGTTTCCAGAGTCGTGACTCACATACGCACCGAACGACAGATGTGCAAACACGTACAAGCCGGGGGACAAACAGAAAAGTTTGTTGCACGTCCAAAAGACAGGCAGACAAACAGCTCGGCTGCGTGTTTTTTTTTTTCCCGGGCTGTCGGACAGAGACGGATGGACACTGTTGTGACAGATGGGCCGCTGTGCAAGCTGAGGGTCGAGGCTCAAAGTGATGCATTGACACTCTCGTACTCTCCAACAGGCTCCAGCGAAGTCAAACGTGAACAAGAACTCAAACCGATGGATTTTGCTGGACTCCTGCAATTATTCCTCCACAGAGCAGCAGTGTTTTCAGTCAGCGGCCCCAGAGATTTGAAACCAACATGGGTACAACAGTTGCGATCTCTCAGCATGCAGTAACGGTCTCGGTAACAAAAATATTCCCACTGCACCAGATTTAGATAATCTGATCCAAGATGTCCGAGAGGGGTTTCTCTTTTTTCAAAATCAATAACAGAGCATACTTGTCCATGAGCTGATAATCTTCCTACAGTGTATGCAGATTTCCTTTTTGTCTCATTGTGTTACAATAAAATACAATAGTGCAGAATCATGAAAGCCAGGTAACGTAGCGTTCGCTCTTTCTCCGACAGCTGCTGTGTTTCTGTCTTGGCTACATCACACACACTGCCACTAGGCGGTTAGAAACAAGTGGGGGAACTGTGTTGTTGTTGCTACTGCATCAGTGACTCCCGCAGGGTGGAGGTGGGTGGAGGAGGGGGCGGGGGATCCGAGGGGGAGAGAAGGGGAGAGAGCTTCAGCACCAGTTAAGCCATTGTGAATGTGGAAATAAGCTGTCGCTGATTCCATATTGGTAGGGAGGAGGTCGCAGAGAGGCCTTTGTTTGGGCGAAATCAGTGAAAGACTCATGAAAAACATTTAAAAATCCACAGTGTCTGGAGAACAGCAGACAATGCAGAGGTGCAAGACTTGAACTACTATCACAGAGAAAGCATTATTCATTTACAATGTTTGAACAGAGCATTAAATCACTGAGGAAAATAAAAAAACAGGCTATGAAACCAAACTCATGTTGGTTTTTAAAGTATTGACACTGTTCATGGGGCCTCGGTAAGAAATACCCACAAATATCTGAAGCTGCTATCAGACTTGCAGTGAATACTTTCCTATATTCTTTGTTATTAGTGTGATCGTGAGACATCAGCGACTGTTCCTACCTCCAAAGTCTCATAAGTCAACGTGACAAACTCCGTTTTTTGCCTCTTATTTGGTGCAGCCGACACATCCTCTCCTTCCTTCAGGGTTGGACGTCAGTTAACGTATCAGTGACAGAAGTTTCGAAAGCATTTCTGTCAGCCCTAATGAGCTTTGAAAAGTGCAGGTATTTCATCAAATGTTCAACGTTTAACTGTCAGGTTTTGGTTAATGGGACTTTTTTCTGGCAATTCTAGAGCGCTTTTCAGTTCTACTGAGCTCTCGAAGCATTTTACAACACTTGTCACATTCACCCACACACACATTCAAACACTGATGGCAGGGTGCCAACCGCTCATCAGGAGCAATTTGGGGTTCAGTATCTTGCTCAAGGACACTTCGACACGCAGCTGGGGAGAGCTGGCCTCCCGAGTGCTGGATGACCTGCTCTGCCCCTCCAGCTACATAAACGGCTCGGCCATTTATTTTGTTGCCTTTGAGTGTCAGAAAGAGTGTAGACGATGCCGTGGTCCAGCATGGCCAGGTTCAGTCTGGTCGGGTCTTTAAAACTCACAAACTGAACATGTTCTGAGATGAGTTTTATGTCTGCGCTGAATACAGAGATTTTCTTAAACATACATACATATACGTTCGGATCACTAGGGGCACAGGTTTGAACTTTTAAAGGTTCTGACTTACAAGAAAGCTATCGTATTGGACCTGAACAGGTTTCTGTCTGAGCGAAACCTGCCTTTTCTTTTCTCTCCCCCAACACGGCGAAGATTGTGACTCTTCCTCTCCGTCCTTTGTCGATCCACCATGTGCTCACTGACGGAAACATTTGATAAGAGCATAAATCAACATTGAGAGGTGACATACTGCGACGCTCGCCATTAACCTGACTTGGATCGACGCGAGGGGATCAATAGCCATGGACACACAAAGACGAAGTCCAGCGAGGTGGAAGCTCAGCAGCTGTTCTGATTGATCCACAGGCACTGTTAAAGGAGCAACACCACCCTCTCCCATCAAATGCAAACAGACTAAAGAGAAGGGCAACGAAAACACCTGACACAAATCATCCTTCAGACACGTGCGGACACATTCCTCTCCTTCTTTTCTCAGCAGCCACACCTTGGCCTTTCGTCTTATCTTCGTCTATTTAAAGGTAAAAACCACACATGGGTACTTCTTATTCTGTAATCTTTGACACTCAAGGTAATCATCCGCCTTAACATAGTTTTCCTCATCCTTGAGTACAGAAGCTGTGTGGTGGATTACCTCTTTTCGCGCAGTGTCCCTGAAAGTGGATTAACATATTGTAGTGAAGTCCATCAATACGCCTCTAGAAATGTGGCGGCAGTCATGTGAAATGTGTGTCATTTTTATTCAACAGGCGGAAAACATCCAAAACATACGGCTGAGTTAACCGTAATTATGGTCAAAATGTTTCACTGCGGTGTAACGACGCCAATTTGTAGGAATTAGAATAAATCTTCTCATCCTGCAATAAAACACAAGGCGAATCCACACTTGGCCGAGTTTAGAGACGCTCAAATACAGTTTGCAAACAGCCTGTAAATGGGGTTATCTGGATTACAAAGACGCGAGCATGTGTTCAACAGCCGCTCCATTGTGTTCCGCTCCTGGGTTTGACAAACGCTGCCCACTTCACCGTGAGTCACTCCCTTCATGGTCTTCCATCTCCGGAAATACGGCAAAAAGAAACAGGGAACCAATTTAGGATAAAGCCAGATGCTTGGTGACGCTGGCGAAGGGAGCAGACACCTCAGGAACAGTTGATCAGCTTGTTGCTTAGGAACACTATTGTTAATGTGCTGAAGATCTCATACAGAGGGTCTCTCTGTGCCCTTGGCCCCTGGTCTTACATCCATATCAAACTGCTGTATACAGCACTGAGGAGATTTCTGAACAAACTGCAGTGGGTTTTGCTTCAGATAAGGTTTAAAGTTCACCGAAAAACGTATGGAGGGCTTCATACAGCCACAAGGAGGTGGGTGTGACAGAATCATCAAATTGATTTTGACACCAAATCTGCCGCACCCTCGGGTGCTGTGAAATGCCAGCCGTGACGAAGGAAGTCGTGTTTAACAGTACCTGTCATGAAGTATAAAGACCAGAATCAGGGTGAGTGAGTGAGTCACGTTGTAATTGACGGATTGACAAAAGAGCCGAGAGCTCCCATCAATCATCACGCCGAGGAGGAGACAATATCTGTCTGTTTCGTTCCCTCCTCTTTAGTTAATCATCGGTCTCGGGGCATCGCATTTACGACGCTGCGACAGCGGAGCGAGGTCAATCGCTGTACTTTACATAAACTTACGGTCATTGTTATGTACTTCGCTTTTTGTGTAATTAGTCTAACTGGGATGGGGGGACATCAGTCACTGTCTGACTCAACCCAGCCTCAAAGGCGTGGGGCTTACAAGTTCAAGTCACACAAATGCTCCCTAGCAAGAACGTTTTTTTCCAGGTTTTGAGATTTAAGTTCCACATTCATACATTTGTCTTAACAAAAACGATTGAAAGCTGCATGCCAGGTCAGTAGGTGGCAGTTTGAACACCGCAGAATAACGCCACATTCCTGCGCACTTCCACAGAGTGGCGAGGCAGCACGTCGCAGTGATGGCGCAGCGAATCCACACTTTGCTGGAGGAGCGTCAACAAAAAAAAGCCTTGTGGGGCTTTGTCACTATAGCTTATACAGGAACTGTATATTCCGATACACTACAAGAAGTGCTTGGGTTACTGCCATCGGGGGAGAACTGTTGTTAATGTGGGGGGCATGTACTTCGTCTGCGACAATGTTTGGTTGGGTAACGCGTGTTAGTTGGTCTCGACATAAATGCCAGGAACCCAACATTTCCCAGTAGAACATCGCAATGCAACAAGACAGTCAAAGTTCTTAATTTCCCATTAGATCCAAAAATCTGTACTCCAGCTCACGCTAGGATTTGAAAGACGCTATTTTATTATCAGTCACATTAAAAAAACAACACATGTCACATGCAGCCTCATCAGATTCACACCTATTCATTTCACCTGTCAGTGGTTTTACTATTACCGATCGGTGTAGATGAGCCTTTACTGTACGCTTATTATTTGTTTCATGGACCTAAAAAGAGGAAAATGTACATTTATACAGAAAAGAACAGTGGCACCAAACATTACGGCTCTCTCTAATTTCCAAGGCTTTGTGGGAAGCCGAGCTCCCTGAACCTCCCGCAGCCAGCAAGTCGTTTTGTTTTGTTTGTCTGTATTTCACTTCGGTAAGACCGTATTCCAAATGCTGTGCATGCTGTTGTTAATGGCAAACTAACATGGTCTGTACACTTAGTTTCACGGTGGATTTGCCTGTGCCGCGAGGGATTTATAACAACCTGTTGTAAATCAGTGATCTTCCTCCTCGCTCTTCGTCTTTCTGCCTTCGTCGTTTTGTCTTTCTGTCGCTCCTCCTCCTGCGGAGCTCAACAGAAAACCTCCTGTTGAATCCTGATTGACGGGGCTCTGATTCTCCACCAGTGTCCACTGATGTTATGGAGCTCATTACTCAAAGACACACACACAGGAAGCGCAGCCTAATTACCTCTCTGCAGTCTCAAGTCATAATTGTCTCCCTAACAAGAAATTAGAGTCTGTACCACCCTGTTGCGTGCAGACACACAAGTTAGCAAGAGCAGCGTCTCTCTGGGTCTCACACCGAGCCGCTAAACTCTTTCACACTGACAATATTAATGATTTTTGGTAAACGCAATCAATCGTCATTACCGACGGATAGTTTTATTGTTGCCGTGGTGGAGGTTAGGCCCTGGGAACATTCTTTTGTGACTCATGTCATGCCAGGTGAGTTTGCCAGCACTCTAAAGCAAACATAATAATTGCAGCATAAAATCCGCAGGCGAGCGGCAGTGATCGAGGTGTCTGCTTGTCATTGGTTCACACCAATCAAGGCCACAGTGCACAAGGGCTGCATTGTTTAACGCTGTACAGCTGTTAGAAAAAGGTCAGAGAAGCAGGACTCGAGTGTTTACTGGTTGTGAGGAGGTGAGGTAAGAGAAGGATGTGCCGAGGTCAACGCACAAATGCACACAGGGAGAATGTTACTCTGCCGTCGCGCATGAGGTCGTGCACGAGTACTTGTGACACTTTCCCAGCGATCGGCGTCCGTTCGCACCTAGGTGTAATCGAAGAGAGGATTTAAAATAAAGCCGGTGATTTAGGGGGGCTTCCTTTGGTGAAAAATAACATGAACACCCAGAGTCTAATTTGTCTTAATGAGGGGGAAGCCATTCTCTTTCATCCCACACAACCCACCACCTGGTAATTATAGCTGATCATTATAATCTGTGTAACGATTCCAGTCATTTGCATGCAGCACCTCCAAGAAATCTGAGTTTTGCGTTTTGCATGAGGTACGGCTGTTTAAAGGGACTGGGTCCCATTTTTCACGTAGGATTGGCCTCTCTTCTTTGCTGTAATCAGTCCTCCTTTTTCTCCTTTCCTTCCTTAATGGCTACATTAACAAAGATAAAAACGATATAATTCAGACACCAGGTGTGTTGAAAATAGTTTGGGCACCAAGAAAAGAATAATTACACATTACACAATTACACAATTACACATCGACCTTAACGATGGAATAGGAAGATTGCCAGCGTGTCTCCAAAAACAACACACTATTCCCGAAACAACATGGCCTTTGTCGCACGTCACAGTTTGGTTAAGATTTACCAAGATTAAGATTAAGATCAGGCAACACAACTGCTTGGTTGGGGTTAGGCGAGAAAAATACTTGATTTGGCCTCGAATCACTACGTTATTTCTGTAACTTCCGTAACATACCTGCCGTACCTGATGTTACCTAGGTCACTTATGTAATGCCATATATGTGGCGCTACTTCACTTTGTTGGTGAAGTAGTGAAGATATCAGCCTTGACCTTTGGTTTAACACTGAATACCAATGAAAACCCTGCGCTTGTTTAATCCGTCCACCACCCCTGACGATATATCTCTTTATTCTATTTCCCCTCACGTCCTCCTCTACAGCTGTAACAACAACTGCAGCCTCTAGATGGACCAGCAAGAAGAAAATGTAAATATGGCTTGCAATTTGGACTTAAATGGTTGTTTTCCTGCGTTCAGAAGAGGATATTATAGTATCATATTGCCAGTCACAATAAAAATGCTTGGGACAAGATAGATAGATAGATAGTAACCACCACTATTCGCCAAACAGTTTGTGTGTCCTATATGTGATGCAATAAAAAATCTTCTGTGTTCTGGTAACATCTTTTAAGGAAATGCTGATGGTCACCAGGATAATATTGTTAATAGCAAAGAAACCGAAAAAAATGCGTTTATTAGAAAGAAATGATCAGAATTTGATTTCTGCAAATAAATATTCCCGATAAAAAGTGCTCTACTGTCATCATTCGTTTCAAGAGCCTAAATAAAGAGGATAATACAGAGAGAAAGAGTGGTACCAAGCTGTGTCTGTCTAATTTTCAAGGCTTCGTGGGGAGCCGAGCTCCCTGCGGCTCCCTCGTGTTTCGAACCCAGCAGCCAGCAAGGTGTTTTGTTTTGTCTTCATTTCACTTTAGTAAAAACCTTATTCCATATTCTGAGCGTGCTGTTGTTTATGTGAAGCCTTCATGGTCTGCATACTGCGTGTTGTCCAGTGGATTTCGAGAGGAGCCTTCAAATAACATGGTTACAAGAAAGCCACTTGTGTCTGCTTGTGCTTCGAGGAATTCATAACAACCTTATGTCGTGGAAGAATACCTGCCAACATTTTCTGGGGTACCCTTCAATTGCAGAAATACAAGGACGTGAGGGTAAAACAACCTTATATCAGTCTTACATTCGTAGCTCACAGTAGTGAGTCGTAATTCTGATAATTATCGGGATAATATTGTGATATGCATTGGACAGATTTACATTCAATTGTCTGTGATCTTTGTGGTTTCAAGATCAGCTTTGCCGTGGCAACACACCAGTTTATTCCAGCTTCTTGCAGGCCGAAAAGAGAATACATACATACATACATACATACATACATACATACATACATACATCTTGTTCAGTGTTGTTCACTTTGTCTTTCTTTTTTGCCATTACAGTTGTCAGTCTGGTCGAATCCTTCTACAGCATTTCATTCCCCATGCACATAACCTATTTTTTGCAAGCTCTTCATACAAAATAACACCTATCTGTAAAGAGGACACTCTCACCTAAAAGCATGAGAGAACATCCATTCAAAAGTACAGAACAGTCCTCTCATTCTTCTCACTCTACAGAACTAAGCTTTTATGGCTTTAGGACGTGTCGACCATCAATTAGAGCAAACAATACCCTCCCTAACTTTTAAATTCAAAAAGATTCTTGTGGTTGCGGATCGCTTACAAGCCCTGAAACTGATGGTGTGAAAGTCTTTGTTGCAGAGCATTAACCTTGACATGAGAAAACCCGCAGGTTGGCTGTTTGAAACTCAGACAGTTTTTCATGCCAGGCAGCGGGAGCTTGAAAAAGCCATTAGAGAGAAACATTGCTGAGGTTCTGTGACATCAGTCTTGTGAAGCAGATTGTTATGGCTCCCATCAAAACATCATATTTCACGTGACTGGGCTCGCGCTTGCATAAACAGGAGGGACGGCACATGTTTAGGAGAGCAGGGGGGGAGGAGATGTTGGCTTATGCGAAGAAGTAAAAGAAATCTAAGTTCATGTTTGTTCAGCCAAGAAGTCCCAGCAGGTGAGTGCGTGCAGATGTTCAAACAGCATCAAAAGTTTCAGAAACGCTTCGGCTGAGTGAGACCGGGTACAGCTGCCAGCCTGTCTGGGCTGGATGGAGGATGGAGACAGGGGTTTAGGGAGGCGGTGGAGTCATTTTGCTCTCACCATGCTCAAAACGCCTTCCAGTGTCTCCATGGTAACAAGAAGCACTCTGCACTGGCGGCGTATTCCTCACGGAACCCATCGCTTTCTGTTCAACCGCAATTGATTTTTTCCGATTGAGCGTGCAAGTCTCTGGTGGTGTTTGCTCGCAACAAGTTTGCGGATGTAAGCTTGGAGCAAACAGACGGGGAGATAAAGAGTGAGGGAGAAATGTTTTATGGCTTTAAGGTTGTCATTACTCAGACAGGAAGGGGGGGGACATTTCTCATCCCCCGCCATCTCTATTTAATCTGGCAAAATTGCATTCAAGGCCATGACTGTGGAGTGGAGGGGGGGTGAGTTCAAGACGACAATTCCATTTGTTTCCAAGTAAATATCCCGCGTGTGTCATTAGCTAAATGGCTGCTCAAAGAGAAAAAGACCAAAAGACAAGCAGAGATAGAGAGAAAGACTAAGAGGATGATGATTGTTAATGACCCAAATGCATTGTGGTTCTCGGAGCAATAAGACACATCCTTTACCTTCCTCACAGTTCCCTTAAAGGCTCATTAGTTGAGCTCAAAAAGTTTAAGAAACACACACAACTTTTCCCGGTCACAAACACACTCACTTGATGCTCATTTAATTACCGTGGGGAGTAGACAGACTGTCGTCCTGAATCTGTTCCCGCAAAACAGCCAAGGATGAAAGTAATGCCCTTTCACATTCATCATCTGCTTTGTAGACAAACTACTTTGGAATACTTAATGCAAGCTTGTATACCAACTCATACATCTTAAACGCTCCTGTACCGCTGTCAGACATCAGCAGACATTGATCCTGTCAGTAAAATGATGCTGGTGAATAACAATAATGTCAAAAGTTGATTAAACTTACGCTTGCCAGGTGCTACCCTCTCTATTTCCACTTTGTTGTTATGGAAGAGCGGAGGTGGCTCCATAACTACAGGGGCGTAGCATAACCGCTTACTACTGCTCAGTGTACTCTTTGCTGTAGCCATTAGCAAGTAGCTCAGTTTAGCCGTGAAGCTAAGCGACGGTATTAGCTGACAGGAGTTAGCCCGCACAGCAACAGGGCTCAACTGGGCTCAGACTGACAGCCTCTGATACAGACAGATGCCACTTTGATGGAAGGGGATTCAGTACAGAGGTGATTTACAGCGGATCTGACCGGGACCATGACTCCAAGGACAACAGGTGGGATTATGAGAGGCATGAAGTGGCAGAAAGAGCGAGAGCGAGTCAGACATCAGAACGGGGCAAAAAAACAGTTTGCAGAGACAGCAGGGTTTCCCCTACATGTCATTGACTGTGGCGCACCGCCACGGCAAATAAAAGCCGCCACACCTTAAAAATTCAGGCATAAATAAATCCAGTGTTAGAGAAAGGAAATATTTTACCGTCGTCTTCCACCGCAGTCTTTGACGTTAACTAGCATGTTGGATATTTAGCTTGATAATTAGCTAGAGGATTAAAATGGTCACTTAGAGCAGAGTCCTGCACGGGTCACCGCATCCGACCCGTTTTCTGACAGTAGCAAAAAATTACATTCCGTACCCGAGCTGACCCGCTAAATTGATACGACGCCCAAAGGAAAATTGGACGGACGCAATTTTTAAAAGTGTAAGTAAGACAGCGTAGGGAATGGGAGTTCTGGGAGGGCGCAAGCACGCATGAATGAGCTCATATGAAATATAAATACTTATCATTTGTGTCGCTAATAATGACTGATGATAAGTGACGCCTTGAAAATGGCAATCGTAAAACCCGACCCGCCTCTCCAGGCATCCAACCCGATCCACATTTGTGTCCGACACAGTACATTATTTTCCAACCATGCAGGACTCTGACTTAGATAACTCCTCTCTTGAAACAAATAATAAAAATGGTATTTCTTTACGATATTAGATGAATCTTCATTCCAAGGCCATGCAGGGGAGTTCATGATGGCTGTGTGAGAGCATTATAACCAGAGGAAAAAAATGAAATTCCCTAAGTAGCCTATGACATAAGTATAAATATTACAGTATGATGTTTATGTTGAGTGTGAAGGAAAGTGTGTTTTACGGCGAATTAACGAGGCAATTCAGCTAAGTTGTGCGGTTTTATTTTTCTGTTCAGCATAGAAAACAGGTGCAAAACTTTTTTCCTTGCTTGATATTTTGTGAGTTTATCTACTTTGTTGCGTTCGCCAAGCTGAAATCCGGTTCTGATAAACCAGTCCGGTTTCATCAATCGGCAGTTGATAAGTCTGCAGTTGTGTTATTTGTACTCAGGTTGAAGCAACAGGGCTCATAAACTGTGTCAGGAAGGTGATAAATCAGCATTTGTAGGCAGAGAATTAGCAGCAGGTGAGCAGAGCTGCGTGTCCAGCGAGGTGACTGTGCGCCCAGTCGAGGATGATGTCATTATGTGTTGTGCTGAGATAAGCAGGTTGCGTCTATGACCAACATGCCACGCCGGGCTTAGCTGCAGCGGTAACAGGTGAGGAACCACTACCATCTGAGTGGTGCGTGAGGCCATTTTCTTTTGCTGTTTATGACAACAATCGCTGTCCCAGTTGACTGCTGAGCGCTCATTCAGCTCAAAGTGCTTGAAATCTTTCAGGATCTCAGCGGGTTAGCGAGGCCCTTTAGACCCGTTTTATCACGCTTTGAGAATGAATAAGCAGAGGAACTGAACTCAGGGCAGGTTGTGGAGGTGGTGCTTATTGTCACCCACTGCTTTTCCTAGGCTGTTTTTTATTTGTCGGTCAGTTTTGTTTGAGTTTTCGGTCTCTTCTCTGGCTGATTCTAGTGAGGCTGCACTGAAGAAGGGCATGGTATCATTATGGCTGACCACAACTGGCAAACCTCCATCTAAAGACAAGGAATTTTATTGCTGATTGTGATTCAAACTTGGAAAACAGCCCACTAGTCTGTTGATATGTTCATACACAATATAGCAGTGGTCCTCAATAGGCAGCCCTCGGGTCTATTTGTGGCCCCCGAACTGTTATTCCTTCACCATGTGTTTTGGTTGGGTCAGCATGTGTATACTGGGACTCGTCGCCATGCCAACGATACACAGACAAGGTGTTACTGGGTCACTCAGAGCTGCGAGCGCAATTTTAACTTTCACTTTGGATTTTGGCGCGATTCGCATTTTGCCGGCTGTAGACCCAAGACCCATCTGCTTAATATGCCAGGAGACTATAGCTGTGATCAAGATTTCCAATTTGAAATGACATTATGAGACGAAGCACAGGAATTTTGAAGAGACATTTCCTCAAAATTCAGAGGTAAGAACAACAAAAATAAATGCACTGAAATCGTCATATCAAGCTGCAGGCAGGATTCTTTTCACATCTATGACACAACAACAAAAAGCAACAAAAAGTAACTTAAAGACTTAGAAACTTTGTTTTATTCAACTATTTCAATTTGTCAAAATGGAAATGAAATGTTATTTTAGTTCGTATTTTTGTTGTTGTTTTGAATGAAAAGGACATTTTGTTTTTGAATATACATACATATATATATATATATATATATATATATATATATATATATGTATATATAAATACATATATATATATATATACATATATATATATATATGTATATATATATATATATACACATATATATATATTATACGGTATTATTGCATGTGGCCTGACCGACCTCAATACATGGACCTTTGAGTCATTGAAAAAAATCTTTGTGGCCCTTTAAGATTTGTATTTGAGTACCCCTGCAATATAGGCTACAGCTGTTCTTTAATTTAATCCCTCTATCATATCCTCGCACTTTTAAAAATGCAACACAGTCCTGTTTACTCTGACTACCTTTTTACTTTTGTCTGAGTACATTTCTACATGAGTAATTTTCTTCTACTTGGTTAAAATAATCTAGTAGTCATCCCATCCCTGGGGGGGAGGGGGCGGGCGCAGTTCTGTCACAAATAATTTAGGGTATAAAAACGTCGGCCATAGTGGGCATTCTTCAGCAGAACAGAACTATTTGGAGAAGAGACTCAGACCGAAAGGGGGATGATGTGAGCAGTCTGGCAAATGAGCATTTGCGTCATGCTGCATCTGCCCTGGAAACAGCGGGGAAGTGAGCAGGATCATAGGCGGAGCAAACGTAATGACATGACCAGAAAGACCAAAAAGCGTCCTGTTATTTTAACCGTCTGATTGATCTAATAAAGTGGCATTTCAATTTCCGAAGCCGTCTGAGCTCCACTCTGCCTCCCCTCACCGACTCCATCAGACTAGTGAAGTGGTTAATCACAAAGGTGGAGAAACGAGGCTGGACCGTCCTCAGCTTCCTCACTTCGCTCTCCCCTCAACCCTCCACTCGAGTTCCAGCTCTTCTCTTGCCTGCTCTCTATCTGCTTCGCCAACCTGCTGACTTTTATCATCTGGAGTGACGCGGCAGCCGGGGAGCGTTTAGCCAAGAGAAATGTCAGATGTGTAATTAGAGGCCTCCTCCTCACAGTGAAATTTACCTCAGTGGGCGGGTGTCATTGACAAAATAGGCGATTTTTCGAAGCAATTATGTGTTAAATTGACACAGAGGCGTATTCATCGTCGGATTAATTCCTTTTTAATGACTGAGTTTCTAAAATCGACATTTATTCTTATAAACCTCCACTGGCAGACCTGGGGGGGTTGCAGGGGCATCGATCAACCCCCCCCCCCCCCCCCCCCCAATTGCCACCATATTCACAAAAATGCAGTGAAAGCGCCGTCTTGGATGTCCCCCCGAGGACGATAGAACATGATAACGTCCCCTCTCTTCACTGTAAATGTATCACGACTTTCTGCTCGCTGGTGCCCCACCTCATACAGCGGCTTTTGATTATTTCCGCCCCTGCACCTCAAACATCCTGAGTCCGCCACTGCTCTACACAACAACAGAGAAAGTTAATTTAGCTTGTGAAGCGTCCGAGCGAGCGGCCCTCGGATTTGTTTCATTCACGCGCGACTCCTCAAGTGTCCTTAACAGCTCCTGACAGGTGATTAAAGAGAATAAAATCTCCTCCTGTGATGGGATCCTGAAAGTGCGACATTTGTTTGAAGTAAAGTTTTAAATTTAAGTTAATGAGATGTCGCACATTGGCTGAGCGAACAGATCCAGTCTAGATTTTAAGAAGGGGAAGCACTTGGAGACATGTTGGATCATTGTCGTCGCTTGATACCAAACGATCTACCGTAAACCTGTCATGTAGGAGTTGAGCCGAGCTCGTTTTGAAATCTATTTAAGGCCTCTCATTTAATTTTAAACGAACGAGCTAAGGCACAGGCGAGGGAAGAGAGCAGCTTTAGCCAGAACAGCAGCATGTGAGGGATTCCTGCTGCATGATACAACCCCACACACTAGTGATGTGCAGCATCTTGTTACACCAGCGTGATTTTTTTTTCCTGTTTGGTCACAGTAATGCTGATGAAAGACACACACACACACACACACAGATCAGGTGTCAGCTGTGTCTGTACACATGTGTTGTGATTCTGTTAATTCAGGGTTCTTGGCTGGTCTTTCCTCTCCATCCCCTCCTCGCTCCCGCTCGCTCTTTGCGCGCTGGAGCAACTTGCGATCTTGGAGGCATTTTTACGCACGAACAGCAGCTGACACATTCACGTGAGCTCGGCCTCACACACGCACACACACACACACAGACACGCCGTTATGTGCAACATGGGTAGCAAAGCAACAGGTTGCATGCAGAGTCTCACTTCTGTTGGGGGTAAAAAAAAAAAGAAATGTATATATGTATGTGTTTATAAGTGTGAGAACACCTTACCTGACGATGATGTACATGACCAGCACGTTCCCAACCAGCCCCACCACGCACACTATGGAGTACAGAGCGGTGATGACAATCGCGATGATGACCGGGTTGGTGTCGTCCTCCGGGCTGCCGCTGTCGCCGTCGCATCGCGCCTCGGCGAAGCTCGTAGCGTTGCCGCCGTCGGTGAAGTTCCCGCAGAAGCTGGCGCTGTTGTTGTAGAGCGCGGAGAGCTGGCGCCCGTACGCCGAGTCCGAGCTGTTCCCTGCGCTCTCCATGGTCCTCGATGTGCGGGTCGGTGCTCCGCGCGTCGTTTCGCCTCCCGCTCGGGTTTCCTCTCGGGTCGTCCGCGGAGTCGCTTTGCCCGCCTGTGATGACGCCCCGCCGGGTGTGTGCCTGTCGCGTGCTCGGTAAACGTCAAGGCTCGCGGTGTCGGAGGACTCAGTGAGTGTTGTGACGAGGCTCGCGCGGAGCAGAAGCGACGGTGTGAAAATGAATTAGCTCGCTCCCTCTCTTCCTTCCCTCCCTCCCTCCTTCCTTCCTCCCTCTCTCCTACTCTTCCAGTCCTCCCTCCCGCTCACATTTGTTTACGCTCACCTCCATTTTCTCCTACTTTCTTCCCGGTTTCTTGCATCCTCCCCTCTCATCTTTGTTTGTTCCCTCCTTCTTTTTACTTTATTCTTTGTTTACATTCTTTGCTCTCAACCTACCTTCCTTTCTTCCTTCCCTCCGTCACTCTTCTTCTCTTTTGCTCACCCCATCAATCTTTCCTTCCTTTTCTCTTCTCCTTCACTCCTTCCTTTCTTTCTTGATCCTTCTGTCCAGCCATCCACCCTTCCCTCTTTCCTTCCTTCCTTCCTTCTCTCCTTTTACAAAGTTATCTTTTATTTATTCTTTGTTCTTTTCCTTCCTTCCATCTTCTCCTCCTATGCTCACCTCTTCCCTGTTCATTGTTCCTCTCCTTCTCTCCTTTTTTATCATGCTTCCTTATCTCCTCTCCTTCTCTCCTTTTTTATCATGCTTCCTTATCTCCTCTCCTTCCCTCCTTTTTTTACGATCCTTCCTTTTCCTCTTCTTGACTCCTTTTTTTCACGACCCTTCTTTCCTTCCCTCCGTCATCTCATCATCTTCTTTCCTCTTTCTTTTCTTGATCCTTCTCTCCATCCATCCTTCCTCCTCCCCACCCTTCCTTCTCTCCTCCCCTTGCTTGCTTGCTTCCTTCTGTTCCTCTACAAAGTCGCACAAATGTATCTTTTATTTCTTCTTTTCCTTCCTCCTTCCCTCCCTCTCTCCCATCCTTTTTTTTTAATCTCTTCACTGCTTTTGTCATTCTTTAATCCCCCTTTCACTAATCTTGGATCATCCCTTCATTAGTTCCTTCCTTTTCTCTTCTCCTTCACACCTTCCTTTCTTTCTTGACCCTTCTGTCCATCCATCCATCCTTCCTTCTTTCCTTTTCTCTCCCCTTGCTTCCTTCTCTCCTTTTCCCAAATGATCTTTTATTTCTTCTTTGTTCTTTTCCTTCCTCCTCCCTTCCATCGATCCTTCCTCCTTCCCTCCCTCTCTCCCATCCTTTTTTAATCTCTTCTTGGCTTCTACCCTTTTCTTCCTCTCTTGGCTCTTTTCATCCTTCCTACCTCGTCTCCTATGCTACTTTTGTCATTCCTCAGTCCCCCTTTCACTCATCTTTGATCATCCCTTCTTTAGCTCCCTTCCTTTTCTCTTACCCGTGCTCGTTTCCCTCCATCCTTTTACACCAACACCACATGTCAGAGGAACGGGAACATCAGTGATGAATTGCATCACCGGCTTCTCCCGTAAGCTTCACCTCACAACATGTTCTCCTCAGTGAAACAACCAGCATCGATGTAATAATACATGAGAATGCAACCTGTTGAATAATAAAACATTAGAACGATCTGACAGCAGTGATGGACGATGCTGAGGAGCCGTCCAGGGATTATCTGTCAGGTTATCCATGCGTGTATGTGCAGCGCTTTGATGAGTCTCCTCACTCTCCGGATTCCTGTTTGGTGTGCTGCTCTCTAATCAGTGAAACCAATCGCGGGAATGTAGCGCAGCGTAATCCAATCGGGATTGATTTTAATCAAGATAATGTCCCCGTTTGTCTCATTACAGTTTCAGAGAGGCACGAAATGGACAAAGATCACTTACCAAACGTGCCGGAGGCCTGTGTGGAGCAAAACTGTTGAACATGAGCGTAACGAGCAATCAAAGTCGTCGTTGCAAGTTTGTTTTTTTGGTCGCTTTAATCAACAAAATATGCAGAATCAAAAAAATAAAAAAGGAAATCATCAGCTAATTGCATTAGTGAGTTGGATGAATAAATCTGAGGAGCAGCAAGTCTGGAGAGAGCTTTTCAAAAATGCACAGAGATGTTTTATACAAACACCAGGGCGCTGTCTCATTTGAATCTGATTGTCCACATAAAAAAAACATATTGCCTCTAACTCCTGAGCTTGATATTTTGCCAATTAAATTCACTTCTGCAGCGAATGCCTGAGCACTCTTTTGAAGAAGGTCAACATCCAGCTCGGCTGTGTTTTGTGCTGATAGTGGTATGATTCACGGAGTGAAACGGAGACGTAATGTACCGAGAGGCCTTATTAACATGATCGGGGCTCAGAGGGTCACCCGATTTCAAAGATAGGTTCAGGTTTTTCCAGTAAATTCAGCCAAAAATGTAAATTCAATCATTACCTTCTCACCCTTATCGCCATGGAAAGGAAGGGGTGAAGTTTTTGAGCAGCGTTCTCCTTAACAGCTGCACTAGGTGGCGTCTCCTAAAGCTCCTAAGATCCCAAATTGATTTGAAAAGACGTCATTTGCACCCTCAGTAAACAGTCCAGTTCAAACCTGTTACCACGAATAGTTGACGGAGATGGTTTCGGCTTTAAAAGATGTTTAAATAACCTCTTTTCCTATCAATTCGGATCTCAGGGCTTTAGGAGACTAAGATTACGCCAGACAAGCCCTGCGGAGCCACTTTATGTTTTTGTTTGTTTCCATGGGCATGAGGTAGATGATGATTCAGTTTTCTTTTTCCTTTAGTCCAAGAGGAAAAAAGGCATTCATTTAAGAGCATATTCACTTTGTCCAGCTCTGACTGCTAAACTCAAATAAGCCTTAGCTTCTAGTTCCACACAGAGGCAAGTGGACTTATTTCTTCAGCTGCAGTTCACTGAAGAAGCCTCTTGGATTAGAGGCGAAACATCTACAAAAAAAATCATGCAAGGCCAGTCGCCTCCGTAGAGCATCATGAAGTGGATGACTTCTAGCTCGTGTTTCAGGATGCAGAACTACAGATTTTGGCCCCCATTGCTTCTTTTAGAGTCACTCAGGAAGTTAATCACGTCTTCAGTAATGTTTTCAGGGAATTTGGGGGTTTCAGTAACCTGGTGGGAGTTACAACTCACAGTTTTTAGGCTGAATTTGAGTGTTTTTCCACCAGAATTTAATTCCTGCCTTTTGTCGACACGGCCGCTGTATGTGTATATACTCTGGTACTTATTATATTACAAATATAGACATGCTAGCACCATTTCATATACATCTTTAATATGTGCAGTGGAACTTTACACATAATCGACATTAATGAATGGCAAATTTGTAGTTTTACTTTAATTATGTTAAAAGTTGGGCGCGCAGGTGGTTGAGTGGTTAGAGCGCATGCCATAAACGCAGCCGACCCCGGTTCGATTCTGGCTGGAGGTCCTTTGCTGCATGTCACCTCCCCCTCTCTCTCCCATATTTCCTTACTGTCTACTGCTTAATAAAGGTGTTTATGCCAGAAAAAATCTTTGAAAAAAAAAAAAAATTTGTTAAAAGTTATTTTAATGTCAACAAACTATAAAATGCTTTATAAGACTATTCATCAACCAGTGGTTCACTGTAAAGATGCAACCGATGTTTATGACACTTATATATACCATGGTCCATCTATCAACATGATTTGGATGGTTTATAAATCATTCTATTGTTTTTTGTGTTTTTTTTTACGGTGAAACAACTATTAACTTCTCTGGGGATCTGGGGATGGATGTAAGAGGGAATAGAGAAAATGAAATATCAGAAAGAAACTGTCTCAAATAATCAAAATGCTAAAGTGCAAATGTCCAGTGTGTTCAAGACGGCGTTTTGTTCACTGTGTCTTCTTTAGTAACATCCTGCTCGCAGCGCTGCGGCTATAAAGAGGAGGAGTGATGATGTCCAACAACAACAACTCTTTTAACGTCCTGTGAGAATGTGAGTTTCGTTTTCAGAAAACACGTCTTCAAGGGGACGCTGCTCAGAGTTAGACGAAGGAAAGAACCTCTCGGCTTCCAGGAAAAGAGCTTTTGATGCTTTGAAAGATACAATTCTCGCACTTGCTGTAAATATCACTGCCGTTTCTTCGCCCATCATGTTCAGATATCTCAGGTAAAGTGGTTGGAGGCGGAGTAGGGGGTGGTGGGGTGTCCTCCTGTTGCCATGGTGGAGATGATCATCGCATCTCACAGATTTCACACCCTCACAGGCTCCGCACGTGAACTGTGTGTTTGTACAGAACAGTTGTTAACCTCGCAGTCACAGCGCATTACACATAATTCCCTTAGTGGGTGTAAAAATAGATAAATAAATAAATAAATCGCAGCACTTCACCTGCAATCACAAAGAGGATGGAACCACACATGATTTTTTTTTCTTTTTCTCATCTCAGCTCCATTTAACTCATTGATTTTAATTTGAAAAAGGAAAACAAAAGTCTTACTGACTTCAGGGTTGTTTAAACTGATCGCTAATTGAATTTCAGAGGTGTATACAGAGTCAGCGGACAGACGTGAACATTGGGGTTAAAACACACTGTAAAAAATGTCCGTAGAAATTATGGTAAAAAACTGTCAATAGCAACAGTAAAATACCGTAAAATCAAAAATTGTATATCACTGTAGTAAATACATTGAATTACCGTAAATCAAGAAACAGTAAATAACTTAAATTTTACGGCCTTACTAAGTAGAAAATACGGAATTTACAGTGAATGTTATAAAAGGTTTGCTAAATTCACGGTAAAATACCGTAATGTCACAAGCGTGTAATTACCCTAAAATTGACGGTATCATTCTGTCTGAATTACAGATTTTGCTGACGTTTACGTTTAAATTTACGGTACACAACCATTAAATCATACCATCATTTGTATAGAAAGTAGAATATTAAAAAGTATGGTATACCATACATTTTAATATTCTACTTTCTATACAAATGATGTACATCAGGACAGGCCGTGGTATGTGCTTATTATATCACAGTTAAGGGGCATTGTTCGGGCCGACACAAACACAAACTATACATGTTGTATTATTGTCAAAACAGAGTGAATTAAGATAAGATAAGATAAGATTAACTTTATTGTCCCACTGGAAAACATAGGCCTACAACAATCGTTAGAGTTTATCATATAGAGTTTTATTGCAACATTGTTAACACATCCTTTTTAAATAATATGGAAGCCCATTTCCGCCAATTGATGAAAAAAAATTATGAGATACTAAGTCAAAATTATGAGATAGCTAAGTCATAATTATGAGATACTAAGTCAAAGTATCTCATAATTTTTGTCAAGTGGCGGAAATGGGCTTCCATAAAATAATAGTATATTTTATTTTATATCTTTCTTTTGTACAGTGAAAACACAATTTCTATTTTTATTTTATTATTGTACATTTCCTTTTTTATTTTATGTAAAACATGACAATGAAAACGGTGTTGTGTTTGTAGTTGTTCGTGTCAATAAAGCTTTATTGAATTGAGGAGAGAGAGAGAGAGAGAGAGAGAGAGAGAGAGAGAGAGAGAGAGAGAGATGACCACGGAGTTAACGGAAGCTAGAAATTTTGAATTTCATTTCACCGCCATTTCTTCGCGCCCACAGGAGCAGTGTTTGTTGTTGTGACAGAGAGACAGACAGACAGACAGATAGATAGATAGATAGATAGATAGATAGATAGATAGATAGATAGATACAGACAAGACAGACAGACAGAAAGAGAAGAGAGAGAGAGAGAGAGAGGACCAGGAGTTAACGGAAGCTTGAAATTTCAGGTCACCGCCATTTCTTCGCGCCCACAGGAGCAGAGTCTCTTCTTCAGGTAAGCACATTCACAGCTCATTGAGACTGTCTGATTAACGTTAGCTAGCCGCAGAGCCACGTTAGCTCTTATTCGTTGACTTTCAAGCAGAGGAGTTCAGGTGGCTATATCTTAAAAGTTGCTGGACATGTCACTATCTGCTTTTTGCAGAATAAAAGAGTCACTTAAGGGCTCTGAGAAGTCGCTAACGTTAGCTACAGCTAATGTTGCTAATGCTAGAAAAATGTTTAGCTGTAACTTCTGTAGCAAGTCGGTTAAGACTTTGATAATGGAGAAACTGGTTTACTCTTAATAAAAGATGATACAAGGAGACTTGGATGTATTACGAAGGAAACATTTATTGACACTTGATCTAGGCGAATTCAAAGATAACATAACAAGTGAGAATGATCCCTTTAACACCTTAGCCATACAATTTTTTAACAAATAATTTCACCTTCTCCACAGCACGGTGCAGCTGGATAATGCAAGGCAATCAACTTTGCAGAAATGCGGTATGGCCAGTACTCTGATTCGTCGTCATCGTTATCAGCACTCAACTTCAGTGAGTACATTTAAATAGATTGGCTTCTGAACTGGTGCTGCCATTAAATGTTTTTGTTTCTTCATACCTGTCAAATACTTACATGGCCACATCAATAATTATGTCTCCCATATATGTCTACTACCCTGTTATCTGGAGTTCCTTAAGGGTAAATCCTCAGAACTATCCTTAAAAAAATCGAAATCACTGATTCGATGTCAAATCCAAAGGATTGTGTGTTTTCAGCTGCAGTCTCCACAGTTTCTCCCTCAGTCTCTCTCAATCTATTAGATCTGCTAAATCTGTTAACTGTTTTAAGCACCTCCTGAAATCATATTTATAGGATGGCTTTTTTATGAGATTTTTTAAACCTAATCTTCATTCACCATTTAATTTTTTTTCTGTTCCAACTTCTTTAATTAATGTTTTGTTTTTTGTTGTTGTTGTTGTTGTTGTTGCGGGAAGCACTTTGCAACAGTGTAAGTGCTATATAATAATAATTATCATTATTATTATTAACAATTTTTTCTTTGTTGTCTTTCTTTGTCTGGTTGCAGTGAGATTCATGCCAGTCCACAGTAAACACCTGATTGAAGACTGCTGGTGAATTTTCAAGCAGGAATGATGACAACACCTGCCCAAAGTTCCAGTTTCCTTCACATTGTAACATGTCTGTATGAGACTCTGTCCCACCTGTCTTCAGTCAAGTCTGGACCCAATGACTCAAACACCAGTCTTGTCAAGGCTAATTAGAGGTAAGGTATGGTTTATGTCAGTGTAGCAAATTAGTAGATGCAAGCACTCAAACTACACTCAATCGATCTCCCCCAAGTGAACGGTGCCAACAGCTTCATACAAACATACAGTAGAAAAAAAACATCAGTATTATGGACAGGATTCAGGATTTAGGCTGCAATTCGACAAGGGTGAAACAAATACTGATGATCACTTAGTCCTGAAAAGTGACTGTTTCTACTTTTCACACTAATACAATAAAATAAATGAAATACTCCTGATGACCTGAAAAACTATATACCAGAGTACTGGTTTCATTCTATGTATAGCTCATTGGAGCTCAGTTTAACAGCAGAAGGCTGAATTTATCTCTGTAGGCATCATGCTCAGGCACTGCATCAATCTAACCTTTGCTTTGTTTCTTTTTTCTGGCTGCAGAGAGGATTGTGCCAGTCTACAGTGGACACCAGATGGACAACACATAAGTCTTCAAGCAGAACTGGTGACTGCTGAATGCTTTAAGTTCCAGTTTCTTGAACACCATGTCCATGTTAAGAGCCCTCTTCAGCCAAGTCTGGACTCAGTGACTCATTAGTGTTGATCAACACAGGGCAAGTGGCTCCTTTTTTCATGACGTTTATTTCTTCTACCATGGACTATCCTTCATATGTATGGACACACACTGTCTTTTGAAGATGTAAACACTGCCTTGTGAGTATACTGGACAAGTTCTGTTTTTCAAAGAGAATGTGTATATGCAAAGATAGGTTCTTAAAATGTATCAATTATAGTCTGTACTTTGGTTTACAATGGGCTTAATTGGTTATTTCCTTTATAATTTACCATTTGCATTTGCTGACTGTAAAATCTATGCCAACAAACTATAATTCCATGTGTGTTGTACCATGTTTTTTACGGTGAAATTCTGGCAACCACAGCTGCCAGTATTTTACCGTAAAGTTGAACTTTGCAATAAAATACCGTAATATATCTTACAGTTTTACCGTGTTTTTTCACTGATGGACTGTTATTAGGTTTACAGTATATATGTTATTTTTAAAAGAATTTACCGTAAACAGGTTTATATGATAACTGTTATTTTTACAGCAAATTACCGTAAACAAATAACAGTTCTCTACTGTGAAATTTACAGTTACATTGTGACCGTATTTTCTATGGTAAAGTTTTGGCAACCACAGCTGCCAGCATTTTACCGTAAATTCTACAGAATTTTTTTTACAGAGCAGGTCTGAAAGGATCATCGTGTTTCAGCTTTAACCGGGACCCATGAACACGACACAGCTCCTTTATCGGCTCCTGTCTTCTGGTCCCCCCCGGGGGAACATCTCTCTCCTCTGGCTCCCGCTGCCTCACATTTTGACGGATCTCTACCGTCAAGCCTTCGGCCCCTATTGGAAGAGTATAATGACCAGGGGTGAGAAAAGCAAATGAGAGGATGAGAGGAGGTAGGGGTTTTTTTTATTTTTTATTTTTTTTCACGAATCACTTAACAAGTCGAAATGTCAAGAATAAATTTGACATTTCAAGATTAAAGCTGACCGTCTGAGGCGACGTCAAGCAGCGCACAAGACGGCCTCAAAACGCCTTGTGTAAATGAATTGGTGAAACTGTACTTCGGCTCGAGTGGCGCATAAATCATTTCTCTTTTAGCTCGTTAACACAGTGCAGTCGTCAGTATTAGGACTTAGGAGATTGTGTCTCTTCAGAAGGAAAAAAAACAAACGGCCTGAAGGAGGCGGCTGCGTGAAATTGTGTTTCAGCCTTATTCTCGACATTTCCACTTCCCCCCATCGATCATCGCCCTCTTCTGTTTTACTGTCTCCTTATATCTGTCACCACGGTGGAGTGGAGACCCTGTGGCTCGGGCACCGCTTGGCATTCCTCGGCCTGCTCGATCGTCCTCCTCGATCCCTCCTCTGTGGCTCTTCTGAGGGTTCTTCCATCTCTTTAAAAGGGTTTTCTGTTCTCCTAACATTTGGATCCTGCTTCGGCCCTCGGTTACTACAGACTACTCTAAGTGCACGACAGCGAATGCATCTGTTAAGACTCACATTTACAGGCCTCGTGAGACTCAAGAGAAACCATTCCTGGTTCTTTGTCCATCCTGAGGGAAATCAAATTCTCTTTTCCAGTATAGAAAATTGTATATCAGAAAATTACTCAAAAATAACTCAATCGGGCAACAGTGCTGGGAAATATTCAGTGTGGCACAGTCATCCTGTGACAAGTGTTGGCGCTCTTACAGAAACAGACGCCAGAAGTTTTCTCCTCGCAGTGTTTTTTTTATATGTCGGAGAGCTTCTTACGATGCTCAGACTCGTGCGCGTGCACACAAGACAAATGTTTCTTCCTCCTAGCAGGATTCACCTGTTTGTCATATTGTTTTGGGATTAAACGCTTGATCCGTGGGAGTTTATGTAACGGCGTAGAGGCACGCGGCCCGCGAATCACAAACACACCGCACGGGTCATTGTGATGTTGTCTCGAGCGATGAGGATTTTAGCATTCAGAACAAAAGACTCCAATCGAGCGATGATTGTTCGGAGCACAACCGACGTTTGAATAGAAGATTGTCTCTCCCTTTCATGTCGGGAACAGGATCGACAACAGGCGGGAGCGTTTTAGACAATAACAGAGACACTTCATTGAAAATGAATTCAACTCTAAATGCCGATTAGCAGCGTTTTGTCGGGAATAAATTTAAAAAAGCGACAGCAGGAGAGCACTTTATATGTGGAGCTCTGAACTTAAAGAGCTCTCGTGTGAACCAAACTGTGGACGCGTGGGTCAGAAAGCTGCCGATTTATTTAGTAGGTCAAGAGGAGCGGAGGTCAAATACAGCCACGACGCAGGGACGGCGGTCATGAGTTAACCAAGCAGCATGAACGAGTCAGTGGCTCTTCTACCAAATGAAGCCTGGATGTAATCTTTTATGTAAAAATCTTGAATGTATATCAAATGTTACATTTTCTGTGATTGGCAGCGGAGCGAGAAGGCTGGGCGGGTTGTTTTTTTATATGTTTTTGGACGTTATGATGTCGGCTCTTCTTCGTTGTCCTCTTTTTCCTTTTTAACCCCAAATCTCTTGAAGTATGTCCGTCCAAAATATCATTACACTTAACATACACACGATTACTCTAGAAAGTAGCTCTGCATTGAGACATAGGACACGTTTTTCTTCGCTTTTCCGAGCAAGAAGCCCCTTGTCACTCATGTTTGAAGTTTTTCCAGTGTAATTGAATCCCTTCTCATGTATATTCTCTTCCCCCTTTTGCATTTAGATGTCAGTCAATTCTTTAAATATACATATGCCTGCGGCGTTCTGTGTAATCTGTGTGGAAAACTACATTGATGGGGTCATGTTACTGTAAATTGTCGTACCACAAAGTTTCCTCTTCTCCAAAGTTCACACCTCAAGTGACTCGACAAAAATCCCTCTGAACGGCAGCCATCTAATTGTCCAGCTGTCGTAAACCGGACTAGAGAGACGAGGAGCTAATAAAAATGCTAATGCTCTGGATCACCCTCAGTTATCGCCGCAGTAATCTTTACGAGCGGCAGTGAGGTTTTGCACACATGCTGACTCTGATTGGGAGCGATCGTCGGAGCTGTACAAATCAAATTAAATCGAATCAGTTTTATTTACGCAGCCCAAACATCACAGTCACATCGCCTCAATGGGCTTTACGATCAGTGATGTGAGCGACATCCATCCGCCCTCAGACCTTCGATTCGAGTGAGGAAAAACTTAATAAAGAAGTTGGAAGAATCCTCCAGGAAGATCACAGGAGGGATCCCTCTTCCAGGACGGACAGACATGCAATAGATGTCGCATGTACGGAAAAGAATATCTGATACAAATTATAATATATGGCATTGCCAAGTGGTGCTCGAGCCCCACGCCCTCCTCTCCACCGAGGTGACCTGGAAGAGGGCCGGCCACATGAGATGATTAGCAGTAAAAAAGAGAAGACCAGAGGTGAAGAGGCATCAGTGTTGACAGAAATACCGATATTTATGGAGATAGTAAACAGCAGTAGAGCAATGATCCAGCAGAGCCCAGGGTGTGATGATCCATACGCGTCAATATGTGAGGCAGCAGGAGACAGGAGAGCTAGATTGTCCATCAGAAGGGAGCCTGAATGAAAAGAGAGGAGGAGGAGGAGGACGAGGAGGAGGGGGAGGAGGAAGCTGTAGAGAGGGAGAGAGCGACACAGCTTGCAGCTTGTGGGAACAGACAAACAAAATGGTTCAATGATCATGTAGAGAAATGTTTAGCGTTGGATGCTACCTGGGATTTTTTTTTTGTTATTCATGAATTATACTGATCTGATTTTAATTTAAAGTCAATGTTTTCCTCAAACGATGCTAGAATTAAACCTCAGAGAGAGATAAAGACAAATGCAGCCTCTATTAGTCTGAAACTAAATGTGGTTTTCAGTTGAACTGTCGCAGTAATTATGATGTTAAAAACAGCATCTCTGATCCCTTTCGCTTCATTGCAGCACCATTGATATAAGAGAGCGTGATTAACAATATTTTTCATGTTGGTGTGAATAAAAACGGGTGAGGGTTAGGGCAGGAAACATTGCAGCAGTCACTAATTCAGGTGTGATTTCTTGAGCTGATGTCTTTGTTTGAAGTAATAAGAGCTGGTACTCCATCATCATCGACCTGTTATCGTGTACTGAAATGACTCTGTAGGGCAACAAATAGGATGAAATCTGTGATCATTTCTGTGATGATGGTGATGAAGTCCTTTTGGAACTCTGTCTGTCTTCTCTGCCTCAGGCAGCTCTCCTGCAGCCCACTCATCTGCTTCGACAGACTTCTGGATTATCACTTTGATGAAATATTTCACATGCTTCAAAGAGCGGGTAACAAAATCTTTTGACTTTGGAAGCTGTTGATGATTAAATATGTGTTGGATGCCAGGCTTTGATGAAAGAATGTAACCAATTACAGGAAGGAATGATGAGTGCTGAAGGTAAATATAAACCCAAGGCCATCATCTGTCAAACGCTTTCAAGAAATAAGGCAGTACGCTGTATAATGTATATTTCTTATCATTGAAATGGTTGTTTTTTTACCTTCTGTTATTGAAATGGTATGGTATTATTTTTTGTTATGGCTTTATGCTGCAAAATGTCAATAAAGAGTCATCGACCATGCTGAAATTACTTGGTTAGGTTTAGGAAAACATCAGGTTGGCTTAAAGTAACTCAGTATGTAACATCTATTTCAAACGTATGTGACCTCATTTACATAAAGTATGTGGTGTAACTTACCATGTTAGTTGGTTTCATGAATTTAAGTCCTGTGCTTGTGTCCTGTCCTCCTTTGCTGCTGTAATAATCATTGCGACCACTAGAGGACCCATATGAGAGAGTTGGGGCGGCTGTAGCTCAGTGGGTAGAGCTGGTGGACCAGTGATCGGAAGGTCGCTGGTTCAAATCCCAGCTCCCCTGGGGTGGGACTGAGCTACATGCCGAAGTATCCTTGAGCAAGATACTGAACCCCAGAATTGCCTGATGTGCAGTTGGGGCGGCTGTGGGGCAGCCACTACCATCAGTAAGGGTCCTGCAATGAGCTGGCGACTCATTCAGGGTGTACCCTGGCCTTCGCCCATGAGTAGAACTGGATTTGGCCCCAGTAAGCCCCGCAATCCCTCAGGCGGATAAAAAGCAGCAACATCCCGCGAAAAGAAAATGAACGAATGAACCATCAGAGAGTTGTCGAGATATCTCAGGAAGGACCGAAGTTGACCGACTATCCATCAGATCGACATTTGCCATCCCAGGTCACTGGCATCGCTGAAAAAGGAAATAGAAAACGTTAGCATTTTGATTAATTTAAACCTTATATACCTCCTTATATACGCTATGTTTTAGCCACATAGACAGTTTGGACTATGCTCAGCACTACAGGTGTCCTCTCTCTTATTTTCCGTGACTTTTAGATTATGTCATATTCAGGAACACTGTCTGCAATGCTTCCAACGAGTGTAAACAAGTGACACGCACGTACTTATTTGTCCCCCCGGAGGAAGCCGCCTACATCAGTCTGTGTGCAGTCTTTGTCTTTCACTAAAGTAAATATTGTCAAACAAAGCGAGGATTGCCGGAGGGGCGAGCCCGGGGTCACATGTGGCTCTTCCTCCTCTTTCCATCAGTGTAGTGATTCCAGTGAAATGAATCAACACGATGTTCGTCACTTCTTCCCTCTTCTCTCCGGTTCATCAAGTTTACCTCAGGTCAGTTAGACTCGGTTCACCTTGAGCTACACGTACTTCAAATCTAACTAACAAATTCATTATGATTTGTTATTGTACTCAACAGTATGACGTAAAGTTAGCCTGAACTTTAGCAGGTGCAGCAATAATGCATCAATAGTTAACATAAAATATTAAAACATATTTTTTCTGAAATGGGCAATTCTGCTATATAAGTACTTTTACTTTTTGTACCATTTGGAAGGTAATGCTTTTGTACTTTTACATAAATGCACAATTTGAAGCTTCTGCCAGCAGGGGGCCCGCTATTAAAACAAAACAACAGACATTTGCCGAGTGTTAGAGAGTCGGGTGCAGAGCAAGACCTTCTGGTGGAATAAACACCTGGAATAACATCAGGTTCTGCTCTTATCTCAGGACGTTTACTGACGCTCAAGCTCACTGTAGGTGATAAAGGTGTTCCTTATAGTTGGGTGTTTAAGTTCTGTAATGCTGACCACTAACTGCAGCTGGTGGAGATATGTACATTACTGCATGAACGTTACGTTACGTTAAAGCAGAATACCTCCATGTTATGTCTTTAAGTAAACGTTTGAACTAAGAACTTTTGCTTGCAACAGAGTATTTTAACTTGTACTACTCAACTGATTTCAGATTCAGCCTGCTGAACTCATCCATCCTTCAACCGAATTTCCCATTCTTTGAGAACAAATTGAGCAGTCCAGCAGGCTCTACAGATAGCCCAAAACATTTGGTGAATAAATCATGTTTCGGTTGCCAGGAGTTGATAATGAAATCTATTTGAAGACACGCTCCAGTCTGAACATTTTGCACCGGAACAGAGCGGCGGCGTCCCCATCAAGCACGTTTGTTCACGTAACATGATTTGTATGCAGACATGATTTACATACAGAAATAAACCAAGACGGTGCCCGCTGTGTTATGGGATGTTTCCACTTTCTTCACGTTTTTGTGGACACTGGGGAGTATGTGCGGTTAGATAAGCGTTCGGCCAAGAACTGATTGCTTGGTCGTTACTCAGAGGAGCTGTAAATGAAACTGAGACTGACAGAAGTGGGCGACCAGCCAGCAGCAGGACCGGTGATGTTCCACCAGTGTTTCAGACTCAGTCACTGATGGTGCTGAAGGCTACACTGATGTGTGATATAATTAGAACTGAACAATCCCTGGTAGCATCGGTCACAGTTCACCCCCGAAATGAAAATTCAGTCATTATTAGAAAGACCGGTGAAGATTCGTAGTCCACAAAACATTTCAGGAGCTTCGCTGCATGAGCTCACCCGGATTTTAAGGTTTTAAATAAAGTCCTTTCAAATCATTTTGGTATCTCAAAGCGTCTGGAGAATTGGATTACACCAGACCAGCTGTAATTTTAATTTTTTTTTGGTCTTTTTTATATTCTGTTTTGAAATAAGTCCCCATCTACTTCAGTTGTTAAGGAGAATGCTGCGATGTTTTGTGGACTACGAAACTTCCCCTGACTTTTCATCAGTGTGGGGGCAGGAAGATGAAGTGAAAACTGAAAAGACTTTATTTACACCCTTTTTAAAGCCTAAATCTTCACTATAGCGGCTAAGCTAGAAACGTAAGCTCCCTCCCAGCCTGAAATGGGTACAAAGCTTGGCTGCGCATTGAGAGTGTAAATAAGGTCTTTTTTTAAAAAACCTATTTGGGATCCTGTGGCCTCTGGCTACTGGGATTATGCCGGACAATCTTTATGAAGCCATTTTGTTTTATTGTTCTCTTTTTTTCTGCATGGTTGTTTTGTATTTCTGTCAAAATACCCCCCTTTTTCATCGTCAAAGGTGGGGGTACATAATGAATTTTATATTTAGGGCATTTAGCTTTTGTCAACTTACAGTAATTCATACATACATTCATACATTGATGGCGGTGGCTGCCATGCAAGGTGCCTACCAGCACATCAGGAGCAGTTTGGGGTTCAGTATCTCTATCCAAGGACACTTCGACATGCAGACCAGGGAAATCGGACCAGCAAACTTCCGGTAACAAGATGTCGGCTCTGCCCCTGAGCCACAGCCGTCCCTTTTCGCTGCCAATTTTCATCTCTCCTTTCCGCTCCTTTTAAACTGACACTGATAAATCTCGAAAGATGAATTATTGCTCTCATAGGGAGATAATGTCACAGGGTACCTGCAATAACATTGCCGAGGGGACTCACAAGATGAGTCACCCTGATCCCGTCATCGCGTTGTCTACCTTGAGACCACCGTACAGCCGACTTGCTGAAAACATTTCGGGCAGCTTTTTTCTGCAACGTGTGCACACGACTGCTGATGTCATTTTTCACAACAAATGACACAGAAATGTTTCCCCTTGGATGAGTATAAAAAAATAGGTAATCCTCAGTTCCCTTCAATCCTAACTGCCTCACTGTTGGAGTTATGGTTTTGTAGTTTTATGTAGTTCTGGCTGCCTCCTTTATGTACCGCCTACTGGCCTGACGTGTAAACAAACAATCATGACAACGTCACAGCTCATGGTGATACATAGCAATTGTTTTATCTTTGCGGAGAGATATAAAAGAAACTGCTCAGGCTTCACTGCAGAGCCTTTAGAGTTACAACAGCAGCAAACAGACAGTTGCTGCCCTTGCTTCTTTCACCACTTTGTTTTTCATCACTTTTAGGTGCAAATAAAAAATAGAACTCTTAAAGCTGAAATTCGACGCATTTATCAAGACAACAGACTGTTTCAAGGGTGCCCTTATTTTTTTTTTTTAAAGAGGGAGAGCTGTGGCACAATGACACTTACAGTATGTTCAGTTTAATGAGAAGGCGACCCGTAATTCACAACAAATGACTTCAAGGTGACCACTTGTCCCTGGAGTGTTTTTCACAGAGTGATATAGAGGGGAGGCTCACAGTCTCGTGTCAAAAACATGTTTTGCTTTTCACATCCCTGAGTTACATCATGTGTCTTCACTTCACTGCTGATCCATTTTCTAAAAGCTGATCTAAATGGCTTTCTCTTCTTATGGAGCCCTGGAAGGGACAAATGAAATGTTTGTGTTTTGATTGCAGTTGGTTTGGAAAACAAACGGCCATTGATGGAGCAGATGCAGCTCTGCTGTGATTGGTTGTTTCGTCATCGCTTGGTTAGGTTAAGGAATGAGTAGGCATGAGTGTTAGATTTGGTCATAGGGTTTGTTTTCTGTGTAAAATATGTGGAGTCTTTGTTGTGCTCAGTGCTAATACAGGGGATTGTGAAATGAAGTTTCACCAGTAAACACACCAACCTCTTCAGCATTTGCACTCCCTCTTGATCAGCCTGTTGATCCTTATAATATTCTTACTATCATGATAAGACTGTGGCGTTAAAAAAGCATCATGAGCATGTCTGTTGTAGTATATAAGACATTTAAAAGCACCTATTTAATGTAAGTTTAGCTTTAAGTTTAACTTACCTATTATGTCACTGTTAAAAGTTTACTTAGCTCCTTTTCTTGCTTTATTAAGGTTAATACATACTCTAGTATGCATTTATTAGGAGTTAATTAAAATGATAATAATGAATATTGACATGTTAGGGTTTGTTTTTGGTGTGGCGTTTCCTGATTTATTTGATAGATTATAAGCTGGTGTGTCATACTTTACTTTTTTACTTCCTGACTTTTTCCCGCCCTCTACCTGTGTACACCTGTATCTCGTTAGTGCATCAGCTACTGTGCATTCACACCTTTGTTTTCCCTCATTCTTTGTTGTTCATCTGTGTCTCTTACATTCCTCTCTCTGTTCCCCGCAGGTGTTTTTCACCGTGTTCTTGATTTGTCTCCCAAGGCTTTAGGGTTGGTCCTCTGTTTTTGTATTTCCCCTTAGCCTGCTATTTTTGTTGCTTGCATCTTAGATCGGGGGAGTTCAGCTTGTTATGAAAGCCCACTCTGTGTTTTTTTCAACCTGCCTCCCTCTATGTGTGTTGCTTTTAGCTCCGTGTTTTGATCATACATAACAGGTGGATAAAGAGCGATACAAGAGCAACAGGGCAGTAGCTTCAGAGAACTGCCCATCAGAGAGAAGAATTACTTTTGCATTACTGTTACAGCGGTACACCATCTATCTATACCTCCACCACCCGTCCACCGATACCATTCAGTATTTTCTCCTTTACCTCATCCATCCTTCTCTGTATTCATGCCATCGCTGCCTGGAAGTACCTTTCTGCTTTTCAGTAGTCTCTCTGTCACTTCACCTCAGCCCTGTACCTCTCATCTCTCAATGCTCAGACACTCTTTTGAAGCCACAAGGATTAAAAACAGGCAGGATGAGTTATATCTCCATTTACAGGTAAAAAAAAAAAAAAGGAAGATGTGAGGCTACTTAAATCTCTGCTCTCTGTTAAAGGACACCCAGTCTGACTCAGCAGATGCGGGAGGGCTGCAATAAACCCTCACACTGGATGATTGCATCGCATATGAAACCTTCATTAAACCCGAAATGGTTGGAGGAAGTCTCTGCACTTCAAGATCAATTTACTGAAATAATCGAGCTGCTGTCTTGCCAGCCCAGTCAGCAGAATAAAATGTTGGCATGTTACGTTTCTAGAATATCTATAATATCACGTTCACATTACACGTATATGAGCTATCTTTCGTGTCATGAGGCGGAGGGGATTGTGGTGGTGTATAGACGAGAAGGCTGGTGTTTCAACATTTGTAAGTGTGACGCCATGCATACTTGAACACACAATATGTAACTGTCCGGGGTGTTTTTGCGAGGAAGCCCAATATCCAATTGCAGAGTGTGGTACTCAAGCCCAGAGTGTTTGTTTTTTTTATTTTTCAGCTTCATGGGTGAGACTGCTGTTCGTATTCTCCAGGTGTGTGAAGGCTGAAGGTGTGGCAGTGGATATGGCATCATATTTACAGTATAGTTAACTTTATTTTTTGCGTGCTACTATATTTGAGTTTCAAAATAAATTCCCTCAACGGAACAAAAGACTGTCATTGCATTTTGTCACATGAACACAAAAAACAAGAGTCGATAATTTCACAATAAACTGCTTCGACTACGATCACCATTGTTGATGCACAAAAGGTAGAACTGGTCAAGAGCTACACTTACTGTGGCATTGAGCTTTGATATAAATGCTGAGGCAAAATGCCATGAGGAACTACAACAAAGGCTGCATCGCCTGCAGAGGTTAAATGTTTTTAATGTTGACAGACACCTAATGGAGCTATTTCAAAGATCCATCACTCAATTAGTCCTCAACCTTCACGCTGTTGTGTTGGTATAAAAATCCAAATGTGCAAAACATTAATCAATGATGAAACATCTTTTAGGCAGCTAATATATTCGCTGATGAGCTGTGGCCTTCTGCCTCTGACATTTGTAGCAGGCAAATCAGCCGGAAAGTTATATCCATCATATCATATCGTATCCAACCCATCCTCTCTTTAAGGAATCTGACATCCTCCCCTCCAGCCAGATACAGCGTTCCACAAACATTTTTTAATTTAACCCGTAAATGTTCCCATTTTTATATTGCATTATAAATTGCGTCATGGCTCCTCACACGGCTTAGCGTTTTACAACTTTCTTATCTTTATTTTTTGCGTTCCGTCTTTCGTTTCTTTTATCATGTACCCTTTTATTTCATTCTGCACACACAGAATGTCATCGTTTAACTTCCTCAATTGTGTTTTAACTGTGTTTATATTTCATGTTTTATGTTGTTCTTCATGCTGCTCTGCTGTAATAAAAAGAAATAAAATCAAATCCTTCTGTGGGGCAATAAAGATCTGAACAGGACTGAAGAGATGGGAGAACGCCCACGGATCCACTAGAGATCAGGTCTAGAGGGAGAACATCTGGATCGCCTTGGTGCGATAAGTACACGCGTTTATGAGGGTGCAGTACCAGCGGGGGGCGATAATGATGGGGGTAACAGACCAAAGTCATTTGAACAGCCGTAAAATCAACATCAGGAGGAGTTTGTGGATGGTTAGGACTGTCACCAGACTGACCAGGGTGTGAGTCCTGTGTGAGAAGGGACTGTTTTGATGAAAGAGTTCTTTTTAAGCGAAGCTGGCGGACTGTTTTACTGTTTTACGACACAGAGTTGGAATGCAGACCTGAATCTGATGACTTACATCTCTACACTTCGATCCTTACACCAATGACTTAAATGCACGATATGTAACTTTTACGGGTGTCCCTCAATACAAACAATCCAAAAAAAGACAGTTGGATTAAGTTGTGAAGTAGGATTGAATCATGGTTCTCTTCACTGTTAGATAACCACCACTGCCAATGAAAATCTGACTGACGGAACAATATCAATATATATATATATATATATATATATATCAATATATATAAAATATGTCATTTATTTATTGTACATAGAGTATATTGAATTGTATGTAGTCGGAAGGGAGCGTACGAAGGTACACAGGTTCAGGAATGGATGTAAATTGATTATGATTAATTACTGAGTTGTAGAGAAGGGGTAGGATTAAATAAGTCTATACTCCCTTTCGGGTGTCATCGGTGCTTGTTAATGGAATATACTCTGTAACATAAAAGCTCCGTCCATCTGATGTTTTCCCTGGAAGTTATTACAACAGGCAACCGAATGAAACTCCCCATTACCTTGAATAAAATATGACCTTATATCTTCCCCAAACCCAAAGATGGAACAGAACATACTGTATCAATCCAACTGCGCCTAAAAGAGCTTTTTAGAGGACTGACAACCTCATATTATCGCATTCACATGTAACGCCGCAGCACAGCAGCTCATTTGATGTGTTACTTGCTCCCATCTGTCACGTCCCCTCATCCTCTCTTCTTCATTTGATCCGTCTATTTGCATCTGTCTTTGTCGCAGACTACAAGCTGTCTATCCTCGACTCCTCTGACTCCACTCTGAGCTACGTCTCTTCTCGTTCACCACTTTTCTATCATTATTTTTTCGCCACAGCTTTTCATGTTACCGCTCTGATGACAGCATGTCGTTCGCTCAAAGTGATGAACCCAGAGCTTTAAACAGCCAGCACACACAAACACGCTCCTCAGGACCTTCAGCTCACCGTACAGACGAGCTATTATTGTCCCCTGACTGTTATTATAATCCGAAATATCTGTTTTTAAAATGGAAAACCTCTGTTTAGAATCACTGAGTGACACATCTGGCATCCTTGCTCATTTTGTCACACTTGTAACTTAAGACTTGACACTTCTTAGTATCCCAATCGACTTTCCCCAGATTCTACACACACACACACAAACACACACACACACACACACACACACACACACACACACACACACACACACACACACTGCATGCATCCTCAGCAATTTTACAGTTAAATGCCACTTAATGGGTCTAAATTGACAACCTTTGCGGGAGTCCGTGTCCAGACATGACGCTCGCTGTCTGCAGAGCAGGAAGGACGTTAATAATGATCAACTTATTATGAACTCATCATTTAATAACCGCTCATTACCCAGGTTCGTAGGTTGAACGATGACCCCGCAACACACAGGCCGCAGAGGGTTCGTCGGTAAGCCAAACACACTTGCGTTTGAAAAATGCTTCTCTAAACGATTTCAGAAAACTGGAATCCTCCAGCATCCCTTCAGCGGAGGCCTGGTCTGGTCAGTTTATTAATATTCTGGCACACATCAGCTTTCCAATGTAATTTTTTGCCTCTCAAAATAATGCTGTTGTAGTCTGTTTTTTTTTTTTTTTTTTAAAAAAAGAAGAGAATCAATATACCCCAAAACTCCTAAAAGCAGACAGAAAAACGCATCACATGTGTCAGTTTGAGGCAATTTGTCCTTGGCCAACTGGCGTATCCATCTGGACCAATTAGATAATGAAAGTGAGTGGCAGCTAGCAGCTTGGCAGCCGCTTTCATACACAGGGTGATCAGATTTTTTGTCCACAACAACAATCAGGTGTCTGGTGGTGATTTAAAAAAAAAAAAAAAAGTCCTAATGAAGCCTCAGCAGAAGGTATTAACGGCCTCCTCCGAGTGGAGCTGATTCATCAATGAATCAGCTCCACTCGGAGGAGGGCTGTATTTTATTGATTTCAATTGCAACGTTATTTTCACGTCCAATGAGAAGGTTGTACGCATCCTGAATCATCATGGCTGCAGGAAAGATCGTAGTAACATCTGTCCTTCTTTCCCACAGGCTGAGAATTTACTTGTGTTGGTGGCAGCATGATATGTGACTGCAGGGTGTGTGATGGGTGTGTTCAGTAATGTACTAGTCAAACAAAAGTTTATGAATAACTCTTATTTGGCCTGTCAGGTGTCGGGTCTTGTCAAGATTATAATGTTTACAATGCCGCCACGGCAGGAGAGGAGTAACATATGCGGTCCTTGACTTTTGGATGGGAAAGTTTTTTGGTTACAGATAATAAATATTAGCTGCAGGTGTCTGATAGGATGCACACCCCGGCCTCCTGCATTAAAGTCTGACACACGGGACACCCCTGTCCTCACACCTTTAGTGTCGGGCTGGTTTTCATGGCTTCAACCTTTAGTTCCAATCAGGGGAACCTTTAACGGAATAGTTTGACATTCTGAGAAACACGCTTCGCTTGTTAGACGAGAAGATTAATGCCAAGAGAGTGGTATTGATCCACTTGAGCTACTGCCAGCCCCTCTTTTTTGAGTTTGCCATTGATAATAATCATTAAAGATGATGTTATTTTCCGTGATTTCTTTCCCCTATTATGTGTATATTCTTCTAATGTCTGTGACATATTCTCCAGATATAGACATTGAAACTGTAGCGAAACACTGGTATGATGTTGATATGATTGAAAGGATCGTCTTCAGGCCTGCTCACGCTGGCTGTGTCCCTGCCGAAATGAAAAGCATGTAGCCAGAAATTCCGCCTCATGTTGCCCCCTCACCATTTGCATAAAGAGGTCTCGACTCCTTCATGCAAATCGGGGGCAACCAGTGTGACCCACCTCCTCACCGTCAAAATGAAGACAGAGTCAACAACCAGGAGGCTTATTTCTCATCTAAAATGTCTCCAGAAACACATGCTTGTGAACTGTTTTTTGGAATGCATGAGAATGTTTCCAAACGAGCCGCCATGTTTGGTTGAAATCCCAGAGCCGACCGTCTGCAGGTGGCATTCGTTCTGTCGGGTGCAGCCGGGGAATTTGCTCCCATTTAGCCAAAGGGGCGCTGGTGAGGTCAGGTACTGATTGGTATGAGTCCACAGGACGCTTTACCAAAACAGGCTACAAAAACAGGCTTCTTGTAGCTAAATGGGAGCACATCCCAGCAGGCAAACCCACAGAGGAGTGAAGGTTATTAAGGCATAACAACATTGTTTTGGCGATGTAGCGTTTTTGCAGTAAGAATTGTCTAATCAACATAGCAAGAGTGTGTATTTACCTTGTCACCACAGATATCCATAATCATTTTGAAGCGCCATTTAATTCAACTTTCTGTAAACCGTTTTCCCGATTATGAAATGTGCGGATGATTCATTTATGATCATATCCTGAATGAACTCATCTGTTGTATTTTTTTTTTTTTATGCCACACATTCAACTATCACGGTCACGTAATGTCCTCCAGCGAACACTTTACTTTCATTAGCAAGCTCGGTTCCCTCCTGACGCACTCCACTCTCTCCTTTCTTTAACCAAGGTGAAGGAGTGATCTTGCCTTGCAGATGTTTGTAAGTGTCTCCTCAGAAAACTGGTCGACTCAAATCACAATCACGACTGGTGAAAAGCACCTCTGCTGAGCTGAAACACAGGTTAGAAGTAGTTTTTCTTGAACGAGAATTGATTATGATTCCGAAGGTCTTGTTTGAGTTAACCGATTAATGTTTTCAAAGGTTTTTCAGACTCGCTGCAAAATGGTGTTGTAATACTTGCAGATTACAGCTCTGAAACAAGGCCAACCACTTCGTCAACGCCGTGTTTGTGCTCTGGTTAGGTTCAGGCACAAAAACACACTTAGTTTGGGTGAGAAAAAGGTCTTATTTTGGCTCAGCCTTGTTCTGACTCCGCAAACACAGCTGGAAATGGTCCAAACGTCTCGTCAGGAGTGTCTGGTTTTGTCGCCACTACAACGACTTGAAAATATCCCGTGGTCTCTTACAAATGTTGTGCTTGAACAGTGCTTGGCGGCCGCCTCGCCCAGTTGTCACGTAAACACAATGTACTCCTCCTTCCGAAAGTCAGCTCTTGGGCTTTGTCGCGCCACATGCTGTTCCTGGCGATACACGGTTGTCGGGCATACTCTGATAACATTACGTGCCCGTCGATTAGTTTTTTTTAAAACTCTCTAAAACCTGTACTGTTAAAAAGCAATGAAAAGTGAATTACAAAAAACTCTCTAAAACCTCCAGCTTGAGCCCTGAAAAGTAGATTACATCACTCCAGTTCTTAGATCTTTACAGTGGCTTCTTGTCTGTCAAAGATTAGATTTCAAAGCCCCTCTGTTGGTTAATAAAGCATTGAATGGTTTAAGGCCAAAATACATTTCTGATCTGCCGATATGTGATGAACCATTGAGGCCGTCTGCTTTCACTCCCTAGAGTCAAAACTAAACACAGAGAAGCAGCGTTCATTTATTATGCAGCACATATCTGGAACCGCTTTAAATCAAAGCTAAAGACCTTTTGACAATGAAATGTTGATCATTATCTTTAACTGCACTGTAACTTTTACTGTCCTGTTTTCTATTTGAGATCATTTTCCTATTTCTACCTTATGTTTCCTAATGTTTTGTTCCTTCACGTCTTCCTTCTTGTGTTTTTTTTAATGTCTTTTAAACGCAATTTGTAATGTCTCATAATATAATTTTATGCCCCTGTAAAGCACTTCGAGTGGCCTTGTGTCTGATTGGCGCTATACAAATAAACCTGCCCCCACCTTGCCTTAATCAATACTTAATCTGATGACGGATGTTACAATTACAAACTCCCTGCAGCACGGAGCAGCAGGAGTCACAATTCAGTCATAACCTGACGGGATCAAGGAGAAAGCCATGGCGACTATTTGGCAGTGTTTCGGATTTTCACCCAGAGCTGAAAGTGTTTGTGAGGAAAAGGGAGTTGGATAACTTTCTGAGAGGTTGGAGGTGTGAAGCCTGTCATCTTAATTCCATTACTCCAACGGAGTGTGTGAAACCGCTCCCTGACATATTTGAAATTGATCCGCTGTCAGAAAAATGTTGAAAATTACCATATTTTTGCTTTGCAGACACATTTTCGATGATCGACTATGTGCCAACTTTGTGGTTTAAAGAAGTATAAACAAGTGGGAGCTTACTTAAAGATAAAATACAAAAACTTAAACAAAGAAATAATGACATTATGGTCAATAATGATGTTAAATATCTATGTTTCAGAAAATGCAACAGTGTTTTACATATTTACGTATATATCATAATTGTACTGTATTGTGATATAAGAAAAAAGTCTAATTAAAGTCTTTATATATTACATTACTCCTTATCTCTCTGTGTGGGCAGCTCCTTCATGCACGGCTCTAGTCGCTGTTCTCGACGCAGCCTCAGCCTTTGCATTAAGATACAGATAAAACATGAATTTCCTTTCCTCTTGCAATATGCAGGCTTACTTCCACCAGTATGACAAGCTTCTCTTTAGTTAACACAGACTGGTTGGTCCCCTTTGTGCATCCAACTCAATTTGCAGTCCTCTAGAGAAGTTGTAATGAGGGGCCTGCTTTTTCCTTCACTTCACAGCCATGTATTGTCACCAATTATGCCGGGATAACCCAGACAGAAATGACTCCTGCGTGAATTTCATTCCTGCTCCTAGTGCGGGCCAGCTGTACCCACAGATGTGCAGTGGTGCTTTCGTATGTATGAATCATTTTGATTACGCGGACAAAGATGAATGTCAGGCGGTTCAGCCGACAATGAAACCGCTTCCTGTCAGCTTTCAGCCTACGCCAGTTTGTGATGTGAACAAAAATGCGGATGGATTATAATGAGAAAGAAAAGCGACATCAAACCAAAGGAGAAATGTGTTGGAAAAAAAGAGACAAAGAAAAGGGACAAAAGGCCGGTCCAAACGAGGTTAACGACTGAATTGATGTGGTAAGATTTCAGCGGTTCAGCGGCGGCCTCGTTGAGGTCACATCCGGCGCATCTTTTGATTAGTTCGGCTAATCAGACAATGCTTCAGACACGTCACATCAGGAGTGAGTCATAAAAATGATTGAGGCAGAATTCCATTTAGCTGCTGAGTTTCAGGGCATTATACTAAAATAATCAGATGCTTGAATAAAATTGTGTTATTATTAAAGGAGACATATTGTGCTTTTTTTTTCATTTTCTCTTTCCTTCAGTGTTTTATGGATTCATGTGAATGTAACAGGCCTTGAGAGTTAAGAAGTCAGTAGTCTCGCCTTTAATTTGGTAGTTTCATGATATTTGCATAATTAAGCGTTTTTCTCACTGGAAAAGGTCGACTGGAGGATTTTAGGCAGTGCATGAAAGAAGTGGAGGTGCTGTTCACAGCTGCAAAACATAAGATTAAATCAAGACCGGAGGTGAGAAAGACTTTTGAGACAAATTCCAAACAAAATTAAATGTTTAGAAAAACATTTTTCTTCCTCAGTACTGAGTTTATTGGCTGAAGCTTAACAAAGCCGCAGTCTGGCATCCAATAGTGCTCATGTTGTTTTGTTCCTGGTATTATTATCGAATAACACTTACACAGTGTATTGATTTCTCCTTTAATGAATACAAAAGAACTTGCAGGAAACCCATAAAATAAACTTTCAGAGGTGTGCATTTTCAGAGCGTATTAATTACACACCAGAGCTGATCGACATCTCCCTCTCTCTCTCTCTGTCTGTCTCTCTCTCTCTCTCCCTCTGTCTGTCTCTCTCTCTCCTTCTGCACCACCGGTCGAGGCAGATGGCCGCCCACCATGAGTCCAGATCTGCTTGAGGTTTCTGCCTGTTAAAAGACAGTTTTTTTTCTCGCCTCCGTCGCCAAGTGTTCGCTCACGGAGGGGGAACGCTGAGTCTCTTTTGTAAGTTAATTTATTACAGAGTTTGGTGTTAACATGCTCCAGATGTTCTGAATTGGTGCTATAAGACTAAAATGAACTTGAATTTACATTTGTTGGCGGTGACGTGACAAATCAAACTCAAACAACGAGTACAGAACAGGGGCAGTAAGTACGCAAACTGGAAACAATACAGCTACTGCAGGTGGTGAGAAACAGACTGTGTGTGTCCCGGTTCTTCAACAGGCAGCACGGGTGAAAAGTAGAGAAGCTCAATCATTTTGGGTATAACTGATGTTAGCATGTATTAGAATCAAGCCAAAGAAAGTGTAAAAATGCTCCACAATAGACCTCTAAACTCACTTTCAGCCAATCAAACAACTATTGATAATACAGCGCCGTAACGGTCCACCATTTTATCAAATCCAGCGCTCTGGCCACGTATATGAGAGGTAGACAGGGAGGTTCTCTCTCTAGGGCATTCATCATTTTTCAAGCTTTTGTTCTTGAGCGAAAACACCGCACTTGATTTCTCCATCAGCTCACGTCCACTCTGCTTTGTTTTCCACCCTCAAGGCCTCCACCGCCGTGCGTATCACACAGCGGCACGGCTCAGAAATCCCGGATGGCAAAGGTGATGAGCTGCAACAAAGCTAACAGAGAGAGTGAGGGAGATGTCAGTCAGGCACGGTGTGCACATGCCCACACGGTGCTGAGGAGAGGTCTCATCAGCATGCATGAGTTAAAACACCTGTGTGGGTGTTTCGGTGTGCGGGGTCTTTAGTGTTCCTGTACAGGTAGTCTGCAGGGAATACATGCAAATGAATGTTACAAAACTCGTCTATGCAGTTCTTGTTTATGGTGCCACTGATGTGGTGTGTTGATTACAGTTAAAAACCTTCATGTAACTGGCCTAAGTGCTGATTGCAGCCCCCTCTGATGGTCACTGTATGCAAATAAAATGATAAAAGAAAAACAGTGTGTGCGGAGGTCAGTAGAAATTGCAACAATAGCATTTATTTAGAACACAAAAGCAGTGAAATGGCACCAACATATGAATAAGTAAGCCGTATAGATAAATAATGGACAGTGAGGCTGTGTGTGTAGATGTGCAGCTGTGCATACTAATACGTTTGTGCGAATGTGCAAATCTGTATGTAGTTATTGACGTGTGTGTGTTTGTTTATTCACGGTTGCGTACGTGAGTCTGTTCGTGTATGTGTGTGTGTGTGTGGACGTCACAGTCAGTCGGGCATCAGGCTGTTACGGTAACGCTTTACGATAAGGTACACAAATATGTGAGTAGTTACTGAGGAGCGAATCAGGAACGACTTAAAAGTTAATGAGTCGTTAATGAGTGATTTATAAGTAGCTATGGTTCAAGAGCTATAAAGCAGATGATGATGACTTACTGGAGAGCAGACCGGGAGATAACATATTAATGAATCATTAGGTAATGATTGGTTCATTAATATCTGTGAATCAACATATGACCACTTTCTTCGTTTGCTGATCAACTATCAACCACCCACTGATTTGTGTGAACTAGTGATGACTCATTTGTCGCCAGTTTGTGCACTAGCTAACACTGCTATTGATAACATTAGCTAGTAGACGTGGTAGTGGACCCGACAAGCATTTTAAAATGACTGATTCACAATCGTCATAATGTTCTTAGGGAAAATAGATGACTTTTATCTTGCACAATCTTTCTACAAGCTCTGGACATGTACATCAAAAAAAAGATGATATGTCAACATAAAAATGTGATCAATATGAGCTTTAAGGAATCTCTTTATTATCATTGGAGGAGATGAGTTCAGTGTGGCGAAACAGTCAAGTCTGCTTATGATTAATACGGCTGCAGGAACATGCTGCACATTACACATCTGCCTTCGCCGGACCGAAGCGACACCAGATGATCAGAGTCATTTTACTCCGGTCATCTGAGTTAGCAAGGTCCAATTTAACTGGCTGGATAGGCTTCGTTTTGTTTGACGCACATATACAACACAGTTTTATTTAGGACCTTTATCTCCAGAATGTCCTGATCCCCAACTCAAAACCCTCCAGGTAATGAAACATACCAACATGGGTCATCTGCCCCGACAACATCCCCTTGAATTTACTGCGTATCCATGGAAACAACACTCTGCAGTCTCCCAAGCTGTTCTGAGGCCAGCTTCGTGTTGTGTGCACGAGTGTTGTGTGTGGCTTAATAAACATGTGACTGATTGTTGTTTTTTTTTATTGACTACACTTTTTCAACACACGCTGTGCTGATGATTCCTCACACAAACACACACACACTCGCAGACGGTATTTTCCTCCCCGAGCTGAAGTGAAGCACCACCAGCACTTCATCTTTTTTCTGACAGATCTGCAGACATGTCAGTCTGCTGTGTGGCTGATTGGAGATGACATTGAGGAATAGGAACCCTGATGGGGGGGAAATGCTTATATTTCCACCAGGTAGTCCATTTTACACTTTACGTCACTTTCTTTTTCTTTCCCTTTATTAAGGTTTCCATGGACCTATGTGAATGGAATTTCTTGGAGACAAGGTTGAATTAAATACAGAAGGTTCTGCCTGTAAAACGTCACGTTGGAAGCATAGGTTTGGAAGTGTATGGTCCCCTTACTGAATACAATAAACATACATTGAAGAAGTAGCTTCATCTTTACAGCTCTTATTGTCCATCTTTACCGCCCTGTTTGAGTTCTCCTCCGTGATGACAGAAAAAGAAGATCTGTATCCATCCTTGCCTATGCCATTTTTTTCCCTGATGTAATAGTCAAAATGAAAAATATCTTTGAGGCCAAAACATTAACTCAATTCATTTTTTTATAATTGAGCGTCTTTGAACTCAGACACAGACGTCCTTTCATAGGACATTTTTGCTCCTTGTATGAGTCGCTATGTGCAACACACCACTGCCTTTTTTTTTTTTCTTTTTTTTTTGAAGCCTTTATTGTCATTGTACTGTGGGGGTACAACTCCACATTTATGTTTGGTTTTTTTCTCAAAATGTGGCCAGTTTTTATTAAGGTGTAAAAAAAATATTCGATGTCAGACTGACAACTAAACTGCTGATGTTTAGCATTTTATAAAAATGATTATATTCATTTTGGTGCGCCTCTACAGAAAATTGTTGGTCTATTAGTGACAAGGTCGTCAAACAAACATCAATTTCCCCTCATTCAGAGGGACGAGGGAAACTTGTAAACAGGATGAATGGGCTTTTATCTGGAGTCAAGGACACACTGACTCATCGTTTCATAAATTAATAAGATTTATGGCTACATCTGTGCAGTGTTTTGAGGCTGTAGCCAAACTGAAATGAGATTTTTTTTTTTTTTCAGTATTTTGAATACACTGATGATGATCGACGATGGAGTGTTTGCACCGCAGTGTAAATTCATAACATTATGTGGCGATCTGTTTGAAGACGTTTCAGTGAGGAAAGCAAACAGAGAAACTTTTTTGTGCTGAAACTTTCTTTAGTATTTGTACACCACATGCTGCAGATTTCCTATGAAACTGTAGTAGAAATAGCTGTAAGATAGTATGCGAGGGGTTAAATAAAACCCGATGAAGTGACAAACAGACCAAGATTTATCCTCCAGCTTCATGCGCTGACGGTTTCTCCCTGAAGAACTCCATTTGTGCCGCCTCTCAGCTCTTTTTTTTTAAAAAAAGCATTGTCAATGTTTTTAAGAATCCCAGTATGAAATCAATAAAGGCTTTTTCATTTTTTGCCAGATATCTATTTTTTCTTTTTTGAACCTCAGTATTCAGTGCCAAAGAACAGCTTGATCACATTTTCTTTCAACTGCCGAGCCCGTGACTGCAGGACTGTGTTTCAGCATTTAAAGTGGCACCACTTTTATTTTTGAATAGACCTCTGTACAATTTTTTTGTAAAAAACATATATCTATTTTTGAGGAGAAATCACGACCTCTTCAGCCATGTTTGTGACGGCCAAAACAGGTATTTTCGTCATAGTTTTAGTTTGTGGTTTTCTTATTTCCTGTTTTATTTTGAAGTTATACCCTCCTGTGTCGCGTCTAACTTTCCGTTTCCTCCCTTAGTCTGCGTTTCTCAACTTTGGGATTGTCTGGAACTCTCTAATGTCTTTCACCTAAAGTCTAATTATCCCTACATCCCTCGTTTGTAGTGTGCGTTCCCCCTGCTCTCTTCAGTTTCCTGTCCTGTTCTGCTCTGTTCCTGTGTCTCCCAGTTTCATCTCCCAGTCGCTTCTCTTTGGTTTTTAATTGCTTTGGTTTGCAGCTTGCCTTTGATTTTCATTTTGTTTTTGGTTGTGCTTTGTTTTGTTTTTTGGATTTGTCTGGTTTTGTCTCCTACCTTCGTCTGCCTTGTGTGGTTGCTTTGTTTTTTGGATTTCATTAACTTCTGTCATCAGCTATCGTTAAAGCTCACTTTTTGTACTGGCTTGTGTGTCTTGCGTTTGGGTCCTATTCTGCGTAACCTGACAGTTTAAAGCCAAATAACTATCTTTTCCTTAGCCAAGTGTTTTTTGTGCCTTAACCTAACCAAATCATTGGCACAGTGTTGCTGCATTTGCTGCAACAAATCCATGGTCTTGGAAACGTTGGGTTGCATCCCAAACAGATTACAGACACAGTCAGCAACTAGCAGGTGAACATAGTTGAGCGTTTAGCAGCTAAAGAGCCAAAAATCTAGTTGGTGGAGACCAAAACAGAGCTAAAAGTTACGTGAACGTGAGTCTGTGTGTGCTTGGGTAATTGTAGGGCAATATTATGTTAATGTTGTGTTTACATCGTGCTACGCTGTCTCCAACTGGTGAGAAAAATCAGTGATTACAGGTTAGAGTATCTATCAGTCAGTAATTAATTTTGATTTATTTCAGATTTGTGTTAGAAGATGAAAAAGATTAAATAAATGCCTCGTGTTGTCTTTTACAAAACTGTGGCATTTGAGTACAATTACAGACAAGAAGCCATCAGTTACACCTGTTATGTGCAAAGTCATTTTGTACAAAGCAACCATGACACGGTGTAGAGACAGCCGAGAGAACACACACACACACACACACACACACACACACAAACTGAGTGAGTTCCAGGAAAACTGCTTCAGGGAATCTCTTCAAATCACCGACGCAGCCAAGCCGAAGAGACGAGGGTAATAAACTGCAAAGCATGCTGACTCATTTTATTGACAAGTGCATGCACACAAACACAAACAAGACTTTTTTCTCGACTTTCCATCTGTTATTGCTGATCTCTAATCAAAAGGTTTTGGCCTGCTCAGCTTTTCAGCGCTGTCTCTGCAGAATTATTCGCGAATACACATCACACCAAACATCCGTCCTAACATCCTGGCAATAACCTGCTCCATATGCCGGGGAGGATTCAAGAGGATTCAGCTCAGAGTTTTCACTTTGAACTACTTTTGTTGTTACATTTGTGAAAAAAGATGAGGTCAAAACCAGACTCCTGTTGTCCTCCGGAGAATAAGCGACATTGGGCCGCTGCCTCACCGGTAGTCACATTTTCTGAAACGTCAAATTAATACAAAAATGTGAGCTGAGTGAATGAACACATCCGAATAACAGTCTGAGAGATGGAAAAATGTGTTCGTAGCAGAAAAGTCAACTGTGAGGTTTAAAGATAAGAGATACTTCAAGCTCAAAAAAGTCAAATTTAACTTGGATACACTCGAACCACACCAAAGAATCATCAGAATGAATTCCACTATTGCCTTTGAAAACATCAGTATGCAGCTGATATAGAGGGATACGATATAATACGTTTACATATCTTCATATATTTGTATTAAGCCTACAACAGGAGCTCTTTCAAAGAAATGTAATTATTTGGTAAAGAAGTACTGTGTGTTGTGATACAGCAGCGGCTGCTCCCCAGCCAGCCTTTACGCCCATTAAGATGTGTACTGGATTCTTTGATGGTACACACAGAGACGGTTCAGTTTCGCTTAATGTTGGCTAGAGAGGCTGTAATGAATATAAAGTGGGTCGGGGCTCTGATATCTGATGTTTTCACTTCACTGAAGTTCAGATAAAATCTGTTTGTAAGACAGGGGGAGAAGACACTGAATCAACCAGGAGTTAAGTGCAGTACGGCATGAAGATAAGGAGCCGCGTTGAGGGAGCGCTTTGTTCATGCACATATTTGTGTGCTCTGATGATAGCTGAGTGCTGCGTGCTGTTTCCCGGACCTGCTATGCAAATACTCTGTATACGTCAACCCACTCGCCAGGATAAAATGATAGCTGAGTACATGTCTGCAGAACCACAGATGTCTACTCTTGTCACGGCCTTGTTATTATGCTCTGCTTAGGTATGGGCACAAAAAGCCCTCTGGCTGGGTGAGGAAAATATCATGGTCGGGCTTAAAATACCTGGAAATGTCCCCGGTTGTCCTTAATAAATATACCCCTGGTGTGCATCGAACCGTGGTGGGCGTTTTTTTTTCCAGCCTTGTTGGCATTTTTGTCTTTGATAGTCAGGAAGGAGCGTGAAATTTATCTCAAGTTAAAATCCCGAAACACTTGTCAGTAAATGCCGGAGTTCTGGCGGGAGACGGCCGCAAAAATCCTGCGAGAAGACGAATTCTTGTATCAGAACATGGAGGAATAAAGTGCAGAGATCTGGTGAGATCCTGGATGGGGAGGCACAGTTCACACCTTCACAAGTCTAATCTTGGTTTTCGCAACTCTGCTGTGTTTGAATAATTCATGACGCCGTGGAGTTTAAAGCGAATGCAAGGGTTGTGTGTGTGTGAGTCCACTACGTGTCTCATCGCAACGATGATCACAAACCTGAATCTGAGGATCTGCTCCGTCATCCAGAAGGCGGATGTCTGACAAAACCCAACTCCTCCTCTCTTACTTCCTCAGTTTTTGAGCTCTGTGGCGTTCTGTGCTGCTCCACTGATTCCATCTCAATTGTACTTTTGGGTCCCATTATTTCATATCAAAGGTCTGTCTTCCACATCCGCTGCTTCACATGACATTTTAAAGAGGCCCCTCGCTGGCGTTGAGATTAAAGAAACATTTTCAGTTCAGAGGAGGCCTCAATTACCTTTTACTTTTTCATGAATCAAGATCATTCATTTGACCTTTGTACAACACAGGTTGCAGAACGAAACGAAAGTGTGTAGTCCCGCTTCATGCTCCACACATAGAACACATAGAAATATAATAGAGGTACATTTATTCATAGACATATACATGCATGCAAAATGGATACAATTCTGTAGTGCAGTTTATAACGTAGGGTCCGGGTAATGGTAAACAGCAGCAACAAGGTGGTGATGATAACATGGTCATACAGTCGGCTCCTTCACATTAAAAGTTCAGAACATTCCCCGTTAACCTCTCCTGGTCCTCCGGCTCTGAAGGCTCAGAACCCGAGACCCTGATCCAGGATGTTGTGTTGGAGCCAGGTCTCCATAAGGTTTGGGGAACAAAAGTCTTTTGATTTTCCGCTGCTTGGCCAGCTCGTGTCCCATATTGTTCAATGAAATTTTTCTGCAACATTAGCCAGGAGAGAGCAGAGGCAGGGTGAGAAAGATACTCTAGTAAGAGTCGAAATGTTCACTTATTATGAAGGACTGTTCAAGTAAGACACTTTATGATCTGACAGCAGCAACACTGAGTTTCCTTGACGTTATTTTATCTTTAAACTTGGGGACGTCTCGTTCTGTTTGACCCGCTCTGTTTTGTGTATTTGCTCGTGCGTCTTCCTGTCTGTACTTGGTGTGAAATTCAGGAGGCGTGTTCCTCAGAGTGCTTTTGTGTTTTATTCATCAGCCTCGTCTGCTCTGAATTACTCCGGACATCTTCTCATCGAGGTGTGGACATGTTCCTCTGTTTTTTTTGTTTTGTCTGTGTCGACTTATGTCGTCCGCATGTCCGACCTTGAGCTTAAATAATGCAGGAGCGGCGCCTGATTGATTTCGCCGGGCGTGATGTGATATTGACAGAGCAGTTGACAGGAACGCACATTCATCTGTCAGGAGTTGTTTGCCAGAGGAGCTCCCCTTTGATTACTGTTGGTTTTTTAATGATACAGTATCGAGCAAATGGATATTTCATGGCACTTCAGTCACTCATCTCCACTGCTGGATAAGACGACACGTAGAGTTTCTTCCCCCATAATTTATGCAGTTCATGGTTTGCCACTCTTAATAAGGCCGGGATGTGTTTTAAGTTGAAGGGCCGCAAAGGTTTGTACAAAAACATGATTCAGACAAGAGATCCAAACATCAGCTGTCTGAATCAATATCATTTTAAAAACTCAGAAATCATTCAATGATAGCCTGGTGTGTGTTTGTGTGTGTGTGTGTGTGTGTGTGTATGCATCACGGGACAAAGTGCTGTCTCGAGTTAGTGCAGAAACACATCAAGCAGCCGAGTTCAAACATTCCCCACATGAATATTTAACACGAGGATGTTCAGTAAATTCTCTCCACGGTCCTCGTCAGCTTCTGTGAAACCGACAGCCCGGGCCGCCGAGGATTCAAGAGCGTTTCAATTTCTCCCTTTGAAAGCCGTCTGTATCAATGCTGGTGAGTCATTAATGACTCTGGGTTTTTTCCTCGGCAGGCCATCGAGGAGGCAGTTAAAAATGTCATTAATCGCTGTTTTTTTTTTCACGTCCCAGCATTCCATCAGCAAACAAGTCATCTGTATTTAAAGACGTCGATATTTTTATTAATGAGCAGCTCTTACAATTATCCAGCAAGTCTGAGGTGGTAAATGTTAAAGGGATAGTTTGTCATTTCGCAAACTGTACTCACTCGTTTTCTTTCCGATAGTTTGACGAGATAATCAGAACGGCGCTCATGATTGGGCTTCTCGCCTGGACGCGGTGTTCACAGGTCATTCCAACCCTTGAGACCTCAAAGACATCAAAACCAAAAGTGGGAGTTGGTTTCCTGCCGTGTCTGGATACTTTTTAAGAATGCAAAAAAAAAACCAAAAAAATTACACTCTAACCGCATTTTTGATTGGCTTTCTTGAGTATAATTTGGCCATTTGTTCTGAAAATCTTATTTGACATTGATCATTACTGTTCATCCATTCGGCTGTGTGCACCGCTGCCCTCTGTGGCCATCTATGAGTGCCTACTATTGTTGAAACGAGTTTGAAAATGTGTAAAGAATACGGTGACAGTATTTTGACCACAGGAGGAAACCAGGAACGGGCTGCGCACAGGCTCTGGGCGGAGGCTATCAAGAAAAAGTTGCAGCTCAAAATTCCCTGTAAAATCACTCAAACGTTACCTCTTCTGTACAGATTTAATGTATGTAGGCTGCACCGTGTTAATTAGTGAACTGTGGAAATGTATTCCATCAGGCTGCATCTGGCTCTGTGCCCAACACACGGACTTAGATGCTTCATTGCTCTTCTCACCTAACGCCTGTAAAAGCACATTCCCTCGAAAGATTATTGAATTGTGCCTTTTATAACGTTGAATGGGTTTTGGTTCAGGTATTATGCAGCCCTCTTCACTTGAAGCAGCCTGATCCTGCGGAAAGGGGCTTCTTGATTAACTAAGTGCTGAAATGACAAAGCTGCACAGCGCCATGCAACTGGAGGAAAAATAACAACATTCATTAGTAATTTCTTCGGTGACCCTTAACAAAGCCGTTAATTAAAACTTTTGTAAATGGATTTTATTAAAATATCGTTTTTTTTTCACATTTTTAGACGTAATGGACAAGACTGTTTTTGATTTATTTATCTACGCCGTGCAAAAAAACAAGAAAGACACAAAAGCTGCCATTACCCTTAAGCCAAACCCTTAAGTTTACCCTCCTTTATCATCTGTTTTTCTCTAAATGGGACCATAATTTACCAAATAAACATTGTGCTGTATTGATGAAGACTTTAAACGAGCAGTTGAGATGACGAACCCATTAGGAAACTTTATTAGGTCATTTTCTCATAAGTTCACGCACAATCTGTCCTCATTTGAAACCAGTGTGGTCGCCCCGCGGGCCATTAGAGAAGGTGCAGGTTTAAGGCACTTCCACAAAGACCGATCAATATTAGTACAATCTTGGCAGAAACACGACGACTGCAGACTGCTTGTTCTCTGAGTGCTTCTTTAAAGGCCATGAGGAGTGAGGACGAGTGTGAGGAGTGATTCTGACCGATTGTGCCCGCAGAGGTTTCTGCACCAACAGGCTGCAGCTGGCTCATTTTCAACTTGCCAGAGATGTTTCCCTCACCAAGAAGTTTATTAGTTTGCTGGGATTCAAAGGAGACTGTTGCCATGAATACAGAGACGGTTGCAATCGGCCGCTATCGACTCTCTCCCGCCTCGGCTCAGACTCCCAGCAGAACATCAGTCTGTCACACTGCCGGCAGCCTCGCCACGAGAGGTTTCTCACGACTGCCTCCGCCCTCCCTCTCGCTGCTCTGAGTGGGCAGACGGGACCCGGAGGAAGATCATCCCTCTGGTTTTAATTAGGCTTTTTAATTAGAGAGAGGAGATGCTTTTCACGGAGACTTACGCTGAGTTAACAGTTTGGCAGAGGTGATAGCAAAAGGAAGGGTAAACCTACAGACAGCTTGTTTTGTGTTGCGTACAGACTTTGGAGAAGATTTTCAGCTTCCTCTCTGTTTGAAAAGTAAGTCGAGGAAGAGTGAGGGTGTAAAAGTAAAATCAATATTTTTGCACATCTACGCTCCATGTTTTAGGATGAAAATTCATTCAAACTCCAGGAGTATGACCACTGACTGATCCCTTCTCTTTATCATTGACGCCGCTTGCGTCAGGGGCTTTCAATGAAGCCTGCGTCATTCCCGTACATACCGGTTGTCCTAGTGAAAAGCGGTACGTTGTACCGCTAATGGGCTGAGTAATCCAGTGACCAAAGGTCAGAAAGAGGAGTTTTTATACGTTTCCTCTAATGGACTGATTACTGACATTTTCACAAACCGTTCTCTGACTAATAGAAAGTCTTGCTTGTAATTCTACTCAGCCTTTGGCTCAGTTTTTACCACGTGATGTTCATGTTGACCATCATTTTACGAAAAAGCAACTGCTTTGAGCAGCACAGCACACTCATTGTACATGTTATTCAAGATAAGACTTAACTGATGTTCCCCGAAATGCCTGTGATTTTTGTCAGCCTGTGAAAAGGAATCTTTTGCATAAGTGCATTTACATCACATTATTCTGCGGTTGTTTAGGTGTTAAGACCAGACGACATCTTCCGCTTGTCACCTCCCACTTGTTTTTTCACCTCCAACACCTCAAACCTTCTACCGCGAAAAATGAAGAGCGCTGTCTGATTGGCAGAAGTGTGAGAAAAAGAGCTGCTGCGCTGAGAGAAGAAAACCTTGTACATACTGTTGGTAATTTCTATAATAATTTACTGTGATGACCCCTCACACTCTGAGTCCTTGCGTTTTTACCTGTTCCCGTGTTAAGTGACAGGGGTGTCAGGTGATTGAGCCGCACCTGAAGTAATCACCCCGGATCACCCCCTTTTATACCTGGGGTCAAGGTCACCAATGCCCTTCTTGGACCACCCCCCTTGTCATGATCACGCGAGACTATCATCTTAATTTTTTAATGTCTTCCCTAATGGCTGCAAAGTGTCTCACTCAGGCATCTGACCTTGGTATTACATCAGGCTCATATTCACTGTTAGCACACAACTGCAAGGTGTATTTCTGAAATCAATTTATATGCATGATCATGACCCAGTTTATATTTGCCACTACACTATAAGAGGGCTGAGATCTCCCTCTTTCTCTTGTCCTCGCTCATCGCTCTCCAGAGATCGATCCTCGATCCTTTGAGCACAAATAAGAGAACTGGGATGGCCTGCATACGGTGGCCCACAACGGCAAATCAGAAAACACAAACGCAAATAAGAAAACACAAACAGAAATCAGAAAACACACACAAATCAGAAAACACGAACGCAAATCAAAAAACACAAACGCAAATCAGAAAACACGAACGCAAACAAAAAAACACAAACCCACACAAAAAACACGAACGCAAATCAGAAAACACGAACGCAAATCAGAAAACACAACGACATTAACCAAACTGGAAGAGGTAGGTACCCTCGAGCGACAGGAATCGTCACTGATTGGACTGGTTGAACTGGCGCTCATATTGATTGCACATCATTTCGCGCGTTTTGCTGCTTTTATTGTCTCTTGTCTCTAACTTTGTTAGTGGTCTCCAGCTGCTGCAGTCTTTGATTTTCACTGTTTATTCAGAAGGCACATTTTCAGGAGGCACATTTTCAAACAACCAAAAAAGCAAATAGGCCTACTCAATATTGTACATTGCAGCACTGTACATTGCAGTAACATGAATTCAGATAAAGCAAAAAAAAAATAATAATAATAATAATAGAAAAAAAATATACTGTAAACACAGAAAATCATGACAATTGTGCATACGTGGGCTCATGGATCCCGCCGTCTGTTGGGGTCTGGCCACAGGACCTCATCGACATCGCAAGCAATGTCTTCTCCCGCTAGGCACCGGGGAAAATATCCCCTTGCATGTCGAAACCATCCATGGATTGCTGTCACCTGAATGTCGCCGCAGGCCTGTTCCATTGCCTGCGGAAGAGGCATGCGGGCATGTGGTTGGCGGTCATATACACACACTATCTCCAAGCCGAAAAGAATTCCTCTATAGGGTTTAAAAATGGTGAGTAAGGGGGCAAGTATACCACTTCAAATTGATTGTGGTTGGTGAACCAGGCCTGGACCAGAGCAGCCCGATGGAAACTGACATTATCCCATACCACCACAAACCTGGGCTGATCTGGTCTGTTCTGTACAATTATATCATGGAGAGCATCTAGAAATGTGAGTATATGTTGGCTATTGTATGGACCTTGTTTTGCATGATGATGCAGAAGCCCTCGAAGGCTTATGGCGGCAAACAATGTGATATTTCCCCCGCGCTGCCCCGGGACGTGCACAATTGGCCAATTACATTACGACCCCAGCAACTTGTTTCGCTCAGGTCGAATCCAGCTTCATCAATGAAAATGAATTCATGAGGCTGTGGAGCTCCATCCACCGCCAAGATTCTCTGTAACCAAAAAAAACCAAACATATTACTTCAGTGCTACACATACAGAACCCCCACCCCATCACACAGGTACCTGTGTAGCTCTCCGAATGGATCCATGTGGTACTGATATGGTACATATTCAGCTGCTACTGGATTTCACCAATACTGTATTGTAAATGTAAAGGACAGTTACACTTACCTGTACATATTCACGTCGAAGTCCTTTGACCCTGACACTGTTCCTCTCAAATGGAACCCTGTAGAGCTGCTTCATGGTGATGTTGTGTTTTCCCAAGATGCGTCTGATGGTGGTGATGCTCACATGGTTTATGTTGTTGAACACTTGCCTGTCTGCAAGTATTTTCTGTCGTAGCTGGTGGAGACGGATGGCATTGTCTGCCCTCACTAGGTCCACAACGGCAAGTTCCTGCTGTTGTGTGAACAGGTGTTGGTGTCCGCCCCCAGAAGGTCTTCTAGTCATTCTAGAGAAATACAACCAAAAATTTTCATTGGTTTGCTTCTTTTTCTTACAGTACTTTACTGTATATACTGTATCATCCACTGTACTGAAACATCTCAATATAAGTAATCATGGTATGTTTCACAAAAACTACCACTTTGGCTGCAAAAGGAGCATTAGCACCCTGCAATACCCTGTGCATGTGATGTGGTAATATGATATACTGTAGTACAGTGCTGTAAATACCATCTGAGTATAGAGTAGAAAGTAGAGAGGTGAAGACATACCTGTTTTCCAGTCGGAATGTTCTTATTACAGATGCCACTGTGAAGCGGCTTAGATGTGGGTGGACTCTCTGCCCAGCTTCCCTCATAGTCAGGCCATGGTTGATGACATGGTCCACCAAAGTTGCTCTTATATCATCAGAAATAGGGGTCCGTGCATGGCCTCTTCGACCTTGACCTTGACCTTGTCCTCCTCCTCCTCTTCCTCTTCCTCCTCCTCGTCCTCTTCCTCTCGCTCTCCCTCCATCCATGCTTGCAAAGTTCTTGAAATGGCTAAACTGAGGGCTTTTTGTGGCTGGCTAATTGGTGTTCAGTTTAGCAAGTAAGTGGCTTCAGGTGTGTATTTGAGTGGTTGCAATTACCCGATGTGTTTTCCAAATGGCACCCTGCGATTTCATTTTTGAACGAAGTGTCTTATGTATGAAATAGAGTGTAGTATGCAGGACCAAGTGTGTTGCATAAAGGAGTAAGTGTGTTGCAGGAGTGCAAAGCAGCGCTTTTGTTTAAGGTATGGGTACATGTGTTTGAGGTATGGTAATGTAGGAACACAAGCCTTGTCTCTGCATCTTAAGGTGGTCTCATTTCAGCCATGATTACCTTTAACCCAAATCGACTCCTTTTTCCAGCATATGGGACTGAAAGCCCCCCCATATCCTGGCCTGGCAAATCCTCTCCTCTCCACAAAGTGGGAAGATGTTGTTTATCTTGCTATAAACAGATCACCAGAGATCTTCTTTGTAATTTACAACGACAAAGCACATCTGGTCTGTTCCTCTTCCTCCAAAGAAGATGAACCCCTGTTCCTCAGGTCAAACAAGGTCAAGCTCGATAGAGTTTTCTTTGGTCACACCAAAAGGAAGAAGGACTGGTTTCTAACATAGATGTGGTGATTTAAGATGTTTTACGAATCTACGTTTCTCTGCCTCTGGAACATTCTCCAGTGGGGGAAGGCTTAATGGGAAACCTAATCTGTGTGTTCTTCTCCTCACATGTCCAACTGTTATTTACGACCGTTGTTGTTCCTGGGTCTGACATACCATTCCCCCTTTCAGTCTTCTGTTCTCACCCAAAAGTCCTAAATAACAAATAAACTACATCTCAATTTCTTAAATTCAACGGATCCCGAAATAGAGTAAGAACGTCATTCAACAGATCTTTCTTATGTTATTGTGAAGCCCAAATGAAGTTTATTACTCAATAAGTTTGAGGTCAACAGAAACCCCCTCCCCTTTGTCGATGGAGGAGAGATTTGAAGATCATCATTCCTTGTGTAATACTTGAATTATTTACCAGTTAAATGTCTGATATGTTTTGTTAAAGATAGAACTACAAGGAATATGTATAAGTCCTTGGTTCTACTGTGTATTGTACACTTTATTGTCATATGTTGTATACTTAAGTGCTTCATGTCTTAATCAGGTTATAATTCTTTTGAATGACAAATGATCATTATCATGTTGCATCTTTTCACGAAGGCAAAAATTCGACTTTTAAGATGGTGAAGTTTTGGGAAGGTTAAAACACGATTTTCGAAATGTTAAATACAATAGTATAGTTAGATTAACTTTTGGAAGCCTCAACTCAGATCACAGGAGGTGTGACACTGTCAGCCGGCCCCTGCTGCAGGTCATAAAAACAGACACTCTCCCCTTCTCATGCACTTCTTCTCTTCTCTTCCGGGCACTCTTCTCTTCCGCTTCTTCTCCAGACACGCTCTCTCTCTCTCTGTCCTCTTCTCCCCCTGCTTCTTCTCCTTCTTCTCTTCTTTGTTTTCATTTTTATTTCATTTTTATTTTAAAAGTAATCTTTACTTTTATTTTTGCAACAAGCTCTAAGAAAGCGAATTGAATAACTACTTCAAGTACTCTACTTTTATCCGAGTCTTTAATAGAACAAATTCTTTTCTTTTTGATTTTTGATTTGATTTAATATAATGTTAAAGTATCACCGCCTGATTCAGAAGAAGCTGAATTAGTTTCAGAATCAGAACTTGAGTACCACTATTTGAAACCATCAAGAAAAGTCTTTTTCAAGACTGTGATCATCTGATGAAGAACGTTGCAAGCCTTGCAAAGAGTCCAACGAAAGAGACTTTGTGTGCTCCCAGCCGAGACCGACTCTGCCCCCAGCGCTCCCAAGGCGGAAAACCCACTGGGCTTTCAGACCAAGAGTTCCTCAACAGAGTACTGGCCTTCCCTCTGGCTACTGGACCGACGCGCCGTGCCGTGGTCCAACCCAGAACCCTCAAAGAGACCAAGCTTCTGTGCCTCCTGACGCCCAGACAAAACAGGCTGAACGTCTTCATATAGCTGGATCCACACACGTGAGAATGAGTGGTGTCTAAAGTTCTGACTTCTGTCTAAAGCTCTGACTTCTGTCTAGAGTTCTAACCTCTATCCTATGAACTTTACCATCTACCGACGGTCACACGACTTTATTACTTTCCTAATTACAGTCTTTACCTTTTCTGTTATCTGTTGTTCGTCTAAAATTGTCATGTCTTTAATTATACCCAAATTATTTAGTCAATAAATATATAATCGTTTGTCTTTGTCTGGAACTTAATTTTAATATGGAGAACCGATGGATACGTGCAAAGAATTCACTACTTCAGAATATTGAGACTGAATAAATTGATTTTGAATGGACTCTAACTGTCCAAGCCAACTTGTACAGTTAGGTGTTTGGAATAATGTCCTCCGGATTATTCCAATAACTAAACACGGAGGTGGTGCCCCTTTAACGAGTGTAATATTAATTGCCAGTGATTAATAATCATATATATATCAAAGTAGTGTGTGAGCAGTGTCTCCTACATTATATATTTATGGTGCTGCCCATGTCAGGACCACATACCATAGTATCCTACAGTAACAAAAGCTTCAAGTTGTGTTACTTTAGTCTAAGCATGGGTCTATAGTGTTCAAGCAACGGGCAAAAACTGTAATTATTACAGAGTTGTATCATATCGCTTGTTTGGCACCACAGGCAAACAAAAATGGGAGTTCCCCCCTCCGTGAAACAGCGAGCAGGGCTGTTCAACATGAAGGTATTGGAGTGATGCGACTCTGACTGTGTACCAGGGAAAGCCGAGGAAGGATGTCTGCATCCTGAGCACCGTGCACACAGCTGTGGGCACCTTTAGTGGGGCAAAGACAAAACCAGAGTCTATGATTTAATAATAATAATAATAATAATTCATTTAATTTGTGTAGCGCTTAGGCGGGATTTAAATGTGGTAAGTGATGGAGAGTCACGGATGGGCTGGGGGAGAGAGTTCCAGAGTCTGGGTGCAGTTCTGGAGAAGGCTCTGTGTCCGAAGGTTTTGAGTTTGGATAGTGGTATAGTCAGAGTTAGAGAGGAGGAGGATCGGAGGGCTCGGGAGGGGCGGTGGGGGATAAGGAGGTCAGACAGGTAGGGTGGGGCCAGGTGGTGGAGAGCTTTGAAGGTTAGGAGGAGTATTTTGAAGTCGACGCGTCGTTTGATAGGGAGCCAGTGGAGGGTGTAGAGAACGGGGGTGATGTGTTCACGGGACCGGGTGTGAGTGAGGAGGCGAGCAACAGAGTTTTGGACCATTTGAAGTCTATGGAGGGAATGACAGGTAATGCCAGTGAGGAGGGAGTTGCAGTAGTCAAGACGTGAGGAGATGAAGGCATGGATGAGGGATTCAGCAGCAGGGGGGGAGAGGCAGTGTCTGATTTTGGTGATGCGGCGGAGGTGGAAGTAGGAGGTCTTGACAATGGAGCGGACATGGGGATCAAAGGAGAGGGTGGGGTCCAGGATAACGCCAAGGTTGCATGCAAGGGGGGAGGGAGAGATGGTCGAGCTGTCGATGATAAGTGAGATGGGTCCAGTTTTGTTTAGAGTGGATTTGGTGCCAATGAGGAGGAGCTCTATTTTGTCACCGTTGAGTTTGAGGAAGTTCTGAGACAGCCATGTTTTTATTGCAGAGATGCAGGTTTCGATGTGGTTGAGTGAAGGATTTTGGGTGGGTTTGGTGCGGATGTAGATCTGGGTGTCGTCAGCATAACAGTGGAAGTCGAGGTTGAGTGTGCGGATGAGGTGTCCAAGGGGGAACAGGTAGCAGATGAAGAGAAGGGGGCCAAGGACTGAGCCCTAAGGGACCCCCTGCATAACAGAAGAGAGGGTGGATGTGTGGCCAGAGAGGGAGGCGAACTGTTGCCTGTCGGTGAGGTAGGAGGCGAGCCAGTCGAGAGCAGTGCCCTCAACACCCTGCTGGCGCAGCCTTTCGAGGAGGATGGAGTGACTGACAGTATCGAAGGCTGCGCTGAGGTCTAGTAGTAGCAGGATGTTGAGGGCACCGGAGTCCGCAGAGGTGAGGAGGTCATTGACGACTTTGACAAGGGCAGTTTCAGTGCTGTGAAGTGGGCGGAAACCAGATTGGAGGGGTTCGTAGAGGTTGTTTGACTGGAAGTGGGTGTGAAGTTGGGCGGCGACAATGCGTTCCAGAGTTTTGGAGAGGAATGGCAGGTTGGAGATGGGACGGTAGTTGGAGAGGTTAGCTGGATCAAGGGCGGGCTTTTTGAGGATGGGGGTGATGGAGGCAAGTTTGTAGATAGAGGGAACAAGACCAAGGGACAGAGACTGGTTGAAGAGGGTGGTGAGGTGGGGGATGAGGACGGGGAGGCAGGCCTTGGTTAGAGCTGTTGGGAGGGGGTCGAGAGAGCAGGTGGTTGTTTTGGGCGCAGTGATGATGTCCGAAATGTAGGAGGAGTCAATGGGGGAGAAGGCAGTGAGAGAAGGGGGGGGCGGCTGGTCTGGGAGGGGGAAGGGGACTGGGATGGTGGTGGTGGAGGAGTTGCCAACGGTGGCAGTCAGGGAGCTGTTGATTTGGGAGATTTTATTGTTAAAGGCGAGGAGGAAAGAGTTGCAGAGGTCAGGTGAGGAGGGAGGGTTGGTGTCTGGCGGCCGGAGCAGTTTGTTGACGGTGGACAACAGGATGCGGGGGTTCCTGTTGGTACTGTTGATGAGGGTGGAGAAGTGGGCGGATTTGGCAGCTTGGAGAGCATCACGGTAGGAGGAGATGTGGTGTTTGTAGGCTTCAGCGTGAACGGTGAGGTGGGTTCGTTTGAGGAGTCGTTCGATTTGGCGGCCGGTCTGTTTCATGGTGCGGAGTTCGGGGGTGTACCAGGGGGCAGAGTGGGTGAATGAGACAAAGGACGTTTTCAAGGGGGCAAGGGAGTCAAGTGAGTCAGAAAGGATGGAGTTGAGCATGGTGGCATAGTCATCGGGGGAAGTGGGGGCAGAGTCGGGGGGGAAGGCAGAGGATATTAGCTTGGAGAGGGAGAGTGGGTTGACTGATTTGATGTTACGGTAGGAGATGGCGCGCTTTTTGGGATTGTGGGGGGAGGGTAGAGGGGCGGAGAAGATGATGCATAGATGATCAGAGAGGGGGAAGGGGAGGGGATGTGGGTTAGAGATGGGTAGGGAGGCGGAGCAGACGATGTCGAGGAAGTGGCCTTTGGTATGGGTGGGGAAGTCAATATGTAGGGTTAGGTGGAAACAGTCAAGAAGAGAGAGGAAGTCAGATGTCAATGTTGCGTTGGGCTGATTGATGTGGATGTTGAGGTCACCGGTAATAGTGAGGAGTTCAGACAGTTCAGAGAGAAAAGATGGGTGTGGCTTCGGGGGACGGTAGATTAGAACAGCAGTGATAGAGTTGGGAAGGGAGAAGGCAAGGTGTTCGAAGGATGAGATAGATGGGAGGTTGAGATTGAGTTTAGTGATGGTCAGGGATTGTTTATGGAGAACGGCAACGCCTCCCCCTCTGCCGGAAAGGCGGAGTTTTTGGCGATGTAGCTGTAGTTGGGAGGAGTGGCTTGGTTGAGAGCATAGTAGTCCAGGGGCTGTTGCCAGGTTTTACAGAGGAGGAGGAGATCGAGGTTATTGTCCAGTAGCAGTTCAGATATAACAGGTGATTTGTTGGAGAGGGAGCGACAGTTCAGTAGTGCAAGGGAGATGGATGGAGGAGCGGGTGAGGGGGAACGGAGGTTGTTGAGGTTGGCGGTTCGGGACGCGGGAACCGTGGGGGGGCGAAAGTTAGTCCAGAGTGAGGGGATAGGTGAGCCACGGGGGAAGTGTTGGTTGCGGGGGGGGGGGGGCCAGGACCTCGGTGGATGAAGCTGCGATGGCGAAGGATCCCAGCTTTGCTAGCTGCGGTGGCAGCAGCAGCAGGGAGGCGATGGTTGTTGTTGAGGTGGTGGAGGTCAGCGGCAGTGTAGGTGAGAGGGTTAGGAGTTGGTTGAGTAGAGGAGAGGGTCAAGAGAGTGTGAAGTAGCAGAAGTGAAGATCCAAGGTGGAGATGGGTCAATATTGATGGAAGGAGGCTCGGTAGGATGTTGGCAGTGGCTAGCAGCTGGATAGCTAGAAGTTGGTAGGCAGTGAGTTGTGTGGGGGCGCAGCAGTGAACCAGGGGTTGAAATTGGTGGAGTGGGTGGTGTTGGTTGCCCCGGACCGTACCCGCGCGGTAGGCAGGGCCCACAATGCCATGTCAGCAGTCAGCTAGGCTAAACAGGCGAGCTGGTAGGGAATGGGGATTCCCCCCCAGGTACGCCTGCTTGATGGCGAGACAGCTGGGCTGTTGTTATTAGCGAGGCACTCAGCTAGACTACCGCTGACGAGCAGGAAGGGATTGGGGGCTCCCCCCGAACGCCGGCTAGATAGTGACACAGCTGGGCTAATGTTTTTAGCAGGGCACTCATCTAGGCTGCGTCTAACGAACTGGCAGGGAGTTTGGCTAATGTTATTAGCAGCACACGTAGCAGGACGGTCACGGGTTGGCACAATCACCACCACAAACACACAAACTTACTCTCCCAGATCTAGAGCAAGCGGTCCACACACACAGAGACACAGGTAGATCAAGTGGAGGTAACACAGATAAATCCAGTGGTGGAGGAGGTTTTGCCGGCTGATAGTTAGCTAGCTGGCTAACACAGCTGATAGTCCGGGAGTGTAGGAACGGGTGAGGGAAGCGAGTGGAGACCAGGTCCAGAGTGAGCGAGCGAGCCACACACTCGGAGACACGGGTAGATCCAGTGGAGGAGAAGCAGATAAGTCCAGTGGTGGAGGACGTTTAGCCGGCTGACAGTTAGCTAGCTGGCTAACACAGCTGATAGTCCGGGAGTGAGGGAAGCGAGCGGAACTGTGGGGAAGCGTGATGAGTAGAGAAACGCGGACAGTTGGACAGCTAAACTAACACAGAGACAGGGGATAAAACAAAACAAAGAAAAAAGAGACAGGCAGACACGAAAACGTTGGACGGAGACAGGGACAGAAGCGGCAGTCAACAAACCAGACGCCAGCAGTGCTCTAACCCGGAAGACAGCACGTAGACGGAAGACGGAAGTGTCCATGATTTACTACAACAACACCAAGTACGGCGAGGACGTCCTGGACCAGATGGCAAGAGCATACTCCGTCAGAGGCTGTACAGAAGACGGCCAGTGGCGGTCTTCTATAACATTCTCGACCTGGCTGGGATCAATGCCCGCATCTTAGTCAAGAAGCAGCCGCAGCAGGAGAGCCCGGAGGAAAGTCCTGCAGCAGCTGGCAGAGGAGCTGAGGGCAGAATACATGGAGGGGAAAGCGGCCGCGGCAGTCGACACAAGGTGGACAGCAGTGGAAGCAACCACCGCAGCAGCAGCAGACACAGAGGCAGTGCCGGTCCGAAAGAGCTGCAAAGGAACCAAACGTCGGACACTTGAAATGCCACAAGCCCGTGTGTGGTAACTGTGAGGAGAGCGGAGGTAACCTGTGGAGACTGACTGCGACCAGTGATCGCAACGGCTCTTTGTTTTGTTTTAGATCAGCTCATTTGCAGCTAATTTATATTAGTGTTGAAATAAAATATTTCGTAATCAAATTTAAGTTACTTTTGATTTCAAGAATGTTTTGCTATTAAAATCTTGTGTAAATATATGCAATAATTATGGTTTACTATGTGCGATGATATGAATATTGATAAATGTGTAATTAAACTTGTTACAATATACATTTTGGTGTAATTTCTTTTTTTTTTAATATCATGACACAATGAATGATACATTCACTTTGTTAGCGGTTAAATACCCAATTGAGTCAATCAATTGGGTATTTAACCGTTAACAAAGTTAGAGACAAGAGACAATGAAAGCAGCAAACCGTGGGAAATGATGTGCGGTCAATATGACCGCTTATGGCCGAAATAGGTGAAACATCATAAAACATCAAACATCATCATATCCATGTCTGGCATCAAAATACTCTTTAATAGCAGCACGTAAGTCATCACTGGCAGCGCTCTTATTTTGAAAACATGTAAACCGTGTCCTTCCGGTTCAAAGGACGGACCAGTCCAATCAGCGACTATTCCTGTCGCTCAAGGGTACCTACCTCTTCCTATTTAGTTAATGTTGTTGTGTTTTCTGATTTGCGTTCGTGTTTTCTGATTTGTGTTCGTGTTTTCTGATTTGCATACGTGTTTCCTGATTTGCGTTTGTGTTTTCTGATTTGCGTTCGTGTTTTCTGATTTGCGTTCGTGCTTTTTGATTTGCGTTCGTGTTTTCTGATTTGCGTTTGTGTTTTCTGATTTGCCATTGTGTTTTGCACTTCAGAGCCACCGCACCTGCAAGACGGCGGACAGGAACAACTTTTGGTTCAAGTGAGGACGAGGAAACGACAAAAAGGAGAAATGAGAAGCATTTTCTCTGTCTCCCCTGCTCCCAACCAGCAGAGTCTTAGTTTGGTTGTGTTCATTTGCATTTGGTCTAATTTGGTTCAATTTGATTTAATAAGATATTATTTAAAATGTTTACCTTTGTGTGGTCTCCCTTTTTGTTGCGACCGTCTGAGCCACGTTGTGACACGACATTTCTTGTCCTGATCTTTGTGGTAAACATCCGGATGTGAACCCGGGCCCTGCTTGGACTCTGTACCCGCCTGCCGTACTGTACCTGACTGTAAGCCGTCCATCTCATGGATTCTTGTATCCTAAGCCTCAACAAGAACAAAATCCACGACACGAACACGAGTTGGAAGGAATGACCCCTATTCGTTCCTTTACTTTATCAATAACTCACTAAACCGATCCTGTCTGGTTCCTTGATCTGCATTTGGGTCCTTCTCCTGCTGCCTTATTCTCCAACGATGTGAATGTGAATACACTGATTTCTTATCCCTTAAAAAGTGCCGACACTGTACACCGAGACACACAGAGGGGGGAGGGGTGTGTGAAGAGTTCAGCTGTGAATCGGAGGCAGCACCTCCGGCTCTTTTTTTTTTTTTTTTTACTTGACAGCATGTTCATATTAACCTCCTGACATCCATTTCCCAAAGCCAAGTCAGCGGTGTCGGAGGTTTTCAGGTGAGAAGGAGAGGAGAAGGAAGTGAAGACCACTGTACGAGAGGACACTGGGCAGGACGAGAGGATGGAGAGAGGAAGAAAGAGACAAATATTGGTTTATTGATGTTTTGTTCCCTCCAGTTGATAAGATAGACACAAGTGTAGCCATGGAAACCAACGAGGGTATGAGTCATGGGTAGCAGCATCAGGGTGGGGGGTGGGTAGAGAGCGAATGAGGCTCAAATTATTATCAGAGGCACCATTAAACAAGTCGAAGGGAAATAATATAGACAGAATCACTGGATTCATCCCCTGAATATTCAGGCGCTCCATGTGGAGTCTTTTTTTTTATTTTTCCAGTTTTTATTTCAGGAGTAAAAGCGACACTATGTCACCTTCCCTGAAAGGATCACACTTTCTGTGCTTGTGTCCTCTGTTTTGAGCGACGTTCTTAAAATCGTACCTGGGCGATGATTATTTATATTCTGAGCGATAATCCCTGTTCATGTTTTTCAAACTGGCAGGATAAAAAAAAAATCGGCAGATGGTGTCACAGCTGCTGAATGCTGAAAATGTGTTGGCGAGCTCACAAACTCACGCTGGACTAATCTGTTTTTAGGAGTCATTCATATGGTTTTGAATGATCTTCAGCAGCTTCACCCTGGGATATCAATACGACATGATTCTGTCAGAGCGAGTCAGTATTAGACATTTTATTTATTTGATTTGCTTGAAATATTTGGCACGTATTTTTTCGTATCTGGTGCCTGCCATTCTTTCTGTGTTATCGTGACAATGTTTGCAAATCAAAACATTTGTTGCAATTATATTAATATTAATTCTACATACACAGTAGTGCGGCCTCAGAAAATAGGCAATAGGTAAAGCTGACGGGGTCAAAACACGAGGAATAATCAAACATCTTAAAATGTACATTTCTATAAGAAGTCCAGATAGACCGATTAGCCTTTTATCTGGGCCATGTATTCAGAACATCAATTATCCATATCCATGTTTTTGTTGTCTCCAATTGCAGATCAAATTAAAGGTGCACTATGTAGTTTTTGGGATAAAAGAAAATCTGGAACAGTCTGTTTTTTTGTTGCTTAAAGAAACAACAAACTGATATACTTTGTTTATATGTGGCGGACCATTCTAGCTTCAAACAGTGTTCTGGGGACTTTATTTTCCTCTGAGAACGGCTTGTTTATTCAGTCATGGGAGAAAATGTTTGCGTCACTGGTGCATTAATATTGTAAATATTAAAATTCTGAGTTGCAATTTCTTCTCCAAAACTACAAAGTGCCCCTTCAGTGAATTTTAAAAATGCACTTCTGTAATCATCTCATCTCTTGGCAAAAAGTCTTTTTTTTCAAAATCTCAAAGTATTTAAGAGATAACAAATGTGTCATGCAGACAGATGTGGATGAGAGGATGCTGAGGGGTGGAGGCTTGAAAGTGTTTTTCATTGATCGCAGACGATACTGACTGAGAGAGTTCAGGCGGGCTGTCCTCCCGAGCCTCTCTGTACATCTGCATGTTTTTTAGGGACTTTGAAGGCAGTCAGACGGAAAAAAAAAAACGAGTTTCTGGGTCTGATGTGTTTTTTCCATCTCAAAAGTTTGATCAAGAAAAAAATACCCAGAGACGTCTCAAATGGTTATCATCCGGATCCGGTTATCGGCAGCGAGCAGATGGAGACGCTCACTGACTCGGAAAACGGGTGGTGATTATCGAGTGTCTCACGGTGAACTCAGTGAATGATGAATTTGAAGCACAGCTTTGAAGCACTGAAGATGAATAATTTAATGTAGTTTTAAGGAGCTATGACAGGAAGCCTCACAGAGAGAGGAGATAGAGGTGTGTGTGTGTGTGTGTGTGTGTGTGTGTGTGTGTGTGTGTGTGTGTGTGTGTTTGGTTGATGCTGCAACACACAAACAGGTTTTGACATTTCACTCATACATGATAAGCGATGACAACTCGTCCCCGCTTCACTGCAGAGCTTAAAGTTCAGGACTTCTCTGGAACCCCGTCAACTTCTTAGACAAAGCTAAATTGCAGGAGTGTGTCGGCTGAGTGTTGCAATATGACACGCTTTTCGCAAAACTCATTGTTCCCTGTGTGCTGTAGCTTTATCTGGGATTGCGCGTGGATGGAGGGAAATAAGTAGCAGCACAAAACTAAGTCTCAAAACAGGAAACAAACAATTTGAATAAGAAATACATTTTTTTTTAAAAACTATTAGAATAAATATAAACATGCTTTATACAGTAAGTGTCCTTGTGTGTACATGACGTGTGCAACATAAAATAAATGTGCCTTTGCTAGTGTGCATTGTGCAATCAGTCATCAGTGACAGTGAAGTGTGTGGTTGAGTCCTTAATCAGTGGAGAGGGGAGGTGCCGGGAGCTGTGGTGGTGGTGTTGTGTAGTCGGATCGCTGATGGCATGAAAGAGTCCCCTGAGCACTTTGAGGCACGTGGTTGGACGAGTCAGTGGCTGAACGTGCTCCTAAAGTGAAATCTGAGTTGAAAAGCAGCACTTAATTACAGTTGGACACAAGCGAGAGTCTGTCTCGACCTCTGAGAAATGTGTCCAGTCGAATGAGTAAAAATGCTTTGCACCCTCTGATAAGAATCTTTGTAACAGTGTTGTAATCTCGGTTCTCTGTCGAATTAAAAAACGCTGCATTCTGCCTCAACACCTGCCGGCGACTCCAAATCCTCCGCCTTCATTCGTCTCAATTCTTACACTCAGCATGAACGATAAACTTGGTTTTGCTCTCATTTCTCACAAGTTGACGCGAAAGGCTTATTAGTGTCAAATTTAGAGCTCGAATGTGTTTAAATCTGTGTGATTGAGCGTTTGCCTTGGGCTGAGTCTCGTCCAGCAGAAGGTGAGTCACATCAAGGTGCTCACTGAACAGCAGGATTACTGCACGGGCAACCCAAACAAACATGTGCAGATGTCACAACTGGCTGTCAGAAATATCATTTTTTTGTCACCGCAAGCACGGCTAGAAATGATCTCCTTAAGGATATCTGCTGTTGTTTTCACAAAAAAGTTTGATATCTCTCAAATTTTAAGCACAAATTTGCTTAAATCTGTGATGACCCATTGTGCACCTCACAGGTCAGGACGCCGATTCAACAGCATGATTACTGCACAGGTACGCTTCTGGCCAATTATTTCCAACCTCGAGATTCTCCTGTAATTCACCCAGTTCATACAAATTTCACACCTATTTTTTTTTTCCCACATTTAGTTATCACAGCTTGTTCCTGGCACTAAACGGCGTGTAGTCTAGTGCACCGCTGTGCCTCGTCCTCCTCAGGAAGTGAGAGACTGACAGGAAAAATGGAGGAGATAAAGTTATACTCATCAGAGGGCCGGCAAACTCAGCGCTGTGTGCGGACTTTCAAGGGGTTGAAGACCGAATAAATAAATGAAAACTGATGAGTTTAGTTTCACACGAGTTCACCCCAGAGGGGCGAATTATTCTAATAAACTGGAAACTGCAGGACACAAAGTCTTTTGTGGGGAAAGAAGACCTATTATAAATTCATTACGGAACCAAACTTCACTTCACCTCACACAAGTAGGTCCACAGTCGTCCTCATGGATCACAACACGTCTCATAAAAGGTTTCAGGACTGTATGAGTTGTTCCATTCCTGTCTGAAAAACACCTCACTGTCGGAAATGATCTTTTTCTTTGTGCAATATGTTCTTTCTCCTTCTGATCACCTCTACTCCCTTAGCAACATGCTGAAAGTGCCCTGGAGGATACGTTGTGGGTATCCATTACCAGATGTATTATTCATTAAAGCTCTCTGCTGTAAGTGGAATAGATAGACAAAGAAAAATGATGAATGAGAGACGTGTCTGTGCTTCTTTGCAAGCCATTAATAATCCTTTCATATTTAGAGGACTCTGTAGAAATATATATATATATATGTATCTACAGCTTTATCTGATCCATTTGATATGGTAGAAATATAAAACACCAGTAAAATTGCACCTTTGGCTGTGCGTGTTCTTGACAAATCAGCTTTAACAGTCAGGCCTCAGGTCAACAGCGTGCAAAGAGCGTGTGGGGAGGCAGCGGTGACATCCTGTGAAAGGTCAATTTCAGAGCTGTCACCTTGTCTCGCTCGGATCAGATCCCTGCCAGGTAACAATCTTTGACTCTGAATATTGCCTGAAACCACTGTTGTCTTCCCCCCACCGCCAATCTGTGTCACAGGATGCAGAAATGCCATGGAAACCAACATGGATGTGAAATAATTTTTTCCATTCCGTCTTTTGAAGCTGATTAAAAATGAATCTCAGAAATGAGCGGAACAAATCGTCCCCGGGATGATATGATTCAGGATGTCAGCTGAGATGTTGCAGGTAGGTAAAGACGCACGAAGGTGTATTATGTTTATTTTTTCATAGTATTTCATATTTATGTATTAAGTGTGGAGATATAATATAGAGGGGATGAGCTGCCAAAATTGAAACGACTCCATGTGACTAAGACAAAGAACTGGACTGATTGAGGCTTTGTGCAGATGTGATGCATTATTTATTCTTTATTTTATTTTATTTTTTTCAGTTACACTGTACCCTATCCTTGGCGTTGCAGAGATGTCTTGCACTGCCCAGTTTTAATGTACCCATTGTTTTTTTCCCCTTATTATCCTCTGTGTTTTAATTGTTCTAATCAGCCATTGTTATAAGTTTTTAATTATCTTTCATGACCAGCTGCTTCAGCGTCGTCTGGTGATGTTTGCAGTTTGTGAGTCATTGTGCGTCATCATGGCAAAATGTCTGTCTGTCTGTCTCAGTGACAGGCTCTAGGAAGCCGGTTTTCTCACTAATAGTTTCATTTGTGTTTCATAACCAGTTTAAAACTCTTTGTAGTACGTTAAAGTGTTTAGCGACGGGCTGTTTTGACTTTTTTTGCTCTCAGATTGAACTCAACTCTTCTTTGGGATGTTTATGGACTCTGAGTCAATCTGGTGAAATCACTGTTTTTTCCCCAGAGCAGCCAGAGTGCGCGCACGCACACACACACACGCGCACACACACAAACACAGAAGAAACCAGACACTTGCTGATGTTCTGAGTTATTGATTCGACCTGTTATGCTCTTGTTTGTGTGCATTCAGCCCTCATCATCCCTCTGTGAGACTTTCAGACAACCGGGCAGGTACCTTAAGTGTGACCCTCGGCTCCAGCCAGCATGTCCGCCCTTCTCTGTGTGTCCATCTGTCTTTCACCTTCTTTCTTGATCTCTCTCTTTCTATCTCTCTGATCCTCTCACACACACACACACACACACACACATACGACCAGCAGTCAAACGAATTAAACGCCAGAAAAGTCCCAGACGGCCCTCTGAGCTCTGCTCAATAACTCACGCAAACACAATGACCCGGGGTGACGGATAACTCCACAAAGACGTCTCAGAGCAGAGACGGTACAGTGTTATGTTGGACGGGTTAAGGCCTGATCTTTTTTAGGGATGGCAATGTCAGACTGTCGGTCGATCACCTTCTCTGGCCTAAGCTTCTCTTCGTGGGCCATGATTTAAAGGTTTCGCTAATTCAGCAGCACATACTGCCAGCAGCCTCAGGTCCACTTAGTGTTTATCAGTACGTTTCCTCATCTAAACGTGCTGAACTGAACATGGCGAACACTTAACCTGCCTGCCATGATTTTAGCATTTAGCTCAGAGCACCGCCACGCCTAAGAACAGATCCGCTGGCGTGGCTTTGGATTAATGGCACCTGTCAACGTGATCGGCTGTTTACTTACCCTTACATACTTACCTCACATTCATCGTCAAGCAGCTGAGCGGTGCATTCAGAAAGGGCTGCATCGCATTTGCATGAAGTTGAGGTCAAGGCTATTTCATGCAAATTATCGTCAAGTGTGGCTCATCACCTTCAACCACCAACTTCAGAGCAGACAGCCCATGAGTGGGGTTCATTAAAGCTTCGAGGTGCAGCCATGAAGGGTTTGCTGGGTTGTGGGAGGGTGGAGCCTGTTCTTGACAAGTGTCCAGTACTGTGCGAGGCATTGCATCCAGAAACGCCCCTGTGGATACGCACCATGAGGTTCAAGGGACTTCTGTAGACTGGGGAGAGAAGCTGCTCCATAGTCTGGTGGTATGGCAGCGTATACTTCTGTATCTTCTGCCAGATGGCACCAGGATGAACAGACTGTGGCCGGGGTGGTTGCTGTCTTGTGTTGAGGTGCGATAGGCAAGGTTGTGTTGTTCCGGTTGTAGCTGTTGCTATTTTCAAGGTGTGTGCCGACGGCGTGGAGGGCGGTGGATATGTCATCCGCTGTGGGTCTGCTGGTTCTGAAAGCACGCTGGCGAGGGTCCGAGCTGGGCGGGTGAAGGTTCTGGTTGTGCTCGAAAACGGCTAGTATGTGCTGTCCAACCATGTCGATAGTCAAAAGTATTTATACTGGAAGGCAGGGTGATTTGAAGTCATTTTCGCGACTGACCCTTGACGGGAATTGGTGTAAAAACTGGTTTCTATCTTACGTTCACACATCTGTCAAATCAACACATAAAGTCAGTTGTGTCGGTTGTGGAGAGTTAGAAAGGTGTGAGGGGCGGGAGGAGGGCGCCGGAGCCGTCCAACCACCGGAAGAGCAGTTCTGTAGAAGCTTCGCGGTCTCGCTTCCCTCCTTCTGTCTCTCGAACAAACACCCACGTGTACTGTACATCCGCACATGCTGATCCTCTCACGCACGCGCTTTCACAACCCATCGCACCTGCAGATGATACATGTTCCGATGCACAGACATGCCTCCACTCACATGTTCATCCCTTGCTTGTCAGGCCCTCTATCTTTTTCCCCCTCCAGGCCACTCGCCGCTGCTTGTTTGAGAGCCACAAAGAAGCGGCGTCGAGCCTTTCGTAGTGCTTGACCTTTTCACATGCAAATCAGCGCTACACTCCTCAGCGCGTGAAGAGAAACCACAGTTGATCCAGGCCTCCTTCAGATCTTTTTCAGTGAGCCGACGTTGTCACGGAACATACACATGTTCCATCTTGGCTTCCCGCTCGTGACCTTTCCATCGTCCTCCCTCATATCTACGTACTGAGAGACGCACAAAGGTGAGAGTAAGTCAACAGGTTAAATACATCCAATCCAGCACTATTTCCACGGAGCGCTCACTTCAGTATATACAGCTGCCTTTAAGAAATTATCTGAAAAGCACCAAACCAGGAGATGGCCTTCTTTATGTACCCTGATCTGCTATTTTTGGGCACAAAACGTGTTATTTGTCAGCTTAAAAGCCTCTCATTGTCACCGCGGCGGTAACAATGCCGTTTGTCATTTTTCTTCCAAACAAGCACATTCAAATTCAGATTGGATTTGTCGCAGCTGTATCCGAACAGGTGTGTGTCTGAGTGGGTTTGTGTGTCTGAGAGAGAGAGAGAGAGAGAGAGAGAGAGAGAGAGAGAGAGAGCAGAGTTTTGGTGCCCCCCTGTGTAGGAAAATATAGTTTGAACCATCGCCACCACTGAGGCTCACTGGAGGAAAAAAAAGGTCTTCTTCATGCTCACGCTGCAGGTTCACGTCGACTGAGTGAAGAGACGTCCGATAAAAGAGCAATAATTCAACTGAACAGACGACACAAGCTGCAGAAAAGTATATTTTTTAAAAAAAAGGCAGGAAAAGATGATCATGGTTAATGAGTGGAAGTTAAGTTATTGTTATTGTTGTTTCACCTCGTTGGTTACATTTCCAGTCTGTGTTACGGTTGTCTTGGTTACTTGATTACTTTCCTACAGCTGTGACAAACCTAGACTCAGAGAGAAGGTTTTTTTATTTCCGCCTTCGTCGTTGTTTGTCAACAGGATCACACAAAAACTACCAAACGGATTCTAACAACACATGGATGGAGGATGATTCTCGGCACCAGAATGGACCCCGCTGTCCACGATCCCCCACAATCCAAATTAAGGGACGTATCCAGGAATGTTCTCTCCCCTTCAGTAACATTGTGAGATTGAGTGGTTTTGGACATTTTCTATAATTCCTCATGGAATGATGGGTCTTGGTGAAAGAAATCAGTCATATTTAGGTGGCTGGTATTTATGAGTGAGGACGATTTGAGGCCGTTAAATCAGACTTCTGGGTCTTATTCTACCGAGTACTGTTCTAGTTTCTACCATCTGTACAACAGTCATGTAGAATGAGGTTAGAAAACAATAGATTGCAGAAATTCCTTTTTGCTTTGAGGAAAACAAAGATGATGATAATAAATGAAGCAGTTCATAATATCACATTATCTGCTTGTGCATTTATTTAAGTATAGTAAGTTTAAATTATTGTACTATAGAAGAATTATACTTTAGAAATGAGGGCTCGTGATGTGGTAAAAATTGCGATATGATTTTCATTTTCACAGAAAAAACTATTGAAATCGTGATGGTGTGACATTTGTTGGGGGTTTCCTCACATCTGGAGAACCACAGCTGTAGGCAGGCAGCACTACACCACTAGCGCTTCATTATAAGGCTGATTTTTCCACAACTGCAGCACAACTGCAGCTTATCAGGATTTGGATATTCCACTCTGTAATATTGTGATTGTGATTATGTTTTGAATAATTGTGCAGCCCTAGTGGAAATGTTTTAATAAAGAAAAAACATATATATGCATCATAATGTATAATAAGGTCATTATAAAGTCACTGAATATACACATAAGGCTATACATGAAGAATGGGTTGTGTGTGAGGACATAGTCGCATTTTTTAGGTCGTAAATAAATATAGCAACTTTAAAAACAGAGTTCGAAAACTGCTTTGGCAATGAATCAAAGTCTATTCGAATGTGAGTCAAAAGAAAATATAAGAACCCATAAAGTCAATATGAGTCATTACAAATAATAGGAATAATTGTGATAAAACAGGTAAGATCCCAGAAAAAAAGGGAGGGGGGAATGCAAAAATAGAAAAAAGGATGAGAATCATAGGAATTAAGATTAGATAAAATGATTATAAGCAGGAATAAAGGACAATAAATAGGTTGAAAGTGACAAATGAAGGCAGTAAAGGACAGTCTGATGATGATGAACGTGTTCTTTCTGTTGCCATGTTGACATGTTGTGTTCTGTAACGCTGTAGTGCAGTCTGCTGGACGGCAGACGTGTTCTGACCCTGTGTGCTCGCCGGAGCCTCAGCAGTGCATCTCCTCACCGACTGCAGCCACAGATCAGCGACGGTGGCAGCGCGCCTGCGCAGTGCATCCAGGGGCTCGGCGGCGTTCGGTGCTGAAGTGGGGCGGATGGCAGAAAAACAGCGGCGATGGACATTACACCGCGGGATTCCCACTTACGATGTCGCTAAATGAGCATCGGGACACCGCGTTCTCCCACCTATCACCCTAGGACACTGACAGCTCAACGAAAAAGGGGTAAGATGCTGTTTATTGCGCGCTAATGCTCCACACGGGCAGGCTAGCTGACGTTAGCACGGCGCTAGCTGCTGCTGCTGCTGCTCAGCTGCCACCTCCTCCTCTCGCTGCGAGAGATAGCGGATCTGTCGGCTAAAGCTAGCGAGCAGAAAGTGGGTGGTGTTTGATTTTTCTGAGAAATGTCGGTGCAGGCAGAGAGACAAGCAGGCAGGCAGGCAGACAGACAGACGGACAGCGCTGTGCAGCTGATCGCGTTGTCCCTCGGTGCTGTCAGCCCGGGCAGAGGGGGATCTCCTCTCCCGGGCTTGGTCGGACCTGCAGCCGCTGTGCTCAGATGGTTCGGACAGCTTCAGGAAAAAAAAAAACAAAAAAAAATAAAACATGCAAAAAGCAGCCGGCTAGCCCAGCAGAGCTAGTGCACACAGTGAGAGAGAGAGAGAGCAGGGTCCGAGCAGCCTGCCTACTTCTGATCCGGAGACATGCACAGGCCTGCAGGCAGATGCAACAGATCCAGCGCTGCGACAGCACCCCTCCACAGACACGACCATGTCAGCCCCGCTGTGACTTCTCCAGACCCCCGGCCCCTCTGCTGCCATGCCCGGGAGAGAGATCAGGCAGTGGCGCTCAGCTGAGGGGAGCACCCACACTGCAGGTTCCCCACGAGTGTGTTGAGTCAGAGGCAGCCCAGGTTGTGTCGCTGCTACATCCTGAGAGACTTCCTCATCTCACTCCCTGTCTCTGTAACACATGTGAGATGAATCTGATTTTAAAACACTAAACATCCACAGCACCAGTGTGTACAGAGGCAGAGGTAACAACACTTTAAAGCTTTAAAGGTGCAATGTGCAGTTTCAGGGAAGTAAGATTTTTTTTTTTCACGCCTAAACAAACAAACTCTTTGGTTCCTTGACCGAAACAAACAAACTGACCTTAAACAACAACACAATTTCATGCTGTTTTACTCTGTCTGTATGTGGCGGACCCTGCCACCTCTCTAGCTTCAAACAGTGTTCTGGAAACTTTGCTTTTCTCTCCGAGATGTTCCTTAGTTTGATATCATTACCTCCTTAATAACGTCAACGTAATCATTTTGAAAGAGAAGATTAAATGCGACCGCAGGGCTTTTTCCTGTGGCAGACAGTTGTAATGTGACGCATTTACAGTTGTTCTAATAATCAATAACGTGATTCAATCAATCATGTAGGGCTGCAAATAACCAATACTCTCGCCGTTAATTAGTCTGCTGAAACATTTGCCGATGAATTGATTTGTTGTTTTGTCTATAAAATATCAGAAAATGGTGAAAAATGTTTCCCGGAGCAAAAGACGACGTCCTCAGGTGTCTCGTGTCCCAAAGATATTCAGTGTCCTGTCACAGAGGAAGTCAAGAAATCATACTATATTCACATTTAATAATCTGGAATCTAAGAACTTTTAACTTTTATCTCAATAGTTGGCATTTAATTTGACTGATTAATCACGTAATCTTTGCAGATCTCATCAGTTATTAGTCACAACTGAAGTGTTGTAGGCCTCCAAAAGATGGTAACTTTCATTCCAATTGGTAATTTTGTTCAGAAAATGGGGAAATTGTCAATAAGTGTCTTGCGTACAACCTTGGAAAAAGTACACAGATGATTACATGCGTTTTTCCGTCAGTAGACAAATCGACGAATAATCAGCTCTAGCTCCGACAGGCATCATAACGAGGCACTGTTCCCTTCTTCTGGCTCAACAGTAGCCCCAGACACGAGCTAAACGATGGTAAAATGGTAGATTTGCTTCACTTAACAGCCCCAAATACAATGGCAATCGATTGTGTCAGAATCCACTAGCAATTCCGCCAGTGGACGTAAAAAGTTCATTTTGCACCCTGCTCCCAACCCTCCGGTGAAGCATGTCACTAAAGTTACTCTGTGGCCGTGTTGCTCCTGGGAACAGGCGGTTAAAACTCTAAAAGCCTCATCTTTGCACACAGCTATGCAAAATCATTCATCACCGTAGATTTTTAATATACAAGGGACAGTTCTGTGTTCAAACCAGATTCAACTGGCGTGAGCAGACGTTGAAGCCTCTCTTGGCGAACGAGCGATTTCTGCAGGAGAGGCGGCGCGCTCGGTCAGATCGGACAAATGATAGCCACGTGCGAATGTCAAGTGTGAGTTTATGATTTGTGCTGCATTCCTGAGAAATAAAATAGCATTTCGTGTAGTTTTGTTGAACACGTATTTTTTCACATCGCTCAGTAGTAATTTTGAGATTCCATGTCTGTTGCTCGTCGCCGTCTCTCACTTGCTACTTTTAGCCACAGACGAGTCATAGCTCGCAACATAAAGAGTCTCCAGTGTTGAGGTCAACACGTGAACACTTGCAGGCTGTTGTTTATGAGTGAGGTAGTTGTTGGAACAGTAATTCCTGTATGAAAATCAGGCAGCGTGAGAGCAACCAGGGCAGCTCTGTAGCCTTTAGGGTCCAAGTTTCCTTCAGGGACAGAATCCAGCGAGTGACTCCTGACTGTGAGTAAGTGTTGGGCTGTGGCACCAACGGTCGGCTTAACCCTGTTAAACGATGAGTTTCAAAGTGGATGTAATGATGATGAGGACTGCTTCAACACTCATTTGCTGCGTTTGCTTCGTTTCTTGATTTGATTTGTTTTTTTCTTTTGTTCGACCACATCCTGTAGCTTATCTCAGATGGATCAGTGTCAGCGTTTATGTTGGTTGTCGACAAGGAAGAAGAAGAAGCAGACAAGACACGCCAAAGATGCGTTCGAGGTAGTTGGGACACAGTGTAGCAGTGCAACAAATAATTGTTTTCATTATTCCCTTTTTGTGGGTTTGTTTGATTGTGTAACTGATGAGTGATGGGAAATAGGATGAGGAAGAGGGGAGCGGGTTACAGGGACACAGCTTTTGTACATATAAGAGCCAAATTACATTAAAATGAGTCATTAAAATGAATCCAACAAACAATTAGCCCTCACCCAAGGATAAATTCCGAAAGAAGAACATTTCTTTTATGCAGCATTGTTGATAGTCTACCTATTGATACAAGTGCAGTCATGTGAGCAAGCCAACCTGACCATATACGAAATCACTCAGCGGCATCTAACGTAACTGCAAGCTACTGATCTAAGTGCGTATTGTGAAAAGATAATGGCCAGTTATCTGTTTTATTATCCCAAGTGTATGAGCTACAGCTGCTGCCCCCCAACTTTTTGTCAGATCAGTTTAATATACTTCAAAAATAATTTGGTTGCATATGTCGCAGGGGGTCCCTGCTCTGTCTCTGTATCAGCTACGGAATCCTCTGCCTGAATAACATAAGAGACCCCTGGTTCAAACTGTGGGAGCTTTCCTGTAGCGTCCCCCCGGTATATAGGCTGATCTGGATTCTGGCGTGATCTTGCTGCCTCCATGGAAGCTCACCTGATATAAAAACTGGACTGCGCATCGTGTTCTCATGTTGGTGGTGGTTATGCATCGCTAATGATCGTGATTTTCAAATTACACCGAATTTAGTCAGACTGGTGATTATTTGCACCAGTTAACCTTCAGACTCGTAACACCTGAAATTATTGAGTCATACGTGACAAAACATTTTAGAATCAGTCCAGCAGGCTGGCTCTGATTCCAAAACATTTTGGAACGAAAGTATGAATCATTTACACACCGAGATTTGTAAATATAGTGGCCAGGTTTGAAAATCCTGGAATAGTCCTTTAATGCAAGTGTTGTCTCATGTGAGGCAGCAGTTTTTTGTTTCCCAAAAAATAGAAAAAGGATCAAATGTGATGATACGAAGTTATGGTCTGGTTATTTAAAAAACATTTCTTATCAAGTTTACAGAACAGTGTCTGTATTAGAGCTGGGTATCCCCAGGTACCTCGCGATACGATACTATCAAGATATTTTGCCCACGATAACAATAATATCGCGATTCTGCGATTCTGCAACAATCGATATATTGCAAGAAATTTCATCCACGATACATCACGATATCTGTGTCACTGAAGAAATTCATAATTTATTGACTGCACTGAATCCATTTCACAGGAATTACAAAACATTGTCAATCAATTTCACAGGAATGACAGCCAAGTAAAACAAGGTGTATACTGCACAGTGACTCTTATTAACACACACGCTGACCGCAATTTGAATATTATTAAATATCGATATTTGGTGCCAGTGTATCGATAACGTACCTCAACACGATATATTGTAGTATCGATATTTTGGTATACCCCTAGTCTGTATTGTGATATATACTGTCACCGCCATATTGTCCATCCCTGTTATCAAATTTGTTATGTCTTAAAGTCTCTTGGCCTCAAAGATCTTCTGCTGCTGGAGCATACACTACGTGAAAACCAGGTCCATCTCTCACTGTTGTTTTTGCCAGTGTGCACTTGTGTTGTTATGTAAGCAGCGGATGTATTTCCACGCCATTGTCACTGAAGATAAATTACTGCACCTTTGGTATGTCAAATGATTCAGCTGTGATTTTGATTGTAAAAACTGTTTCTCTCTTCTCTCTTTTGCAGATGCTGTACTTTCACCGCTCCCTGTTCTCTCAAGTCCATAAATGACCCTTTCACCAAGATCCGAGGAAGCCTAGGAGGCGACGGCGAGCGAAACAAAAGGAGTGATTGAAATAAGGAAGTAAGGAGTAGGGAAGTCGTTTGGTTTCTCCTCAGATCTCACGTCCCTCTCCGTGCCCGTCGGTCAGGGATGGTGAGACCAGTAAACTCTCTTCCCCGTGGTAAAGACGACGTCCTCGCCTCGCCCCGCGCCTCCAGCCAGACAGTCCACCAGTCAGTCACTCCGTCAAACCAGCCTGCTATCGTCCAGCAACCTATTACCTCACGCCATGACTGCTCTGTCTGACCTGTTTTTAGGAACTCACTAATTCATGGTAAGTTTGACCTCGCTTCAGTGCGACTGTCATGATATATTGTTATTAGAAGTGTCCGAAAGGAAGCATTGAATCTCTGAGTTGACGTTGTTTGAATGAGCAGGAAGTAATGAAGGCGAAGAAATTGACTCTTAAGCATGTCCCCAAAAAGACAGCTTTCAGTCATCTCTATGACAACTGAGCAAACTCCATCCACTGAGGAAGTCCGAAAGATTTTAACCTGCTGGAAAAGGTTACTAAGTGGACCTTGAGTTATCCATGTGTCTCATCCATGAAGGCTACCATTAGTGTATCTTACAACAAACATGATTTAATCAGAGTCCCCACCCTAGTATGTCAATCAGCACCAGTTCATTTGAAGAAGTTAATATACTTTAATCACATATTTTACAAGCGTTTATTGAATTGGAAGTACAGAAATCCCTCATTTACATCCGTTTTCAGACATTTTAAATCGAGCTTTGACACATCCTCACTCCTCGGATCATACTTGGGTTCCTAACACTTGGTTGAACCGCACTGGATTGATTGGACATGATTGGTCAGGCACCAAACTGTCTACAGTGTGCAGAGCCTCACAGTTCACAAAGATATCAGTGCCAAACCGAAGCCAATTAAGCGAAAGATTTATATCTATTTAGAGGTTTTAAAGGAGAACAAAACTGTTGAGCACAACACTGCAACTGTCCGGTTTTCTTCCTGATCAGGGAGCCCAGTCGTAAGGACAACATGTTGTCCGTTAACATTTCTGAAGACCCGGACATGTTGATACATGTCATAGGCTACGTTCGCATTACATGTATCTGATTTGACTCTCATATTGAGAGCACGGTTCAAGACTGTATTTAAAGTTTTGGGAGCGTGACACTACTAAATATTATTGACATGAAGTGGGGACATCTCCAGTCGAGATTGTGGCGACCAAAACAGGTATTTTTCTCCAAAACAGTTGTCAGAACATGAACTTTGAGTTTGATTGAGACTGACACGGCATGATGGTTATTATAAATTGTCACAGTAACAGCTTAACAACCAATCACACCTGGGCTCACCTAGCCCCAGCAACCTACATGAAGGCCGGTTCAATCAACGACCAACAAGTGACCCTAACGACTCTGAAACTCAGAGCTCACGCGTGTTCTTAACAACTCTGTGAGGACACTCCCACACAGAGTTTAAAAGCCTGCAACTCCCCTCCAGTTAGTTAGAATTGAAGAAACCTCTTGGGTGAGAGGTGAGACGTCTTCAAGAAACTGAAACACGTCCAGTTGCCTACGATGCAGCATCTAGGTTTACCATGACCTGTATGACTTAGAATCTTCATCAACACACAGTTACATTATACAAAAGACCCGTCAGACAAAAAAAAAAAGCTTATCAAACACCATCCTTCTCAAATCTTTGCCTCCTCAAGCAATTTTAAATGATGTCTCAATTAATAAGATCTGTAAAAAGTAAGGGGGGAAAACAAGTCCACGTGTGACCAATCTTGCCGCTCTCTTATTTGTTTCCTCTCGTCTCATCTATTTGTATTTCCACACCGTATTTGCATGTGCTGTCAATGCGGCCTCCTTCTCCGGGTTTAGAACAAAGCCCTACCGTCAGCGTCGTTTGCATCTAGCTGCTTTTTTTTTCCACGGCCGCTGCCTGGTAGCTGAATAACCGCTGGCCACTCGCCGGGCGACGACATTTGCATATCAGGCAGGTCGTCGCAGCATTACCTGCCTTGTGCCGTCGTTGTAGTGAATGTCTATGTGGAGCAGTGGGAACAACACAGAGAAGGAGAGGAGGCTCCTCTGTCGATACACAGTGATTTGGATTTATTTTGAGTTTAATTTGAACCATGACTTTAGAGGTAAGAGTTTCATTTATTGTACTTTTGATTCCCAATTGCTGCGTTTTTCACACTAAGTCGCTTGGCAATTTTAAGCTTTAGTGTCCCAAATTGAGACATCTGTCATTATTAAAATCTCTACCCCAAGAAGTAGAGAAGTCCTAACATGGCATCCTCTTCTTAGCTGATCTTTGCAATGTCTCCTGGTGTAGATTCTGGCTGTTGTGGAAGAGCTGATCCAGTCTAAGCTTATTGCACAGTAAAATAAGGTTTTTCCCGTCCTGTTTAGTTCACAGGAAGTGTTATTATCTCTTACCTGGAGGCAGATGAAAAATAGCATTTCCAGACTATACTGAAAATTTGCATCGGGTAGAATAATGAGTTCTTAGAGAGTGGTATTTCTATTCACAGTCGCCTAAAGGCTTGAAAAGCAGTATCAGCGGGGTTGAAGTGGCTTTTCACACCCTTCCACCTGCAAGGCCGAAGCTGCTGGCACATTCACCTTCAAAGCCTTTCTAAAGGCCACGGTGAACCCCGGGCAATGCCCAGATGTAGGTGCACACTTTTGTTACTTGAGCTTGATTGTTAAAATCGCGCCGAAGTACGAATGCAGTGGCAGAAAAATGGCTTGTATGAGTGGGAACTGGTCAGTAGGAAAGTTCTGGTGTGCTCTGCACAGTCTACGCCCAAGTTGGTGATGTTTTCTAAAAGTCGAACAAATAGTTTCTCTCTGTGCACATTTGAGTCCTGAAGAACAAAACAGATCCTCCATTGTCAGTGTGCCCTCAATCATGTCAAATGTTTTGTGTGTTAACCATCTACTTCTTCAAAAATGCCTGAAATAAATGAATGACTCAAGTTTAATGGCTACAACTCTGTTTGAAATGGATACACATCTTCAGGAGAAAGTAGCTCTAACTGATTAATGATGACGGTGAAATGAGTTGATTAATCACTTTTAAGCATGTAAGTCATTTACCAAACGCTCTCTGACTATATGACAGTAAATAATGTCTTAAGGTGCCGTGACCTCTACGAAATTGTGATCGCTACGAACTTTGACTTGCTTTTGGAAAGACAAGCTGCTTATGAGTTTTGCCATTTACTGGATACTTAATACTACAAATAAAATTGTTAATCGTCTGTCGGTCGATTGGTACACTACTTCGGTTCAGACTGGACGGGTTGGCATGAAATTTAGCCAGATGAACAGTCTTAGTTCGGGGATCATGTATGAAATCTCAATGGAAAATTATTAAGCCTGCCTGGCGATCAAGTCGTCAAGCCTGGCACCATTTCTGTCTGCCTACACATCTCCATTATAGGAGAAGAAGAAAACGAGCAAAAGAAGGAGAATCTTTATTTATCTCACGTAATCAATGAACAATGTAGTGAACCTGGTTCTCTGAATTGAAGCCATCTTGGAGGAGCCTGGGGCAGCCAACATATGGCGCCCTGGGACCAGCTCCGGAATTAAGCCGGTGCTTTGGTCAAGGGCACCTGGAGGAAACCCACCCAAGCATGTGGAGAACATTCAGCCGCCACACATTTCAGAAGGGATTTGTAGCACAGAACCTTCCTGCTGTGAGACTACAGTGTTGACCGCTTCACCACGGAAGAATGAATGAGTCGTCTCGCCGGTGTTGTCCATAGTTGCATTTCTAAGGGTAATGGAAAGCAACTCAGTTGTCTTTGCAATAGCGGTGCCAACAGTAAACCCACTCAGAAACACTAGGGGAAAGGAAGTTCGTTTTCTCATCAAATCGTGATCCTTTAACTATTTATCCACGACTGTTTGTGCTGTCTAAAGTTTTGCTTTGTGATCAAACACCTGCAGAACTACCGACATTCCCATCAGCCTCTGCTGTACTTTGATTAACAAATGTTAGCATGCCAACATGTTGAACTGAGACAGTGAACGTTGTAAACATTATACTTGCCAAAAAGCGGCATGTTAGCATTATGTGCTACATAGTATACATTCTCATAACATGTTTCAGTCATTAATCGGAGATATAAAAGCATTACCAGAAACCACATTACTGTGTGTCTGCAGTGGAATGAGAGTTTGGTCTCATTTAACACAAATCAAAGGCGATCAGACAACAGCAACTCGCTCAGTGTGACCACAGAGACGCATTGTTGAAGTTTTTGTGGTGTGTCGCTGACTCAGTCCTCATCTGCCTGAAGAACGCTGCCCACTCTGAGGGCAACAACAGGCCAGACAGATGAGCACGCTTGTGTGGAAAGATTTGTGTATTTATTGTGTGTGTGTGTGTGTGAAGTGTCGACCGTGTTTTGCTGTCTGTGCCTGCGCTCATTGAGATGTGTGTGTAGTGTCTGTCAGAGCCAAGTGAAAGACTTGGCCTCACACCAGAAAGCCTCGTACCGTACAAGGAAGGGAATCCTCTCTGTCCTGCTTGAGTGCTCTGTCTCTCTCGCTTCATCACTCACACACACTCACACCCAGAGTTTCTTTTATTTTCCTCCCTATATGAGACATATAGCTGGTGAGCTGTAAGTAAACCACGGGGGCCTGGTTTGAACCCGCACTCTGTGCGATACGATAATTCATCTGAAGAGAATGTCACTGTGTTTATTTTGTGTCCACCGTGCAGCCCCGGAGTGTGAGTGGAGTGGAGATGAGAAAAAGGCAGGCGGCACACATCGAGGCCCCACCCCAGGCCCCTGGACAGCCCCGACCCAACACCTGCTGCCTCTGCTGGTGTGGCTGCTGCAAGTGTCTCTGGTAAGAAACTACTATACTATACTATGCTGTGCTGTGCTGTGCCGTGCTGTGCCGTACTATACAGTATTGTACTGTACTATACTGTTTTATACTATACTATAGTCTGCATGCCCTGCCATGCCGTGCCGTACTATATTCTATTATACTGTAATATACTATACCATACCATGCTATACTATACTGGGCCCTGCCATACTATACTGTATTGTCCTGTACGATATTATACTATATCATACTGTGCCGTGTTGTGCTGTGCCATTCTGTATTATACTGTTCTTTACTATACTATACTATTTTGCAGTACGCTATAGTGTACTACACTATATTATACTATACTGCACTATACTATAGACTGCAGTGTACTATACTGTATTATACCCTACTATACTATACTATATTATGCTATACTGCACTATACTATACACTGTAGTTTAATAAACTGTATTATACCATACTACACTATACTATACTATACTGTACTATTCTATACTTGTGCTTTAAGTGTTTGTATATTATAAATACATGTAGTGCCCGAAACATCCAACAGTTGGTCCTGCCTTTATCCTGTTACCCAATCTGTGATGGTACACTGATGTTGTGCTCAAACTCAGTTTGAGTTGAACAGTTATGAGTCAAGTCAAATTTATTCATAGGGCCAAAATCACAAATTTGCCTCAAAGTGCTTCATCTATTCCTAAAAAGTCATTAAATGGCGTGAGAGTTCCCCGAAACACCAGCAGTGGTGTATTACACAATATCTGATACGTTCTAAATCTTTTTACTATAATAATATCATAAGAATCAGTTTTGCCGGTTATTAAATGGTTGAAATAGATGTGATTGGTTACACAGTTTGTATAGTTAGCCAATTAATGTATTTAAGCGGACAGGCTGGAAACAGGTAGCCGGGTCACAAAAACAGAAAGGTAAAAATACATTTTACGGAGAACTGCCTGCGAGTCCAGGACAGTACGTGACTTCCTGGAGTCTCTGGTTGTTTCCCGTAGGCCAAGAAGCATTTAAATCCCCCAAAACAACAACCTGTTGTGGTTTCAGCTTCTACAAATGTTCTACAATTTTGGCTTTTCTTTGTCATTTGTGAGGATGAGCCAGTTTATTTTTGGGCATGTGAGAAAAGGATTATGTTTTGAATCTGTTCACCCATTTCATCATTATATCAGCTGGTATGGCCGAGAAATTGATTGTGTTAAATGTTTTTGGTTGTAAGACTTTACTGTTGGATTTCATTATATATTTAGACTCCATTAATCAGAATATCAGGCTCTCTATTGATTATTCCCGGAGCAGCATTAATTTATTTGGATTTTATAATCATTAATGGGGTCTTTTCACCCCTCACCATCTTAAATACATTTGTCTACGCCATATTTTTGTAATCAAGAAGCAGATTTTCTAGACCAGGTTTGAGGCCATGTAGAGTTTGATTTTATTTTTATGTTTCTTGTGCCATCTATCTTCTATCTATCTGGGTTTTTTTTTTTTTTTTACATAAGCTGCACAAAAAGACCCGTCCTAGATCGCCTTACCAAGCATAAATATGCTACTGGAATTAGCCAATAATTAGACGATACAGTGAGTTCAAGGTCTATCTATTAAAATGCTGACGCTAAGTTTGCATGGCTGGCTTAAAGAATTTGAATGATACCAATCACGTGTGAAAAATGTTGAATAAGTTGTGCTTAAGGAATACAATACCATTGATATGATTTCTGTATTTTTTTTTATCATCCAGGCTCTCCTCTTTTTTTCCATCATTTTGTCCTTTCATAATGCTTATAGTTCACACAGTTGTCCATTTCCTGTATGTTGTGTGCATGTACGTTTTTACATTATGTGCTCTAATCTCCCTATTCCATTGTTTTGTTATCATCTGGGTCATTTGATCGCCTCTGATTGGCTGTTGAAACTATATAGGTGAGGCTCAGGCTGGGTTTTCGTAAAAAGAATTGCGCTAGTGTTATCTTTACTTCGATAGCGATAGTTAAGGAAACGATACTTACCTTTATTATACGTACCGGTGTTTCTCCTGCATGCCTGGAGACAGCCAATCACCAGCACTATTAGATCTTATCGCAACAAGCATGCCGCATGCTTATTGGCTCACTGACGCTGATGAGATGAACACTCAGTAGGATCGTGGGAATTCAACTGGTGCCATTAAAGTATCGAAGTTCGATGCCCAGACCGAGGTGAGGCCTCGTCATGTTGTTTGTTGATTGGAGCCCTGATGAAGATCAAGTCGTCTACAGTTTGGTTTTTAGTTTATTTAGATGTGCTGATTAATCAAGAAAATAACACAAGTTAAAGAGGAGACAGTCAGTATTCCAAAAAAGAACTTTCCGTGTTTTTACACTTACAGATCGCTCTGCAGTTCAGAAACAGTCTTGCCCCTGAGCAAGGCACCAGAAGCAGTAACTGCTGTGAGGTTACAGCTGCCTCCTCGCTGTGGCCGCACTCTCGCCGGGTAGAGAGGAGTGAATGAAACATTGTTTTGAGCCAATGAATGGTGAATGTGCTGCTTCTTTCACACCACTTCATCTGAAGTGGTGGCAGCTTGTGGACCGGGCCCATAGTGAGTGCTCTGTGACTCCGCTCTGTGTTTCCTCGATCAGACGCCGGTGTCAGTTCTCCAGAACGAGCCGGGTAAATTGTCTTCAGTACCGCGCATGTTTATTTATTTTAGTGTCGAGGCCCAGGGACGGATAGGTTGCCTTCTCAGAGCAAGTTTGTGTTGAGTTGCGTGTAAATCACTGAATGCCCCCTGTGTCACGCTTTCTTTGGGGGCCATCATGCCGAGTTACGTGGCCGCGGTGTTGAATTCTTAGAGGCTGAGGGTGTACGAAAGTGTTAATAGGTCACGACATGCTGTTACAGTTTGTTTTTTTATCCGTCCTTTCCCTCTCCCTCTAACCCTCCTCACCCGCCCTCACACAAGGCCCTTATCTAGCCGGGGTGCCGTCTATTTCCATCCCCACATCACATGCAAAACAGCTGTGAGGAACAGCCCGTATATTTAGCTGTATTGTGAGGGCGCCAGGGGGCTGTGGCTAGCTTAGTCCATTACTGCCGCACAATGGGGACTTTGACAAGAGATAGCAAGAGGAAGGAAAGATCCTCCATGGTCGGACAAAAATAGACAGCCCAGTGTGTGTTGCATTGTGGACCCAGCGAGTGTGACTGAGCTACGATAGACTGAGTGGCAACGGTGTGTGTTTCGAGAGTTTTCATAAAGGCTCCAACTGAAGCTTTATTGTTTCGTCAACTTTGAATCTACGACCGCATGTGCTGTCGATTACTTTCTGAGGTTGCGGCTCAAAGTGATGCTTCTCAGCGCAATTGGCGGCTGAAAGAGGTGAAAGTGAGAGGTTGAAAGGAGACTGTTGTGATTTCTTAAACATGAGGTGACTTCTTCAGATCGCATGTTTTGTCTGACCAACAGTTCAAAGTCCAATGATTCTCAGATTACTGTGATATATGACAAATATGTGCAGTAAATCCACAAAAGTGAGAAGAATTTTTCTTTCTTCGACTTCATTAATTAATTGGTTATTAAAATAGATTTTTTGTAATCAAGCAATAGTAGTAGTTTTGGCTCTAGAATGGAGAAAATAGTGTTGACAAAGCTGTGGATTAAAACCTTTTTGGGTTTTGACGCATTATGACTCGACACCCTCAGGACAGGCTGCGTATTAGAGCTCCAAACTAACTTTATTCACCCTCCCGAAAAACAACTTTAACCATCCCAAACTGACTGTAAACATCCCAATATCCAGATGTTGTCTTTTTTTCATTGGTTCTTGACGTCTGTATTTGTTAGTTAACAGTATTAGCATTCAAAGTACTCAGCTATATCATTTTAGCACATTTATTTACTGTGAACTTGTGTTGTCACATAAAACTGCCGTTCACCATGTTCCTCTGAGATGAAACTCTCAGTCCTGCTTTGTGCGGTTAGCAGCTCTGTCAGCACCATTAGCTCTCTTAGCCAAACATAAAGCAAAGCAGCTGACAGCTAACTAGCTCTCCTCCTGCCAGTTGGAACAACATGGATTTGTTTTTCACATTATCAAGGAAAAAAGAAACAGTGTGACCCCTGTTGATGGTGAGTTAAGGGTAACCATTGGGGCTCTAACACATCATATTGTTTATAGGTCTTCTTAGGTCTTGTATCGAGTCAGTGATATTAACTAAGCCGTGCTCCGCTGTAGTCCCCGGAAGCATCCCGTGGAATATGCCTGTTCACCCCAGGCACATTGATTTTGAGGGGACGCCATTTGAAATATGCTCCAAATATGTAGAACTGCACTTTCATGAATGGTGCCAGGACTGATCAAAATTGAAGCAGCGGAGGGCCGATATATTCTCACTTTAAGTCTTTTGTAGAGGTGAATCATTGGATCCTACATTTCCCATAATGCCGTTCAAAAGCAAAAGATCACGAGTCATTTTCTCGCATTGTCGAAAGCCCCTCCAAGACATACAACGATGCGTAGACGTGATCTGTAGGTCTACCCAAACAATACTTAACTACTTAATACCTAACCCTAACCCTAACCCAGCTCTGCATACGGTAACTTTGCCTGCGTCACTGTTTCTATTCGAACACTTTTTCCAGTCCCAGTTTGACTGTTGTTCTGTTGTGTTTTAAATAATATAAATGGAGAGTGGAGTTGTGGGAGGAAGGTTTAGACAGTGTATGAAATGTTTATTAACCTGAAGAAGTGATGCTTGCTGACAGTCACTGGTGCGCGCTGTCAGTGTAGATATAATTACTTGAAACTCCTGGCTGACATTTTTTTTTTTTGCCAGTTCGGCTTCCCTGGTTCACCTGCTCGCGGAGAGATGGTTGCAGCCTTGATACATGTAAATGAAAAAGACGGAAAATGAGTCAAGATTTAACTGGAATTCTTTATCGTCTAGTTAATCCATTTAAATAGTCAGAAACATGTCCAGTTTATTACTCTGATGAGAATTAATCATTTCCCGTCTCCGACCAGGAATGAAGACAGGATGGAGAGGAGTGAACGACAGACCTGCACCAAGATGGACAGTATTGAAGCTACAGAAGAACAGTAAGTTCATCCTTCCTTTCTTCTTCTTTCTTCGTGTCCGGTATGATTTTATGTTTTGTGTGCCTCTGTCAGTCTCACACACATCCATCTTTCAGACACGCCAGTCTAGAGGAGGTGCTGTCATGGTCACGGAGTTTCGAGTTGATGCTGCGCTCGCTGGAGGGCCGGGAGGTCTTCCAGGAGTTCCTGCGCTCAGAGTACAGCGAGGACAACCTGCTTTTCTGGTTGGCCTGTGAAGATCTGAAAAAGGAGACGAACTCCACCGTGGTGGATGAGAAAGCCAGGATCATATACGAAGACTACGTGTCCATATTGTCACCCAAAGAGGTACAAGCTCCAGTTGTGTTCATCCAGTGAAAAAAGAGGCCTTTCGCCTTTTGCTCAAAGATGGCTTGTGTGATTAAACATAAAGTCACCTTTAAGAGACTCCTGGCAGCACACATTAACATAAATAACGCCAGTGGTTCAGTCCAAACTACTTCATGGTTTTTAAATGGAATTTGTTTTCCTTGCCCCAGGTGAGTCTGGACTCACGAGTAAGAGAAGGAATCAACCAGACCCTGGCGGAGCCCAGCAACCTGATGTACGAGGAGGCCCAGTTCCAGATCTACACCCTGATGCACCGCGACTCCTTCCCCCGTTTCCTCAACTCCTCCGTTTACAGAGACCTCCTGGCCAACAGGAGGCGCGCCTGCCTCGACACCTAGAGCCCTCCACCTCCCCCTCATCGCCACCGTACGCCAACAAGACTACTACTTAAACTTCAAATACTACTATGGTGCCAGAAGTCGGGTTTGGAAAATCTCTCCCTCTTTTTTCGATTGAAAAGACTGAATGACATCCGAGATAGCTGGTTGTTTTTGTTTTTTTATTTATATTTTTTAAGCGATTTATATCCAGTTCTCCACTGGAGTCAGGTCGGCCTTTGCTGGTGGGTTATTGGTCCATTTAAGACCATTAATGCTGGCCAGTGATTGTTGTGCTAGCAATTTGATGCTGTTTGTTACAGTTTGACCGGCCGACCCGCGCTGTCAGCTATCGGTCGAAGTGGCCGACCTGATGGCCGGCTGCTGGTTAACTGTGGACGAGGACTCCCTCAGGCGAGTGGGGACAGAAACAGAGAGAGAGAGACAAAAAAACGGACAAGCCAACCGTTCCTGTACTGTAATATTTAGACCTCATGCATTCTGCCCTCACTTTAATACTCTTCTAACTTTACTCATTCTCTTTTCATGTTCCGTTGATCTAATTCTGTCCCATTCCTCAGACATGTTTTGATTTTATTTAGTTCTACTTCCTTACTGTCCAGACATGACACCTAGTTGTTGGTGGGAGTTGGGGCGTCTCTGCCCGTTTACCCAGTAGAAGCACTGGCTCTGCATGTAACTCTCTCTCTCTACAGTAGCTTGACGATGTAAGCCGCGGACTGCAACCGTTTTTTGAATATTGAGATGTAGTAAGACATGAGGACCTGTCTCTCTGTCTGGCTGTCAGTGTTCAGTGAAGGGAAAAAGTACACTTCTGCCAACTTTAAAGCTTACTGCAGTTTGTTTTAGTTTTTTTTTTATTGAGGAGATTTGATGGCTTCTGCAGAACAAAGCAGCAGCAGCAGCAGCAGCACCTACCCATCCATCCACCTTGTCCATCCATCCATACGTCCATCCCGTCCCGTCCGAGCACTTTTCCTTCTTAAGGATACTTTAACTGGGAGAAGTAAGGGCTAAAATTGTGGTTGGGCAGCTACATGTATTATTATTACTCATGAACTTTAAACAAAAAAAAAAATCTCTCCACTGAGAAAAATCACAATGCCTTTACATGTAATGAAAAAGGCAGCACAAGTGCTGCTGGAGTTTTTTTCTGGAAAGCAACCACAGTTTGTCCAACGATCCCTTCCTCCCATCCTCCTCCTCCTCCCCCCTCCTCCTCCTCCTCCTTCTCCTCTTCCTCCTCCTCCCTCCAACTCAGACCATCACAGCCTGACAAGCACAGGTGCCCAATCTGGGGGTAAAAACACAGCCGGAGAAGATAAACACAAACCCACATTGACTTTGAAATAGTCAGAGAAAGAGGGTTGAATTGAGCGTTGTGGAAGGCTGGTTTGCAGCAGGCACTGAAGTAATTGAAAGGGCTATTGAGCCCTGGCCTTTGTCTGTCAGGCTTTAGCTTTAGATGCTAGGATACATGGCGGTCCCACGACCAATATCACACTCTAGATTTGTGACCCGGGTGCCAAACATGATGTCAACGAAGCTGTGAAGAGATATTAGCTGTGACCTGTCAGCAGGCTGTAGAGTTTCCAGGCGAGCGTATGCGTAATCCTTCAGTTAGCTACTGCCCACGCAAGACGTTTTTCTACCAGAGCAAGTGAAGAGGTTTGGCGTAATTATGCTAACACGCCACCGTACAGGGCTAGCGAGGCGTTAGTCATGCCACAAGCTACGGCTAACTAGGTTTCAGCATGCTGTAGGCAAGCAGTTAGCATGCTTGTGCTAGCCATGCTAATACTCATCCGACTGCCAGCCCTCACACGCTCTGGTTTGTTTTTCTAATCTGACTTTGACAGCATGCGATGATAATGGCTGCGTGTGTACATGTACGGTGCAGTTACACACTTAACAGAAAAAAATTAGAAAAAAAAAAACTTTAAGGGGGTCTTGCCAAATGTCCCACTAACATTTTTAGTATATAAAAGGACATTTTTTAAAATTTTTATTTCAATGATGTGAACATTTGAACATGAACTTTGTTCCTGGCCTGTGGATGTGCAGTAGAAAGTGCATGAGTGCAGTATATGCTTTTTTAATTTTCTGTAAAAAAGTAACTGGGCCTCCAAGTATATTGATTACACCACATGATGGATTAGCTGGTGGTTAGCACAGTCTTAAAGTGTCAATGAAACAGTGCCACCTCCTCACTGATAAATGTCGGCATGCGCGTTGCTGCCTCCTTTAACTACCTGAAGTTCACGTGCCAACTTTGGTCCAAATTAAATGTAGGAGTAGATGGTACAGGATATCTAGCAGACTATTGAAGTGCAATTGGATGTAGGGAGTGATTATAGAGTGGCCCCATTATGTTAAATTGGTTTTGAATGCTCTTGTAAATGATTAATCATGACACCTTTCAGAAAATGTTTAAATACTGACTAAAAAGAAATGTCGTTTCGCTGCTCAAGTCCATTGAATCATAGGATTTTGAGTTTTCCAACAGACTTATTTTCACTTTTAGTGTTCCAAAATGCCAACTGGGTGAAGCTGCCAGTGCAAAACCAAGCTACGCATTTCTGCAAAAGTCGTGGAGTATTTTGTTATGATTCAGCAAAACTGACACCGTTAAGTAAACAGAGCAAGTTGAAGCCAATAATCACTAACAGTTTTGAAATGTTACTTATTTAAAGGTGCAATATGTAAGAATTGGCCGCCTCCACATCCTTCACAAAAAAGGAGGGCAGCATATCGACAGAGCGGCCGCTAACTGCTGCTAACTGTAGCCGCCATAGGCTGGTTAGCTCTGTTAGCTGTGCAGCTAGCTGTCCGGACTGGGAATTGTGGGAAACGGGGATGTGTTGGCCTCGATGCTGCGAGCACTGTAGACAAGGACGGGACAGGGCTAACCAGTTAGCATGCTAACTTCAGTAGCATTCAACATTCTTTTGATAACTTTAGGTAAAATTCTTACATATAGCACCTTTAATCGTTTGGCAATACAGTACTCACATGCAGACGACATTATTACCCACGAGGACTTTACTGATATTGCTTTGCTGCTCTGATAAAGAGCTTGTGTTCATGCATGTGCTCAGTAACGAACCAACTCTGACACCGAAGGATCGACTTTTCACACTTTATTGCAGGAAACAAAACGCATTTTTCGACGTTGTATTTGGACAACTCCGTGCGTTTTTTGTTTGTTTTTTTGACTCGGTAGAAGAATCCCCGTCACTCCCGCAGATGAACCCCCCTCTTCTGCGCAGCAAAGTCGCGTTTCCTCGCTGCCGAGTCTACACGGTAATTAGCAAGAGAATGTTTCACCGAGAACCAGATGATGAAATCATGGTGCAATTAAACCAAGTTTACATTTATAAATTGTGAGATGTTTTACCTTATTGAATACTCGTAACAGTGGGGAGGCCAACTGCCCACAGTGTGAACAGAGCAGCCAGCAGAGGTTTACAGCTGGCGGGAGACTCTTCACAGGGTTTACAGGGAGGACAGACGCAGCAGAAAACCCAGGTAACAGTGTTTTACAGGGAGGACACGCACGGCATGAAACACAGGTTTCCTGCTCGCAGTCCTTTCCTTTTAATTTATTGTGACTCTTACACAGTGGGGGGAAAGTGCACGGTTGTTTATTTTTTAATAACTGCATTTCACATGTGGATTTTACAAGCAACGGTGATGATGTGAAGTGATGTAGTGTCATCGCGGACTTTAGATTTCTCGTCTTTTTAAATTTCCATGGGTCCCGAGCGACTTTCTTTTTTTTTTTTTTTTTTCAACCGAGACGTGGCTGTGGTTTTTATCGACTGCAAAACTAAGGTTGAGAGCTGAAATGTCCTGATTAGGGTGCAGGAGGTTTGCGAAGCTTTGGCCTTACTGACACGTTCATTTAATTTTTTTCCTTTGTATAAAAAAAACGAAACAACAACAACAAACGTCTCTGTAGGCTTTTCACTACCTCTCATGTTGGTTAATTTATTTCACATCTAGTTGTCGATGTACGAGTTGTTTTTAGATCTACTTGAAGCCTAACACTGTAAACAAAAAAATGTGCACAGAAAAAATGACTATGTATATGACCGGAAGGGGTTAAAGAGAGCTTGGCCTAGTTGACATTATTATTTGTTTTTTTGTTTGTATGTATGTATGTTTTTAATTGTGTTGAGCTGAACTAGATTTTGCATCTCTGTAAAGAATTCAGGAATCCGCTGTCTAAGGGCTAATCCCATTTTTGCCTATGCAAATCTGTTACTGTGGGTGAGTTGGGAAAGGGCGAGCGACCGCACCTTTCAGCTGTTTTAGATGGACCATGGTTTACATTGCCCTTTGCTGATATTCTTCAATCTTATTCAGCAAAAATGTACGCTTATTTTTGTTTCTATATAAATATTATATATATACATATATATATAAAACAAGTAATATACAGAGAAAGTAGTATATGCCTTTGTGATGATAAAAAAAAAAGAAACCTTGCTGAAAACAAAATAAATGTGTTGTTGTCTGACATTATGTGGCTGTGTGCTGGAGTCTTGGTGAGAAGAAATAGACGACTGGAACTCAACTTCGTCGACTGTAAAGTTGACCGACCTGAGGAAAAAAAAAAAAAAACTTCTCATTTGCTCAGGCTACGACACAAGTAGCTGGCCATGTGCAGTATTTCCTAACTGAGGGGAAAAAAAACAAAAAAAACTTTATTTATTTAAGGTGCAAGTACATTGTGACTCTGATGTTCAGCCTGTGAGGTGGAAGAAAGGTATTGGGGCCACGCAGGACTTGTTCTTGTCATTTCTCATTGTAAATGTTTGGTCGCATTTAAAGCAAGACTATGTAACTTTTGCTAAACAAAGGCCTTTTGTTGTCACAGCTGATGGATGCGGGATATGATGAAGTGTGTAAATGTAGCACAATTAGAGAAGAGACAAGTCATAGGCCCAATCCCAATACTCCCCTCGCCCTGACAACTAAGCCCTGCTCCTCCGTTTAGCTCGGTTTGCGCCTTGAGGTAGGGCGTCCCAACTGTTATTGGGCTAGACGGGTGAGGTTAGGGTTACTGTTTCAATGTATCACGGTCTTTTTTTTACGCCTCAGCACTGGTGACAGCCTTGCCCATCCATCCTGCGAAGACTTGAGGAAATTTCTTCACATTTTATAAAAATGTCCACTATAACTCGAGGATGAACTGATCCGATTTTGGTGGCCAAAGGTCAAGTTCATTGAGACCTCATGGCGCCCAATTCTTGTGAACGCGTGGTTTTAAAAACGCCTCGAGGGAATTTCTTTAAATTTGGTAGATTTTGGGCTGTAACTGAACTTAATTTAAACAATAATTACGATGAGATAAGATCAATCTAATGTGATAAAATGGGAGAGTTTTTGACATTCGTTACCCACTTGATATAAACATTTGATGTATTTTTAGAGGTTAAAGGCACAGTGACATCATAATTTTCTGCTAAAAATGTTATGGCCATTATTCAACACCGTGGCTCAAGAAAGCAACTTGACTGGTGCACGGAGACAAACAACCTAAATGAGGTAGTTGTAGTTTTAAATGAACAAGCATAAAATGTTTTCTTTAAGATTTCTGTATGTCTCAGTGGCCAACTAGCTAGCTAGCAGATTTCACATAGTAATGGCTGATTTTTGCACATCAGTCTCGTGTTTTTACTTATTTAAATGCTCCATTCCACCACAAATTTAAGCTAAGTCCAGTAGCAGGGCTGGTGCACTCATCCAAGAGACTGGCAGGGTAAGACCACAGGTCACTAATGAATAGCCTATAAAGCACCGTTAAAGTTAGCGACCAGCTAAAAAAGTAGTGCTCTTTGTTCGATAGCACAAAGTTATAAACGGATCCGTGAGCGTATGAGGGTCTTAAAGTGTTGTCCCATTTCATAGGTGAAGATTTAAACCACCATAACTCGTGACTCTCTTCGTAGGGGCAGGGGAGCACTCAAACACAAGGAGTCGGGGTCAAGATTGGCAAGTGGGATTGGGCTTTAGAATTAGCAAACTGACATTAGCCACCGCAAGCTAGCAGCCACACTAGGCCGAGTAAGGCTGTAATGTTAAAACTTTAAAATACAGTATGTGCTGAATTGAGCAAAGATAAATTTATTTATGAACTTGCACTTGTTGGATTTGCACTGTATTATTTTTTTCATTCAAAATTTACGTAGTCTCACTTTGAAGGGCCGAGTTGGAGCAAACCTGGAGTTATTAATAGAATCTGCCTTTGAGATGTGCACTGTCCATACATACGTCACATTTTATAACCAGTAACTCATTAACAACATTTTTTTTTTTTTTAAAGATCCACCTGCCATGTAATAATCAACATCTTACCGTGATTATGTTGTTTGTCAGTGGACTCGTAATCAAACGAGTGCAGCGCCATGTCATCAGCAAACAGCAGCAATTTATTTTTCTATTCTCGTTCTTTTTGTAGCCACATCCAGTCAGACTATCACTGTGTTAATACGGTAGCGTCGATGCAGAACACATCGTCAGAAGCGGGGTTTTTCCCTTTTTTTTTGTAATACTCCGCTAATGCAAGATGTAAAAAGAAGTCAGTAATAAGTTACTTGAAAGACCATTCGCTCAGCTCTCAGGAGCCCCTTTTAGCTTCAAGTTGAGGTTTAATTTCGGTCTGATAATTAATATTTTTTTGTACAGAACATTTAGCTCTTGGAAATGAGAACAGGAAGGTCGATGTACACTTTCCCCCTCCCCCCACAGTTTCCTCACAGTGCATCAGAAAGACAGGTTTGTCGACTGATGTTGGTTTGAAACCTGCCTCGTTTTGTTTCCCTTAGGTTCGATTCGGTGCCTCTTTATGCTTCACAACAGACCTCAAGATCTCTTTTTCTCTGTCTGCATCACTTTCTCTTTCTCGGGCTCTCGCTTCCTCTCTGTAAAATCACACATACGATGCAGTTAATAGCAGTTACAGCAAAAAAAAAAGAAAGAAATCACACCGATGTTTCCTCCTACATGAATACCGTCACCCCTCATAGTGTCTCTTTCGTACCTCTTCCAGAGGTGTTACTTTGGGGAAAGAGATTGTGTCCGTGCAGGTACTAGGTTGAAGTTGGGTTTCAACAGTTTTTAGGCAATCACTTTTCTCTTTATTGATTTAGATGCCTAAGCCTCTTGGTTCTTGTCATGCCTTTGTAGATAGATCAAAAGTGGTTGAGAAACGATCAGCAGGTGAAAAATGAAAAGAATTTTACTGTCACTTTGGGCGAAAAAAAAAAACAAGTGACTTTTTTCTATTCAGCATGCTTTTTGCTAAATAAATGAAATAATTCAGTTATTTGCTATAAACGATACTGTATGAGTATGTATTCAAGTACTGCAGTATGCAGACAATTAAAAATATCAGAAACTCTTTTGAGAGGTTCATATTTTTCTTCTAGTATGTTTCACTAATATTGACGGTTATGGGTTCTTAATTCTTGTTTTGAGTGTTATGAATTGCCAGAATGACTAAATGACCCTCTTTGTATTAACAAATATGGTTGTTAGAAACATGCATGACTTGCAGAGCAATTTAACCCGGACAGTGCTAGTGCAGCAGGCTTTAGATCAAGAGTCTGGTCAGTTGAGCTCAAACTTTAATTTATTATTGATGACCTGATGACCTGGCTGTTATTTACATCAAGGCAGGCGAAGCTTTAGCCTTGTGGTCGCTAAGGGTCAACAAGGCAGAGTGGACTGGAATCCTGCCACACAAAGCAAATGTGACCTCAGTTCATGAGTTCAACAGCTTGTGCAACCTCCTCAAACATCTCAGAGCACTGTGTCCCACTGGGTCAACCTTCAGGGTCGTGTCGCCCAAGGATCTGATTGCTTTTCGTCAGGACTTTGAATTTTATCAAAGGAAACTGATTATCAATCCGTGATTGGCAAAAGTGCCCTGGGATGCAGGAATCCCTTAAGTGTAGCATTAAAAAGACTTTTCTACCGTATTATTCCAACCCTGACCTGACGAAACACCATCCTCTGTTGTAGAAAAGCACAGCAGGGACTGGACTCATCTGGCCTCGTCTTGTAAATGTAAATCTCTACTAGAGACAGCTGGTTCAAAAAATACTTAATTATGTTGGTGTTGGCAATTATCTGCATGATAGTAAAATACAGATGCAACTGTAGGATCAAGATTAAAGAAATATTTACACCCAAGACTAGTTGGGTGAACATTTGACTCACCTCACAGCTAAATTGACATTAGCTGCAGAGGCTAAAACTGTAGTAAAAACATTTTTGGTGTGGAGAGTTGTGTATGATGTTGTTTGACATTTTTGGGGAATAACTTCTTCACTTTCTTGCCAAGAGTTAGATGAGAAGATTGATCCCAATCTCACGTTTGTACGTTAAGGATTAAGCTAACATTACACAGCCAGCGGCTAGTTAGCTTAGATTAGCTAGGACTAGCAAATCTGGCTCTGTTCACATCTTCAGAGTGCTTGTTTCATCTTGTTTGTTCAATATATACATAAACCAAGAGCAAAAACATCCACTCATCATTTTGTGGGGGGTTGTATTTCAAATGATTCCAAGACAACTCAAGAAATAGTTACGCTTAATTCAGCTAATCAGCCCCTGGCTAGCCTCTAGGCTACTCTCTAGCTAACTCTCTGCAAGTGGGTAAGCAAATTTCCCAAATGTTAAGTTACTCCTTCGAAAGAATAGATTAACAAATAGTGAAAAAATTAAATAGAAGACAAGGAAGATGGACATGAAATAGTTCAAGGGAAATAAACACACTGACCAAGATTTACATGAGAAGATTGAAACCCCTGTCACATTTCTATGCTAACTATTAAGCTAATGTTAAACAGCCAGCAGCTAGGTATCTTAATTAAGCTAGTATTAGCTAGCTAAACTGCTAGCCATGCTCTATCGACATCTAAAGAGCACTTATTTACCTTGTTTAACTTGTAAAAGTGTAAAAGCAAGGGCTATATGTCAAATTATGACAAGACAGTTAAAGAACATACACTTGCTAAATTAAGCTAACTTAAACCTCTGCTCAGCTAACTCTCGGTAAGTGAGTAAGAAAATTTCCCAAATGTCAAGTTAACTTCTTCAAAAGAGTTGTGTACAATTTTGAAAAAGAGAAGGAAAAACAAAGGTTGAATTTGCCCGACACAGTGGTCAGATGTCCCGGTACGTAGGCTAACATTGGGCTACAACAATGCTTCTTCGGTGGTATGTGCCAAAATTATAATCTGTCTTTTTTGTTTCAATGTAAAGGGGTCAAAATAAATGTTGGAATATAAACTCACATGTTCTGTTGAACTCAAAATGTTCTTTATGGAAAAAAAAACAACACATTTTTGTTATTTGTCTTTTCACGTTGCTGTCGTGGGTTTGTGTCATCTTTTCTGAATCGTCCACATACTTCACAGAGCTGAAGATTTTCTGTACAGGCACTGAACATGTTGAAGTGTGACTGATGTGGGATCACGAGCAACCCTATCGGATCCAACGGAACTTGTTACTGTAACAAGAAAAGAGAAAAAAAAGCTGTTCACCATTTTTGATTTGTTCTGTAATGTTTTAATTTATTTCAGCAGGTTTTATTTGACTTTATTTCAATGTTATTGTTTTTTTTGTTTTGTTTTTTATCTCAAAAGAAGCAAAAATTGTTGTTCATCAGCCTCTGACTTCATATGAGTTACCATCACGTCAACGGCGTGTTCGGTTGTAGTACGTTTTTGATCTGCAGTTCAGTCTCTGTCCTTGTTTACACGGTGACATCTTGCATTAAGAGAAAAACTTCAATCAATGGTAACTGCCCTTGAATATCTGTAATTAAAATAGTGCTGCTAGAGAAAGAAATCTAAATGTAACAACTTACAATAAATACTTAATAGATTTTTGCCAAGTGTGACTGTGTCTTTCTTTGCGGGAGATAACTTACTTTGCAACCTCAATTCTATCAGTCAAAAATGGTGTTACGCTATGAAAAGCTAGCGATGGTAATGTCCTCCATCCAGTCAATCCACTACTCTGATACAGACTGACATATCTACATTTTGTACGGACATTCATGATTCCATAAAGGTGCTTTTCTCGCAGCGCCACCATGAGGTTGACGTTTGTGGTGTTTTGGTGAAATGTCCCAGGAAGTATTGGATGGATTGACTTTAAATTTGATTCTTGAACAACGTTAAAATTTCATGCGGCTCAGGTCTAAATTTCACCTGCAAAAATAATTACACACCTCCTCATGTGTACTTGGTGGCACGTCGGCGTTAGCATTTAGCGTTAGCGCAAAGAACCGGTCTGAAGCCTTGATAAGCTAACATTTGAGAAACGGCAACAAGAGATTGTGGCAGCAATAACGTTAAAGGATAAGTTCACGTTAAACTGAACATGTTGTTATTAACTGTTCACCCTTATGCTGATCTAAAAGTTGGCTAAAATGTTGTGATCCACAAAACATTTCTGGCGCAAAACAGCAGTGCAGCATTCCCAAAACAACTGAAGTAGACGTGGACGTGTTTTTAAATGTAAAAAAACAAAAAATAAAAATGAAATTGTTCCATACATACAGCTGATACTGCAGTTGTGTAGGAGAATGCTGAACAGCATTCATAAAAAGGTACATTTATAGTTAAACTTTAGTTAATAGTTAATTCTATTCTTCACCCACAAACAATGAAACACTGATTGTAAATGGATATAAATGCTGTCTATTTCATACAGAAACATTATTTGGATGGTATTTAATCTGCAATAATCCATAATAATGGTATAATCGCTTAAATAATGGTTTATAACACTGAATTTGAAAGTCTAAAATTGTTTATTAGCAACAGTTATTATGAGATGTTCCCCGATCTTCACATTATAAATATTTGGGGAGGAATGTTGCAGCCTTTATTTGTGATTTCTACAGGTTCAGTTTCAGTCGGTGTAAATCGCTCGTCCTCTTCATCACAAGTACGGAGTCAAGTGGTCTTCAGCCGGGTCTCCTTTTCCACAATCAAAACTGTCCATGAACCAAAGTAGCGCGTGTAACAACAGAGGTAGGAAGAGGCGGCGTCGGTTAAAAACATCTTTATTTCGTCAGCTGGATCCAACATCATGTTTTCAGACTTGTTTACATTCAGACAACTGGGTGAGACCACATGCTGAGGACAGGAGAGGAGGCAGGTCGGTGTGCATGGGTGCTCTCTCATACAATCGCCTGTATGGACGTGTAAATATGTCTCTTTTCATACAGTCCTCTCTGTAGAAGTGAGTATGGGCACTCTCGTGTGTGTGTGTGTGTGTGTGTGTGTGTGTGTGTGTTCTCTCTCTCTCTCTCTCTCTCTCTCTCTCGCTCTCTCAGACGGTCTTTTGATCCGTCGCCTCCGGAGCTGTTGAGGCAGATGCTGAGTCCTCCTGGGTCTTGTCTAATCCCTGGCTGCAGCCTCGGTCACCTGACTGCTCTTTCACCGTGTTGCCGGCGTTGGAGTAGGACGGGTCTATACTCTCATATGGCTCTGACGTCCACTGAGAAGGAAAGGAGGAGAGCACGTTAGAGCAATCTGCCAACTGATCAAGTACAAATTGTCTAGTCAAACTTTTCAAGCTGCAATACTACTTAAATATTTTGAGATATTTTATGACTAGACTATTTCTGTCAGTTTTTCTCTAGGATGAGGCCGAATGTAGATCGACTACAACATAACATGATTGTTTGCCTGTCTGGCCATCAGATTTGGGCTCGTATCAGGAAAAAATCAATACGTTATTCTTATTTTATGGTATTAAACTGGCAGAGACCTCTGAATTTTGCATTTACCGCCAGTCAAAAGGGGGCAGGGCATGACACAAGGGCACTGTCCCCAGTTGGGCGGCTCTCAGGAAACAGGAAAAGTCAACTTGAGATTTAATGGAGACCTGAGTGAAGACCGTGTTGTCATAAGTTGCACCCTTCAGACAGCAGTGCATAAAAAGAGGCCGGTCTTCGTCCCTTACCTGCGTGGCCCTGCTGCTCGACCTGTGCGAGGGCCCCATGGCGATGTTGACGCTGGACGAGGACTGAGTGTCGGTGGTGTTTCCCCCTTCGGCGGCGGACAGCCCGGAGATAACCAGGCCGCTGGAGAAACTACGCTTCCCAAACAGCAGGCTGAGAGTGGACGAAGACGAGGAGACCTGAGCGAAAGGCACAGAGCACAAATATGCTCATGCACAAACAATTATCAGAGAGAGCAGGCTGTGTCTAAGAATAACTGTGCACTACAATCACATGCTTGGGCCATCAGCTGGGAAAATGCTTTATTGGATAAGTTTTCATGATAATCACATCAGTGAAACCCTGAACCTCGATCTAAAACACACAGTGGTGATAACGCCGTCTTGGCTAATGTCTGTGCAAACAAAATGCTGATGTATGTAAAAGTGAAAAACGAGCTGGCACCTGGCTGGAGCGCTGCTGATGCTGTGCTGCTTGAAGCTGCGAGCTGATCCCTCCGGCTCCCGAGAGCCGAGGGACCTGATGAGAGAGAAACATCTTACTGCCCTATTCTCTTAAGAAATAAAGCAGTTAAACATTAGACGTGTGTGTGTGTGTGTGTGTGTGTGTGTGTGTGTGTGTGTACCTGGGAGAATATCGAGGCTATGGACGTGTTAAAGGACAGCTGACTGTTGGACAGACGCTGGACAAGCCCGTGGGCGGAGGCAGAGTCCAGGATGGGCCCTGATTGGCTGGTGACGGGGGGACGCTGACTCTGAGGCTGAACCGACCGACTGCGGTACTCTCTCCTTGCTGTGGGGGTACGAAAAACAAACACACACACAGAAATAATGTCTACAATCAAATATATAAAAAGACAGAATAAATCAAGAGTGTAAAGATATTTTGTTTGTGTGCTTTTTCAGTGAAATTACATTAAATGTATCCCTCTAAATGTTTTAAAAGTAATCATGGGTTTTTGTTCGTATTATAATGAATCGAGTGACAATATGTTCAATTCAAAACTGTGTTAGAAAAACCCCTTTAAAAATAGCAAGAAGTCAAGTCTTTTTCTGTGTTCTGTCAGGTAATTCCATGAAAAAAACAAAGAAAGTCCGTCTCTTCTCTGCCCTGCCAACTGGTTCTTACTGAAGAAGCAAAATCTTGAAAACATATCACAACCAGAACGGCATTCAGCAGAGTAAATACCTCAACAGCCCCCTTTAATTCTCTCAAACATAATCTAATATCTAAGAAAAAATACTTAAATCTGCTAGATCCAGATTTTTATCTAGACCCATATCAAAGTTCTCTCACTCATAGATATCAGCCACCTAAATACACCAGTTTAGCTTCATCAACATTGTTGATCCCCCGAGAAATAAACAAAAAAAACAATCTCACAATGTTAAAGAGAGTGAGGAAAAATTCCACGATCTGATCCCCACCGAAAGTTAACGAGGTCTGCTCTGGGCTGGGACCTGTCCTTCGTCCAAGTCTCGTGAAAATCAAAAGCGTAGTTTTTGTGTAATCCTACTGACAAACCGATCAACACGGGCACGAACGTGTACCTGCGTTGTGGTGCCTGTGGCTGTGAGTCGTCCGGGCTCTGTGCTGGTACAGGCTCAGGCTGTTGGACGTGACGGAGGACGGCCGGTTGTGGCTCAGCGAGGACGAACCGCCAGCACCGCAGTCCACATCCTCCATGTTCACCCCGCTGTTACAGCTGGTCAGGTTGTCCTTACGCACCCTGGAGAACACACACACACACAGCTCTGATTTATTTATTCTTGTCCGCATCAGTGTGAGGGACACACGCCGACATAGAGCCATAAAAAATTTATCAAGTCTTGACTATTCCAGCAACACACACACACACACACACACACAGAGTGAGAGAGAGAAGTTATGTAACTGTGCGAGCATATGTGACACACACTCCGTCTTAAATTAGTTAAGTGTGTTCTGGCTGACGAGGCACGGCCAATCTCCTGGCTCCTCGGCTACTTAGCGAAATTACGGCAACACCTTCAACTCGAGGCCGATGAAACAAGATTAACAATCTAATCTTATCTGAAGGGAAAAAACCCGGCGGCATAAGGAGCTTAGAAGGGAAAACACACGGCATTAGCTGACCTGTAGAGGTTAATGCAGAGCCTATATGTTAAGCTACGCCGAAGGTAATGTGTAACGGAGGGATTGAGACCGAAAAAGAGAGGATGGAGGGTGAGATGTGGTGCGTGATGCAGAGTTGGAGGAAGAGGGAGAGCTCTTTATCTCAAGTGTGTATTTAAGATTACATTAAGTCGGCGGGGGGAGGTCTCCCCCCCATCGCCAACTTCCACTAAAGTCAATATCTGTAAATCCATGGAGGATCACTTGCTCGGCAGGCAGCCGGAGCATCAGGCAGCGGTTGGCACATTATCCAGAGTGATTTACACCAAACACAAGCAGCTGGATGCGAAAATATTATGAAGTTTGCGTCAACTCGTGTGTCATCAATCTTTATCCTTAATTTGCAACTTTAACAGCTCAAAAGTCGTGAGGTAATCAAGCTAATAGACCCTATTCACACGGCGGCCATTTTCTCCTGATGTGGGGAGATTAAATGTGTTCCAGCTTCATATAAACGTCGGGAGTCTGACAAATCTTTTATAATTTCCCCTTTTCTGAATACACCTGTGTTTTACTTCATTAGTCCTTTTGTATCTAAGTCTGTCTTCTTCCTGCACTTTTGTCAGTTTGTCTGTGTTATCATGTTTGCTTTGTGTTCCTACTTTGTCCTTCATAGCTTCTAGTTTGTCTTCAGTTTTCTATTTCTCGTACATTTTTTTACCTTGACCTGCTGTTTTCCTTTTGGATTTTGGAATTTGATAACCCCTTAGCTAACGTTAGCATTCAACCATTTCCTAGCCAACATTACTTTTTGATAGTGTTACATGAAATGATAGCAGAAGTGTAAATTTACTCTAAAATATCAATATACGTCTTGAGCACATTTTGGAGGAGCTAACGTTAGCATTCAACCACTTTCTAGCTAACATTAGGAGGAGGTTGAACGCTAGTGTTAGCATTTAGCCACTTTCTAGCCAACACTGCTGTTTGATAGTGTCATGCAATACCATAGGAATGAAGAACATTTATTCCAAAATAGAAACGTACATCTTGGGCACGTCTATTTAAGCCTGTAAAGGAAATGCACCGACATGTACTGGATCAAAGGGTAACGTAAGCTAGGAAGAGGTCCAATGCTATCGTTAGCAAACGGGTTATCAAATGCGTTGTTTTACCTTGATATATGGCCCAATATCCCTCAAAATGTTCACTATCCTTTGTCTTTCTCAGTTTTTGATCTGTCAGGAAGTGGTGAAATATTAATAAAGTTTTTACAACATGAGCGTGTAGCCAGAGGAAAATGGCCGCCAGGTAAACATGGCCTATTCAGTCTTGTTTTCAGCATTGTCATAGTCTCTTGTGAAATGCTATTTTATCTTTATTCATACGTCTACATGTGAGTATTATCCCTTAGCTGAAATTCATTACATACTGCCTCTGAGGCGAAAGAATTAGAGGAGGTTTTTTACTGTAAGTGTGAGCTCTAGACAGTGCTAAATAAATTATCCATCTTATTTAAGGATCCTGAGAGACTGACTGCTGTTCCAGGAAGTGAACCCACAACCTTTCAATGAAAAACATTGTCTTTTTACGGACTGGACTGCATCAAAAGTGACAAGGGAGTCTTTTCTTTCCATCTTTAGCATGTGAAGAATGACGATTGAAGAGCTCAGTCACAGGGAGAGAGAGAGGGAGACAGGAATATACAGAGATAATAATTCATCCTCAGCTGACCGTAACCATTTAGTGCAGAGCCAAGAACGAATCACATCCAGGCTTAGAGCCCCGCCTCCGATGCTTCGCAGCGTCCGGTGTGTTCCTGCGTATGATGTTGTTAGCGGTGACACATACCTAAAAAAAATAATACAACCAATGTCAGCAACAGGAGACATTTGCAAATAGACAATACAATATACAATACAATAACATATCGGTGAGTGACACATACATGGGGTATCCCAGCGGCTGGTCGCAGGACGAGTTGACCATGTTCCTCAGCGCTTGCTTTGAGTTCTGGATGCTGCCGCGTTCTGGGTTTCGGTTCCGTAAAAACACCAACTCCTGCTGCTGGCCGGCCCACAGGCCTCGCACACACTCCTTATTGATCTGCAGAGGGAGATGAGACCGGATCGTTGGCTTCGTCCAGGAGACTGGACGTTTTAGTTCGAACATCATCCATGAACTTTACATTGCAGAGGATAAGCAGGAAATGAGTGCACTTAACAAAGTACCTGCAAAGTCAAAAGATTGATCAACGGTGCTTTTAAAACCCGCACAGGTAAAATGTGGTCATTCTGTGCAACAGCTTGATAGAAACCTTAGAGGAACAGTTTGACACTAGCTAGCAGCTTAGGTTAGCATAAAGACTGGAAGCAGAGGGGAAACAGCTAGCCTGGCATCCAGTTCATCATTAATTCACACAGTATCTATATTTATTTATAACTTAAGTGCTGGAAGGTGGATTTTGTTACCTTCAGGCGGAGCCAAAGTAACTGTTTCCGGACTAAATAGTTAGCTGGGTGCCGGCAGCGGCTTCATTTTTAATGAGATGATGAGAGTGGTATCGATGTTCTCCGTTAACTCTTATCTAGAATGCAATTGAGTGCATGTTGAACTACTCCTTTAACTTCATCCTCCAGAGTCAGGCAGTTTAAACTTTTAAGTGCTGAGAGTTAAGTAGAAGTCTGAGCACTGGAACTCAACGCAGAGTGGAAAAATATTGATCATCAAGCCTGTTGTTGTCATTTCGAGCAATACAGAAACGTATTTTTACTTTGAATCTTAAAAGTGTTCAATGTGCGAGCCAGGAGACGCATCGCTGCACATTCAGTTTACTCATGTGCTCCAACTCAGGCATGGATTTCAACGTTTCTGAGACTTTGTTTCCTGAATTCTGGCAACTTTTTGAAAGTATGAATGCATTTTTTTTTTTTATAATAAATTCTAAATAATTTTACTTTTAATTCTCAGCAAAGAATGCAGAACAATTTTCCCCACTTCCCCACTCGTGTGAATCTCTGGCATACTCTTAACATTCATCTTTCTCATCCATTCATTTATAACCTTTTTGCCGCGGTCCCAAAGAGAAACTGTGCTTTTCTGTGTGACTGACGTTGGTTCGACTCCTGTGCCTTGACCCTTTAAAACCGTCTGTAAGAGCCAGGAATTCTTCTTTCTAGGACATCTGATATCAGTATTTCTTCCTCTTTTTCATTTCTCAGAGCCTCAAACAGGTTGTGATCACTAAATGTGGAGAGGGCGTGAAGATTTATCATAAAACAGGAGAAATATGGGAGAATTGTGACCCCTGGAGGAAACCAGGGGAGGGAGTTGAAAAGCAGGATTCTCAGTTTCTACAGTTAAACAAAGCATCTGAACAGACTGTCAGTCTTTAGTAATGATGAAACCGCAGCTTGTGAACATTAAAACACATTTGTTCCCAGCTGTACTGATAGTGAAGTGATGGCGGTTTGATGCCACACCTCAGGGACGAGCTTCAAAACCTGACGGCATCGAAATCTGATCATTTTAAACACTCTGTTTTCCCTCCCTACCTTGATGACCTTGAAGCTGAGGTGGCGTTTGTACAGCATGATGATCTTGTACTCGTCCGTGCCGTCGTCGATCATGTGCCTCAGCGTGAGCAGCGTGTCGCGGCTGGACAGCACCGCCTTGCGCCAGGCGGGGTCGCTCTCGTGGCAGATGACCAGGCTGCTGCGGTAGTTCGTGATGGCCTCGTACAAGATGGATGCCTCCTCGGTCTCCTCCAGGCAGGTGAAGTGATCCTGAAAGGGCGGGAGAAGGAAGGCGTGATGGAGGACGGCGGGCTCTGATTTGATTTAAGGGAAAATGTCAACTCCATGGCAGGGGTGGACGACGTACGAAGAAATCACGTGCGATTTTAATAAATGTGGTGTAATAAAAGGTAGAATATTTGCCTCTGGATCGCAGTGGAGCAGAAGTAAGAAGCGGCGTAAAAAGAAAACGATCGAGTGCATCAAAATTTTAAAAACTTCAGCGCTTCCACAGCTTCTCCAGGGATGAGAAGAGGCCATCATGAAGATATTTATAGAAGCGTTAAATGATGCACAAACGTCCGAGACTGAGAGGAGTGAACGTGTGAGGGAGTGAAGAAAAGGATCTTCGAGACTGAAATTCAACCGTAGTTCAAAGCTAAAATGTAAAAACACGCACGAGGACCCAGCACGCGTTACCTGATGCAGTTTGAGGCTCATTCTGACCGCCGGAGCCACCACCTTCTGCAGGAGGTCCAGGTCAACGAAGACCCACTCGTCTTTGGTGGCGATGCGGAAGTCGCCTTTAAACAGGGTGTTGAAGCCGTACAGGAAAGACTCCAGACTTCGAGAGAAGGGCAGCGATTTGTTGGGGGGGGGAGGACAGAGAAAGTTTTTATTACATTTTTCTTGAAAACAACACAGAGACAGAAAAGTCATGAGCGCAGGGAAATCTGTTTGAATGATAATAGCGCCCTCTTCTGGCACGTCTGTCAAACTGCAAGTAGATAAATCTGCAGCAGCCGATCGCCCTTAATTGGGCTTTTACACATAAACATATAAACGTCAGCAGATTTTGGATTTGTTGTTCCAAAAGTCAGAACTGAATTGTCAAAACATGTCAGAGTTTGTTTTTTTTGTCAACTATTAAAAAAAAAAAAAAATAGCACTTAACATTGACTGAGCGTGTGAGTGTCTCCATGATCTTCACACACAACTTAATTTAGAGTTTAATTAGAAGCAATCCGTTAGCCACCTGTGTTGCTCTTTGGTTTAAAAAATAAAGTTTACCTGTTGGACATGTTGTGAGACGCCGTGCCGAGAGATCTCCTCCCCAGGACGGACAGAGCGTAGCACAGAGTGACCAGATGAGAGTCTTCATCACTGTCCACAGGCTGGAAACACAGATCACACATGATGACAAAGACCGGCTTGTAGTTCAGATCGACAATTTGCACCTTTTTAATTCAAGCTTCTTTTTAACATTTCAGCTTCTAAAACGTGAATATTTTCCTCAGACTTGTATGACAGCAAACACAGAATTTAAGGGCTCTTGGTAAGAAAAATCAAGCAATTTGAATGACTGATGGATTTTTCATTATATTAACATACTAAACACTAAATCAATGTTGAAAGTAATTCCTAGCTGTAGCCAAGATGACTCAAAATGACGCCTGACTGAATAATCTTAACGCGGTGTACCGTCTCCATCTTGCCAGCGCAGTACTGAACCCACTCCAGGTAGACGTTGCAGAAGCTGGCGCGCGTCACCCCCTGCAGGCAGTGCACGTAGTCCTCGTCGATCTTCACGCTGAACACCTGCGGGTCGCGCTCGATGTGGTGCCACTTGGTGTAGGACTGCAGCGCCTCCTGGATGGAGGCATCCTTCAGCCAGGTGGACAGTTTGGGGGAGTGGATCAGGTAGTAGATGATGCTCTGAGAGGAGACAGAGAGACAAACAGGGACAGCAGAAGAGAGAAAGACTGCATGTTACAGCTGCTGAGCACTTCTGGAGCGACTGTTGGCGAGCTGCCATTTGTAATAACGATTAATGAATAAGATTTTTGCATCTGCCAATCAAACTGTTTAACCTTCCGGCCTGTCAGTGGAATATCCAATTTTCAGTCTGCCGCTGGAGTGAAAGTGACCAAATATGTCCTAAGCTGATGCATTATTAAAGCTCTGAAGATCAGTTTTGATCAGTTTATTTGACAGGGACGGCACATGTTGCACACCTCCTCCAAGGCCCAACTGTCCCCTTTGATTCTGTCGAGAAGAACGATCCAATCAAACTTGACAGCCCTGTATCAACCACCCATGACTGCTTAACCATGATCTGATACTCATACATGACAGTCACCCAAATACGCCTGCACGTTTTCATCAGCATCCGTCTATTATTCCCTGAGACGTTAACGGAAATGTCAAAAAGTGTTTAAGAAAATGAAAAAAATAAAAACAATCTCAACCAACCGGTTTGAAAGATTACTCTGCTGAAACGAGTGTCAGGTGAAGATAATAAACCTCCTGGTCTGTTCTACAGTTCTGATGCGAACAAGTTTCCTGGGATCTGAACTAAATCCAAACATTAAAGTTTTCTTTGAGGCCAGAAACAAATAGTTCTCCACATCTAAATGAGATAATGCAGCCTAACTTTTTGATCTCGGCTGATAAAGTGGGCTAATTATTACAGTGACATATTATTATTAATTAATAAGAGAGAAATCTGGAAAAGCAAGAGCGAACTACCTTTACACTTTAATTATCATGGTAAAAACTTGCACAACCACTTCTGCACACACTCGAACAGAAACAAGAAAATGACTCGTACCTTCAGGTAGTAGGTGATGAGGAGCTTCCGTAGGTCGTACACCTGCAGCATGGTGGCGGCGTTGTTCTCACTGATGCTGTAACCCTCCAGCAGGTACTTGGTGGCCATCACCTCCCACGCCAGCCAGCGCAGGTTGAAGGCGGCGTTGCAGGACAGCATGTGGGGCAGGTGGCCCGGCTCGCAGCAGCAGCATGCGTCGTCTTCCTCCACGCCCTCAGTGATGGCCTCCACCTCTCGCTGCTGGCAGTAAGTACCTGAGAGACGGAGGGGAGCAGCCGGAGGGTCAGTCAGCACGTCGTTCATTCAGAGAGAAGGAAGGAGGGAGGGTGGTGAGGACCGTACCTCTGAACTCCAAACCCCTCAGCTGGAAGGTGACCAACCCATTGCCGATCTCGATGAGGTGGACCAGGGCGTTGAGGTAGTCAGAAGCCAGAATGAAACAGTCTCCGGCGCTGTAGTTGCCCCATCGGCCCAGCATGAGGTCGCCACAAAGAGAATTCTGCAGCGAGCGGGTCAGGTACTCATAAAAGATGGAGTTCAGGTTGCTGTCATCACATCCTGCGGGAGAAGGACAGCCAGAGGTACAGACAGACAGACAGACGGATGGATGGATGGATGTCAAGAAAGGACAAAGTGAGTGAAAGCTGCCTCCTTCTCTCACTGACCGATGCTGAGAAAGCTTCAATCGCTTCACAGTGTTGTGACACATCAAATAAGTTTTACTGATTAATTAAAAGAGCTTCTCATATGATCTTTCATCTGTGACTCTCAGAGAGGAGAGGACATCTTAAACTCACCCGTCTCCTTGTCCACTTGGGACACCAGTCTGCTGTTCGAGTTGTCGATGCGCTTCGTGCTGCGAGAGTTGGGAGACAAAAGAAAAACAATAAAAAACATATGTTGAGAGGTGTTAAGACAAAAGGTATCAAATTATTCTTATTATTTTATGTACATCTTTTTGCTTATATTCTTAGTTTTGTTTGTTTGTTTGCTATTCTTGTATTATTATCATTATTTTTTTTTATGTATTGACTGCTTTTATTTGCACCTTATGAGCACCTTCAAGTCACCCAAGTGTCCTTTGGTGACTTGAAAGGTGCTTATAAAATAAGATTTATTTTATCATTATGCTGTAGATGTTCCCATTATGGCAGCAACAAATGATTATTTCAATTTCATGACTAATCTGCCAATTCATTATTTAATGTATGCAACCGATCGATTAACTTCTCAGTCTGTGAAATGTGAAAATTGCAATAATTAATGAAACAATTGCATCTCTTGTCCAACAAACTGTCCAAAACCCACAGAAAAAGTCCACACACATCTTACTCAAGTAGAAGTACAGATACTACGGTCACAACCTGCACAAACCGCTGCTGCATGGAAACACCGACGCCTGACTCCAGACGACAGCAGCTAAATATAATCACGGGCTGCTTCATGTCAAATCTCTGAAGTTTGCACAACAAAGCTTGAGGAGTATTTCTGGATGGCTTTCAGTGAGCTTTAAGTACAAACGGTCTCGCATCAATAAGTCAGAGGGAACAAGAGGGGTTGTGTAAGGGTGAGGAGGAGGAGGAGGGTGAGGAGGAGGGTGTCTGTCCTCTAATCTGCCCAGTGAGCTCTAAAGGATGGAACGATTTATTTTACAGTAAATAAAAAAAAAAAGTCATCCGTTTCTTAATACCATCATTTACAGTTTTTAGGATATTCTGATATTTGTTTCCCGGGGCCGTCCCTTACTTGTAGTTCCTCTCCCAGAACTTGATGGGCCGTGGGTAGGAGGAAATGAAGATGGCGCTGCCCAGGAAGGGAGCCAGCGGAGTGTAGAAGACAGTGGTGAGCAGCGTCTGGAGCAGCAGCATGGCTGAGTCTGGACGCGCACACACGCGGGTCAAGAAAAGAACAGCAGGTAGTGACGATTTCCCAATCGCACACACACAGACGCACACACACAGAGGCACACACATGGACACGGACACACACAGGTCTTAGAGAAAGGATACGAGGCACGGCGAACGGCTGAGCGAAGGCATGGAAGGCGCTACCCCAGGCGATCTGCCAGGGCGCGATGTAAACCAGGATGAAATGGAGCTTCAGGAGCAGCTCACGCATCTGAAACAACACACAACCTTTGAAGCACTCAGCGCATTACATTCCTGCGCATCACCACGGATCACCATAATGTCATATTTCATGTTTCCCTTCAACATCACGCGACCCCCATGTGATGGATAAACTGACCTTTGCGGGTAAAACTGGAGGTTTTTCCACTTGAAGCGATACGATGTAAAGGTCAGTCCAGAAACATCTGTCTGCCTGTTCCCTGGAGTGTTTGTTGCTGTTCATCCTCTAACTTTATTCTCTCTCTGTTTGTTTCTGCTGTATCTGTGGGCTTCTTGCGTGTGTGAGATAACTGCGTGTCTCATCTTTGAGGCGATCTTTTCTATCAGGACGCCGGACAAATGTGCTTCCCACACACGGCGCGTTAATCTCAGGTGCACGTAGGTATCGTCAAAGCCCCGCGCTCTCACCTTGTGGAAGACGATGGACATGATGAAGAAGTCCAGCAGGAAGCTCTCGGAGGCGTGCGGACAGTCGAAGTGGAAAAAGACGAGCGTGAAGAGCAGAGTGAGGAACTGGAAGCTGGGGTCGCAGAAGGACGAGCGCAGGAGCTTCAGTCCGGCGACGGTCGTCAGGAGAACGTCACAGCTGGAAGGCAGAGAGGAGAGTTCAGACGACACACTCACGCTGCAGAGAAACAGATGTGATGCTGATGCGTAGGCTACTCACTGGATCCCCAGCTTCTTGCGGTGGCTGAGGGCGAAGCCGTCATTGGTGAGCGCGCTCAGCACGATGGCGGGGTACACCACGTACTTCTCGAAGCACAGGAGCCCCACGTACAGTCGCTCGAACCACATGAGAACGGCGTCCTCTGTAACACGAGGGAGAGTGACGAAACACCACAAACAGATGTTCGTTACTTCGTCATGATTCAGTGTGCTAAGTCGCACTGACACGTCATAATCCTGCTGCCACGACGGCCTCATCCTGTGTTTTTTGGCTTCATACGTTTGCTCGTCTAGCAGAACATCTCGAAAACTACAGAAAAGATTTAAAGGAAATGGAGAATATGGGCAAAACAGGGCACATGCACCCAAGAATCTGTGTGTGTTACAGGGTGCACCTGAATGATGTGCCGGTGCAGCTAAAAGACAAGTGCCACCGGTGTAAAAAAAAGTCAGTCTGGAGCTCTGCAAAATGTTTTTCTCATCAGCTGGTGGCAACAGCAACATGATGCATATCGATAACCTGAACTTGGGGGTCGTTATTACATCCTACATGTCTATCACGGACGTAGATCGGTGTCCACATGCAGATTCCACACTGATCGGCATACATTTCTGCGTATATACAGTAGGCACGCTGACCTCTGGGTTCAAACTGGTGGTACTCTTTGGTCTTGAGGACCGGATGGGAGATCCACAACCAGGGGTGATGCTTCCTCAGCTGGGGGATCAGGTAGTGGGTCACAAACCCCACCGTCCCCGCCAGAGCGTACAGCACGATGGTGACAAAGGGCTGGAAAAACAAGTTGGTGTGGCGAAAGAAACGCTTGATCACTATCCTGGCAAAAGAAGTAAAAAAAGTGTAGGAGTGAGAAGAAACAGTTGAGACTCTCACCCTGAGAGACAGGAACACGGTACTCGCTGTGATGGCGAAGGTGAGGATGTAGGCGACAGAGCACACGATCACGTCCGACAGCAGGATCTCCTTCTGCAGGGCACAAGGCGGAGGGGTGGTTAATAATCCGCACTGAATGAAAACGCAGACTCATTTAGGCGTGTGATTATTTCTGTCCAATCGCTCTGAGCCCCTCAGTTGTTTCGGAGATCAGAGACGCAGCTGCTCGAGACGATCTCCACAATCCCCGTTAATACTGTAAAAGGCTGGCGGAGGCTTTTTTCTCTCTCCGGTGCAACAATCCCATGTAATCACAGCCGGTGATGGACGGCACACATTGTTTAATCACCCGAGTTTAAGACTCTCACATAAGGCGCGTATGACTTCCACAGCTCAGGTGCACGGTGTTAATGACTATTGATTTTCTCCTGATAAACAGTGTGAGCTGACAGGAGCTGATTCTCTGCTCCGGCTCTGGGCTGCTGCGACTCTAAACAATAAAAGCACAGTTTGATTGAAGCTCAGAGAGGGATCAAATTAACACAGAATAAGCGTGTTTATGTTTTGACAGAGCGACATCATCCACTGACCCGACCCGATTGACACATCACATCAGTGCATTTGTATTCAATCCTCTCTAGTCACCATAGAGTTCTGCAGTTTCTCGGGCAGCGGGTCTTTACTCTCCGTGTCCTCCTCCTCCTCTTCCTCACTCTCCACCAAAGCGGGCATTATCTTCGACTTGATCAGAGATCTGCAAAAAACAAATAAAAACACGAGCAGGACAAGAGGTAGTTTGTTACTGAGCCCTGATGCAGCTGGAAGCATGGAAGTGGAAGAACCTGAATATTTTTTGCCTTCTCGCTTTAACTCACCTCACCTCGGCTTCCTTGTGTTCAGACTGACTTTTTGGAGTATTTATTCTCTAATACTGTCCTTTGCTTGATTGTAAAGCACTTTGTAAACTCTGATTTTATAGGTGCTATATTAATAAAGTTTATCATATTAAATTCAATCATGATTAAGTGACCAAATATGAAGTTATTGATGCTGTAACGACTTACAGCACTAGAACGAAAACAAAGACCAACAGCAAAGCCTAAAACAACTGTTTCTACACAGTTAGAGAGGAAAGACTGTTTTTTAAGTAGTAAGTTATAATTTTTACAGTTTATAACTGCATAATAAATGAAATAATAAGGTTTTAAATGACTTAGTACATAAGAAAGTTAAACTATTAATGATTTTTTAATGGTTTATAAACTTTATAAACTTCTAACAAATAAATGTGTTTATCATGCTACTATGAACACCCGGTTAGTCTTATTAACATGTAATATTGTTAATAAGGATCTTTTAGAGAATCATAATGGTTTTAACACTACGAGGACCTGAATGTAAAGCGTTACCAACATTTATTCTTCCTCCAGGAACACATGTGGCGTACTTCCATATCATATGTTTTATAGAACTTTTGTTGTGGTTTGGCCTCTTATTTGTTGGATAACACAATCTTATAAATATTCAGTTTATAGACACGCTGGAGAAACAACATCACAGTTGGATAAGTATGATGTAATGGAGTAGGCAGGCTGTGTGTGTGCGTGTGTGTGTGTGTGTGTGTGTGTGTGTGGTATGTTCAGTATATCTGGATGAGAGGTGGCGGCATGAGGAGGGCAGAGAAGGGATGAAGTGTTCATGTTAAAGTGGTAATCAATGATGTAGCAACAATACCATGATAATATGTTAGTAGTGCTACTATAATATGTATTATATGTGATGAAATAAAATATGTTAATAACAATTCTGATAGCGTATATGAGAATTTTTATAGGGGGTTGTACTGAGACATCAGAGGGGCTTTTAACAGCTTGAATAAAACTACTTGTGCAGGATGAGTAAAAGCAAAAGATATATATCTGAAATGTTCACTTATTGTTCACACAGAACAGCTTGAGTTAGATCCACTCAACAGATAATACAAACATTTTCATCTCAAGTAGAGTAAAGCGTCTAAAGTGCATCCACCATCTGCCTTCATTTTCCCCCGAGCTGATGAATTCAGCTCTTTTCCCCCCATGCATCAATCTAATCTTTAATGCAAACATACATTCACACACACAGACACACACACACACACACACACTTATACTCACAGTAGTACAGAGGGGTCGCTGCTCTGTCGGCTGAGGTGGTAGGAGAAGACCACCAGGAGGCCACAGAAACCAGAGAACAGAGCTGGAGTGTGCTGCTCATCCCACGGCTCCTGTAACAACACACACACAAACACACACACACACACACACCATCATGTGCTTTTAGAACCAGAGGCTGCTGCTTTTAGATCTTCACGTTTTAAAAGCCTCCTTCCTCCAGCTCCAATCTTGGTGCCACTTTTGAGGATGACTAGCAACACTTTGTATTTGTGCTGCAGCTCTGCCCGGCTGCCGAACGCTATTTATAACTCCATCCACGCCGATAAACCAAAGCACAAAATCAAAACCTGTCGTACCTTGAGAGCTCCGAAGCAGAACCCGTAGAGCAGCGACAGAGCGATCAGACTGCGGAGGATGCTGTAGATCGCAGAGACGAGACTCGTGGCAGCTGAGACACACAGATGAGAGTCGGGATGAAAATGCATGGAGTACTATCAGACGTTGAGAAATAACACCAAGCACCCACTGTAGTATTATGGCTGCATGCAGCAATCATTTATATCAGAATCTGATGACGACTCATCAAATCTCTTCAAACCAAACCCACAAAGTTCTGACAGAGCTGGCTTACTGAGTTTCTTGACCTTTGGACTTTTAATAATTAATACCTCCAGATGTTTTGTATGAATATTTAACGCTGTAGAGAAATATTTCAGATTTAAAGCCGAGTTCTCAGAGGCTTCTAACATTCAAAACACACAACAACAGATTGCACACACAGACATCAAACCGGAGCCATAAATCGACAGATGCATACAGAAAAGAGGATTTACAGTAAAAATTTAACTGAACTAATGCCCGTCTGCGATCGGATCTGCCACTGAGCATTCTCGAAAATCTAAAGATTAGCGTCTGACCTGTTCCTCCAAAAAGGTGCATGTCGATCTGCTCCAGCACGTAGATGGTGAAGGTGTTGATCTGAGGGAACAGGCCCACCAGGAAGGTGATTGGGAAGCAGTAGGTAAAACCTGTTAAAAGCATCAAACAATAAGACATTTGTTATCTCTCAAGGACACACTATTGTTTGTATAGCAGCTACCGGACTGTCTGAAACAAAGCTCATGAGTGTCCGCTGGTCCGTGTCTCCCTACCCACTAGCAGGTCCCGTATGAAGTGCAGCACGTCGTGGCAGGCGATGGTGACTCCGTACAGGGTGGAGACAGGCAGGTCCTTCCTCCTCAGCAGCTGCTCCAGCAGCCAGATCAGAGCGCAGAAGATACAGAAGTAGGCGGCTCGGCTGTAGGCCACCAGCTGGTTGTGACCCTGGAGACCCACACACACACACACACACACACACACACATGAACACGCACAGGTCAGGATGTTCAATATGCCATCAACTGAAAGATAATATCAACATGTGATGGTTAGATTGAATGTTAAGAAATTCACACTAACATTTGTTCATCATATGTGACATATTGACATTTCTATCATACGTGTCATATCACATTCACTTTCCATGTTAATGACCTGACTTTCACTTGGGGAGGTGGAGGGGAGGGTTTGTAGCTTGCAAACCACTGGACATTTTTGATGGACCACGTCGTTCCAACATTTGTAACCGTGACACCATTTTGTATTTTTAAGGAGACCTGTGGATCAATTTCAGACTGGATGGTGGAGACAGTAAAGTGATATATTTGACGAGAAGTCTGGAGCTCTCCTCCCGTGTTTGTTGTGACCAAAGCCGGTATCTAAAACCAAAACATGATCGTTTCCTTCCCATAACCAAGTGTTTTTTATGCCGAAACCTGACCAGATCATAAACACAGCGTTGTCACGACATACATTTGAAAACTGAAGCTGAAGAAACCTAAACTTGCAACATCAGGAAATATTAAGTTTCAACAAAAACATCCGGAATCGATTTATCCTGGGTGTTGCTGTTCTCCTCTGTGGCCACATTTCCGGTGCATCAGTCAAAACACAGCAAAATGAACACAATGGAAAAGAGAACTGTTCAAAATTCATCACGTCATCTGCCAAAAATGTCAAACTTGCCTCAATAAAGAGGAACAGTGATCACAAGATGAAACCAGCCAACATGGGCATCGAGGATGTAAAACCCTCCCCAAATATTCAATATCATCATGCGACCTACTGTGATTTTCTGACAGGTTTGTCTTGTCTTTGCTCTGTAATGTTTCCTCTGAGGCTCAGAAAAAAAAAATATTAAACTCACATGTGTTGGTGAGGCTGCGTCTGGTTGAACGCTCTGAAAAACAAAAGCACAGGAACCACCATTGAATTTGCAAGTAAACATGAAAACAAGCGAGAACAGTATTGTGACTTCTTCCACAGAGAGGAAGCGTGTGGGAGCGAACAGGAAGAGACGAGCATGAGGTCAGCTTTACTTTGAAACTACATTAGGTCATCGTGATACTTAACCTCACCTCGCGCATCAGGTCAAGGTGGTTTTGAGAGTGAAATGGTTCACAGAAGGTACTTTTTTTTTTTACCTTCAGTAAGGAATACTGGCAGCTGGCGATGACGAGGCAGAACTGGAAGACCCAGAAGTCTTTGAAGCAGCCGTGGTTCAGAAGCACAAAACCCAGGAAGGAAACCAGGAAGGCCATGAAGACTGCGACTAGATTCTCCAGAACCTCCTGGTTTCTATACGAAGACATGAACAGGTTAGATTCAGTAGCTTTTAATCGCTTCCAGGAGACTAATAATGATAATAACCAAAAGTTTGCAGGCAGGTTTTTCTGTGTCTTACCGATCCAAAAGGGCCAGCAGGGTGAGCCGGTCATATAAAATGTTGATCCACTTCCCGGGATAAAGTTTGAGTTTGTAATAAATCTTCCTGGTCGGTTTCTCCTGAGTGGAAGTCTCTGACGACTCGTCCAAAGAGTCCTCCTCCTGACACACACACACACATTGACACAAACACACACACACACACACACACATAGGCACAAACACAAATCGTTACTACCGATGTGAATTCAGCTGCACAGGAAACAAAAAAAAGAGTCTGTAGGATAATTCAGCCAGGATCACTGCAAGCACACAGTCACAAGATCCAAACACAAAGTGGTGCATTAATGATTCAGCAGCGAGTGTGTTTTGTTTCAGCTTCTAGGACCGATCCAGGCAGCTTATGTCACCTCGCTGGTCTGCATCCAGCAGCGATGTACACTAATTCAGGACTGATCATTTGCTTCAAACAACAGTGACTCACATTTTTTTGTCATAAAGTTCGACGGAAAGAAAACACTAATCCGTTTTACCAGGTGGTTGATTATCATTGTTGTCTATTTCTCCAGACTCATTGACGCAAAACTTCGCAAATCAACACAGTCATCTTAAAGAGTGCAAATTGAAATGTACTGTACTGACAATGTTGATGGTTATGTATTAATCATGCTCTTATGTATTTCTTTCCTTCAGTGTTTTTTAGGTCTCAAGGTCTCAAAGTTAAAAAGGCCAAAGTCAGCACCCACAGGAGCTCCCCTCTCCCACAGCAAACACCGCTCCTGAAACGCCTCATCAGTAGCCCCGCCTTTAATTTCCTAACTTTGTAACATCACACTGCGTCCCAGCCTAGCAACTATTTTGGCATGTAAGAATTCATTTAGCACAGCCGCTCGGATGTTGTTAGCGGTGCTTGCTCAGGCGTGTGTGAGCTGACCAATCAGAGGAGACTGGGTATTCAGGAGGGGGGCACCTTAAAGAGACAGGAGCTGAAACAGAGCATTTTAGAAGGACGGGGTTTGGGTTAATATGAAAAAACTGATGTGTTTTTAAGCATTAAAGCTTGTAGACCTATTCTAGTAGTAACCCAAAATAAAAAAAATGAAAATTAGCATATTTCATTTAATCAATCCATGTTTTAATCTAATTTTAGTTAAAGGTACCCCGTGGTGTGCCAAGGAAACACATTAAGTTTATCTGTGAGGTCTTCCAAACACATTGAAAGCATTTCCATCCCGCTAAACTGACTTTTTGAAGAATCTGAAACCTGCATTGTTTACATCCTCGTTCGCTTGCTAACAGTCTTCTTGTTGGCACATTGCATGGTCTCTTGGCACGTCTACCCTCACCAGCTGTCGATCAGTGAAAGCCATCGGGAGGACGGGGTATCATATCACCTGCATGAATGCATGTGCAAAAAAATCACAGGGTACCTTTAAATAACCGCTTGACAACCATTTAGAAGAACTCTGTCTCAATACTTCAGTGCATAAGTAAAGCAGAACTAGAAGGAAAAGGTGAAAGGCAGACGGACACCTGGAAGATCTCAGGGTGAGTCCTCCGTGGCCGGAGCCTGTGCGCCGGGATGATGCGTCGCTGGAAAGGGCAGTCAGCGTGACCGCCCGCCAGGCCGTCCTGACACTCTGAGTTTGAAGACGTTGACAGCAGGTCACTGAGGATACAGACACACATAATACAGGTTAGGGGAGGTTAATATGTGGGATAAACGTGATTACACAGGCAGTGGCGGAGAAAGGCGATGAGGTAAAATGGAAGCAGGGGAAGAGAACATGCGGGGAGGCAAAGCAGAACAAAATGGGAGAAAGGATAACTTGTCACAGGTGAAGGAAGAGATGATGAAGAGGGAGGGAATTAAAGATTTGACAGCCGTACCACATGTTGCCGGTGATGAGCTCGGCTCCGAGCGGCAGGTTGAGAGCTCTCTCTGCATACAGCTTACGAGGCCTGTCTCCTAGTGAGGCAAACAGACAGTTTCTGTGCAATAACTGACATCCGGCTGATGAGTAGTCAAAGCTATTCTGATGGATTTCTTTGAGCCTTTTAGACAGACTGGGCTAAAACTGAACAGCTTAACATCTTGGAGCCGATCCAGAAAAATGTCATTTAATCTAGCAGCTTTTTGAGCTGTTTCGACTGCTGGCAGACGCTTCCGCACATTCTGTTTCTGTTTGTACAAAAGATCAAAACATTATCAGACCGTCCCAGCCCAAATACATTCCTAAAACTTGCTTACTGTGTACAGTATGGAAGGTGTAGGCGTCTTCTTTGTTGGTGGCCTCTGGTCTGCAGATGACCTGCAGCATGGAGCTCTCAGACTGAGAGGTTTGAGAGGGAAGCGAGTCGTAGTCTGGATCCTTCTCTCTGTCCGTCTGTGGACTGCAGGCAGGAAACACAAACCATCAGGATGCTAGGTGCTCGGATCTAAAAGTGTGTATATTTTTATTGCAGCATGTGAGTGCTGAGGCATGTGTACCTGTCAGGGGAGACTATTGGGATTTGTGTGGGTGGTAGAGCCTGCAGTGTGTCAGTAGGCAGACTGGTGGGCGGTTTTGGTCTCTCTGGTTTTTTGTCTGTGTTGGTCTCTGTTATCGTCTCATCTTGTCTGGAAGTCGCACTCAGATTTTCTGCACAAAGATCAAACGGACGTGCGCTTTGGTTAGATTAACAGAAAACAGAAGTGCGTTCTTATAAAATCGATGTGAAGCCACAATTTGTTAGTCTTTGGCACACCCAAAAGGGAAATATTTCACTCAGGAGTTGGTGGAGACCCAACATAGAGCAAAAAGTGGGGCATAAATTGGACTTTTGAGAAGAAGAAGGAGAAGAAGAAGAAGAAGAAGAAGAAGAAGAAGAAGAAGAAACTCTCATAAACTTCCAGCTTTGAACTTCATTTTAAAATACAAAATGTGAAATTATCGGTTAATATAAAAAGTGAAATTATTGGCTGTCGACATCAGCTATGAGAAGCAGGTAATTATAAGTATCAGCTGAAAAAAAATCCTTATTGTGCATCTTCAATCATAATATATCTAGACTGGTGTAGTATTGCTGCGGAGCATTATACTGGATGGGACCAGGCACCCGGAGCAACTCTAGGAATTTATTGCAGCTCATAAACCAGTGCTGACATTGCACTCGTGTATGCACTTTGGTATAAAGATCTGCTTTAGCTCTGACCCTATAAAACTTGCAGATAAAGGACCCTCTTGCTGAGATTCACCTTCCTCTGCAGCTCCCACGTCCTCTCTGCATTCTGGCCTCTCGTCGTCCTGTGTGCTGGCGCCGGCCGCTCTGGTACTGAGGGACCCCAACAAGGAAACAAACTCCAAGAAGTTGGACTCGTTGGGAATCTGGCCCTCCTTCGCTTCCAGATCTGACTTGGACGTGGTCATGGTGGTCTGATGAAGAGACACATCTTTGTATGTATGCATGAACAGATGGATGGAGATAACTAGAGTAAACATACAGAAATAGAAACAGCGCTGGACTGCCAACGTACTGTGTTATGAGAGCGGTCTGAAAGCAGCACGGCATCTTTCCCGCTGTCCATGCTCAGCCCGCGGATGTGAGTCCTTCCCCCGGGCCCGTAGCGGCCAAAAGCTGGTGGCAGGCGAAGGAAACCTTGTGAATCCACATTAGCATCCAGAGGATCCGTGTCATCGGGATGGGAGTGGACGTCGATACCTGATGAGCTGTTATCATTAGTCAGCTGCGGGCTCGGTGTGCTGTCATTAGTCAGCTGCACACCGGCGTGTTTCAGGTCCGGATCCGGACAGTCCAGTGTCGTGAATTCAGAGCTGATCGTCTCTCTGCACAGGTGAAACTCTTCACTTTGACTCGTTGTCTGTTTCAGCGTGGGGTCGTCCTCCGAGCCGGTCGTTTCTTCTCCCTCTTCCCCCTCCAGCTTCTCCTCCTCAGGGGAGTCGAAGGTGATGACGGGGATCTTGATGTGACACTCTCCCGCGTCCTTCTGAGCCTTGAGGGGCCCACAAAAACATGTCACTCACACACAAACACAACACACTGTAGTCGCAAAATATTAAGTACATAATATGACACTTCTGCTGCTGTCAATCAAAACAGAACAAGACATTCTGTCATGTGTTGTGACAGGAGGGCCAGGCGGAGTCAGGTGCAGAGCCGGACCTTCTGGAGGAATAAAACACCCTGAGTCACCTCGGGTTCTGCCCTGATTTGGGGCTATTTGCTGACAGAATGTGAGCTCAGAGATTACTTTTAACTTTTGGGAGTAAAAAGTGGGTTCGTCTTCACTACTGTGGATGGGAAAAGTACTTTACTTCATGGACGTAACGTTACAGAGAGGAGAGGGGAGAAAAAAGAAAGAGAACCAGAGTTCTGGTGAGTGCTGAGTTCCCTGAGGCTTGACCTGAATTCAAACACAAGAAGATCTGATGCAGACTAGCAGAGTAGGTTTGGCCTCCGTTGCAGCCATGTCAATAGGTGAATCCCTGATAGGTGTACATTTTATCACTCGCATCCTCGGTTTAATGATGTAAAACACCCATAATAGAGAATAAAGATCATTTTTCAAGCCTATTAAACCCCACTGACCTGCTGAAGGCTTTTCAAACTAAAGCCGTGCTGCCAGAAACTGTTAAAAACCCACAGAAATGTTTGACTAATTGTAGTGGAGGTCCAGAAGTTTCCAATGATATACGTAGAATCTAAAAAGAAGACATCTGGAACGTTTACATTAAGATGGGACGGTTCAGACATAAAAACGCTCAATTTATAAATCAGTTAGATCCAATAAAGAGCTGAAACAGGTTGATACAGGACAAATATGTGATGACGCCAGGTGGTAGACAATGATTTTAACAGTTCTAAACGGAAGTCCAAATATGTTTCTTACCTGTGCATTCTCCAGGAGGCTCTGCTTGACGCTCTCCTCCAGCTGAGCCGCGGTCTGAGGGTCGCAGCTCATGGTGATGATGATCTTGACTGTGTCGCTATCGTCCAGGCGTGCCGACACGGGCCCGGGGACGGAGTTGTCTACCAGAACCACCTCGATCTCGTCGGAGCAGTACGTCTCCTCCACTGGCTCAACCTGAGAGGCAGCACAAGAGACAGACAGAGTTCTATCCACGATGGACAAAATGAGCACAGTGATTATTCCTGTTTCTATATCAGTGAGTCCTACCTGTGCATGAGGATCTGGGACGTCGATGAAATCCTCCTGGTGCTCCTGAGGGGTCTCCAGTGAGTTATTATTGGCGTCCGGCGTCTCTTTTTGCTCCTCACTCTCCTCCTCGCTCTCATCTTCACTTCCCTTCGACGGCGGCAGACCCTCATCAGCTGTTTCCCTGTCTTCATCCTCCTTATCCTCACAGTCTTTCTCCTCCTCTATTCTGTCCCGCTCTGAGTCTTTCTCTGTTGTCCGTTCCTGCTCCGATTGCTCTCTGTCGGTCCCCATTACAGAGCTCTGAGCGTCCGCTCCTTCTTTCACAGCAGCAGTTTCAATTGTTTCAGCGTCCATTTTCCCCGTCCCGCTGGCAGATCCAGGCCGCGTCTCTTCTCTTTCGGCTCGGGATGGGGGCCTCTGCTGGGCCTGCAGCAGGGGGGCAGCCTGGTCTGGATTGGGGCTGGAGAGGTCATCTGGAGAAGGCTCTGGGCTTGGTTGCAGGCCTTCGTCCACAGGCCTCTCATCTGCAGCACTCTCACCCTGTCCTGGAAGGAAACAAAATCCAATGTGTTGATTTAAAATGTAAAATTTAGTGCTCCGATACTAAAATTCATGCCTTGGAAATGTTATTGTTTCCTTTTTAGCGGCAGAGTTTATATCCCTTTTTTTCAGCGTGCTGACTTTGTTCTGACTAATCACCATTAGGTCACACATTTACTGGAAGCAGTCAGCTGGTCTTGTTGGCTGGCTGCTAGTCCTGCACTTGTCTGGGCTTATTTACAACAACGATGTGTTTGCAGAAAAGGAAGTTGTCAGTCGACATTGTCCAAGGAGCCATCGAGTGCATTAGGGGAAGAGGAACACATTCGGCTTCCAGCTCAGACCGATTCTGACAATAAACTGCACAGAACTCTTCTTCCCCCAAATCACGAACAAGGCCTCAGTAACTACAGATTTAATGACGATGGCCTGTGCTTAAACACTGTGCTGACAGTCTTTTACATCCTGTTTTCTATCACCTAGTCAAACTGTAATGTTTAGCATGCCACAGAATCACATAGGAAGTCACAATCCTCGACTGAAACTGCATCGTGTACAATTCATTTCTTTCACCTCGGTGCAAGGCTGAAGGAAATGTTACAGAGAATATCAGCCGTCAAACTGACTTAACAAATGTCAATAAAAGATGAAACTTTTGAAGGACGGCAGCAACACGTAATCCAATGTTTGACATACAAATCTTGGTTTTTCTCCCACAGTCGATGATCAGACAAATATCTTTTCTGCATTTCTGTTTTTATATCTGAATCAGTGGTGAAGCTAAACTCACTCACCTCATCTCTGTTGACAACATCAACGCTCACATATCGCAAGGAAACCACTGTATCGAGCTTAAGACTAATAATAACCTACATTTAGAGAGGATTCTCTCTCTCAATCTGATCCCTGAAGCTTGAAATTAGAATTCATTTCTCATCTTTGTTAGTTATATAACAGCTCTCTTTCCTATTTTCTTTACATACACCTTTATAACAGATCCCTGGGCTTTATATCTGGTAACCTTGGCATTCCTTTAGGGGTCATTTTAACTGATGACAGTGATTATGAACGTGTATTTCCTGGGTATCGTTATCGAGCAAATCTCATCCTGTTGCAACCCTTAACAGAGCTAGTCATTTGGTGAATTTAGATGTCTATTTTAAGTCTGACTGTTAGTTAGATCAAAGTCTGTCTTTGTGAAAATGGAAACAAATTAGATGACTCACGATGTTTTCCTACTCATCCGCTATCAGTGACACCTCGTGCTCTGTGCGGAAGCATCTGCGTTTGTTATTTCTCTGCTCATTTATTCACATCTTTCCTTTATTAGTTACCCATCTGCCTCTCAGTCAAACCCAGAGAAAGATAAGAATCACCTTCCACTGTCTTCGCCGCCTCCTCCGACTTCGAGCAGTCCTGCGTGGAAGAGAATTCAGAGACACGTGATTAAAATCAGGACATAATGTAGGTCGACGCTTTCACGTTGGCAGGTGTCCAGCTTTTTTTTTATTTGGACTCACCACCCCAATCAGTCCCGGGTCGGTTTCAGTCTGTTTCACTGTCACCTGGATCACCGGACTGGGGCGCTTCCGTGCCAGCATCATCATGGCAACACTGTCGGGAACTGTACTGCTTTTCCTATTGGACAAAGAGACAAGAGAGGAGAAATTTAATGATAAGGAGACAGGGAGGCAGAGGGGGAGAGAGAGCGATGGGGAGATTATGGAAGCCCATACATCGCTTCGAATCACAATCACTTTCAGAGGAAATCATCCGACATTCATGCCCAGCCTCACATGTTTTGACACTAAAATACGCTGATTTACAGAGATGAGGAAGCGCTAAAAATAACTGTTTCTGGACTTGCTGTTTCATCTCCCCGCAAGCACTTCAAAGATTAGCAAGAAATTACAAGAGAAAACATGATACCGGGAACAGGAAGTGATGCATTTTCTCTGTCTCCGTGCAGACAAACGGTATCAGAGTGGAGTGCACTGATCTCCCTTCATTAGCTGAACTGGCAGTGCAGTCATGAGCTTTTGGAATGAACTGGGAAGAGTCTGTATCCCTCTGTGAGACACTTGATCAAGAAACTAATCGGATCTCAGAGAAACAGAAGACCGAGGAAAAGTAAACGCATAGCGAGAGAGAAGGAGGAGGCTAAAAATGGTCATAAAAAGCAGATGTCAAGCATGATATGATACTCAGTTGTACTTAGTACGGCTAGCAAAAGGAGGTCTCAGGCCTGAATGTGCAGTTTCATGTTGATAATTGAGTTGTATCGTGAGGGATTTAGCCCTCTGGCCTAGATTGCGTAATAACTAACCTGGCAGGGGAGCAGCTTGAGCTACAAGGAGCAAAACTCCCTGTTTGTTGAATGTAAGGTAAAGGTTCATTTATTTGCCATATTTACAATGTACAATGGCGGTGTTGAGCACTTAGAAAGAGGAGGTGTGACTGCCAATCCACACTGGCTAGGGGTCTATTTGTTAGGAAGTCCAACATCCACTTGCTGAGTGTTGTAATCAGGCCCAGAGTATTACGTTTTCCATCAGTTTCATGGGCGAGATTGCATGATGTAGCTGATATTATTCTCAATGTTTGGGAGGACTGAGTAGAGGGCAGTGGATATGTCGTTCTCCGTGGATCTGCTGGTTCTGAACGCATACTGACGAGAGAACAGGCTGGCATACTATGGGTATCACAGCTATCACTTTTTTAAAAATTAATAGATTACTCCCCCCGATTTTAACCAATGTGGGAAATTGGTCTGTCCATAGATGTGTCAGCGCCTCGTGCTTATTGAGTGTCGAAATCAATGAAATTCCATTCCATGTTTTCCCTGCGACCGCGAACCCAGGCAGATGGACACATAGCACGCACACGTATACGCACTCGCATGCCGCTATCTTAACTGGGCATAGACGCCTGAATGCCAGGCAACTGAGTTAAGGTGAGTATACCAGGTAAGATGGTGAATGAGACTAATACAGAGGGAGAAAGTGAAAGGGATGAAATCAAGAGGTAAAGAAATAACAAGGGAAGTAAACAAAAGGGGATGAGGGGGAATCAAGATATGGAGAAACTCCAGCTGTAAGATATATCTATTTTTTATTATCGTCTTTGAATCTTTTATCCGTCACTGCAGTGCAACCATTACAGGAGCTGATACAACTGGGCACCTGATAACTGTGTGAGGTTATGAAATGTAGTAAATCAAAGACCGGGCAGCAACATTCCCTGACTAATCGCACCGACCAAATGCGGACATCTCGACAGCGTCCTCCCAATTGGCAAACACTCTCCATAAAACGCATTTCCCACCTCAACCGTTAAATCTAATCTCTAGCCGTCATCTGCAAGACGTATGTGCGCTATCTGGGATTATATATGGCGCTGTGTATTTCTCTGCATGGCCTCCAGTACACTCACAAAGCTGAGACCTCATCTGTAGTCTTGGGCAGGAACTTTTTAGCTACTGCACATTAATCCAAATGGACTGTAGTTTCAGGATTATAAGTGTGTCCGTGGGGGGTTCACCTGATGCTGGCTGGCAGGCAGGAGTCTGAGGCATTACTTTTCTTCTCCGGAGCCTTGCTGAGGTCAGAGAGGCTGCTGCGGACCACCGCCTCACCCTCGTCGAACATCAGGTGCAGCCGATAGTTGGCCAGCTTGATGAGGATGAAGAAGACGGTGATGGAGGTGCAGTAGATGCTCAAAGCCATGGTGGTAGGGGGCAGGGCCTGTGGAGAGGAGAAGCAGAGCGTCACAGTATATTCATTTGTCATCCGAGTTTGATTCAGTGCATCATTCTGTAGCAGCCAGAAGAAGCGCCAGCTATCCTCTATAATCTTATTGCATTTAGATTAAGTTCTGCAAATTTTAAATCTTATTTTGGTCACACAGCCGGCACTGTTCCCCGAGTGAATTACAGGCTCATTGAACCATGAGGTCTAATTTTATTAACAGGTGGAATCATGAAGTTTATTGATCCTCAGGGGAGGAACGGGGCCCACAGCAAAGAACAGGAAGATTAATGACAAAGCATCTGCATCATGCAGATACATGAGTCATACTGGTCTGGAGAGAGTTCTTGAACATTCATTAAAAAGTCTGCAGGTACACAGTCGCGGTATAAATCTCGAGCCAAGTGTCATTGTTGCTTTAACTCGATTGTTCACCAACTGTCTGTCATCGTTTAGCTTGCGCTGTGTGTTGTGTGCGACCTTCAGACGAAAATGCTAATAAACCTGAAATTCGAAACATCTCTCCCCGAAAGCTGGTGTTGTTTTTGCAGGGGGAGCGGTGGGTGTTTCCAAACAGACTGTGAAAAACTGTCCGCAACTACATTTTAATATAGCGTCAGTGGCAAAACTCTCTCGAACTTCTGAGCTGTCACTCTCACGACAGAATTCTTTACCCGACCAAACTCTCACTCCCGGAGGGTTAATGTAGGGGTTACCTGATCACACAGTGGACGAACAGTTAGCCCCTGGTCTGTGGAGCAATCACATAACCATAATCTGCTGTATATAAAGTCTAATCTGGATTAAACTGGTTGGTGTACTGTGATCATGAAAGCTTGTACTGTAGACTGTCTGTGTTAAAGAATACAGCATACAGCAGGATGGTGGCATGAAGACAGGGAAGAATTACAGGTCAAACACCTTGACCTTAGCTATGATGAAGTGTCCATGAAGTCTTGTACTTCCTGAACAGCCATTACTTAAAGGAAAGGCTCACAAAAATGAAGACTGAGTCATAATCTACTCAATGGGCGAAGTTTTGCTTAGTCCACAAATTTCTACATCAGAACAGCACTGCAGCATTCCAGTGAACAACTGAAGCAGATGGGGACTTGTTTTAAAACGTAAGAAAACAACCCATAAATGTCTCTATTCAGCATGCCAGGCAGAAATCAAGTCTCTGGGAGGGCCTGAGAGCCGAAATTGATTTGATAAATACAATATTTACCCCCTGAACACACGGTAGTAGCTCTCGTACCCACGCTTGACTTGGTGCACGCTAGCGCTAATAGCTTGAGGGTTGAGATCACGTCTTTTCGAGTCAATTTGGGATCCTTAGCCTCCGGAGACTTGAATTACACCGAACAAGCCGTACGGAGCAATCTTATTTCATTTGTATTGTTTTTTCACCGTTTTAAAACAAGTCTCCATCCACTTCAGTGGTTTAGGAGAACTCTGCAACGCTGTTTTGCTGCGCAGCTCCAGAAATGTCTCACGGGCTACGAAACTTCACTCGACCTCCCATCGTCACGTAGACAGTGATTGAATTCTCATTTTCTGGGTGAACCTATCCTTTAAGCGCTGGCTGCTCAGGAAGCAGGAGACTCCGTGGACACTCCATCACAGCCGAGGTCAAGGTGTTTGACCTATAGCAGCAACTCTCTATTTATTCGCACCACCACCCTGCTGATGAACGACTGTACCTGAGACATAAAGGTTTCTCTTCCTCCACTTTTACTCATTTTCAAGTGAAAAGAGGCTGTAACGTCCCATGTTTAAATCCCCTGTTTGGGATGTAAACGCAGCCTTTTGTTGCACCCATCTCATCTCAGAGGCCATGACATGGGGCTGTGTGTGAACCACAGTTTCACGCCTCCTGACTCAGGAGCAGCCATGCGTTCCGTCACCGCATGCGAGGAAAAAAAAAAAAAATACTGCGACAGTGCTGTTTTCTCTCTTCCAGCCGGAGGATTTCTCTCTCAGCAGCAAACCCCAGACAATGAAGGATGTTGCAGAGCCACGGCGTGTTTTTTTTTTTTTTTTTTTTTATCCGAGAGAGGATAAAAGGGCGCATGACACAAAAGCGTTTCATCCTGTAGGTGCCGTGAACACCTCACACCCCCTCCGCGGCCTTGAACGTCATGTTCCCTCACAATAAAAATTAAATAAAAATAAAAACTCACCAGATGGAGAGACAGGGGCAACATCAGGAGGAATATCCACAGATAGAGGTGGCACGAGTTGTTGAATTTGTTCTGGTCCGGGTCGTGGTACCAGCCCCCGGTCAGAGATGCCCAGACTCCCTGACGCAGGGTCTGCACGACCTGGGAGCCCATCTCTCCTCCGCTCTCCTCCTCCTCTCCGCTCAGGTTGGACGGATGGTGCTGCTGCTGCTGCTGCTGCGGCTAGGCTACAATGAAATGATCTCCTCTAATGCATGCTACCGTCGCTACGCCTCCATGTTGGGGCGATACAGCACGTCTCCTGAGCCCTCCCTCTCATGCCTCATCGGTCGTCCTCGGTGTCGTCCTCTCGGCTGCCTGTTCCCGTCCCAATGTCGAGTCGTCCATCGCTGCTTCTGCTGCTGATGCTGCTGCTGCTTCATCTGCTGCCGCCGCGGTCCTCATCTTGTCCTGTTCGTCTCTCTCCTTCTCCCTCTCCTCCTCTCTAGCTGCCTGTACAGATGCGCAGCTCTGATCGCCTCCCCTCCTCCTCCTCCTCCATCCTCTCTGGCTCCCCTCCCTCTCCATCCTCTCTGCCTCCCCTCCCTCTCCTATTATGTGACTCCCACCTTCAGTGTTTTGCAGGCAGAATCAGTCCTGAGCCACATTGTGCATAGTATGTAGCCTTTGTGTCGACTGTGCAGTTTAGATCATGTGCTCATTTGCTTCAATGGATACAGTCTCTCCACATGATTTCGACAGACATTGTGTTATATTAGCTACATTGCTGTGTTTTTGTTGTAAATGCATTATTATTATTTGCAGTGGCTTCTATATGTTTTCTATACCATTGGTTTCATATGTATTCTCTTGCACAATGTTCTTGGCACTTTGGTGATGTAATGTAAGTTAGTTAGTTAGTTTCATTTATTGTCCACAATGTGGAAATTTGTCTTTGGTCTCATAAAAACAACAAGCAGGACGGCAACAACAACAACAACACTTACACACAAACATCTTCAGGGAATACTAAGTACATTTAGTCAGTACTGTACTTAAAGTGGCAATCACGAAGATTTCCTGAAGTGGCAATTGCAGGCTTATTTTTGGACCTCGCTGCTTCCCAGAGATCCAGGGTCGCCCATGTGACGTCAAGTCAGTTGCCAGTTGTCAGCTTTGCCACGCCTCCATTTAATTTCTCCATTTCATCATACGCTGTTATCTGTCTTTTCTTTTTTTGTTCCGCCATGACCCTTTATTCCCAACGCTAGCAGAGACCAGGCCAAACAAAACTGTTATGTCTTGTGCGAATCACCAACTCTCCTTGGCTGACGAACCACTGATTAGTGAACGTGTCACCAACGGTGCGCCGCTTGTGATAATTTCCGGGGAAGTCGCCATCGACAGCCAGTGAACATCTTTGGTATTGCAGCAAATTTAAGGGCTTTCATCAATGGGCCATAGGCTCAATCATCATTTTGTTACCTCATGCTGCAATAGATAGTGACTTTACAGATATTTATTTACATGAAAATCTTCGAGATTATTACTTTAAAGCTAGAATATGTAAGAATTTTACATCAAACGGCCAAACTTATGTTATATGTTGAGTTTTGTTCTGTACCGACATTATCCCAAATGTTTCCAACAATGTTTAACCCTGAGACGTCCACAAGTTTACTCAAGGTAACGTTGCATTTCATTTCCTGGATTGGGAGATTGCTGAACAAGACTAAATTTACCGTGAATACAACTTTAAAATATCAACCTTGTCTGTGAACATGTGTGCCTTTGAGTCAACTCGTTAACCACAAGCGGAGGTATCATTTTCATCAGGGTTACATCTGTAGTTTTTATCTGGCCACAAACAGCCATTAGCTACTTTACATCAGCCATAAGATAACATTAGAAAGCGGCTGCAGAAGGTCTTACAGTCTCTGTTATGTCAACATTTCAATAAATAAACCTTCATAATTAAAGGTCACCTCATTGGATCACTGCTGCAGTCAGGTTGATGAACAGGAGTGAAGATAAATCCACTTTTAATCCTAAAAGTAAAAAAAAAATAGACTCTATTTCTATATCTCTGAGCTCTCCTTCCGATGGATAACAGCTCTTACAGTTTTCAGACAGGACAGATCATGGCTAGCTGGTTAGCACGCTAATTTCACTAGATATTCTTGTTACACAATAAAAAGACATCTTTGTCATACTGTCACAACTGTTATTTCTTCATATTCTGTTGATAATGTTAATTCATTATTGAACATTTCAAACTAAAATTCCAACATACTGCACCATCAAAATCTCATGGCATGTACTGATATCCGTGCAAGATAGCCTCTAACCTCTACACGTCTTATCTAATCACTTTGTACATGCTTGTTTTAGCTACCTCAGGGGGTTTTTAAAGACATTTTTGTGAATGTGTACAACATAGGATATAGTGAATTAAAAAACACATTTATTACTTGTTGTATGGTTGTGTATTGCAATAATAATCAAACTCCCAAGGCACACATGGGCATACCTTATGAACAATTTACTTTTACATGTATTTTTTGTATTCAGTTAGGCCTATGTTTATTACTAGAATATTACTTTTGATACTTCGGTACATTTAACATCAGATACTTCAAGACCTTCTCTCGAGTATCGCTTCCATGGGTCACTTTCACTTTTTAGCAAAGTTTTACATTGAAATCATTTTATGATTTTAGCATGACATTTGGGTACTTTTTACAACACTGGTTAGCTAAGTACTCACTTGACACTGGAGTCAAATTCCTTGTATTCCTAAATACTTGGCAAAGGTAAAAGGATAAGTTGTATTTTCACAATAAAATTACTCTCTTCTTTATGTGGGAGGTTTTTGGAAAGGAGTAAATCGTGTGTGTGTGTGTGTGAGAGAGAGAGAGAGAGAGAGAGAGAGAGAGAGAGAGAGAGAGAGAGAGAGAGAGTGTGTGTGTGTGTGTGTGTGTGTGTCAGTCATCTTATATGGTCCACTATTCCCATAATTTCCCTGAAGGCGCGCTCTCCTCACACATTCCTATAGTAGCTCCTCCCCCCTCCCCCCTACTGCTGCGGCGTCACGTGTCATGCACTCCACCAATCAGGGGCTCCACAGCCAGCAGCGAGCAGCAGCAGCGTCCCCCTGATCCTCCGTGCAGCCACTGCTGGGTCCGACTTCGTCTGGCGACAACGGCGATTGGGGGGGTTGTTTTGATTAAAGTTGACGGATTTTTTTTTTTGTGGTCATCTTTTCTACTCCCGTTTTGTTGCGGTGAAACCCAGGATGTTTGTCGTGCTATCTACGTGTTCAACAGTCGGCTCTTCTTCACTTCCCCGAAGGAGCAACAAACTTGGGAATAACCGATCTTAGGAGCAACTTCTCCAACTGCCTTACTAGTTTACAGGCTGACCTATGCTAAGCTAACCCGCTAGCCAATGCCGTTTAAATTCCTGTTAAAAGTTCACAGACGAGCAAGAGAACTTTACACCAAGGGATTCGGCGACTTGATGAGATTTACCGGCGACTTTCAAAGAGAAACCTGTCCCTCGGAGCCTTGCTTCAGTGTATCAGACCGGACGGTGCAGGTGCACCTCTTGCGGCACCTGCGAAAACTTGGTATCTTAGCTCCATCGGTAGAGAGCTAACTTTAGCCTGCTCACGTTAGCGTTTAAAAAGTTGTTGACTAACGTTAAAGTTACTCTCGTCGCACAGGTTGTTGAATTGTTTCGATTTAAGACATCAATTTTCGACATTATTGCTATTTAACAGTCAACCAATACAGTGGTGACACTAGCTAAAAGTGTTTCGGCTAACCGTAGCCAGCAGCCTCGCTGGCTAGTGACCGACCCTCATACAGTTTCACCGGAGTGGCGACGTGGATAACGTTACGGGCTGAAGACGCTCTCTCTCTCTCTCTCTCTCTCTACATCAGGACTGTGGACACGGTTTGACTCTGAAGGGAAACCCCCTCTGTTCTCATCAGCTAGTCTCGTATATGTGACAGCATGAGGATTTCAAGAAGTTACTTTTTACGGTTTTAAAGTTTCCATTTTGTTCTAAACGCTCTGCACCCTATGGTGCCGCTACGGCCACCGAGAAATGAATGTCTCGCAGGCCGCTTTCCCAAACGGTGAAGGGCGGTCGGGCGGCGGTGAAACCGGGGAGCATGCCTGGACAGAGTCTCCCTCAGTTCGGGCATGGGCTCACTCTGCCCCGCTGTGCCAGACTCGGTCCCTGTGGACAGCCGCGTATGACTACGAGGCAAGCGGCGAGGACGAGCTCAGCCTCAGGCGAGGGGACGTGGTGGAGGTGCTGTCCAAGGACGCAGCGATCTCCGGCGACGAGGGCTGGTGGACGGGTAAAATCAACCACCGGGTCGGGATTTTCCCCTCCAACTATGTCACCTACCAGCCTGCTATTTACCGTCTCCCCGCTACGAGCGGGTCGGTGGGGGTACCAGAGCGAGTCCCGAGCTCGCCCGTCCAGATCCCCTTCAGTGAACTGGTGCTGGAGGAGATCATAGGCGTGGGTGGATTTGGCAAAGTTTACCGGGGCACATGGAATGATCAGGAGGTGGCCGTGAAGGCGGCTCGGCAAGACCCGGACGAGGACATAACAGCCACCGCCGGCGGTGTTAAACAAGAGGCGAAACTGTTCTCCATGTTGCAGCACCCCAACATTATCAAACTGGAGGGTGTGTGTTTGGAGGAGCCCAACCTGTGCCTGGTCATGGAGTATGCTCGAGGCGGGACACTGAACCGGGCGTTGACCGGAAGGCGTATCCCTCCACACATCCTGGTCAACTGGGCCGTGCAGATTGCACGAGGGATGCACTACCTACACGAGGAGGCCGTGGTACCCATCATCCACCGTGACCTGAAGTCTAGCAACAGTAAGCACCACTTCAGTTCTTGTGTGATTTGTTTGTGCTTGAGAAATTAAGATAAACAACTTAACTCTAGGAGGAGGAACCATCCACCTGTTGCACATGCAGCAATCCATCTTAAGTTATTTATAATCCTGATCTGCTTGAGTAACTGTAAGTATTAACTTACTCTATCAACTCTGCTTAAGTGGTTATTATAAGACTCATCCATCCAAGGCAATCTCTCAATTCTATTCTAGTGATGGCATGTTAACCTCATGCTTATAGCATTCAGCTGCAATGACAATCTTTACCTTATAAGGTAAACATTGTCATTGCAGCTGAATTTGAGGTTGCTGAAATCTAATAATTCACTGGAACAGCCCTGCCCTTTAGAGGTGTAAAAGGTCTGTGGGCGTATGAAGTGGTGGGGGGTTACCATCGAGAGGATGTGAAATAAAGTCAGAGTTTGTTCAGCTGGGCTGCCCCCGCTGCACTCACCCCTCCTCATCCTTCAACACACACAAACACACCTTCCCAGCCCCCTCTCCACCCCGAGCTGAAATGTTGTTCAAATAAAGTCAGTGATTTACCAAACACATAGCCAGACACACTTGGTCCACACTGTCAGGCCATGTGCTTGACCAACCAGAGCTAATACCAGAGGTCACAGGGTAAAAAGCAGTCAGACAGAGAGCCTATCTAGATAATAATAGAGATAGCCATTCACATTAGGGGTTTTCTGTGGGGCGGGACTCTCAGGAATGATTCTTATTCAGCAGGGATTGTCTGCATACTTTCACAACTGCTACAGACACTTAGCAAGATCATGTAGTTGGAGCTTGGTTCAGTGCAGTGGGTCACCAACTGTGCTAGTTCCTCCACGGGCTGGTAATTGACAACAGGCCAGCAAACTTTAGTTTCCCAGGACTGAATAATGAATGGACAGGACTCCATGAGAAAAAGAGTGCGAGTCCCGCTGACACAGGCTGCCCACTTCAACTCAGGTGTGTTTATGTGTGTAATATGACTCCAAACACTATTTCTCCCCTTTGTGACCAGAGCCTCTTATCAACCTGGGGCCATGTGGGGAGCAGCTCCGCTGTGCTGTTTATCTCCAGCTGTGAGAGTCGAAGTGTGAATACATGTGAAATGCACACAGACCAGACTCTGCACCAGATTAAGACATTTTGATTGCCTTGCAGTGTTTCACAGATATGGAGGGTCCCATGTAGACTGACCATGAAAAATCTATGCAGGTCAAACACAGTGTTTCTGACTGGGCTGCAGACATGACTTGTGTTCATGGTTAAAGTAATAAACAGTTTAGTTACATCTAATTTTACAGTCATATCAACAAGAAAATGGTAGAAGTAAACAGCTGTAAATCCCAATACTAACATTTTTAAATATCTATTGGTACAGTATATTCATTACAGTAAAAACATGTTTGTTGCTTTTCCAGTATAAGAATAAAACGGTTTCAGTCTCAACTGAACTAAAATCCTCACATAATTTTAAATCTGGATAGTCAAAAATTGTGTCTGGTGAGATTTCTCGAACATTTTTCAGATCAAATTTTGCAATAATGTGTTTATGTGCATGTAGAAGGGCCCAACCCTAAAAGTAGTCTTATTTAAGATGGAAGATTTGTGTTAATTATAGGGCAGATGGAGAGAAAGGATTTAACTGCTGTTTAGACAGTTTGAGCTAATCGGATGTTTGAATGTGAACATACACAAACGAACTCCCCCGAACAGGCAGTGCTGCAAACACAAGTTGGTGTCTTTATCCTGCCACTTCACTGTGAGCGAGACGCAGCCTAAGCTTCAAGTAAAGACGGAAAATTTAAAACTAAACTTATGAGAGAGTATTTTTGGGGGAACTGTGTTTTATAAGTATGTGTTTCTAGGTTCAGCTCATGCTAAGCTATCCAGCTGGCGTTTGCAACAGCACAGTTGCCAGTTTCAGGTAGTTGAGTTCCAGGGTCAGAAGTCTGAACATCTGTAGTCAATATACAGTCTTATCTAAATAAAGAGAGAATGATAGAAGCTGTATGTGTTTGCTTTGAATCAGGGCAATGAGTTCACAAAGGACTCTCTCCTGCACACAAACACACATACGGCACCCTGCAGTGTGTCGTGTTGTTTTCCCAGTAAAAACCAACAATGATGCAGCTTAGAGAACTTGTTGCATCTGCTAGTGTGGGCCTGTTTGTTTGTCTTGGCGTTGCGTGTGCGTCGGTCAGTCTAAAAGGATAAAAGGAGTGAGAATTATCTACACGGGGGGTAAAAGGAAAATTGATACAACGTAATAAGTGGTTGTTAATCAGCAATCTGTCACTTTTTTAAATATTTAATGAGCAAAATGTCTCTTTGTGTGGCTGCAGCTCTGATATATATAAGGTCAAGTAGTTTCGCTCCAGTTTTTTTCCTCTCATGATAAACCAGGATGTAGACAGGTACATAATGCAGAACTAAACTTGTCCATCTTCACTCAACTACTCAGCCTGTCATTTATCAAGTTGCAGTGTACACATGCTCCACGCAGATAAACATACAGCTATTTGATCAATGATTAGCCTGTAAAGTAATATGTTGGAAGTCAGCAAGATTTGTCCAATCTCTTTTGTGTTTTTCAACCTAATCTGTAAAATCCCAGCCTGCAGGGAGGAATGTTGCTAATGAGGGATAAAAGCTTAACATACGTTTGCACAATGGACTGGTCAAGCAGCGGTTGCTAGGCTACTGTGGCCAGAAGAATGGCGAGGACTCGGAGGGTCTCAAAGCCCTCGTTTTGTTTTGTTCCGTTCATATTTAATCTCCCAGAGAGCAGCGGTACTCTTTTATTGCCACAAACTGAGGGGGTTTCCCCTTCTTACTTCGTTATTTTTCTCCTTACTTACCTTCACTCCCTTGTTCCTTTCTGCTCCCGCTTGCTTCTTATTATTTTTCATGCCTACTTTTTGGAGACAACACAATTTCTACATTTGAAGAATATTGCTGCTGCTACTTCTTCTTTTTGTTATTAATCAACAAACTGCCTCAACACACGAAGAAAAACAATGAAATGATCCTGCAAACAAGTACCGTCTGTGAAGCTGCAGCCTGTGTAGTGTAGTGCGCCTGTGTGCTAGAGAGCGCTATTGTCATCCAAAAACTATTTACAAACATTGTTCTGTCACATATTCTTTCATCTAAATAAGTATGGACAGTGTAGTTTTCTCTGAACAGTGGCTCCATGTTACCAGTGTTTTGCTAATTTCACAAGCTAAAAGGAGCAAAATGTTTGAATGTGTAATGAAGGAATATGTCCTAAATGCAAAAAGCATGTCTCATGTTTTAAATATCAACAGAGTCCTTTGGCATGGATGCATAAGTTATATCAAGCTCTGGAAAGTCAGACAATATTTGATAGCTCCAAAGTTAGCACCTGCCACCTGACAAATGCTAATAAAAGTTTATATTGGCAAATAACATAAATGAGGCCAGCTGCCATTGGTAGGTTGCTGTATAGGTCTACTTTACTACTAATAGAACTTGATTGACCACCAGTTGTTTGTTTTGCATTGACTCTGCACATTTGTGATGATCAATAAATAATTCCAGACCGAAGTTACAGTTTAAAAAAGATTAACCCTGATAAGGTAACGAGGAGAGGTAATTTTTTATGGCTGCAATCTAAATGCAATGAGTAGCAGTGATTGCAGCAGCTCATTTTTATTTTTTGATAACATTTTCAGGGCTCCAGGGTGTGACTGACTGTTTTGTTTGCTGTCGCACCAGTGCGCCTGAAATTTGGTCATTAATGTAGTTTATTTTATTTTATTTAGTTTATTTGAGCCACTTTTGTTGTTTTTGTTATTTAAGTTCATCAGCTGTTGGCAGATGGACCAAAAAGTTAATTTTATACCTCGCTAGTTGGTATTCATAATTATCGTTGATTCAGGCCTGCTCAGGGATTTGTTGATACCAGGCTTTGTTTTGCTCTGCTTTATCCTAGTCTTACTCATTACATCCTTTAATTGAGCCTTCCCATTTTACAACTCTCTCCCCAAAGCTAGGAGTGCTAGTATAAATAGAGTAGTGGATAAGAGCAAGGAATCACACTGAAACCTGGCCCTGAGCCAGCACTCATAACCTACATTAACGACAGAGTTTCACATCTTGGTGCAAGTGATAGTATGCTAGGAATGTGTGCTTGAATGCCAGTGAAACTGATGGAGTTCCGTTTGGAGCGTGTGCAACAGCATTCTCCCATCAATCTTAAGCTATTGTTAGACTTCATCACCAAGCTGTCCCTGTGCTGCCCCCCTCTCTCTGTCTCTTTCTCCACACTCCCATCACTCGGTAGTTCTGTGAAGACCTGACAAAAGTCGCAGAAGAGCAGGAAAGATTCTTCTTTTACTCAAGTACACTGAAATTGGCACAGATAATAAGTGAAAGAACATGAGTTGAAGTCAGAGTTTAGATGATAAACATCACACTATTTAATGAATGTATTTTGACCTATTGTCGCAGCAACGGGGGGGAAAAGTCCTAGGGCATGTGCTTCTGTTTTTTCATCTCTGTATATGTATCACACTGTGCAAAAAGTGCATTTATAGGTGGACACGATTCCTAGCCAGTAACATTAATCAGCTCATTGCTATTTAACCTACTGCAAAGAGTTATCTCAGGTTATAAAACATAAAATGGGTTGGATTGCCCACAAAAAAATGTGTTATGCTTATAACGCATCTACCAAATTGATGTAATGTAATTAATATGTTCTTGCAGTAATCCTGTAATGTTATTTTCCACTGAGGTAGATTTTCATGTGGCTTCTTTCCTATACGTTTTCTGTCCTGCTATGGTTGAATTAAAACAGTCACACAGCCATGATTTTGCTCCAATTGGGATTGAAATCTGTAAAGATAGAAATAAGGGATGCAGCTACTACACTGGTACCTTCATTAAGAAAAACAACAGACACTAGCTGTGTTTTCATATAATTGTCAAGGGGATTTGGCGTGTTTTCATCAAGTCGTTTGGAGTGAATAAAGTATTCTATGAAGTTAGCAGCTAGGGCTATATTATGCATGGCTGCATTAAACACGGTATGAGAGTAACAGGTTGGAAACTGAAAAAGAAGTTTGCCAACTACCAGTTGGCATCAAAGAACAGGAAAAAATGTGCCTCCGCATACCATTCATGCTTTTGCAAGTTATGGGAACATCTGAGAAGAAGCCAACAATAGAAATTGTTCTTCTTCAGCAACACCTGATCAGATTTCTTAAGTAAATGTTGGCTATGTCAGAACTTTGGAAAAAGGTCTTTCCATATGCCTCAAAGCACACAAACTGTGTTTCTCAACACACACAAAAAAAAATCTCATCAGCCTGCTGCACTGTTAATGTATGAAAGTACTAAAACGATTATAGCTATCTTACACAATCGGGTTTCCCTGTGAACCACTCTACTTATGTGGGAGTAGCACTGCAAAAGACCTCATAAATCCTTTTTTTCATTACTGGGTCATAACAAGTTCACTGCAGGAGAGAAAACAGTTACGCTTGATGTAGTTCAGAAAAAGTATCCCTCCAGAGAATGTTTTTCCCCTCCTGTAATTTTTCTGTTGTCGTGCTCTACTTCTGGAATAAGTGGAATCACAGAGGAAAAGTTACCAAAGCTTGACTAGGTGTTGCAGGGCAACTTTTCTCAGGCTTCCCACAATTACCCCTGGTGACACACAGACAGTTACTGCCTGTCTTTTCTCTGACGAGAGAATGGGCAGAGGGGAGAGAGGAGGAGTGGAGATGCTTTCACTGTGTTTTTTATGACCTCTCCCTGACTGCACCTATTGTTGCAGGGCAGGGTGAAAAGGAAAAGGGCCCACAGCTGAGAAGAGCTGCCTTCTGAATCAACCAATCCCCTCTGTAGCTCCCGAGCACATTGATAGATGCTAATACAGCAAAATGCACTGGCTGTACACCTTTAACACTTGTTATGTTTTAATTAGCCCAGTTATGGGTTAATTCAAGCTTAAGCAAACACAAACTAGGAGAGGAAGAGAACAGACAAAGAGTAAGTGGCCCAGAGAGACGTGACCATGATAGATGGATTTAGCCAGCCATTAGCCCTGATCCTTTTCCCATCAACCAGAATGCCTGGGGGCACTCTCATTTCAACAGGGAGAGACAGACCAGGCGGGGAATGTTTAGCAGCCTTGTTTCTGCTTACTACAGGAAGCCCTCTTGCTCTCATGCTTAGTCTGTTGGCACAGTTAGGAAAATACTGCCACGTCAAGTTAGGAGGCTGCACTTTACAGCTACCGTGGGGCATCAATACTTAGTTATACCACACAGAAAAATAAGGAAGTCTCAAGGTTATGCTGAAAGCTGACTGCTTAATAGAAGACTAGTAGGCTGTTCCATTTGAAAAAAGTTAATCAGATTGTTGGCATCCAAAAAACATCTTCACATAGCACTGTTGCTAGAGAGAGAGAGATTAAAATGTTTAACTGGTTTTGTGGTTCATTACTCAATTCTGCTTCAAAGCTTGTGTTAGTTGTGGATATTTGACATGTGTATCATATTCATGAAATACTATGGAGGTATGGATGTATCCAAATAGTATTTAATATGTTAAAAGTACTAGAGGCATGAGCGATACCTTTTGTCAGTATAAACCAAATTTAAAGGCCCATTGTGTTGTGATCTATTGGCAGAAATGGAATGTAAAAACCCTAATTGTATTTGTGTATTACTGCCTTAAACTAAGAATAATTGTGCTTTTCTTACCATAGAAAGAGTCCGCCGCATTTGTAGAGTAGCCATTCTTTTCACATTTTTAGCATCCCTAATAGAGGTGGGTTAAGGCGAGGGGTATTCAGTTGGTCTCATTCTGCAACCTGACCTCCATGTGCCACTAAATCTTATTTATCTTATCCAACCCTCTACCACTTTACCTGTCCACCCTGTGTTGTGAATGTGTACAATCTGCATTTACTCCCACGTAAAGTGACCCTGTAATAGTAACAGGTATTTTTTGACTCCGGCCCCTCTTCATGCTATGTGTGTTGAATTCGAGGACACTGGCTTGTTATTACTTTTAAATCAGTCTCAGTTCAAGCAGCAGTTGAACATTGTTCAGTTGGCACTGCGTTTGAAAGAGAAACTGATGTAAACGTTATTTAATTAGTATCCGATGTTAGTGGCTTCTGTGCTTGACAGCTGTCTGATCGGTGCATCAAACAACAGAGATAAGAAAGAAGCGTGATTTTCTCAAATATTAAACTTTATCACTGGTTTGTGAAACTTCAGCTTCTGCAGACATATAGAGTAAAACCTATATGAAAAGCTATTTTTATATCTTCGAGTAGAGAAGGATTGGTCATGTTTTTCCAAAAAGAGTATTTTTTCTTTTTACCTTGAGGGGTAGAAAGCAATGGGAAGAAGCGTGGGAGCTGCTTTGAAGGCAGCAGCTTTGCTTCTGATCTTCCCACTGTTGCACCATGAAAGATGGGTCTGCCTGAAGATTCACTGTTGGAAAGGGGAATTAAATGGGGGTTGGACTGAGGGTGGGGTCTGCCTTGCAGGCATATCCATCTCCAATTGCGTTGCACTGTTGTCCGCTTCAAAACATTTTTTTCTTTTGAAAAGAGTGAGAAAATATAGACTGAGAGAAGCAGAAGAAGCACAGAAAAATACATGCAGCCCAAGTTCTTACCTGTTGAGAACCTTGATTACAAAGTATCACAGGACTTTTATAATGTTGATAAACAATTAATAAACATTTCACAAAAATCTTAAATCTTAAAGTAATCTTATCAATTTTAGATGTTTTTATCACACCACAAAGGTTTCACACATCACCTGGAGCTTGTGCAGCTACTAAACCAAATTACCTAGACAGAAAGAATATACAGGTTAGGTTGTCTTGCCCTTAAATGACCCTGGTATACCTGCAAAATTCACAGATGTCAGTTTATTTGTCTTGCATGTGTGTGAATATGCACTTCTTAAAATGTACTGACACTGCCTACAAACAAGTAATTATTATGTTTAACCCACTTGTCCTTGTCAGACATATCCCACCCAAACATCCTTGTAGGACGAAAACATTACTTGAGACTTACTAGCCACTAGCCTGATTTTATGCATTAGCTGAACACAGGTACTGGATCAATCTTCCCAATACAGGGTGGGGCTTTAGCCTGAGGCTGGACTTCTAGGATGCCTCTAAATCAAAGTCAAGTAGAGCATATCTTTGTGCAGTTTGGATGCTGTTTTGAAGCTTCAGTTTCATGTACTGCCACATGATTATTTTTGGCAATGGCACACAGACATTGTTTTAGTGTTTCGGCATAGTTTCCTTGTTAAGAAAGAAAAATAAAAGAAAAGGGGGAGGGAGAGAGAGGTGTTTTCAAGAATTACTTAATTTCAGTTTAACTTTAGTTCTTTTTAACGTACAGCTTTTTCCTGTAGGCTATTCTGATATTACAAGGCTAGGTAAAATAACTTGATATGAGGCTTCTTGATGAGATTAACCTATCCTAAATAACGTAGGAAGTAGAACAGGTGAAGAGGTCATGGGAGGTGGACTTCAAAGAACACCAGGTGGCATATATTGGCTGGAGGAGAGCCATTAGTCATTGAAGAGGAGACCCTGATGAGTGTGTCATTTACCACCTGTTATTACATCAAGTATTATCTCGTTAGTTAAATTAAACTGGTTCGCCATTTACGACATTAAAATTTGGGATATGTGTAGTGATGTGCAGTGCTGCAAAAATGTCTTCTCTTCGTTTGTTGTGCTTGAGATTGATCTTAAAAATTGTTTTTCATTCACTGAATAAAACCCCTCTCATATTCGGGATCTCAGAGAGTAACAAGGGGGCAGGAGTTCAGAAATGTAAAGCAGACCATGTGGGGTTTAAAAGTAATCAATCAAATCTTAAAACCACAACATAGCTTTTTACTTTAGTGGAAAAAAAACACTAAAAAAGGCTTTGTGATTGGCATTTTTTGCAAATAGTTTTGAGAAAACAGTAATATTATCAGCTTTTATTGCCCTTTTTATTTTATTGTTTTTTTTTATGAAATGAGATTTAATTGATTTATTATGTCTTTTATTTAACAGTTCATCAGTTGATTAAAAGTACAGAGCCATGACAAAAACAAGTATTTGTCTCAAGTTTTATGAACTGCATGCTTGGTTAGATTGGATAGATAGATCAATCACATCACAGAGATCACATATTAACTTGTAGTGCCTATGTAGTTTGTTTGTTATTACCTCCTAATAGACTTAAACAAAATGGCCGGCCAGGATTCAAAGGGGTTGTGCAGCATAACGTCAGCATGGAGTCATGTAAACGGGAGCTAGGTCTTCTATCAGAAATTTCTAGAGGGCTGACACTGAAGAATCATCGAGCTACAAAGAAAGTATTTGGCACGATATTCTATCAGCCAATCACCACAGACGGGTATATCCCAAAACCACTGTTCTTCTCAGTTGTGTAACTAACCCATCATAAGTCATTATAGAGCTACAGAGCCTGCCGGGAGGAATCTATGGAATCACTGAGAGAGGACTTGACAACAGGAAGTAGGAGTATATCATTGGTGTAGTGAAACCTGTTTGTAATGGAATTCCTATTGTTGCAGCCTGGGTAGAGGATCCCCTCTGTGCCCGGGGCTAGTAATGGCACCAATACTCTGGTTATAAGTGGACCTATTGGAGCCACACTACGGGTAAAATGCTGTTTGACATCATTTCACATCCATTAAAAATAGTTTTGGATGCTCAGAAAAACTGACTTCCTGTGTTAATTGGGATAACTGCTGTTGTGTTCGCACAAGACAAGCCACATGACTTTGTCCTTCCTTAAAGAGTCAACTTGAGATGAGGGTGAGGATTGCAGAGTATTAGAGATTTAATTAAGAAATACACATTAATGGACACATTTTATGGTAGTAACGGCTTACTTTTCTCAAGCCCTTCTCCATTTTTCAGTACATCTGGTCTAGTCTTGACACAATTTGTTGTGTAAGTGGTCACAATATATTCTTCAGGAGGGTTGAAGATCAGTATGCATCAGTGTAAGTGTAAAATAGGTGCAGTTTGTGGTTAAAAAGTGAAGAAATATTGTGAGTGTGTGTGTTTTGGCAGTTTTTGTTTGGTTCTGCTGTGGAGGAGTAAGTCCAAGGTCAGCGAGTGATAATACAACAGCGGCGCCGCTACTTCTTTCATGTAATACTTGCATACAGACGTCAGTGAGCCTCTGCTAACAAATAGCTTTTGTGCCAATCAGTTAAAAAGCTTTTCAAGTGAACACTGTGATACAGAGCTTGAAGAAACTCAGATGACTTTATCAACACGTTTGTCAGCACTGTTTATATTTATCATTATATCCGTTGTTCCCATGGGAATATTACTACACAGTGTATGTGCCAACAATACACTCAGGTGTTTCACAGCCAGGATTAAAACAAACACCTAAGTGCCTCTGTCAAACCTCCTGAAGGGGCAATTAGACCAAAGAGTTGTAGTTTCTCTGCTGTGGGATCAACACAGCTGGCAGGACGTGTTCAAATTGACCTGGAGTGGTGGGACTACGTGTAAATAATGAAATGGGACAGTTTGTAATGTGAGGAGATCTTGGCAGAGGCAAAAACAAATGTTGAAAATAATACCAAGAGAATAAAAGGATCAAAGAGTCTGTTTTGGCTGTTGATGCACCTCGTGGAGAAGGCTGCTTCTTCTTGAATATTTGGCAGTTGGTGTATCCACACACAGAGAGGAGGTTTATTTCTGTTGACAGAAGAAAAATGTTACTACTCCCCCAGTCGCCACCTAGTCATTGGCATCACATGTCATATCATTGTCATCAGACTATATCATCTTTCTATCGTGTATGGCATATAATATTGTGGTAAGAGTTGTCTTTCCTGGTTTTAAAGGAGCATTACAGTAAAGTGAACTGCCAGCTTACTGGGTCTGAAATGTCCTTTACCCGTGTAGTCACAACATTCACACTACTGATAAAGATATATCACAAATCTTATTGTGTGATATTTTTGTCAAAATACCAAAAGTCATCCCTACAATATTGTTGCAACATCAATTCCAAGGTGTTTACAATATTATAATATTTGATATTGTTTCCAATTCCTAAGATTTATAAAGTGCTTTTGAAATGATTTTAGAATATTTAGACAGATATTGTGTTTCATATAGGCTATCATTTAAACTGAGTCATATTAAAAACTTCATTAGGAAGTAGCGTTGGACATTTTTAAATTTTTTTTCTCCAAAAAGTGTATTAATTCATCAAGAAAAGAAAAATTGCAGCAGCAAAACAGGACTGTTTGTTTCTTGTGTAGTTAGTATTTGATGCAGTAACGTATTTATATGAGTGTATTAACCTCCTGAACAGCTGGAGTCTAACATCAGATCAACTTTGACCTGAGAAGCAAAACTGATCCAGTTACAGTACTTGAAGAAAAAAGTACTTTAATTACTTACATTAATCTCTCTTATATTAGTTTTTGTGTAGTCATCATGTGTTCACTGTTTTGTCCTCACCAAGAACCAGTCAGAAAAATGTTTGTGCATGTGAGTAATTTATTTATTTCAGCACATAATTGGCACAGAGGGTTTTGACACGTCGGTCGGTTGTAGCTTCACTGTGGCAGGTGTAGCGTTACAGGCAGGTTTGGAGGGTTCTGGCTGTTTTTAATGTGCTAAACAGTCTTAGGACCCGAGGACAGGTGCTTTGTGGTCCTGTCACCCTTCTGTTTCTACAGTAATAAATGACCTGCATACCTCTGCTGGCCCTGTTGAATATCAACTATCATCTCCTCACCTGCACGGTTGTCTTCTTCTCTGTCCCCCACTCTTTGTATCTCCATTTCTCTTTCACTCGCCTTTCTCTTTTACCCCCTCTCACATCTGTCACTTACATCCCAGTCCTGTCTTTCCACTTTTCCTTTTCTCTCAGTCACTCAGTGCTTGTTATTCCCTTTTTCCTCACACATCATCCCTTTATCTTTTGCCCTCTAACGTATCCCTTCTGTGTCCTCTCTCATTTCAGTTTTATTACTTGAAAAGATTGAGAATGACGACATCGGGAGGAAGACCTTGAAAATCACAGATTTCGGCCTGGCCAGGGAGTGGCACAAAACCACGAAAATGTCAGCTGCAGGCACCTACTCCTGGATGGCCCCTGAAGTCATCAAGTCCTCTCTGTTCTCCAAAGGCAGTGACGTCTGGGGGTAATGACAAAACACACCACACACAGACCCAAGAAAAAACAGTCTGCTCTTTCCTATTTCTCTAATACATTGTTTAATCCTCTGTCTTTGTTTTCCTTCCACCAGCTACGGTGTCTTGCTGTGGGAGCTGTTAACAGGGGAGGTGCCATACCGTGGGATAGACGGCCTGGCTGTTGCTTACGGTGTCGCAGTCAATAAGTTAACTCTACCAATCCCTTCCACCTGCCCTGAACCCTTCGCCAAGCTCATGGAAGGTAAATTAGCATAGGAGACATACCTGCATGATGTTTGTTGTTTTCTTTTTTTTCAAAGTAAGTTCAAGATGTTTTTTTAATGCTGTTTTATTTGTCTTCTGCATTATGACCAAATCCCTGAGGAGACGTGTTGTTACTTTAAGTTACTTTACAATCTTATTGAATATGTATAGTAATGCATTACTGATTTCACTCTTCGTGCATTACTTAAACCAAAGTATTAGCAGAAGTACAACTAGGCATCATAAAAAGGAAAAGGGTAATATTGTTTCAAAGCGGGTAATCAAAGCACAGAAAAGACAACTCATTTTTTATTGTCTAAAAGACACTTACTGTATATACACTGATGACTGTATTCATGTGTCTTAACATTGCAATGTGTGTGTCCAGAGTGTTGGGACCAGGACCCCCACGTGCGTCCCTCCTTCTCCTGCATCCTGGAGCAGCTGTCGGCCATTGAGGAGGCGGTGATGGCCACCATGCCCCAGGACTCCTTCCACAGCATGCAGGATGACTGGCGTGTGGAGATCCAGGAGATGTTTGATGAGCTCAGGACCAAAGAGAAGGTATATTTATAGTACATATGACTTGCTTCCTGTTCCTTTTTTTTTAAAATTATTGTAGTCTGTGCTTTCATTTTTTTTAGTGATGATACACATTGACTTGTCCGTTATTTAAATGAGATGCAGGATCACCGGGGACAGCTTTGACGGACTAAAACATTTAATTGGTTACTTTCAGTGGACAAGCTAATCACGCAGTTAACAAAACAAAGCCATTAATGCCGAGTTGCTTTAGCGTACTTCCCCTTGTTAAGACCTTAATCTGCTTCCTGTATAAGTCTCCCGTCGTTGGCTTAAATAGGAGGGTTAATTAGTGTTTGTAGAAATAGCAGGATCAGCACACAGAGCTGTGTCGATGAATGGTGAACTGAATGACACATATACTGAAAACTCCACAGGTGCAGGTGTTTTTTGAGAGATTTGTTTTGTGGCTTTTGTTAAATTATTTCCTTTTTTCTTACGTGCCTCTGTCAGTGCTCAACCATATTCTTATACCCTTGTGTTACACATCACCCAATCAATCAAATTCCCACTCAGCCGTTCCCTGTCCTATAATCTGCACCACTTCACTATAACGAAACTCTTTTACGGTTCAGTATGTAACGCTTTCATAAATCAAGAGAAGGAAAAAAAGAATGCAACATTTCCCCATCATACATTTTCATGAGATTCTTACATCAGCAGATTTCCTGTAAACATCCCACAGTAATCTGTGTCTAGGTGGGTGGCTGGAGGGGCTTGACTGTAAAGCTGCTTTATGGAAGTCATCCAGTGAGGATTATTATTACTCAGCTGAGTGCAATTAGAGAGAAAACAGAGGGAATGAAGAAAGCTAAAGAGAGTCATGTCTCCTCCCTTGGCTTACTCTGTGTAACACAGGCTGAAACAGCAGGCAGTAATCTCCTGAACTTGTAATAGACGGAGTTATCTAATGCACTGCTAACACTCCCACCTGTTTTTATAAATGTCTGTTTGCGACCGCTTTTCTCTTGTTGGAAGGGAATTATAAGATGTACTTCTGTTTGTTTTTCTACAATCCATATTCTCTTTTCTGAAAAGGTGATGGTGTAGAAGCCCTGATATCTAACATGGTCATGTGTTAATATTAGTGTAAATTCATCCTTTGAATGAGTAATTCTCAAACTTTTTCGTACTGAGGACTCCTAACCTGACACTAATTAAACACCACAGACCCCCTTTTGGTAAGATATTGTCCCAGGCCCCTCCATCTAATAGAACAGGTTTAAATATTCCCTATTCGTGGGTGGACTATCCAACACTGGAATTCTGCTTCACTATGAATGCTTGGCCGCCACAAGAAGTTATCTAGCGGTAACTTTGCTGACACCTGCTTAAACCTTAAAAAGTCAAAAGGATTGTGAGGCCACACTTTAATGGTCTGTATTCATACTGCAAATGAACATCATGTGAGAATTTGCTTTTCTGTTCTGCAGAGGTTTCTGTCCTCCCTAAGCTCGTCTTAGGACACCTGCGTTACCGTTTAAGTGCAGACTTTTTCTTTTAGATTTTTTATTAAAGAAAGTATGAAACACTGACCAAAACAGTCACACATTCTGTTTTTGTCTTACTCAACTATTTCCTCTTTTGCTGGTGAACCCCTTGAAGGACCCCTATGTATCTTACTCTGTTTTGATGAAGTTATCTGAAACAGGCTTCACTGGAGCAGAAGATGGTCTGTCACACTGTCTAACTGAGCACTTGCCAAGTATTTATTTTTCTCCATTTAGCTAATGTAGATTTTCAATTTCAGATAAGACAACTGATGCACAACATCCATAAACATCAGCCTTCTCTCTGGCTCTGTCAGAGTGTACCCAAGAGATTACGACCACAGAAGTCTGTCTGCTAATTTAAGCATGTATGTATCTGGTTCCTCCAGGAGCTACGTTCCAGAGAAGAGGAGTTGACGCGGGCCGCCCTCCAGCAGAAGTCTCAGGAGGAGCTGCTGAAGCGTCGCGAGCAGCAGCTGGCAGAGCGGGAGATCAACGTGCTGGAGAGAGAGCTCAACATCCTCATTTTCCAGCTCAACAAAGACAAGCCCAATGTGAAGAAGAGGAAAGGCAAATTCAAACGGTCCCGCCTTAAACTGAAGGATGGAAACCGCATCAGCCTGCCCTCAGGTGAGCTTGAATGTGGTCCTGTAGAGAGCATTTGTACTGTGTTAAACATTTTATGAAGGAAACATGTTGGTGTGTAATCTCTCTAACTGTGTAAATGTTTTGTAGACTTCCAGCATAAGATCACTGTGCAGGCGTCACCTTCCATGGACAAGAGGCGAAGCCTTCATAGCACCAGCTCCTCTCCTCCCAGCAGCCCCACACTCATCCCTCGACTACGAGCCATTCAGCGTGAGTTCACTGTTTGTTTGTTTCTCCACATTCACGCTTTTCAAAGTGTGACGTCTGATTTTCTCCTCCACATCTGTGTCCGTGTTCTTGTTGATCTATGTTTTATGTAATTGGCTTGGATAAAATGAAATCTGCATCTTTAAAAACACAATGATCCTGAAGAAAAAACATTGTCTCTTAGAAATTGAACTGGGAACATGGAGACATGTCTTTCATAACAGCGTCTTTCACAATGACAAGAGCTGTGTGACCAAAAGCTCCAGAGCCACGAGCAGTCAGCCAGTTGTTTGAACAGTTTGATAATGTTGTTAGTCGCGGACCAACGCCCCTGCACTAACTGGAACAAATTCCTCTTGAGCATTTCATGGTAGGTCCTAATATTCAGACAGAGGCTGCAGATCATTGCTCAGAAACACTTTTAATTTGTTATGATTAAACTTTAATGGATAAACATATTTAAATGGTGTCAAAAGATACCACACAGCTTCCTTTAAATCTGGAGGGAGACGCTCAGAAGCTTCTTTAACATTTAAAAAAACAGAATAAGTATATTTACTGATAATTGTTAGGTCCAAAGTGTCCCAATATATATGTCTTAAAAGGTGCTTTGAGTAACAAGATACATAGATTTTTTTCACAGAAACACACAGATATGAACAATACATGAAATTAACGTTTGATTAGGGATCATACATTTCAATATGAATTGACTCCAAAAGGAAAAGCTATTACGATTTTCTTAGCTGAGGACAGTATGTTTGTCCCGGGAATGGTTTTGCTTACATCATACACATAAATACATACACTCATGGCCTTACATTTAGTTTTAGTTGCACTGTTACCTTGTGTAAACTTGTGATAATGTCAGTACACAACTCAACAAATGACATAACAAAGGTCTGGTTGTTTTTTAGACATTTTAATGCAGAATTAATACATATTATACTTTAAGGTTTACTGTTTCAGTGCACTGATGTCATTTCATTGATTAAAGTTTATTGTTTAACTGTTAAATATCTTTGTCACACATTTTTTATAACAACATTTGAGGTTCATTGCAAAAAAATGTGTATGTGTCAATATATGTCAGCAGTTTGGCATCGACTCCAAACACTGAGTATCAGTCTGGCTCGAGCAAGTTTCAGGCAAATATGTACACATGCTTCCAAATAGATGCATCCCTAAATACAATGCTCAAATGTTTTCATCATAAAACTAATGTTGGTCAGAGGTAACGTATATGTTTCCCTCCTCAGCGACGTCCTATATGCAGAGCTTGCATGTTTACGAACAGGATGTTGATCTGACCAGCGAGCTCACAGCCCACTGTGGGCTCGGGAAGAAAGGCAAGCGATTGGCTACCCACACGCAGCGTGGGTGTGGCTCACAGCACCAAATGCTGCATGTGATGTTTGGCTAATTGTGATGATTGAAAGGGTTTGGTGCCTCAGAGCTTCACATCAGTGGGGATTGTCTGTGCTGATTTGCGAGGTTTTCTTGAAGTGTGGATTATAACAAGAGTGTGGTGTTTGCTGCTGGTTTTAAGTGTTTCACAGGTTTCTGCTTTACCTGAAAATCAAACTAGCAAGTGACCATGATGAAGTTCATGCCACAGATTCAGGCCAATGTGCCGTTCTATTATTATTAATGTTATTAATTTTAATAACAAATACTTATTTTTATGAGAACTTTGGCCCGAATCTGTTGCCCTGACATCTTTAAATCTGCCTCTCCTAACAACTTCAAGATGACTAACACACACCTCTAAGAAGCTTATTTAACAACAGCATTTTGGGCATTTGTTCCTGATTTTTGATTTTACATTTCCAGAAATTAATATATGTTAGTGATGATTAACACCCTTCTGGAGAAAGATCACCAGTGATTTTGCAGGCAGCAAAATGCCTCTAAATAATCCACTAGAAGTTCTTTCCTTGAAAGTACCGACTGCAGATGTTTGATTGTGTGGTTACCCTTGTGGTCACTGTGTTCACAGTTACTCAAGATGAAAGCAACCGTACCTGGGGCCGCAGCTCCCTCTTCAGGCCAGAGGAGTTTGATGATGTGAAAAAGGGAATCAAAAAGAAAGGAAGGACCTGGGGCCCCAGTTCAGTACAGAGCAAAGAGCGGCCTGCTACTGCTGAGAGGTAGAGTTTATAAACACACACACACACACACACACACACGTTGACAGCACCATCTTGAGTCTATGCGTTGTTACACTGGAGCTTACAGTATACAGACTAGACAGAGAAAATGTAGTTTACTAAATTCTGTGTGACTGAAGTGTTAAGGATTTATTCTTTTCTGCTCAGCACGTTTTTAAAGAATGCTATTGAAGTTCTATACAGTGAATTCATTTGTTTTTAAACACTCATGAGGACTCTCATTGTCTCGATGCATTCCCTAGCCCATAACAACTAAATGTCTAACCCCAACCCTTACCTTAATCTAAATAGGGCACCGTAACATTTATTTTTTGATAAAAATCACTCCGCAAATCACTTTCTCATTTAAGCGATGTCAAAAAAAAATCCCAGATCCCAAAGTGACATCTTTTAAATTACTTCTTATGTCCAACCAACAGTCCAAAACCCAAAGACTCTTTATTTACCCTCATAAATGACAAAGAAAGGCAGCAAATTTGCTTGCAAACACGGACAGCGGTTACTTTTCTTGTGATGGGCTAATCGTTTCATCGATCACATGTTGCAGCTCGAAACCGAAACTTAATACTAACCTTAACCTCAAAACCAAGTGTTAACCTTCAGACAGTCCTCTGACGTTGTTTTAAAACAGAAATTGGTTCTCTTAAAGATACCAATGCAGGTCCACAGACTTGGTGTGTTTCATGTTTTCTGGTCTGTGGTTTTCAGAGTGCGTCCTCTGTCAGACGGCAGTAACCCCTGGTCCACCAGCCTGGTCAAGTCCCAGAAGTCTGTCCCCCTCGCTGCCCTGTTTGCTGAACAAGGTGAGCTGAAAATCCAATGTGATGCTGTATGGTTTGATTGAATAACATCTTTTGTTTGATATCTAATTAATTATTGTGGAAATTTGCTTTGTTTGTCAATATTATGTGTAATGTTTTTTTAAAATATGAAAAATAAGATTTTAGTCATTTGGAGAGTACTCTGACTCGTCCAGTGATATTTATTATGGTCAAGGGGGCTTGTTTGGTCCCTCAGTCATGTGTTCACATTAATATAAAATATTGTTTTACACTTGTGTGTTTTCAGCAGGGGCCGGTAAAGACGAAGCATTCTCGCAGGAATGTCCTGACAACAGCTCCAAGCCAAAGCAGCTCAAGTTCCCCAACCAGGTGTACATCGATCTACCTCTGTGGAGGGACGAGCAGCAGCAGTCTCAGAGCCCTGGTGGGCATTGTGGGCCGGGAGATGCCGGGGTCGGGGCCGGAGGTCAGGGTGGCCCACCAGAGACCACAGACGACCCCTACACCACCACATCCACCTCGTCCACCTCCACCACCCCACAGCTTACCCCCACCAATAGCCTGAAGCGGACGTCAGCTCGACGCAAGACAGACTCCGTGCTGTACGGCTGCGGCTCGCTGCTGGCGTCAGTCGTGCTCGGATACGACATCAGGGAGGCTCTCAAAAACTCGGCCCCTGGGGAAGAAGGTGAGCCCCAGCGCGAGGAGAAAGAGAAGAAGAAGAAGGAGGGCCTGTTTCAGCGTGCGACCCGGTTTCGCCGCAGCACCTCACCGCCAAGTGGCAGCCGCTCACGCAAAGACGAGGCATCGTCAAACCAGACTTCCATCCAGCCTGTCAATCTCATCTCCATGTCGGCCATTATGGAATGCAACTCCACCAAGTGTCTCTTACAGTCTGAGGTGGAGGTGTCAGAGTCCAGCCCCGGGAAGGCGGAGCTTGTGGCAGTCAATCATGAGGCAGAGCCAGCCAGACCTGGACCAGCAGCTTCTACAGAAAGCCAGAGTAACAAGACTGCAGCTAACACACAGACACCGGTGCAAACCCAAAGCCAGCCGCCAGAGCAGAGCAACCACAACACAGGAACACGTCTACGCAGGAAGAAATACACCACCAACCACAGTGAGTAACAGAAAAGAGGGGAAGGAAAGCAAGCATGTATCTTAGGCCTGACAACCGATTTAAGAATTTATCAAATTCATTATATCTGCCTACTGTCCATTGCAGTCCATTTTGCGATTGAGTTGACTGATGGATCAGTAGATTTATCAACATCTGAACGCTGTTCCGGTGTGGCTCTTGGAGCGTGATTAATCGGCTTTATTTTTTTTATGATCAGTTAGTCACCCTACAAATACAACCTTTAAAAAGATCTGTCTTGAAAAAATATATTAACGTGCACAAAAATGTGTGTCTGTCTGTTTCCAGCCAATGGCCCAACCACTCTGCCCCCGCCGGCCCCACAGAAGAAGCAGGACAAAGAGAAGGACGGAGTGTCAGAGAAGCCCTCGAGTGGAGAGGCCTTCTCCAGACCTCGGCCAGTTTCATTCCGGGCCAAACCCCACGCCTGGGCCCTGCTGCGAGGACGCAACAAGAGCTACTCCCTGGGCCACTACTCCGGAGAGAAGACGGCACAAAACCTGAACGTGGTGCTGTCCTCGGAGGTGGGGATGGGCTGCTCCCTGCTGGACATGGACACAGAGGGCCAGAAACGAGACTGCACTGTGCCGCTGTGCCGCATTCAGAGCTCCCCGGCGCGGGCCTCCGTCTTTGAGCTGGAGAAAGAGTTCCTCTCTTGAAAGGTGATCAGCTGTGGTCATCCTACGTAATCTAGAGTGTTCCAGAACAGACAGACACAATTTTTTTGGCCTAAAACTCCTGGAGGGTTTAGAACCAGGCTGCCTTTTTCCCCCAGCTCTATAACATAGAACCCAGCTTTGTCTTAGCACTAGAACATAAAGATGTCCGTGTTCTAGAGCGTAACAAGTCTGAGACTTCTAGATGACATCGACAATACTCACCTCAGTTTGAGGACAATCTTCCTACGTCTGAGGCCTTACACACTGCCTTGTCTTCATGTAGAACACACACACAGTTCTGACAGTGAAGCAGAACTTTACAGAGTCGGACCAGCAGCTCCTCCTCTCACCCCTCGGTGCTCGACTGCCACCTCTGTTCGCTCATCCCTCTCCCTCTCTCTCACCCTCTTCGTTTCTCGTTCTGTTGGTGCAGCTCAACGTTGACCGCTGCTGCAGCTTTCGCAACACAGTACCCTCACCTTTTTATTTATATATATATTTTTATAGGTAATTTAATATGAAGAGACTTGACCTTACCTTAGCGACCAGCAGGACATACATTCCATGTCAGTTTCAAAGTTGTGCGATCACGCTTTTTTTAGATATTTTTGACTTGAGAATCATGCATGCATGTACCCTTAAAATGTTGAACAAAAAAAAATAATTATGCCTTGTTTGTAAATATTTCTTTCTATTCATTATCAGCCTAATGCTGGCAGTTGTTTTGTATTGCATATATGCTGTTTTATGACTGTTTTAAAAGTCAGCGATGCTGCAGTACAGTTTGTATTCGAGGGACAGGTTACATACTGGATCGCTGCAGGGATGCAAGTGCATTTCCTCCCAGAATGCCCTGAAGATTTTAGAGATGCAGGTAGAAAACACTGGAAGTCCTACTGAGCAAACATGGAATCTTTTCTCCTAAAAGTTGGATCAAATTTTAAATGACCATTGTGGTCATGGGTTACTAAAATGGAGTATTTATAGAAGATGGTTTTTTTTTTTGCTTTTTTTGTTAATATTTCTTGTACTCGGCACACTGCAGCAACAAGCCAATTGGCAGAAGAAATGTTGGGATGTACGTTTCTGCAAACCACAGCCATGTTGCAACTTTATGTTTCTTTGCTTAATTCTCAATGTTCTTGTGGTCTAACATGTGGTTTAGGCACAAAAATCATTTGTTGGGGTTACAAAAAGATCACGTGTTGGTTTAAAATATCCGGTGTTGGAAAATGTCCCAACGTCTTGTTAAAATGTTCTGTATTTTAGTTTACAAATGTTGAAACTGTTAGCGCGATATGACACGTCAATATGGTACGTATGACATGTATAAATTCGAGCATATCCGTGGTTTGCAGAAACAAAATGCTGCCATTTCAATCTGGCGACTCACCTGGCAGCAAAGTGGGGAGACACTTCAGCCACACATGTTCATGTCAGGAAAAGCTGCCCCTAAGTAATGAATTTATGATCCAATCCCCCTGATGACAGCTGATCGGCTGGAAATGCATTGACACAGCATAATTTCAGATTTAAGTCATGAAAGGATTTCTACACAGCCCGGGAGTGACCACACAGAGAATTTTTCAAGTGAAAAAGTTATGTCCAATTCATGTCCTCAGTTTTATTATCAGGCACAGAATTTTGCAATTGATGCAGATAATTTTTTTTAAAGCTCAACTTTGACTTGGTGAGTCTGCATCTCAGATTTCCCCCGTATTGCCATTACTAATTAATGTACCTTACATCACTGTTATGTTTAATTGGTTTGTCATTTAATTTAGTTGTTTTTAATTTATATAGACCGAATCACATTGTTTACAAAAACTAACATTAGGTTGGCGAAATACTTCACCTGCCACCAACTACAGAAAATTACGGCTTAAGTTAACCAAAACTAGCAGTTAAACCAAGATGATGTCAGAGCTGCTAGCAAAGCAGCACAGCACATAAAATAAGCAAAGAAGAAGCGTCAGATAGGTGGGACCACTGTGTTATACTCTTTATCTTTAAATATAATAGTTAGAGCACAAACAAAAAAGTTTTCTGATGTCACAGATCTCCACAATGCAAATTACCGGCCAGAATTTTTACCGCAAGTAACTGTTGTTACCGTGGCGTCATGATGATTCGGTCTAAAGCAAGATTGACATTGGGAAATAGTTTCCCAGTGTAACCAATCGCCCTTATTGTCAAACTCTCAGGAATTTGTGGAAACTTTTGAGGACAGGATTTGGCTTTTTGGCTTGAGAGTAAAGACAAAGTTTGTAAAGTTTTAGCCTGTTAATGGCTTCCTCAGGATGAACAATGAATTCATTATCCTGATTCATTTTCACAGGTTTTTCTCCGGTTTGTCTTACTATGCAGCACATACTGTACCTCCTCCATGGTCACTCCCGGACCTTTCTCCTTAAATAATGAACAAATCAATTAACATTCATTTTGAAATGTTAATTATACTCCCCCAACTTTTTATTGCTGTCTACCTTCAGTCTGCTTTTGAGACATTCATCAGAGACGGTGTCTCACTTTTGAAGGACAAAACAAGGGCTCATTTACAGCAACATGAATTCCCAAATAGTGTAAATATAGCTGTGACTCCTGATGTGTGTCACTGCGACATCTGTGGATGAGTTAGAATGTGAATTATCCCATGTTGTGTGTGTGTGTGTGTTATGACCACTGACTGTCAGACCAACACTGTAAAGGCCTTACTAATCACCAAGCTGTTAAAGGTGCAGTTTACAAGCCAAGACATCACCCAATTCACCCCGTTTTCATGAATGAAGGGGTATTCTGTAAATACCACAATGCACTGGTACTGTACATTAAACGTTCCCCTCATAGCCTGCAGTTTGTCCGCCACAGTCTGGTGGTAATGAAAATGTTTTTGTGTATTATAAACATTCCACTACATTAGACAAACTGCAGCGAGAATATTTGTGATACGAGTTAACAATATGGTGCATTCAGGCTTCTGGCTATGGGACCAAATTCATAGTACCAGCACTATGGCCTCTCTGTCTTCAGGACCAAAACCACTAAATGAACTTAGCTGCTAGTGAGGAGTTCTTACAAAGAAAACGACTCTGTACGAAAACTTCACAAACAACCTCAGAGGCGCGGTGCAGCGCCTGTTTGCTGAAAGACCCAATCAACCTTCAGAACAAATAAGACTTCCTGTTAAGTGCAACAACTTCCTGTAAATCTTTTCTGTCACGCTGAACGTGTCAGGTTTTAGCTTTGAGTACATCTGTTTCAGTGAACCGTGTTTTTGTTATCATTACAGTATTGGTTATTTCACGCCTGATTGATCAAGAGTATCAAGTTTATCAAATATTTTGAATAAAGTCGAAATCAAGACTAAAGTTGCCTTTTCATTCTTTTTTCGAAGCTGCATGTCCACAAACACTTGATGCTGGTTTTTTCCCTTAAAAAGGTTCAAGATGAAAGAATTGGCTGCCTGTTGAGTTCATACTCCAAACCACCAGGGGGCAGCATATCGCCACCAACTGTAGCTGCTATCAGCTAGTTTCAATTCAGTTTATTTTGGTCATTTTCAACTTACACTACAGAAATACACTGGTAAATAGACGATAATTTTACTTAATGCTTGTTTCAGAAAGACAAGCGTTGATGAGAAGGGGCTAGCTGGTTAGCATGCTAACCAGTAAATATCCCAGCCACAGTACATCATGACATCTAAACTGTTAATTCTTCACACTGATAATTTTAGTCAATTTCTGGCATGTTTTTCGTTAAAGTTCTTACATATTGCACCTCTACATTTAAAGCAGGTCACTTAAAAGTAGTACCACAAGAAATATTATGTGAAAGTATTTAACCAGAAGTTACTGCTTTCAAATGTCTTATTTGTGAAAGTGCACAAGAATTATGAGTAACATATGATGATTGAGATTTTAAAAGATCAGGCTGGTGTATTTTAAGTTTCAACCTACGACAAATGAGACAAACCTGACATATGAGACAAAGTCAACCAGTGTGAGTGGCTTTTATTTTGGAATGACACGGGCAACAAATACATTTGGCAGCATACATTGTCAAAGTTGTGCATCTGAACGGTGTCAACTCACGACATTTCATGGTAAAGTCCCTGGGACAGCAGATTGAGTTTCACTTTTTAATAAAGCTCTCAGCTAAGAGATGACGTTTATTGATCCTCACAGCTGATCGTGAGCGTATGACAGAATAAAGTAACAAAATCTGCATTTGTGAAAAGCAATGCTGTGGTTACGTACCCAAACACACAGCGTAGGATCTGTAAGATTAAATAATGACTTCTGACTAATTAAAATCCAATCAATAAAACCAATTAGCTGTCATTACAATAGTCCCTTTTGGTGACGGTCAATCTCTCAGCTATTCATCAATTCTAAAGAGTTTACATTTCATTACAAAAGGAAATTGAGTCTACTGTCTTAGTCAAAATGCAACTCTGGAGGTTTTATCAGTTCAATGTAAACAAACAAAACATGTTAAGACAAACAAATATAAACCAATAAAATAAATGGCAACATATCCATAGACAAAGCTGAGCTAGATAAAAGTGTTTCAGTCATTTTGTGTTTTTCCAGGAAAGTTTAAAGTGTCACTATGTAATTGTGTGGAAGAAGTTCAGGCTCATATTTTTATTATCAACAATAATAATGAGGTAATATATCAAATCAGAAATTAGTCTATCAGTTGATTTTTTTTCCATAACTGAATAAACAAGCTGTTCTCAGAGGAAAACGCGGTCAGCCGTCGAGGTAGCGGTGGATTATTGGAGCAAAAACGTTTGGAGCCGGTGATTCTCGTTGGTGGCGTTTGTCTACAGCAGAGAGAAGGAGAAAAGACAACAGGGAGCAGGGGGAGGGAAAGATTAATGACGTGCACAAAGGAATAACCGTGCAGACTGACATTATCAGCGCTCTACACATCCGTGGCAGATCTTAAAATAGTGTCGAGGGCGGGGTCAGCAGGTATAATTAGAGTCTTTGTGGAGAATCTCTCCTGCTTGGATTTCTCCTCCAGGAGTTTCATTTTCCCTCCCCGGTTTCTGTCTCACTGCCTCGGGCTGATGTCGCAGGACAGCTGATACTTGACTTCTCATTTGGTAATCTTTTGTCGCGGCAGAGAGGTTAGCTTTCACCCGCTAACGATACGTCCAGCCGGTGTGTGTGTGCAGCGCAGACACAATCACACAGAGCAGGACGCTTGTAACACATTCTCACGGATAGAGTGGCACTTTTGCTACAGCAGGACTTTGAATTCAGCCAGTGGGAGATATTATCGTAAAAACGTCTGTCCCAAAGGAAACTCAAAGCTGTTGTTGAACCATTGTCAGGTTTTGGACTTTTTTGAAAGGTTAAAAGCCGATATTTCTCCCAGTGCTTCTGTCATTAATCTATAGGAGTTTAAACGCACTGAATTATTTATTTTCTTCGCCTGAATTTCTTTTATGGAAAGATAAAGCCTGTAGATGACCTGTGACTGCCCCTGTTAGCCAGAAAACACAACGGGCCCGAGTTCAGATTTGACAACATCACTGAAATTGAACACCCTTTTTTTTTTGAGGATACATTCAGGCAACTGGCAAAGAAAAGGTCATTTTATGACCTCAAAATAACTCTGCTTGAGAGTGACAGGGGCATTAAGCTTATTATACTTCTTTACACTCACTTTGTGCATATAAAATATTCAAAAACAAGTGCTTGGCTGGGAAAAAATTGCATAAAATGTCATAACTTTGCAGAATTTTCCAGTTCAGGGCTTTAAAACCCATTTAAATCATATATTCATGGATTTGAAATCTCATTTGCGACATGATGCATCAATGAAACCAGAGGAGATGGAATGAGGAGCGGGTCTCAAGTCTATGAAATCACTAACTGGCTGTTGTAGGTAACAGGGCGGGCATACAATAATTTTCTTACAGACAAAAGTATAAAAAAAAAACAAAAAAAAACATTTTTGCTGTGTGTTTTGGACTAAACATTTTACTGAAATGGATTTACTGAGATCAAGATAGATGCATAGACAGATATTTAAAACCACTTCTGAAAATGTTTTATCTGCGAGCTGCCTTTAATCCGTACACACTTGATCTTCGGCTAGTTCTTTTGTCTGTCGATTGTGGCTGATGCGGTTTCATCTTGAAATGATCCGTGCAAACTGAATCATAAAGAATCTAAACTTTCTAATGATGTAAGACATGACTGCACACTTAAAATCCTCAATGGTTAGCCCACTCTCTTAGCTTAGTTCGTAAACAGCAGACCTCGACGTTAGCATGACTCACAGACATGAGTGTGTGTGTTCATACCTGTGCGATCAGAGCGTGGTGACACATTTCACGGAGCCACGAGCGCTGCTCTTATCCTGGAATGGGATCAGGGTCTGGGCCTGGAGGCAGTACTTCTCCTTGTGCCCGAGCTCTTTGAGAGTCAGCTTGTTGAGGCAGCAGTCCAGCTCGAACACCTCCTGAAAACCACGACACACGGATTGTGAGACTTTGTGAGCAAAACTGAGACTTCATGCAAGATGCTCGTGGAGAAAGTGTCTTCACGGTGTGCTCGTTCTCTTTTTGTTATTGTTTGTGTCGTTCTTCCTCTTTCGCCCTCTCTCCATCGCCTTCCTCTTCCTCTTCTATTTCATAACAGTGGCAGTGGCATTTAAAATGTACACAAACATTAAATCGACCGTGACGGCGATTCCTCTAGCGAGAAATTAATCATCGACGAGTTTGACAATCGTTTAACTTTCGTTTCAGTCGTGTATTGGGAAAAACCACCGCCATGATCCGACTCCAGCTTCTCCAAATCTTTCATCGTTCACTGGATCTGACTGGGTTTTGGACAACTGCTTGGACTAAACATCACATTTGGAGATTTTCATATTTTCTGAGAAGTGTCACTGGCATTTAATAAGTTCAACGACTAATCGACTGATCGAAGAAACCAACCCAATCGCCAACATTTCTTTACGCTGCAACTTTACATTTGTCGAGGTTCAATTTTCTGTGGAAATTGGTCGAAACCCTCGGGAAAATTTGGGAGAATGCGTATCTGTTATTCATACTGTCATTATTACTTGATTCTTGATTGACTGTGTGGTTTCCTGCTTACATATCTGCTGCACACTGGCCCACGACACTCACCAGGTTACACTGGCAATGACCTGGCATCAGTTGGTTATAAATCCACCGAATGAACACTGCGTTCATGTAATAAGTAGATTTAAGATGCAAAGACTCACATGTTCTGTCTTTCATGGTCTAATGTTGATGTAATCTGGCGCTTAAACATGTGCAGTGACTCGCCAGGGTGTTCTATGCAGTCAAGAGGAATAATTGAAAAATTCAAGTAAAAGATTGAAGAAATATTTAGAAGATTAAACGGACGAAGCAAAACAAAGTTGAGATCGAGTCCTTTTGAGCTTAACGAAAGATAAGAATTGCGTGCGCTTGTGTGTGTGTGTGTGTGTGTGTGTACCTTCTTTCCATTGGTGTGCATGAGGTAGATCTCGTACTGCAGGCTGCTGTGCATCTTCCTGACAGGCTGTTTCGGGGGCTTCACGCGGACCACAATCCCTCGCTGCGTGACGTTGAGCCTCAGCACAGGAGGGCTGATTACCGCTGAGGAAACAAGACGACTGTTTGTTTTTTTTCTTTACGCACGATGACGAAGCACAACAAAGAAGAGGCGTTTATTTTGCAGCCATCGCCAAAAAGACAGAAGTTGACCTTCTGTAGTATTTATAGCAGAGAAACTGTTTTGTTTCCTCAAATAGTTGTAGTAGTTGAATTTTCACTCATTGTTTGTGCCTGTTTGTTTGTTTACAGGGTGTTGAGTTTGGGTTTTTGTGGTTTTTCTTGCACATAAATACTGTTCTAATAAATAACAGACTGGGAGCAGGATCAACTGAAGTGTCCGTGCTGTAAATTAAGTTGAAGAAGAAGTTGAAAAAAAGAAGATTTCGGGTTGATTTATTAATCCTGAAGTTAATCTTTATGTAAATTTTAAAACTTGTACTCTTTGTTTCACCCGTCGAGACAAATATTTTATGCTGTCATTGAAATTCTAAATTAAGGAGTAGTTCTTTGCATCAGTTTGGGGGAAGGAAGTAGACAAAGAAGACAGGATGCAGACGATAAGGAGGCAGAGGAGGAACTGGAGGAGGATGCAGAGGAGGAGGAGGACTCACTGTCCCAGAGTGGGTTGAATCTCGGGGAGAGCGCCCAGGCTGATTTGCTGGAGGGCAGCAAGGAAGCGTGCACTCTGGCGTAGTACCACTCCATGGGCTCAGAGGTCACGGCGCTGAGGTCACAATGCTGCTTCTGGATCCCCTGACAGCCGTCAACGTCCAGCCACTCAGGCTCGCCGTAACTGAGATGACACACACACAGAGAGAGAGAGAGAGAGAGAGAGAGAGAGAGAGAGAGAGAGAGAGAGAGAGAGAGAGAGAGAGAGAGAGAGAGAGAGAGAGAGAGAGAGAGAGAGAGAGAGAGAGAGAGAGAGAGAGAGAGAGAGAGAGAGAGAGAGAGAGAGAGAGAGAGAGTTATATTAAGAAATCTGCAGGTTTATTTCACTCTGTGCAACTTCGACAACAGTTCGATGTGATCCCGGCAGCTCTGGAGGAAGTGCTGCAATACAACAGTGAGGAAACACTGTTAGGAGGAAAAGTCCTGCACTCAGAAAGATCTCCTTCTTCTTCGGTCTGTTAAAGCTTTTAAGATGCACCTCAAGTTCTCTGGCTCTTAACTGTGTTTAATCTGTTTTTATTTTATCGGCTTTATCAGGTTTTTAATTAGTTTCGTTTTTTTTCTTGCTCGATTTCTTTTACAGTTGCCGAGCACCTGAATGATTTATGCTTACCTGGTATAAACTGCTTCAACAAGTGTCATAACAAGTGTCTTCATGCCTGTACATATATACACACACGTCTTTGTGAAGCACTTTGGTGTAAAGCCTGTTCGTACCGCTAAAATCTGACACTTCTGATAAATCTTCTCCTTTGATTGAGAAAACATTGTAAACAGCTAAAATCTGCATTGACGGAACTTTGTACTGTGTGTGTGTGTGTGTGTGTGTGTGTGCGCAATGTCTCACATCTTCCACTGGACGTAGTACTGCAGGGAGGAGGTGCTGTTGGCGGGTGGAGTCCAGTGCAGGATGTTTTTATAGTCCACAGAGTCGAATCTCACCTGAGTGGGTGTAGCGAGCATCACTGGAGCTGAGGGAGCGATCGGTGACAGAGCGGTTGAATTGTGAGTGGATAACAGAAGATGTTAAAGAAGAAGTGATTGGTGAGTAAATATATTTACTACCTACATGGGGCAGCACGCTGTATCTAATAAAAGTAAATCACAACTCATTTGTATTCCACTCCATCTAAATAGCTTCTGAATGACATCAATAATTCAATGTGTGGTTGAACAGAAGAGATCTTCTGAGCCTCTGATTGAGGATTAATAAAAGATGACTTTCACCTTTTAGCAAAAATTAACTACGGCCCTGGTTTATCTTTAGACTATAATGGCAAAAAAAAAAAAGAACTAATCAAGTTCTAGCTAAATAAGTTAAAGCGGGAAAAAAAATCAAACAAAAAAAACAACAGTTTTGTTCACATTAAATTTGTTTGGTGTCTTTATTTTTCTCTCTGGGGTCAAAAGAGTCTCAGAAAACCTGCTCATCAGGACTTTTTTCTCTCGCTGGACAGACTTTCAAAGTGGGTCATTGGTCCTGAAAACACTCAGCTTGTTTTTCCCAAACCTGGCAAAGAGATATCTCTTCACACACTCAGGCCTTTGTTTTGTTTCCTGACCACAGACATTATTCTTAAAAGGCATGAAGTCAGTAAAAAATTCTGATATCAGTTGGTTTGTTATATATCAGATTAAAGGAGCACAAAGAATAAATTAAAACCCAGAATTTATAGATTTACAAGATGAATTTGGTTATAAAACAAACTCCGATATATCGATCTCTTCCATAACGGAGTAAACAAGCTGTATCTAGATAGGTAGCAGGGTCCGCCAAATGTAAACAGAGCAGAGCAGCACTGATTGTGTTGTCAGTCTGTTGATTCAGTGACGAAAAACAAAGACAGGTTGTTTATTTAGTTAGTTGAGGCATGAAGATCTTTCTCTTCCAATTTTAAATTTCTCCCCAAAAAACTTCCTAGTGCACCTTTAACCCATAAATATCAGTGGAGCGTTGAAGTTATAAACTCAGTACAGTGAATTTGAAGATTTAAAGCAACATTATGCAGAAATCGGGTATTTTGTGCGACAAAAAAAAAACTGAGTGCGGTGCCCCTGTTGTGAATACAGATCCCAGATCTGTTTGTCAGAAGTAATGACACTCTTAAGTGATGAAAACTTGAAGTAACATGGCGCAGAAACAAGTGGAAAAAGAGAGACACCTTATTACAAGACTCTGAACCATCAGAACTGTTACTCTAAGGTTAAAAAAGTGTCTTTAAGGTGCCACGAGACAGAGATCAATCTGGACTTCAGAAACCAATCAGAGGTAATAGCAGACAAACATCAACATATGAGTGGTTACCTGACACTGTGACACGCAGGTTTCCCAGCAGCACAGCTCCGAGCAGCAGACGGTTCATGGTGTTGATGCTGTTGATGGACACCGGACTGATGCTGCAGACGACACCGGCGCTTTTAACAGGCCATCAAACTTCCCCTTCCCCAGAGTGGCATCATGAATAGACCATTTATGGCGAGGCTAAACAAGGACGCTACGTCCATGTTACACGGCGTCACTCTTTTTTTTTTTTTTTTTTTTTTTTAAACAGAAGTACGCTTTTGTGTAACTCACACGTGTCAGGATCATTACAAAACAGTGACGGCTCACTTTACCAATGTTCCAGTCTTATCTGTGATGCATTCACTGACGGTATAGTCACAATAGAGACTCCACCTTCAATGTCTTTTCAAGATTCAGTCTCGCATTTCTCATTTTGTCCGGAGGAAAATGGTTCAATAGTGTTGGAGCTGAATGAGTGTTTGTTCATGCTTACTGACAGGTCAAATGGTAAAAATACATATGTAAAAAAAACAGGGCAAATGTGGATGTTAACATTTTTTTGTTAAATAAAACATGAGAAATGTGTTAATTTCTCAACACAGTGGATCCTAAACTTCATCTGTCATGCCTCCCTTTGAAAGAAATAGACCACCACCATACCATGGGAACATGGGAACATGTCTCTGTGAAAGATGCAAGTCATACTTACCCCACATCGACACAAAGCGCTCCTGCTACATTCACAGTAAACCCTCAAAGCATCAAAATAAATTCTCTGTACTTTGGATTTTTCTTCTTTCGGGACAGATGCAGATGTTTAATGGCAACATCTGACGATTAATAAAAAGTATGCATGAATGTTTGTCTTTGATTTATCACAGCGGACATGTGACTTGTCATAGAAGAAAGAACACAGGTACTAATATTAATGATGGCTCAGTGTGACAGTGCACAATCACAGGAGCCTGAAGCTGCAGCAGCTAGATTAGATCCAGCAAATCGTTATCTTATTATTTATACCAGGGCTTTTCCTACGCGCCAACATATCTTTCATGAAAAACATCTATTTTACACATCCTCCGAATGAAATAATGTCATTTCTGTGAGGACGTATAGCAGCTCTAGTTTTGTTCTCTCATGGTTGGAATGATCACCACACCAGGTGTTACAGGAAGAAGTGACCACTACCTGCCGTCCCATCATTTCACGGGAAACGTCAAGTTTACTGGAAAAGTGTTACACAATCGATCTCAGTGACAAATAACAAACACGAAGCGAACGTCCGTCTTTACACCCAATTCATGTTTCCGCTCCAAGTTAATCATTCATTGAGTTGTTAATGGGTTCATAAATATTTGCAGAAGCTGCTGAGATTATATTTGGCATCGTCATGTCCTGATTGTGCAAGTTTTACAACTTATACATCCTTTTTCTACACAATTAATAGCCTACAAGTGGAATGGTTAATGTCTCTCTCACATGCTGTCAGAATAACCAACCATAAAAAAATAAATAAATAAAAAATCTTGGGAGCTAAACATTATTTATAGCTGAAATAGTGAGCAAAAAGTAAAAAGTGGTTCAAATAGTGAAGTCATGGTGGACAAGCTAATAGTGAACAAATGGTTAAGAGGTTAAAGGATAGATGTTTGAAATATATAACTTCAAATACTGTATTAATGCCTTATAATTGAAAACTTAAAAGTAAATAGTCAATATTGTGAACTAAAAGTAGTGAATAAACAGTCGATGTAGTGAACTTAAAACTGCAAATAAATAGCCGATATAATGAGCTAATAGAAGTGGATATATAGTCGATAAATAAAAATAAATATCACTATATCAATAAAATATCACTACAGTGATATAGTGAACCAAAAGGAGTGAATAAATGACTGTAGCAACAACGTAATAGACAATGGACAATTCAATAAGAAGCAGATAAAAGACAATGGACAGCGGATGAAAATAATGAGTTGTAAAAGTTGTAATTAAATTGTTCAAATTGTTAATAAAAGAAGTGGATAAAAAGTTTAAACCATTGGCTTTATCTTTAACCAGCCAAAAGTAATCAATAAATGGTTGAAATTGATGGATAAAAAGTGAAAGTGTCCAGGCTCTCCAAGTGGTAGCAGTACTGATCCAAACAACAGTTGGGAACCAGTGCTGTTTGGGAACCATGGCTGCAGATTACCAGAAACCCTGAGACTTCAACAATCAGTGGAGGATGCACACCTATCAGTGAAGTCTGTTATCGTCTGTTACGGGAAACAAAAAAAGGTCAAACAAAGAGGAAGGAAGCGTAACTTACAGACATCTATGCAAACATACACAAAGGAGGTTTCCTTTTGTCACTCTTATTACTGGTTCCAGAACAAGGAACAAAGTTGTCGCTTAAATGTCATGAACGATTATGACATGCGGGCTTCTTCCCTTACGCTGCATGACAGAATCTGACGTAGTGATTAACATAGCGGGTCAGCCCATAACTCTGCTCTCAATTTGGCTGCGTAGTGACACTGAAATAACAACTTCCCTTCCTTTAATGGGTAGCATTTCACGTGCAGTAATTTGATGAACACGACACAAGATTTAGGACACTTGAATTTGGGTCACAGGATGTTGTGCAACAAAACCCAGTTTCTGTTTCTCACAAACTCGCTTCTTGTTTGTAAACCACTGGAAGAGAATACAAAACAAAAAGGCAGAAAATACACATTTTTAATCTTTATTGAAATGTGTTAACACAGCAGACATATAGACGCAAGTACAAAGATAACACATACCAGCAAATGATTGAGAAGTTAGACTACAGTCAAGAAATCAAGTGCTTGAGTTCAATCGGCTGTTTACTTTTTACTAATCCAAACATGATCACTCTGACTGGTAGGTCGATCTGTTTTCTCCCCTTATGAAATTGGTGGATTGGAATATGTTGCACATATAAAAGCATTGAGTCGCTGTTTCATGGCATCAGCATCAAAACAGTGTCCCTGGATCGCTTCAGTCAGAAGCGGGGTGTATGGGTTCATACAATCAACACTGTGAGCCACTCAATAAAAACAGAGCTACCCTCAAAATAAAAATAAACAAGACGGAATCAAGTCAAAAACTGACACAGAGACGCAGAGATAAGGCACAACTTTGTCAGACTGTAACACTGCTTCATATGACTTCATCCTGTGGTGCCACTCATTTCATGAGAAAATTATTGAAGCTCTGCTCTAAAACGGCACTTAGTGCATTTAATAAGGTGCAATATTGTACAAATTGGCCGGCTGCAGGATTCATACTCTGAATATAAGATATGAAATCAGGTGAAATGCTGACATTTCTGCAAAAGAGGAAGCTGCTCAAAGATCTGGAAGCGGCTGTTTTTACCATATATGCATTTACATACATGTCAAAAAGAAACTTATACTATAGCCAGTAAACACTATGAACAAGGGCTGGGCGATATATCGATATAAAACTTATATCGATATATTTTTGAAATGTGATATGGAATTACACCATATCGCATACATCGATATAGTTCAAATTTGCGCTTCGATCCTTGCTCCGGGCAAACCGCTGACCCGGGGCTCTCTGCACTGCTCCCCCCGCCCCTCCTCCTTCATGCACAGAGAGGGGAGGGGCTGGAACAGACACTCCGGCACTCTTCAACAAACACTTTGGTGGCCGCCGTTGCCCCGCACTTTGGCCTTGATACCCCGTGAAATAATATCATCGCACGGCCACCGGTCAGCGTAGCGGGCTTGCCTTTAATTACAGCCACCTGAGTGCGCAGTAGTCACTCACAGTAACTTCAGTGAGTCCGCGGTTCACGCAGGTGGAGTCTCATCATTACGATGATCTCACGTGAAAGCCTCTCAAACAGCAGCAGCGTCTCAAAACAGAAGAACGAAACTTACAGCAAAGAGAGCGAGCTCAGCCGGTTTTGACATGATGCGTAACTGACTTATGTGGTAAGATATAGTCCGGTAAAGTTGGAAATATATTCACAGATTCGAACTTCCCGGATCAATAACTCATAAGTGAAACCTTGTTAAAACACAACTGACGGAACTTTCCTACCGTAGTACGGTAGACAACGAGCTACAACCGTATGTTAATCAAAACGAGCGTCTGGACATTAACTCTGGTCTGTATGGTCAGCCGGCTGTGAGACGAGGGCGCAGGGACCGTCTACAAGGTGCAACACTGAAAAGCGAAACTACAAAAAATATTCAATAACTTAACTATTATTCAGAGTGTAGTGCCACCAAAATCACTCCACACATCAGTGGTCTCCTGCTGGTGATTCTACAATTTTTTTGTTTGGAAAAAATGTGCTTTGCCATAATTTTGGGGAATTTCTATTTGGGAGAAATATTCAATAACACTAATATTCAGTAAGGTGTCACAAAACTCACCTCACTCTAACCCTACTTAAATAATAATCCATGTCTTATTATAAATTAGGATGTTATGGTATCAGTCTGAAAGGTAAATCAACACATTTTACTCAGTGGCCTTTGTGCCCCTAACAAAAAAAAAAGTGAAGGCCAAATGGACTTGCCCCTAAAATGACGAAATTCCCACACACATGTCATATTTGGCTTTGATTTTGACTGAACATTTGCTCTCACTTTGCATAAAAATATCGGGATATATATCGTATATCGATATTCAGCCTAAATATATCGGGATATGACTATTAGTCCATATCGCCCAGCCCTACTATGAACTACTACGTACTACTGGCCTCATAATTTCAGACATAGTAAAATAGTAAAAAAATATATCTCATGTACTGTTCTAGCGTACTGAACAGCATGGTGGTAAGGAAATTCACAAAAAGCTAGTAGCTGAGTTTTGAAAAGCTAGTAAAAATGCTGAAATAATGTCAATCAAGACAAAGAGCTGAGCACTGGCTGCAGACATGTTAATGTCAGCTGTATGCACTGTGATGAACCCTGTTTAACATTTAGAAGTATAAGTTTGGTACCCAACCATACTCTCAACAACTCCAAACACAGCTGCTCACTAGGCTTGGCTGATATCCAGTACTTTCTTATAATATATAATTATAGTATTTTATTTTATTTGTATTTCATGCTGATCAGTAGCATGAATCATTTGATAAAGGACTGACGAGCTAAAAGGCGACATTTGAGTAAATTTCGGACTATCACTTCTTGAGGTACAAAATGGCTACAGGCTAACTGTTTAGCATGCCAACTTAAACAGATGTCTGCAACACAACACATAGACGTCTGACATAATGTCAACTGTTACAAGAAGCAGTAAGAAGAATTACCATTGGCAATATATTGGAAGTTCAGGTGTTTTTTCGGTGCTGACCATTTGAAAAAACAAAACAAAACATAAAAATAAAACAGACATATTTCACATAAAGCCAAATGTTATTTCTGCTATACAGTTGAAACTGTATATTTTTCAATGTGTACAAATAAAATATTCACACATCGCCCTTTAAAAAACAAATTCCATTAATTTATCCCTTTGCCAATTGTTCAATTGTGAAAAGAAATACCTTTTGAACATTTTTGGGAAACACCTCCTGAACTCGCCCCTGAGGTGAAGGAGGAGGGAAACAACCCTCTACAGATCTGTACTACTGTGTTCACCGAGCCATATTCCCTTTTTTGTGGTGATCAAATCAAATTTGAAGGACTTTTATAAAATCCTAAACCCGCCCCAAATATTCCATTTCACTCACACAATCAAAATTGTCACATTACTAAAGTCAAAGATTCTCTAACTTCTGTTTTACTGTAAAATACAGTAGTGCAAATAAGCAACAGAGCATTTGCACGTACACAGTGATTACAGTATTTTGACCACCCAGCACAGTAACAGATAGCTGCATGCATCCCACAGATATATAGACGTTACTGCATGACAGATATGTATGACACAGTATGTAGGTAACAGGTATCACCACTAATATGTTACATTTCCTTTATAGGAGTTCAAGCATTGGAAGTTTGCCTTAAAGACATGATGTGGGACGTGCTGCAGTAAAGTATTTTAAGTGGAGTCTGTAGGTCCTATCGGGATCAGTTTTTCTTAAAGTGATGCCATTTTTTAAAAAAGAAAAAAATGTTCAAATGCTTTACTTAATCACATTTTCCTGATTTGGCAGCAATGATGTAGCTAATGAGCTATTTACAAAAGAAAATTGGTGCAAGAATATTTCCTTTCTTGACATTTTGAGAGGTTATTTTGTTCACTTATAGTAGAAGGCAAAGGAAGCGAACTTGCTGCTGTAGGATTTTCACCTCTTGAGTTACAAAGTCGCATTACGAGTCAGAGCTAGCTTGTTAGCATGCTCACCTCAGTAGACATCCCTGCAACACAGTACAAAGATTTCATCTTTGACTTAATGTCAACACTTTCACTATTCTTCACACATTTTTTTTTTGTTTTAAACTAAATTCTGGCCATATATTACAGATCACTAATTTTACCACCCCCATGCTGGATCTAAGCATGAAAACTTACTGACGTGTCACTTATATGTATGTGCATGCATAAGTCATGTCAGACAAAAGTGCAACTGCTAGTGCAACTGCATGCAATGCTTGGGATTCCAGCAGATTCGATCATAAGCTGCAGGGGTTGAACGACAAATATCAGAAATGAGTAATTAATAAGTGGAAAATATTACAACACAGCTAACATTCTGATAGGATTTGTCAATATTTACATTATCTTTGGCCATTCAACTGGCATCACTAGGATAACTAGAATGTATACTGCAGAGGCTGCTTGTTGTTCTGATTTGACATGGTCTAAATAACAAGGAAAGTGTAACTGATGTCAAGGAGCACTAAAGTAGCAAGATGGATGTTCCTGATTCTAAATCTACTTGGCTTTGACACGGTCCAACAAGAACACAACACAAAACTAAAATTTGTAACCAGGACTCCCCTGTAAGTCAACGCTGAGATTAAATTTTAGGTTGCAAGGTTGCAGGAATGCAACATTCAATGTCACACAACATACAGCTCCACCCTCAGCCACGGTAACCTTCAGCGTTTTCGCCTTCTCCCATGTCCACAACCACCGGACGTTTTTCGTAACCGTGGTCAGCTGCATCAGATGATTCTGTCACGTCATCTTCCATGTTTCTGCCGTGCATGTACAAAGATTCTTCAGGATTCCCTACCTCTATGTCCTCACACACGCCTTCATCTGTGTTTGACACCCCTTCGTTCTTCCCGATCCGCAGTTGGGGTTCAGGCTCAGCAGGGACAGTAGAAGTAGGTGTGAATTCTTCCTCTTCTTCCTCTTTCTGAGTTGGCAGTAGAGGTGTGGGTGAGGCAGGCTCCACATCTGGCACAATTATCTGGTCTTCAGAGACTGGCAAGACCAACTGCCTCACTCGACCGTAGAATGTCTTTAAGACAAAGATAATTTGTTAGATTAAAGTGTTAAAACTGTTACAACTCTGTTCCTGCAGGGGCAGGAAATTCTTTGAGCGTATTCAAACCTTAAAATTTCCATTTAAATGAGGCTGATAAAGCCAAACAGACTTGGACATACATACCATAGAGTTTGGGGTAGAACTGGACGGTTTGGTCTTCTTTTTGTACACCATGAAGAAGATAAAGCCAAATAAGAGCAAGGCCAAGAGGGCGACCCCGATGAAGATAAAGGCGAAACCTAGATGCAACAGATACATTTTATAAATACATTTACAGACAGACTACTAGCCAAGAATACACACAATAACCAAATAAATCTTCATCTCTGATTCACTGTGGCTCTTGAAGGAGGGGGTTTCGTTACTGCAGTAAATTAAACACATGACAAAGCATGTGAAAGTGTCAACCAATCATGAGGCTCGATACGGAACCTGCTGCTGACTGTCTGCTCTTATTCACACACCTGACACCTGTCTGCTTGTCACTACGTATCCAAACTTCTAGACTTAAACACTACCTTGCTGTGTAAACTGTGCCGCCACACACCAATCAGGCTGCATTGATGAGATGATCAAAGATTACATCTATGATGAATAGAGTGAGTGAGTGTGTGTCAGGGTTGTTATAGTTTTTATAGTCTTTATTTGAATTGAGTTTGTTATTTTATTTCAGTTTAGTTTTAATTAGTTTAACAAGTAATTGAAGTAGTTTTAGTTTAGTTTTTATCTGGGAATTTAATTGAATATGGTTAACTATAATAACCCTGCACACACACACACACACACACACACACACACACACACACACACACACACACACACACACACACACACAGTTCAAAATCCAAAGCAACTCCGCTTTTTAACAAAGAAGGTGTAAAGTTCGGGTCGAGCAGAATTGGACAAACTTGGACCAGGAAGTGGTGACAAGGGCATCCAAAAGTATGTAATAGCATGACTTCGCTGGCTACTTTTAGACGCTAACTGGTGTTTTTCCCATTGTGTGTGTGACACCAGCGCTTTCACACCGAGTGTACCCAAGTTGAGGGTCCTCTAGCAGATTCCACAGTCTAAGTCTTTCTGGAACTCCGACCGCGCTTATGCTTATCCACTTATGTTCCTGGGTACTTCAAAAGAGTAGTAAAACAAACGGAGCTGACTGTGAATCTCACCAACGCATTTCCTCAAAACGAAAAAGGCGATGACTGAAGCGGTAAATGAACGTACATATTTAAGACCTAACTAAATGTAATTTAAGACCTATGTGCAAAATATGGACGTATTTAAGACTTTTTAAGGCCTAAAATTGAGATTGTCAAATTTCAGACTTTTTAAGACCCCACGCAAACCCTGAATCTAAACCTTAGAGTGATACCAGGATGTTTTAGCGTAACTTTAGTTGTTAATTTGATGATTATCGGACAAAATCATGAATCCCAATTTTGTTGGACAGGTTTGGTCTCATACCTATCCAAGTCTGTCCAGATTCATATAATATGCAGTGTTGGGAGTAACGCGTTTGCACGTTACTCCCAACACTGCATATTATATGAGTATAGGCTACAAAGTAACGCGTTACTGTAATTCCACTACTCTTAGCGGTAACAAGCATGCTAACAAAATAATTTCAGTTCATTTCTGAGTCCATGTGGACAAATTTTGCCCCGGCACTCATAATTTTCTGGAGGTAGTATCAGAGGCGCAGTGTTGGCAAACCAAACATGACCGAATAAAAGTAACTTAGTAACTGTCTTTGGCAACTTATATGAGGAAAAAAACCCTGCAGATATACGCAGAGAACCGCCTGTCCTCCCGCCTGTCCTCCCGCCTGTCCTCCCGCCTGTCCTCCCGCCTGTCCTCCCGATTCTTCGTCACATTTCTGCCAGAAAAACAGCGTCTGTCACTGGCAAAGTACTTTTACTCACCCAGAGTTTGTGTTGAAAAAAAATCACCGTGACGGTCAGTACTCCCGACCAAGACTTCAGTGAACTTTCCCCCAGAAAACAGCCTCCCTCCCCACGAGTGACAGAGTCAGATAGCATCCAATTTACTGATGCCGATTATGTAATTATGTCATTTAGAGCGAAAAACTTAACTTTGACACTTTCAAGGATGTTTGGTGGGTCAGGATCTCAATCACAACACAAAATAACTGCACCCATATGATTATAAACTGTCCGCAGGTTTAGACTGACAGGGGGGACACTGGGGAAACACCTCTCTCACACTCGATCCGTGTGAACAACCAACGGCGGAGAATTGGTGAACAGCCGCTGCGGCAATAATGCAGCTTTTCGGTGTGAAAGGGGCTATAGACTCAACAGCTTTGCTCTTAACTCATTACTTTCCAACAACTGTCAACAAATCTCAACTTTTCAAAGCTGACATGACCGCTTGAGTTTTGTGTCAACAATATTGACTGGAAAAAAGGCACAAAAACAAAACAAAATGAGAGCAAAAAAGTAAATGTACTCAACCTTTATCGTTTCGTGGTTTGTCTATTGGCTCGGCGCAGTAAGACTGTTTCGCTTTAACTTCCATTCCGCCCATCTCGCCACTGACCTCCAGACAGTATTTCTTCTGTGCTTGATTCATGAGGATGAACTTGTCCTTACACACACTGTCCTCACAGAAGAACTTCTGATCCCGCTACGCATAGGGAGAGAGAGGCTTTGTTTCAACTAAACCTCACAGTGACACAGGCAAGTCATTTGTACGCATGTTGAACCAGCACCCAGTGTTTCCTCTACATTCATTTAGGAGTGGCGGCCCGCCTTCAAATTTCTTTTTTTTTTTATTGTTGCAAATACACCACCACCGCATCACATCTCCACCTTCACAGCAGAGTCCTGCACTGGGTCGGCTGTCGCGAGTGCTGAGGTAAACTCGATAGCTATCTTGCTCAGTATCTACTCTTTGGAGTAGTGTCGCTAACGTGAGTAAACTAATTGATAGCATTAAGCGAATATATACACGCCTTGATGTAACTGCTGACTGCATTTTCAGATGAGCTTGTTCAAATATTTCTCAAAGAGAAAGACACCTGATGAAGATGACACTAGTCAGGTATCATTAGCCTTTTACTGACTCAAATGATGATGGTTAGGTAAAAAATTGTGTTCACACTTGTAATCAGATGTGATGTGAGTGTAAATTATCTAACGTTAATGTCTTATGTAATAGTATAAGACAAGTAACATTAGACAGGGAAGAGCAGTGGAACAAAGTAAAGGAGAAAGTGTTTTATTTATTTTTTTATTTTATTGATGTATTTTTGTTATTATTTTTTATTTTCACATTCAGCCTTTAAAAAGACATGTTCCATGCCAGCCATTCAATAAAAAGGGGGATTATGCTGGGCATAAAAGTAAAATCTGCAGTCAAGTGTCATTTGTTTACGCCGTCGCGGCTCCCCGGAGAGCCTGCCCCCGCTGCTGAAAAAAATCCTAGAGGAAACACTGAGCACCCATATAATGGTTTTGCAGTTTTACTCCCAATAATATATTTTCATACAACATCAGGAGAAAGTATGACTGAGTATTAGTTACTTGCCAAACTGAGTCTGCAGCTCATTTCCTCTGCAGTTGTTGTTTCATCAATGTCATAACAAACTTCAGAAGGGAAGAAACTGTGTGAAGTCTTACCTGGCTGTCAATCGCAACTTTGTACTGAAATTCAGGTATTGGTTTGCTGTCTCTTCTCTTCACTCTACCACTGGTAATGTTATAGTTGTACAACAGCCAGGGATGTGTAAAGCTGAACATGACGTGGTCCTCCTGTGCAGTGACATTCACTGCTGGAAAGTCCAGAAAGCCTGGAAATCAACAAGTACATGACTTGAATCTCGACATCATGCTGGGGACATACGGAGATGATGAACAGCTAACCTTGAGTCTGATATGTTACAGTCTGAGTGACTTGGTATAGAAGCCAAAGATGTAATTGTTCTGTGCGTGTTACAAATGTATGAAGTAATTATTTTGTAACTCAAACTTGTAGTTTGCTCCCCTCATAAAACACTTGCATTTGAACAAATTCATTACAAATTTAAATGTCCTTAACATAAGCTTGGTGAATACGGACATCACTACTCACATTTCCGATCTGCTGGAGAGTCCTTAAAATAGCTGAATTTGATTCCACCAGGAGGAGCACCCGCAGATTCGTCCTGTTCAATTACAGCTTTTACATTGATGAAGTAGTCATTTGTTGGATCAGATGAGAATGAAACATCAGCTTGGAGATTTGGTGGGTCCACCCAAATCTCCCGAGGAGGACTGGGGAAACAAATAAGACGAGGGAAATTTTGTCAAGAGAAAAAAATAAGCACATAACCCTGATGATGTCCTGTATGATGCCTGACCCAGGCAGCAAGGGTCAAATTAAAGTGCTACATTTCTGAACAATTCAGAAGGAAGTATCAGAGCTGCAGCAGAGGCAAGCCGGCATCTGTGTGAATTGAAAAGGTGAAGGTGCGGAGCTACTTCAATGAGGAAAGAAAATACCAAAGTTATATATGTGGCAGAGCCTCTGTCATCCTGTCTTACCTACCAACTCTTTGTCACATCCCTGCCTGGAAATGAGTGGCGGTGATTATGTGACTTGATTCAGAAAAAAAAAAACTTTAACTCTTGTCTTTGTCTCCTTCCACTATGTTATAGTTACTGTCTCTGGAAACTTGTATTGAAAAATAACCGTGACGGTCAGCCCTCGGCCGACTATGAATGGATCTCAACATTATGATGTGTACCGTCATGCCTCTTTTGGATCCGCAGCTGTAGTTGTTGCTGCTGTCCGCATTGATACACTGGTGCGGCATTATACCGGAGCTCCTTGGTACAGTGTAAACAAGCAAAGGCGGAGAAATGGTGAGACCTCACTGCAGTGATAATGTGGAGTCTCTGTGTGAAAAGGGCTACTGATTATTTATCAAACTAAGTGTGCATCTTCTGAGCCTATTTGTATTGTGTATATTTAGAGCGGAGGCAGTGATCAAGGACTATTTAATTATCTGAACTGTTTAAAGTAGAGACCATCTTAAAAAACATTGTTTTAACCAGGCAAACACAGGTATTCAGCTGGTCATGTGTAATTTGTATCTAACCTTGAGACTGAGCCAACAAAGACTCTGAATTTGAGCCCTGGCAGGAATTCCCCATAGCTCCATTTCACAACGTTAAGCAGGTTGTGGCAATGCAGGGTCACATTGGTCGGCGGCTCCACTGTGGAAACACAAACACAAACATCAGTCTGCAGATATTCTGAGGCATTCACCATTTACGCTGAACGTAACCAAACATCAAAATGATCAAATTATTATGAGCTCAACCTTCACTCTGCCCTTCTTGTGAGTTTTAGTCTGTAATACTCTGGGAGGACGGGTATCGTTAAGTGCCAGTAATCTGCCACTAGGGGGCACTGACACACAATACACTCCAGGTCCAACTCCTCCAGTGGGTCTGCTGTTTTCCCACACACAGACACAGTGGCCTACATAACTCTATAATACAAAGAGGGAAATGGCAGGAAATATTCAGGCATTCAGTAGTGGAATAGTGCAAATACAGATCAGTTTCTTTCTTTCTTCCTGCACAAGATCCTTTAATCTACTACCAGAAACTTGATGTAATTTTCCCTTGAGAGTCGACTTAAAAAACAGAATCTGTGCACACTTCCTCCAATTCAAAGTAGCAGAAGCCCAAAAACAGGGAGTGATTTCCCCTGTTAACCCCTTAGTAAATGATCCTCACTTCAGTGGAGTCCATTACAGTTTTATTTAATTTCAGCAGCATTACGAGACTAAACGGCTCCAATAGCAGGGCAGATGGGAAAGCTGCTACCAGTTCGTTATCCTGTTCATGTTTACACAATGCTGTTACAGGAAGGACATGCTTCATAGCTTTGCAGTTTCCACACACCATGAACACACGTTTTCAACCCCCTGAATCTTCTGCCAACTTCCCTTTTTAAACAAAGAATCACTACACCAAGAGCTGCATGCATGGCCCTAGATTAGGCCAAATAACCTGTTGTAACTTCCCAAATGGTGTTGAGTGTTGCCTCTGCTGCCATTGTCTTTTCAAAATCAAAGACAGAAGATTCTGTAGAAGCTGTTCAATATTGTGAAATATACTACATATGAAGGCAAATACTGTAACATTCAATAATATTAAACACAAACAAAACATAGCCTCTTCCCAATTTAAACTTCTATTTTTTTCAGAATATTCCCTAGAAAACTAAATTTAACTACTTCTTAATCTAGCCTTTTTATCCTTGTTATAACTAAAGCACTGCTGGCAATGACCATCGCCATGTTTGCACATTTATCATGCAGGCAGCAGAAATGTTTGTTGCTTGTTTTCATGAGGCTGTCATATTGCATGTGGGCATCGTTGGATTGGTAACAGAGTGAAAACAAATCCACTAAGCATCTGAAAAGTCTACACCAGCTCAAACCAGGCATTATTAGATTACCACACTGAGGATAGTTTCTCTTTGCTCATCAAAGGTGTTATTTGCAAGAAATATTCGTCCAATAATGACGCTTTCGGATTGTAAGGACGGGTCAGCTGCCAGCCCAAATCCTCAGTTTTCGACGAGTTGGGAGAGAGAGAGAGTCAAAAATCAATATCTTACAAATGGCCCTTTTAAGAAAGATGAGAAGGACAGGGGAAGATGAACAACAGGCATAAAAGGTAGTTTTGTGTGTTTCACTCAAGACAATGAAGCTTTTTTGGATTAGTTACTAATCCACATTTCGGCGAGCATTCATGAGCAGGGATGTAGCCATTTAAAAAGGTCTATAGGTCATGCCCCAACCACACCAATCCCCTGAGCTAATTTTGAAGACTATAGTATAAATCTGTATATTGTAAAGCATTTTGACAGAATGAATAATCTCTTAGAAAACAGAAAATCAGTCAACTCTTTCTCAGTTCAGTTTTTCATTGAGTAGAAGAGCAAAACTGCAGTGTAGCCGTTACTGCCTGTTTTGTGATTTATTTTTATTTTTTTATGTTCAATCAAACTATTTGTTACACCGAGGGGAGAAAGAGGTTCTGTGTGAAAACTGAGTTGGCAAATTACGGTTTGATTTAAATAAATTTCTTGCCAATAAGAAAAAAGGACAACAACATTTTAGAAAACATGAACATCAAAAATGTCTAAAAAAAAAAAAAAAGACCTTGAAAAAAAAAAAAAACTCGAGACAAGACCCCAGCTACAGGCCTGGGGCCTCATTTATAAACGTCGCGTACGCACAAAAGAAGGCGTACACAACTCTCTACGCACACAGTGGGATTTATAAAAAGAGAACTGGACGGGAAAATGTGCGGTCCTCCACGCAAACTCTGACCCATGCGTACGCACATAACTGGGGTAAGGAGAAACTGCGCCACTGATGGCAGAAGAAAGAAGTGGGAGAACCTGTGAAACTGATACTGATCGTGTAAAATAAATAGTAATATTACCTCTCATATATGAACAGTTTATTTGCAAGAAATGTATAAAAAAAAAACAACCTATTTCTACAATAAATGAACAAACAAACTCCCTGGAGTGCACATGGGAAACATATGATTTAGGACAAAAGTAAGACAACAGTAGAGCAAATTACGTTTACACTGATATGAATGCAGTTTAATATATTAATATCCTATATCATATAGACCATTTCATCTCATCTCTGTTTTCAATGCATAACGCATAAAACACTTTGTAACTGTGTTTTGTTGCCATACAGATAAAGACTATATTTATCTTGTATTGTTAGTCTGAAGGACTGTTAGTCAGTCAGGGTAATTCTCACACGTGTAGCAGATATTACCTAATAGATGGGTATATAAAGGCGTGTATTCACAATGCGTTATGGCGCTTTGGCACTGTTGGAGGATGTGGCAAACGGAAGGATACGGACGGAGCGGAACTTCAGAGACCAGCAAGATCCACTGGCCAACAGTGACGAGTGGCTGATGAGCCGTTTCCGACTCCCACGAGCTGTCCTCTTGGATCTATGTGCGGTATTGGGCCCAGCGTTAGAGAGGAGCACGCCGTGCCGGTCCCGCTTCAAGTGCTCACAACACTCAGGTTTCAACTGGCACATTATTCCAGAGGGAACTGACAGGTCAGGGATATCCCAGCCAACCTTTAGCCGTGTCATACCAGACGTGTTAGGAGGTATAATTGGTTTGTCGCAGCAGTACATAAAGTTTCCTTATACGGTGAACAGGCAAATAAAAATGCGCAATTTGCAGCAATGTCCGTTCCCCCGCCCGTCACACAGACGCTCTGCCTGTGTGACGCCAGGCGCTTTTTTGCTTCCATTTTTTACGTCTGATCACTTTTTTTCACTTCGGCCACACTCCGACCTTCTGAGGCAACAGCATTTACATTGTCTGCAGATGCTGCCACTCTAGAGCCTTTTTGGCATTGGTGACCCGACCCAACACTGTCCACCAAATAATACAACCTTCCTCTTCTCCATCTCCCCGACAAGAACTTCCACCTCACACTGGGTGGAACTGCGCTTCTTCGCCTTTCTCTCTGCTTCCGGCATGCTTTCAGTCATGGATGAATATTAATTAGGGGCGTTTCTCTGAATATTCATTGGCAAATATGGGCGTGGTATGACCCGCACACAGGTACGCCACATTTAGAGTGGAGTGGGATTTATAAAGGGAAATCGGCGTAGGACGTGCGTGATCACTGTTTTATAAATCAGGATATTTTTGTGCTTACGCACTTTCTGTGTTTCGTGCGTACACAACCTTTTGACGTCAATCCTACGCACAGTTTTATAAATGAGGCCCCTAGTCATGAGTCACTCCTGTTATCATATGTCTTATAAGATGAAAAAAAAAGGTACTTTCAGTTTCATTTCCCCTGTGAAGTAAGATTTACTTGCAGGCACGTGAAAGCATATATGCCCACACAAACACAGGGAAAGCACGTTGACATGAGAGCGAAAGAGAAATCACAGATAGCAGCGATATGAACTGAAAAAGAAGTGATAACCGCAACAGCAAAGTTTGGTCGCTGAGGGCCGTCACCACAGGGTAGCTCTAGGCGCACACACACACACACACACACACACACACACACACACACACACACCATTTCATGTACCTCGCAATTTTAACTTCCGTTTTAGCTTCTCGCACTTGGGTGGATAATTTTGAACAAAAGCTGAAAGTGCAAAAACATTTTGCTTGCTGAATGGAGAGAATATATTTGAACTTCCTCAACTCAAGTACTCAAATGACACACCCATTAAATACTATCTGTGAAAGAATGAACAGATACTGGAGAAAAGCCAACACTTAACGTATCGTCTAACAATGTTTCAATTTACTGTTTTGAAAGCTCCTTTCCAGTTGTAATTTTAGGTCTATCTGCTGTCTAAAAACAAAACTGGAGAACTGATTTTAATTATAACGTTTCAAAAAGGTGAAACCTCCAAACAGAAAAGTGGAATTTATAATGACGCATATTTGTATGTCAATATGTTTTCTACTGGAGTAAAGAATGCTTTAAGTGTCAGCCAAAAAGATAGCAAACAGAGGCAACAGTAGCATTTATGCTTACAGAGCACAAACCTCACATACGCAGGAAGAGAAAGCAGATGCTATCAGAACTAAAAACAAGGCCATTGGTGATGAGGAAAACACACACACACACACACGTCTGAATTTCTTGTTAAATTCATTGTTCTGATATTTTTATATTCTTATTCTGAGTACTTTTATGTTGTTTTTTTCACATCCCTGGTTGGCCTTGCAACAAACTGGACGATGCAACTGCAGTTTGCCTCTCCTGATACTTGTCGTGAGAACAAGAATTCAGCTCAACCACAGACACCGAAACTGAGTCAAAACACTTGAAGAAGAAGTGAAAAGGAAGCAAAAGGAGGAGATGGGTGGGAAGATATAGATGCTGCTGCACAATGCAGACGTTTACAATCACAAGTTTCAAGAAACTGCTGAAACATTAAAGACTAAGTAAATGTCAAAATTGTGCACTGACCGCTTTAACGTCAGTGCAGTGTCTCAGCCTAATAAACTGCGCCAGCCATAGATCTTTTGATTTGTAGCATGAAAAACACAGGGCTACTAAATCATATAACCTTGTACAACACATAGTATAGTAGAATAATAGAATTTCTGCATTGAGTTGTCAAAAAGTGACTAAAACTGTCATTACATATTTTGTTGAGTCGTGTTTTCACATTGTCCAAAATGTCTAAAACTATTTTCAAACGCAGAGAAATCGGCAAGTTTATTCGAGGTAATGGTATGTTCTATGCAGTTGCCTGTAACTCAGCTTTCGGGAAAGTGTCAGAGAGTGAGGAAGGAAGTCAGCGAACGAGCTTAACGGGCACAATAGAAAACACCCAGATTTTCATCAGTAATAGTGGTTTTAATGAGGTCTTCCTTACTACAGCGTTTATTCAGCCCAAACAGCACGATTACTTGACTGTAGTGCTGTGCGATATGGACAAAACTTTATATCTTGATATAGCTAATTATATATCCGGATAAATGATATATCCCGATATAGTATTTTTTCTTTTGATAATCATGTGAATGAAAGGCAAATGAATGGCACTTTCTCCTTTTATTCGTGACTTTTTGCAGGACTGTCAAAACAAATAAGAGCTCAAATCAGGCTTGTTTGGTGTTTTTTTTTCTTTTCGTCACTTTGTGGGTTCTGAGGTAAAGTTAGTGCTTTGTCGCATAGGGCCCTATGAAATCCGTTTTATTTTTTCCCAAATTCCGTTTTATTTTTTCCCAAATTCCGTTTTTTTCCGTTTTAATTTTTGGGAATTCCGTTTTTTTACCTTTTACTCTTATTATACTAGCAAAAACAGTGTGTTTTTAATGTAAATGACTAAAATGTACATAAATTAAATAGAAATTACCTTAAATTAATTGAGGTGACAAACATATTTCCTCAATACTGTACCGTACAGTGCAGTTAAGTGCATCAAAAACATTTTGACTTAATCATGTCTTCATACAGTAGTATATTTTGTGTTTTTATGGGTTTAATTTGGGTTTCATTGAATAAAAACCTGGTCAGCTCTCAGGCAGATCCAGAAAATGTTCGCATACCTAAATTGTTCTGAAAATTTAAGTTGCAAATATTTTTTAAAAATTAGCAAAGATAACCAGCTAAATGAGAAATTATACTCGTGACATTATGTCAATAACATACTAACCAGCTAGCAGTGAAAACACCAGCCCTTCCCCTGTCCTCTGAACTCCCAGCCCAGGGAGAGTCAGCTAAGAGGGCTGTGGCTAACGGGGCTAGCTAGCTAACAGCAGCTACTGTTAGCAGCAGGTAACAGTCACTCTGGTGATATGCCGATAATATGAATCGGACAGGTGGCTAACTCTCTCGCATTACACCTTCAATTTTGATTTCTCAGGTCTGCTTCTTTGCAAAACAACTGTTCACATGACACATACAAGTCGTTCGGGAACTGCTCGGCTCTGTACTGCGGGGTTAATGTCAAGTTTCGGAGTTTTTTCGCCGACGAAGACGGAGCTGTGGGCAGCCGCTTCGCCATGCTTACATTGTTTTGACGGGGGAGCTCAGTCTGTGGGGAGGGGGGCGGCGACAACTTGTTGTGCCACCAAGATTTGCTTCCCTCCGTGCATTTATCCCTAGACATACGTTCCTCTTCCACACGAAAACAGCATGTCAGTGAAATTATGGCAAATTCCGCGATATTCCGTGTTAAAAACTAGATTCCGTTTTAATTGGCCAATTCCGCGATTCCGTCCGCGATTCCGTGATCGCGGAAATCATAGGGCCCTAGTCGCATCTTCTCGCTGTCCCTGTACTGTTTTTCATGTCGTGTCTTTAAGTGGTAGAAAAGATTAGATGTGTTTGAATTGCTTGTAACAACTTGTTGGCGGCATGTTTTGCTGATTCACGTTGTCTGGTCGGTGTCTGACTTTTTAAACCCAAACCAAAGCCAAACGATGGAATTCCGGTTCCCCCTTTTCGGCTCTGCTTCTTTGGGGTTCTGCTTCTGTATCCGCGTCTGATGTAACGTTACTAGTAATGTTATTTTCGTCTTCCATTGTGCTCCTCTCTGTCTCGGCCATGCCGCTTTGCCTCTGTTTATCCCGGGGCGACCAGTGCCGTAAAGGAGTCCTTGCGGGTGACTTAAAAATGCTACCACAAAACAGTAGCGTTGGTGCAGTTACATTTGCCTTCTAACAATGAACTTGTTTTGAACTCAAAATTTGGATATCCAACGGTCATTCCGACGTTGAGTTGTGCTTTACAAGCTGTATTAAATCACAGCCGTAGTGTATGTTAACATTAGTGTAGCAACGGTGCTAAACAAGTAGCCAACATGTTAAAATTACGATATAAACGACAGAGGGTTATATCCTACAGTAGACATTTTTATATCTCACTACGATATATATTGTAGTATCGCACAGCTCTACTTTACTCTGCATTAGGCGTAGACTAGAGACTACCGCCATGCATTGAGGGTGTGTGTGTGTGTGTCTTTAGCCCCATTCACACTGCCCTTTCAAGGCGGTAATCTTGCGCTGATATTCCGTCAGATAAAAATAAAAAAAGAAATGTCTCACAGTTCAACCCACAAGGCAAAGTTATATGATCAAAAAATAATGTGGCAGCAGGTCACGTCTTCACAATATATGAGGAAAAAAATACAAAATGTATACGTGGAAAAGTGTCTGTCTGTCCTACCGACTCTACTTCACATTTCTGATCAAAGGAAATTAAGATAAATCCACTTTTAGAAGCGTCCAATGTGACACCAGGTGTTTATTGCTCCAGACAGTCTGGCTCTGCATATGACTAGCTTTCAGAATTGGCCGGCTTCATTTAAAAACTGCTTGATAAAATAATTAATACAAACCTGCCACAGACAACAATTACCCTGCATTCACAATAACAGATGTCTGGAACTAGCTCAACAGCTGTGCTTTTCTGCTGTAACATGCCAAAATGTCTGCTGTGAAAAAGGTCAATGGAACATTTAATTGTAAAATGTCAACTGTCCCAAGCTGCTACACAAGAACTTTTTAAATCAATAAGACTGAATCACAATGTTTGTTTGCAATAACTTCAATAACTATCTTTTTTATTGATGCTGTGTCAGAGTGTAAGCATGTTACTCATCCAAAATGCATGTTTGATGCCGTCGTATCTTATCAATAACAAAACTTTAACTAACGTTACTTCAGAGACCTTATTTATCTGTCTGGCTTTTAGCTGAAGAAAACAACAGCTTGGGTTTAACCACACTAGGAGTTAGTCTGAGATGTGATGATGTGTATATCAAGGATTTTTGCAAATCAACACAGCACATTTTGCCAATTTGCTGATTTCACAGATCTCCACAATGCAAAGCTAAGGTACAGTTTTCTACATGGAAGTAACTGGTTTATGTACCACAACATCATGGTGATTAGGTCAACAAAATGAGTCTAAAACAGAAAAGACTTAAAAATAAATATGGAACTACTACCAAAAAAAGTATTAATCTAACCAGATATTTGATGCCAGTTTGCATTGCTTGACGGAAATAAGCTAAAAATGCCCACCACTGTTTCCTAAGCTGACATCCGAAGATCTCTTGTTCTGCCCAACCAACAGTTCAAAAGCCAATTACATTCTTATAAAAATTAATTCTAAAAACCGAAAGGAAAAACAATCTTCACAATGGAAAAGCTGGAATTGGGTCGTGTTTTGCATTTTTTATTTGAATAAGATTATTTAACAATCAGTCGATTATCATAATAGTTGCTGGTTCATTTACTAATCAACTTACTAATCAACAGTTTGTTTCAGGTCTATTTGACTCGTTTTTGTTCTTACTCGGTGTTCAAGGATCGAAACGCGGCCAGAATGACACTTCTTGTAAACTGTCAGGCTGGTAAACGGATAAGTATGTCATTACCTGTCTTTTTTATTTCAATAAGCACTGTGATGTATTATTATATGCAACACGATACTTCAATGGAACAAAATATCCCAAGGCATAAATGAAAGGAAACTCAATTGTTAGGTGAATATCTCTTGGAAAGCCCCAGTCATGGTACCACAAGTGGAGCTTTTAGATGGTGACTCATCAAAGTTGTGTACATGGCTTCAGAGGAATGCATTCAGATCTTTCAGTACTTTGGTGACAACCACGCAGCCTGATTCACACGTCGAGACACAGAACAATAGGAGACCAACGCAGTCCTGTTTGATGATTGACAATAATCTTCACTGTATAAAAACACCAAGAACTTGTGGCATGTTCAAACCCAGACATTCTGTCATTATTTAACAGAGGTCCACAGATGTTATACACGCGCGTGCACACACACACACACACACACACACACACACACACAGAATACGGTACATACTATCGCCGCAACACACTGTATCACATCTCTAAAAGACAGGATGTTGATGAACAAAGTTGTCGGTCTTACAAACTGTGTGTAGTGTCTAATTGCTCACCACTAATCTATGCAGCATGTAGGACACATTAAGGAGATTGCAAAGATAGGAATGATTTCTATATTAGGTTTTCTGAGAACTGGGAACCATGGGCCAGTTAGTAATGATTTCTCCTGCTTCTGGAAGCTTTACTAAAACAGGCCCTTGATGTATGGAGAATGTGCCCACATCAGATAATACAAAAATGCAACCGAGGCAAAGAAAAGCAGGAAATATCCACAACTGAAAAGCTGGGATAAAGGAATGTTTCGCTTTCAAATGGATTTGAATGATTCACCAATTATGCAGATGGATATGGCATTAACACGTCAAAAATGTTAGGACTGGCCGACAAAGTCACTGTCACATTCACAAAACATTAACACAATGACATTTTTGATAAATCATCAGTAATGTGGAAATACTGACTTAGTGGGTAAAGGCAAGTCTGGTAAAGGGCAGTGGGGTCCTGTCCTTAATGTTTTAGGGATACCAGCCCAAAATTTAGGAGCACCACATTAACAAACATGCAACACCAGACATATGCCAAAACATTACAAGCAGAAACACTGTTTGTTGTTTCACATGATGCAGGTTGTTGGTTTTGGAAACAAAACCATGGGTGCAACGCACTTTTTGCAATGATGGCTCAAATGTGATTATCAAACAGATCTGTCAGATATACATAATGGAGGCTGTATTGTATAAGTAAACAATAAACTTTACTTTGTGTAAACTATAAACTTTACGTTTTAAAATGACACCCCTGCACTGAAACAGTAAACTTCCTAAGAAATGATTAATTATCCCAAGAATCTTTATCTGCATTCTAATTTCTAAACAAAACAAAGAGTCTGCATATCAGACAACATGCCGATGCATCTTTAAACAGCCAATATCAATACACTGGTCGGGCTCAACGATATAGTCTCATATCATGATAACAACACATAAATTATATATATATATATATATATATATATATATATATATATATATATATATATATATATATATATATATATATATATATATATATATATAGCCATTATTATTAATCATTTCTCTCACTTAAATAACTTTAGTACACTTTACAAGGATCGAAGACAAATTTGTCCTCACGTTTAGACTGATGACCACATACCAACCGTGTAATCTGCATATCAGCTTTATATTAAAAAAGCCTGAGTGCACCAGTGCTTCTTGTTAAGAGCTTTTACCACTGAGCCTAAAGATACACTTAAGCACCAAGTGAGTAGCAATCGATACATGCTAAATTGAAGCCTCTTCAAATGATAATTGGTTTTGGTCCCAAAATGGACAGTAAGGTTTTTTCAGAGCATCATTAGCCCAGAGCTTTCCATATGCTTAAGCTGCAAGCCAAACAGCTGACTACTAAATAAAGTCCAGCCGGCTACTTTTTTATGCTAATAATTTATTTAATATCTAATTTGAGGTTGTGTCCTTCCAAGAGTCGTCTTCAGTGTTTGACATATACCTGCAAAATATTTGGTGGAAAAAAACGTTGACAGTGGTGTTGGTTGCATGGATTGGTGACATTCTCATGTCTTGTTCAGAAAAAACTGGTGGAAGCGATTTTAATTGTACAGTAAAAGACGGTTTAAAGAATAGAAAGTGTGACAAGCCCACAGACTCCCTTGCGGGCCATTTTTCTCCTTGGTTGGCAATTCCATATCCTTGTGCAAAGCTCTAATAGCCCTTTTACAGATATAAGGCCAAGAGCAAAGTGCTGAGACAAATGGAAATGATAATTTGGGGTGTCCATCAAAAGTAACTGACCAAACATCCTGCCGGCTGTTGTGCAATCTTTGTTGCTTGTGATTTTTTTTTGACACTCCATTGTCTTGTTTGTGTGCCTAGTGAAGCTGAATGCCTGAAGAGCTGCTTCCTATTTTTTCGGCCATTTTTTACACAGAAGTGAACATGTGTGTGAACATGTGCATTCAATAAGTATTCCAGTTTGTGTCCAAGTCCCCAAGCCTAGCTGCAGGGATGTTTTGCTTCTGCAGGGTTGGACTGCTACCTAACGCGTTACTAAATGTTTTTGCTTACGTCTTCTTATGAGGAATATTAGACAACAGCACAGAAAATGCATCACACAAGGCCTCTTGGGTAACACTGAAAAGTACAAAGAGGAAATGAAGAAAACCCAAAAAACAGAAGGCAAAGTTAGTTCATCAACCATATGCGTGACCTTCAAAAACTCTTATCGTGATGCTGAACAATTCATTTATGATCATGTGGCATGTTAAAGAGCTGCCCAGGTGTTCACAACAGATACTCCTGTTTACATGCGACATCTTTACCAAGCTGGACCTTTTTTGTGGCTACTCAAACATTACATACAGAAATTGTGCACAACGTTAGCTCCACAACACCTGCCATTCTAGCTGCAACGTCTTCGCGTGAAAACTAAAAAAAAGGTTTGACACAGATTATTTTAAACTTTAAATAAGCACCACTGCTGAAAAATCACAGGGAAAAACTCCCACTGCCTGATAGTGGCTGGGCGCTGCTAGCTAGTTGGGACTCACGGTGTTTTCCAGTCCGTCCTCATGTCACCTCTTCAACAAAAACATGCCTCTTACAGCCCGACAGTCACACTAAATGGACATATCGTGATTCGTGTGCCAAATAATCGTTTATTCGGCTGCTGTTAAATGTACGACAAGGATAATATAAGCTAGCTAGTGCGCAAAAGGGAACATAGTTGGCTAACGTCAACGTAACTCACCCTGGGCTGGTACGGCTTGGGACCAGGCGAGAAGGAGGAGGAAAACGGGATGAAATGAGGCCATTCTCAACCGGCAAACGAATGCTTGTTGTTTTCCCTCAAAGACTGTAGCAAATGGAGGCACTAACGCGAACTAGTCATATATTAACTTCCGATGCCGCAGGTCGGAATCAGCAGTCTCTCCCAAAGCTGGGCGGCTCGTCTCCGTGGACACAAATGAGGAACGGCCCTTTGTGTGGTGCCTTCATAGACATCGTAATTCACTCCTCCGAGTACCTCAGATGTCAATTTGCGCTCGTTTCATTCGCGAATTGAAGCTGTATCGAGCTGAACATGATTTTTTTTTAAATACGGTCTATCTGATAAAGAACCAATCGACATCTAAATACTTGAGTGCTATTTCACTTCATAAAGTAATTTTTCTGCGCTCAGGTAGTGAATACAGATATATCCGACAGCTCTTGAATGCATCGCGGTAACGGGAAGTCACAAGTTAGAGAAACTCCCTCCTCATCCTGACAGGAATGACGTTTATTCTGTAGGCAGCATGTTTGTAATCTGATTTGTTATCTGCTACATAGATAGATTGTTTATTTATTTAAAAGACAATTCTGTGTGTTTTTTCTTGCAAATATGACTTCACATACAGAATTTTACACAATGCAACTTTTGGCTGTAATGTGCTGTGAGAATACTAATGTGGGATTTCATTTTTTTTTTAAAAGCCCTTCTGATAAAAAATAAATAGAAACTAAATGAACCACTTTTTCTGTCTGTTAATAAAAAGGTACACTCTCTGTTGGATCTTCTTTGATTCAGGTCTGCTCTGATGGAAACAAACATAAAGCTGCCCAAGTTTGTACACAGCATTTGATGCTGAACTCAGTCTGCACTTAATGTGAGTTACAGCCTCCACTGTTGGATACTTCCCACATCCTGACGTCAGCTGGATGTGTGATTTTTCCTCCCCATCCCAGCCTCAGACTGACGCATTCACTTATCAGCTCTTCAGCAGCAACTTGAGGTGAGTTTCACACCAGAAAACCGGGAAAACTTACTGTGTGCTATCATTGACGACCATTTAAAGTGTTTTTTTTTTTTAAATGTGCGTTTGTGTCCTGCAGTTAACTCCAGTAGTCTTTAAAAAGGCACAGACGGCCAAAACTGCTCTGAATTCTCATATTACGTTGTGCATTCCTGTCTCTGTGTTATGTAATAGAAACACTCTGGCAAATCTGTTCTAATAGAAAATGTTTAAAAGCGTGATAACGATGCTGGATTCAAATCCTTTAGGACCCTGTGAATAGTAGAGATGGTAGAAGTGGTGAATGTACCTATTTCAGTGAGTTTCATTGAGGCAAACTTAACCCCTGACACAGAAAAATGATTCACTAGCTAAATGTTTGACATTTGAGTCACCTCAGGATCCAATCCAGTCATTCCAAGTCAAGCCAGATATGTGGTGAGACACTCACTTTCAGGAAAGGGAAAAAAAAGAGGTGGCCCTCTGAATCCTGTCACTCACCACTTCTTGTCCATCTTCCTCGACTACAGATCTGTCCTTCACCTGGTGGTGAAGCTCGTAGGTTTAAATGAGTAGAAAGCCCTTGTAAATAATGCAAGAAATTTATTTTTTTTAAATGAAAAAGAATCAGTTTGTTTTCTATCTTTTCTGAGATGCTTAAGCTCTTTCTATGTTACGTGGATCTATTTTTTGCTTCATGTCTTTCCTCTTGGTCAAAAAAGGTGCAATGTTAGTTTAAGCAGAGATGTTTTTGAAGTTAAAGTCAAAATTAGGGTGAACTGTCTTTCTTGCCATAATGATGCCAGATCTGTTAGCGTAGTTTTGCATAAAGACAGTAAACAATTGGAAACAAAGTGAGAAATTTACAGAGCAGCCGGTGCTGGACTGTTTCTTGGCTTGTAGCAGTAACCTCCTGAATCCTCTGCACGTTTCGTGTATTACATGTTATTGGTAATTTTGTCACCTCCAGACAGAGCTCAGCTAGCTGTTTCCTCCTGGGTTAGGCTGGTCTAATCACCCACCTCCTAGGTATGTTATTTACTGCAGCAGGTTGACATCTGAGAAAGCATTTTTCCAAAATGTCAAACCAATCGCTTTAAAGTAACTACTTTAACAAATAATTCGTCCACGTACTCCTGAGCTCCACATAGAAGCGTCTTCTGATCTGATGCCTCTGTCGACAGGAGGACACATTTGTCTGTGTCAAATCCGTCAAATGTTACTGGTGTAAGGTTTGTAAGGTTTAGCCACAACAACAACCCGGTGCATTTTTGCAAAGATCATGTTTGGGTATAAATGACTACCTTGTCATGGTGAAGGGAACACTGTCGTCCTGTATTCAATAACAAACACATGGTTGAGGTCAAGGGGGGATTGTGTCGAAGCTTTAAAAAAAAAAACGGTCCTCTTTTGCTATCGGTCTCCGTCACTTGAACATCAACATGTTTTTTTGGACACAGGAGCAAACAATGCGGCTGTTCTTCTTGGGAGGGCTGTCTCAACTAGTGCTGTACCATCCTGGAAATGAACTGAATATAACATTACACTGGTTCTCATCTTTTATGTGGTTCTCTCCCTGCCTGTGACACCCCACTCAATATGTCACATTATGACATGTATTTTTTCATGCAGTCACGTCAACAGAATTGGGGCTTTATAACATTTGTGACTTGCTCCGATGGAGCTATAGTCAACTTCACAGCAGTCCTAACTGAGTCTAATGGTGATACAGAGCCACGGCAAGAAACATGTTACATGTTTTCAACTCAGTTGAAACGTCTCAAACATGCAGTTAAATCCACTTCTCTTCAGTTATTGGAAATACAGAATTTGCCTGGAAATATTCTGTATTTTAGCTCTCAACATACAACCTCTCTAGCCTGTCTGTGGCTCTGTCAACCACACATATTTGTTTCTGCTAAAGACCAATCTTCCTTTGTCAAGCCTAATCCAATATCAAAAGCTCACCAGATCTAGCATCAGCATTAATTTGTATTCATTCATAGATACCAGCCACCTAAATACGCCTGAATCCTTAAATTAAGATCCATGCATTAGGGGTTTCTGCATTAGTAAGAAACGGATTTGGTGCACTAATGATTATTTAAGGCAGCGGGATGATGTACATGGCATTATTGTGACTCAAAATTAACCATGGCACATAAAAATAGCCTCACAGACGATACTTGATGGTGTGATTATGGGCTTTATTAACATAAGAAAACACAGATTATCATCAGTCTCATCCTACAAGCACAGCTGACCACCGAATGCACATAACCCTGCATTCATCTCATGAGTTTAATGAGTCTAACCGCTCCATTTGACATTTCTTCATACAGCTTATCTACTGTGAGATATTTTTATTAGCCAGCATCAAAACAACAAAAAGAAAAGACCCCGAAAATCCCCTATGAACTTCCCCGAACTGCCGGTGGGTCAGTAAGTACAAACTTAACCAGTGCGGCCAATGTTCAAACCCACAAAACTGTGTTTTAAAATCCAGCAAAGATCCCAAATTTCTGCAAAGGTGCCAGGACAAACTTGCTGTACAAATGTTATACAAGACACCGTCAATTCCAAAATCATAGCATCTGAAATATTTCACTCAGTTTAAACACCACAGAGCTTCACTGAGGAGCTGAAACAAACTGGCACTGAATACATACGGTCCTGCCAGACATGCGGAATAGGAATTTTCCGACTTTGAGCCAATATAAGAAAAGTGGACGTTAAACATACTAAAGATGATAATTAACTTTTGTTTTTAACGTCGCAGAAGGCCAGAGGAAGAATGTGGTGGTCAACTTTGCTTTCAAGAATGAGGCAGAAAGTAATGTTCCCGGTCTGATATTACTGCCAAACCAGAAAATCGCCCTGACCTTTGTAAAAGCCGAGGTTTCAAAACAATGTTTTCCCTGGAATCTCTCGGCGATCTCCACAGTTATAATTTTCTAAATGTGTGTTGTATGTGTGTGAAATTCAATGTGGGCTGCCCGTGCCAAACAATGTATCCCTAACTGTAGTGCAGGAAGAACACACCCATCTCAGATTCAGTGTGTGTGTGTGTGTGTGTGTGTGTGTGTGTGTGTGTGTGTGTGTGTGTGTGTGTGTGTGTGTGTGTGTGTGTGTGTGTGTGTGTGACAGACAAATTGCTGATCCAAACCAGCTGTCAGCGTGTCCACATCCCTTCTCTCTTCACATCTTGGTAAGAAAATACTTAATAGATGAGAAGCACACAGGGGAGCGACCTCGGAGCGTTTGACTCTGCGTGTGCGTGTGTGAAAGTTGACCTGAGCTGAAAGAGGGCTGGGTTACTTCATGACCTGACCACTTTATCTTCTTATAAACACCCAGTACTCTGCAAGAATACTCAGATCTCAGAGTCACGCCCCTTCTGGTGGACCCCCTGGGACCTTATTCCAGGAAAACTTTGGGTCACTGGGAATCAAGAAATAGTCTTGTGTTATACCGCTCGGTGAACCACATTGTCTTGCTCAACACACGTCACCAACACCAACGTGGCAGCCAACTCGGCTCAAAAAAGGTACTAAAAAAGATACAAAATCCTGATAAATCTGGTCATGTTGACAATGGCAGTTATGTGAAAGGTGAGTCGGTCAGTTCTGTGAGCTGTGAATATACAGGAGCAGCTCTACGATGTTTAAGTTACGGGTTTTGGTGATCGTTCAACAGGACGACGCAACTGACGCGACTGTTGGCTGTGTGGACCTTATAATTACGTATTTTCACAGTCTTATATTTCATTAGTTTTATAGTTTTATGACAAATTGTGACTTAACCGACTTGGAAAAATATCTTTTTGAAAGATCTTTTTAGGGGATTGTAGGTCTGGCCGGCCGCCATACCAATGTTTCAGTATTTGACGAGTTAGGAATGAGACTCGGAATCAGCTTTTCTTACAAAAAGGACCTTTACACTCTGAAAAATCTACAGCAATGCATATAAGACCTCGTTGCTCCACATATTTCTATTGTTTTCAGCTTTGTGTCGGGGCATTTTCCAGCTGATGCAGGAGGGTTTCAAAATAGTTTGTTTAGTTCAAGAAGAAGGAGACATTTTCTGAACCCACAAAGGAACACTTAATCCTTCAGTTTATCTGAAAAATAAAATAAATCACATTCAAAATCTTTTTTTTTTTTTTTCTTTTTAAAAAAAAATCAGATTCTGAGGTTTTCGCTGGACAGGAAGGATAGGAAAACAAATCTGACATGATTAAAAGTAACTAAAGTGATTTTGCCTCTGAGAGATGCAATGGAAATACTCATGTGAAGTACAAATACCTCGGTAAATGTACTTTGTCACATTCTACCACTGCAAACGTTTCACTCAGTCATGCTGTATTTTACCTTTAATAGGAGTTACAGTCTCAAGCTAATTTTGTATTGTATTGTTGATGCAAAACAAGCTGCAGCAACATGGAGCAAGTTCACACCCGCTCCCTGGGAGCAGTCGAGAAGTCAGGCGGTAATCATTTACTGGATTAAAAAGACATGATGAGACGTGTTTAAACAAAAGATGGAATAACAACATTAAGTCACTCCTAGAGAACAGCGAACAACAGTGGAATCAATATGTAGAGGCTTTTTTTTAAAGAGGAATTCTGCAGATTTCACACATCAGTCTGTTTACAGATTCAAACTGCATGTGTGAAAGTAAGTAAGTCTACCAGACCGCTACAAAATCTCCACAGCTGTCAATATATGTATTAAACATCACTGAGGATGAAAAGGCAATTAGGCCAAATGATTATTTCTCTTGAGATCTTCATGTATAACACATAAAACACCTCAAAATAACAGCAAAAAAACAACAACAACACGGTAAGCAAGACAAGGCAATAAATATATGAATAGGAAAAAAAGCAGGTGTCAGGACGGCGAAATCAACATGCTTGATGAACATTTTCAACATTTTGTTTTCATGAGAATATATATTTAACTGAACTACAGTGTGATCTGTTACCATCTCACTACTGTCTCAAAAGAAACACAAAATAACAATAAACACATTAAGAGACAACAAACAAATAATAAAGCACATTATGTAAAAAAAATAAAAAATAAATAAAAATTAAAAGTTAAAAAATTAAAAAACATACCAATCTCTCTGACCAAAGTATCGGTTCCAATTGCATTGTGGGTAATAAAGAATAAACGGGACTATATCTCCTACTACGTTTCCTCCTTGTCCCTGACAGTGTTAAAGGAGCGCAATGCTACACACCACAATGTTTACTTCTGTCAATAAAAGTAAAGTATAGTCACTAACATTTTGTAAGTAAAAGCACTCTTCGTTTTGCAGAATTCAGGGAACTTTATGTACATTGTTACAAATACTTGTTATAAAATAAGATTATACAACATACCTATAACCACCAGGTGTCAGGAGTGTTGACATCATCTCAAAACTTAAGCTTATGTATTTTGTCCCTCTCCACTGCGTCCATTGAACATCTCGTGCTAAGTGTTTTGAGTTTAAGTGTATCCACAACGGGTTAAACATCAGCACACAGACCTCCATCTCACAGACGAGAGAAAGAAAACATTTATACGACTGACAGAGAGCCTGATTAACGAGATGAGACTCAGTCGGGCATCAGAGCGCTTCACATCACAACAGGCGATCTGTGCTAATGATGACAAATTGTGCCCATCACTGTCCCTTATAGAGCCGGAGGTCTTGGCTGATATATAACGAGCTCTTTTTATGACGGTGCCACGGACAAATGTCAGACCTCGAAGAAAATGCCAAGAAGAAGCCACTGAAAATAGTAAACAACAGTCTCAGCCCGCCTGAGCTCAAACAGGATTCAAGCGGGATGCAAAACAGTTTTTTCCCAGAAACCACAGCGACTTCTTGTCATTTCAGGATTCTCAAGCCCACCGCACATGAAGTGGACGTTTGTATTCGATGCTGTGGTTCACATAATGAAACCATTAAAGTGTCAGTCTGCTAGTTTTGTATTTCCTCATTTTATTTTCTACTCTCTGCTTCTGTAGAATCCTTCTCTTTCCTGCTTCCTTCCCACCCGACCTCCCTTAACTTACTTCCTTATCTCCGCTCCTATTACTTCCTCATGTCTGTCTTTCCTTTCCTTATTTAACCTTACCTCCTCATTTCCTCTTCCCCCACTTTATTTTGTCTCTACTTCCTTCCTCTTATGGATCCCATATTTTCCTTCCCTCCGTCCTTTCTGACTTCTCTTACCTTACCTCCCAACCTCCTCCCTTACTTCTTTACCTCACTCAGCGTACCTCTTTGCTTCCTTCCTTACTCCCCTACCTCCTTCCACACTACCTCATCTTACCTCCTTACTTCCTCAACTCTTACCTTGTTCTTTCTTAACTTCTTTCCTTACTTCCCTCCTCCTGTGCATCCCATATCTTTTTTCCCTCTTTCCCCCTTGACTTATCTTACCTCACCTCCTTCCTTACTTATTTACCATACTTTTATTAATTCCCTGATCTACCTACTTACTTTCTTAGTCTCTTAACTACGTAATTTCTTCCTCCCTCCATCCCTCCCTTCTTAAATTCCACTGACTTCCTTCCATATTTCCTCCACACCTTTCTCACTTCTTTCCTTGCTTCTGACCTTACCCCTTTTCTTCCTTACACCATTCCCTCTTTCTTAAATCAATCTGTGCCGTCTTAATTCTTTACTTCTTTCCTTACTGCCTCACTCTTATGCATCACGTAGCTTACCTCCATTCATTAATCCTTACCTCCTTCCTTATCTCCTTAATTACATCCTTCATTCCTGACTTCTCTTTCTTACATCCTTCCTTACTTTTTTTTTACCTTCTCTACCTTAGTTAACTTACCCCTTTCCTTCTCTCCTTTACTCCTCCCTTACTTCTTTACCTTACTGAACAAACCTTTTTTTTTCTTTCCTTTTTCTCCTTACTTCAGTTGCTGGGGAAACCTCAGGAATTCTAAATATAACTTCCTCACTTTTGTACATTTGTGCTCTTAATTGTTGAGTATTTTCACACTGTGGCATTAATACTTTTACTGAGTTCTTCCTCCACTAGATGCCTTTGCACACACTTGCCAAACACAACATATATTAAATGCAGGATGATGATAGTCAGTTGTGATTTTCTTATTTTTACTCTTTTTCTGAAACACAATGTGTGTGTTCTCTTCTCTACAGGCTACAGCTGCACACACATCCACACATGAACACCACCACCATGCTCCCTGAGACTGTCCTCCAGCAGTGATGCCCGCCGTCAGCCCTCCTGCCCCTCTGCTCTGTGTGCTGCTGTGTGTCTCCATGGCTCTGCAGCGCTCTGACCTGCGCCTGGCCTACGTCACCCACAACAGCTTCTTCTACTACTCCTGCAGCCAGGACCCTCAGCCCTGCAGCGTCTCCTCGCTCGCGGACTGCAAGTGTAAGGACATCCAGCTGTCCTCGCTGCACCGCCCTCAGTCGCACTCCTCTCCTGTGTTCAGGATGAGGCGTTTAACGATTTGGTTCACGTCACCGTTCAACACGGCGCGTCTGCTCAACAACTCGGAGGTGAGGCATCTCACGCTGATCCACTGTGGCCCCGGAGGATCCAGAGGGACGCCTTCCCCCTCCCTGGATGGACATTTTGCCGTGCAGCATCTGGAGAGGCTGACGATGGTGAACCTGCAGCAGAGGCCGGTTCACAGCTGTCCAGATGCAAACAGAGCCAAGAACACAGACACAGACAGAGAAAACGGTGCTCACCTGGACTCAAATAGATACAACCGGGAGAGAGACACAAACCTGCATTTGATTGAGGACATGAAGAAAGATTCCTCTGTGTTTTCCTCACCCCAGATCCAAGACATCCTTCTGGGCAGGGAGCTGGGGGCGGCGTATCACGAACAGGCTCGACTGGGAGTCATCCACAGCTCTGTGCTGGAGTGGGGAGCAGTGGTCAAAGCCTACACAGTCCAGACTCACATAGACACTGACGGCACGCTGCCCTTCCCTGACCTCCACCTGCCCAAACTACCAGAGACATCCGTCATATATGTCAGCTTTGTCTATTGACACCAAGGAGCAGACAGGGGGGAGACAATTCAGAGTTCAGCACCTGCAGACAGGCACTTTCTTGCTCCCTTGAGTTCCTATATTTTGTATTGAATTTAAGAAATTTGAGTCTATTTTGTTGCAAACACAACAGGCAAAGACACCGTTTTCCATGCACCGGTTAAATTTGAGATTTTGGGCTGTTTTCCTTCAATGATCTCATTTCAGAGACGTGGAAAGAAAAGCTCCAAGATCACATTTGGGCGTAAATTTTTGTCATTATTTCTGTTCCAGAAATGTAGGCAAATTAGCACATTTCTAATGAGATAGTGCCTCATTATCACAGAAGACCAAAAAAACTAATTACAACTGTATTTGTGTAAGTAATTAGCGAAGATTTCATGGTGATATCTTTTTTTTTGTTTGTTTCTTTTTGTTTCTTTTACATTATTCACCATTTTTGCCAAAGAAATTGCGTCAACTTTCACAAGACATTTCCTCAAAATGAGTTTTTTTCTTTTTTTTTTGTTATATTCTGAGCCAGAAATCTCCAAATCAGCTCACACCAAAACTTTCCAGCTTTATTCCTGTCTATATTCTGAAGGTTTCTGTAGAGGGGTTCGTTCATATATCAACCCACAGCTTGATTTATAGAACATTTTAATCATATCAACATTGCAAAAAAAAAAAAGTATGGTTGTTTTGTTTATTGCTGTGGTTTGTTCACCTTTCTGTTCTGGAAATAAAGGGAAACTAGGGCATCTTTCAGTAGATAATGCCATATTTACATGTTTAAACATAACATTTCAGAAAACTTGTAACACAAAAACACATATACTTTATATGTCAGTCATCAACTGGAAAAGTTTTAAGATGATATGTACTTGTTAGATTTACCCTTTTCACCTGCAGTGTCTCTCTTCAAGTATATGATATGATAAATAGGAGATAAAGTGGTCATGGGTGTACAGGTTATGTCACATATAATGTCAGGCTCATGAATAACTTTTCTTTCTAGAGTTAACACAAAGAAACACTTGACACAGTGATCCTGACCTCTGGCTGTTTGCAAAGCCTCCCACTATGTTGTTTTGTCAGTTTAAGACATGTAACTGCCGTAATTTTCTGAGGAAATTAGGAAAAAGGAAATTGGAGCTGTTTTGAGGGATTTTTCCATTTGTTTTTACTTGCGGTGACTCCCAGAGCTGAAGCACAGTTTGGCACCGATGCTTAAACACACTCAAGACAAAATTAGATGTTCTAGGCCAATGGCTTTAATCATCATTTCCCAAGCGGCCGAAAAAACTTTGCACAGCTGTTTATCAGCATGTTAGAACGAAGCGTGTCAGCTAATGAGAGACCCTCTGAGGGAGGAGATGAGCCTGCCAGCCCCCTCCAGCTGAAGGGTCTTTTGTTTCCAAATGTTGTTTGTCTTAAGTTGACGTTGATCGACCCCAAATTCAATTAAAGTGACAGGTTTACATAATTCCCTTGTTTTTCCGCTTCATCACAAAGAAAGGAAACTTGAGCTTCCAACATGAAGTCCACCCTGCAAAGAGCCCTGATCCAGTTGCTGAATTCACCACGGGTGTAACGTTGACGACTGATACTTTCCAGATCAACGTATACTGTGGCATTTCTTTGTGCCAGACGCTGTGAAAAGATTCACTGTCACATGTGTGTCATGATGAATCAAGAATTTGATTTACTTTTGTCTTGAGCTTCAAACATGAGAGAAAAAAAACATGTCTACCATTTTTCATGCTTCCAGAATTTCACCACAAGATGGCAGCAGATACATCTGAGTAAACTGAGGCAGGACTGTGCTGACTGACAGCACGGGGAAAAGGTTGTCTCATCTTCTACCTTTTATTTATCTGCCACTTTTTTTAAAAGATCAGGCAGACCTTGAAATGTAACAAGTGTGTCATGACGCATCTCAGCACTTTACAATCTTGTGAGGAATTGTATTGTTGAGGGACGGAGGTCTGTTTGTTGAGAGTTGATAAAGTATGGCCAGATATTTATTTGTTTATAAGAAATGAATTTACAATGTCATGACTTGTGTTTGTTTACAGCAAAACAGAAATAAATGATTTACGCATCACTACTGTCTTGTCAATTTATGGTGTTTATATCTATCTATCTATCTATCTATCTATCTATCTATATATATATATAGATATATATATTTGAGCAGATTATATCACCAACAAGAGTCAGACATATAAAATGTGAATTTGATTAATGAGGACTATATTTAATATTACTAAAAAAAATTGTTATGCTCACTGGATCAAAGTAAAATATTAATGAAACTGAAGTTATTCTGAATCCAGTGGTAGTGTGCATTTTATATAAGTCCTTGTCGTTTCTGTATCATAGTATCATTGGATTTTGTTATTATTATTATTATTTGAAAAGATTAATAAATACGGATGCCATTGATTCCTTGTGATTCATGAGTAAAAAAGAAAGTGAAGAAAAGTCTGAACTGCTTCACACTTCGACTGATTTGAGAAGTTTAAATAAATTGATTTGTTCTTTGCTGAAAAGCATCAAATTTCACTGTGGATGCGTTAAGGGGACGCTTTAAGGGGACTTATATACATACACATATATATATATACATATATATACACACACACATATATATATATATATATATATATATATATATATATATATATATATATATATATATATATACATCTTTGACAATATATAGGTGCATGATGATTTTACTGACATTTAAACATATAGTTTACTCTTAATTAAATGTTATATATATGAGGTTTTAAGGCATATAGGAGATCTGGTGATGAGGAAACAGCACCTGAAGTCATTTTTTAAAGGTGTTTTCGATCATCAAGGATCGATGTGTTAAGTTTAATGTGTTTGTTTATGAATGTACAGATGCACAAAATATAAATGTTTCAACCGATACCTACAAAAATACAATTATTTGCTTCACATGGCCAATATCGGTAAGATTACAGATAATTTCACATTTTTCCAATTTAAAAAGAATTGACTTATTCTGTTGTTGTTGTTTTTTTATAAACCTCAGTTCTTGTGAATTTTTGTTCTTGTTAAAACATTTGTGAACCTTTGTGGAACATTGTGTTGTGTTCCTCTGAAACTCTAAAAACCATCCACAGTTTGGCTCTCTAGTCTTCTTCTTCTTCTTCGTCCAATTTAAAAGGTGCATACCACCACCGACCATATTGGAGTGTGCAAATGCTGCGCTTGTCATATCAGTGAAAGCAGATTATCGGCCTTATTATCGGCCGAAAACCGATAAATTATTATATAAACCTCACAATCCGGCCGATAATCAGCCTCTCTCTGCTGTGTGAACACTCGTTTACCATCACTGGTCATTAAGATCCACAGCTGCATTGGTCGGGTTAAAACCTCCGCGTGTTCACGGTTACATTTGTCAATTTAATAATGATGATGATGATGATGATGATGATTGCAGTCCTGTTCAAAGACGCATTGCATACACGTGCGCTCGTCGTGTTCGTGCGTGCTGTGTGTGTGTGTGTGTGTCTGACACCTGCCACGGAGCCGCTTATTTGCATGATAAACATGCAGCCCATCTTGTTAAGCACCCCGTGAATGCAAACTGATGTCGCCTGTTGATCCTGCACCTGAGAGGTCAGCAGCACCCAGCAGCACCCACGCACACACCGGGAGGGATCCCCGGTGGAGGTGGAGGAGGAGGTGGAGGAGGAGGTGGGTCTGGGGCCGCTCCTCTGTGATCCCTGACCTCCACTTGGGATAATCTGCAGTCTGTAAAAACAAATCAATTACATGTGCAGTGTGATGCCCGTGATGTATGGACCTCTCCGAATGCCCACTGTAAATATTCATGTCAGTCTAAAAAAAATAATAAAAAGGTGGACAGGCCGAGACTAAGCTGGATTGATTTTGGGTGCAGGGCTCTCCCTCCTCCGCTCCCCTCCAAGTGAGCCTTTAACCACGCTGCCGCCGTCTCCTCACCGGCAGTTTAGCAGTAAAACATTTTTATAATCAGACGTTATTGTTCGCCGCCTCCTTGTGGGAGATGCGCCCATGTTCATTTTTTAAAAGGGCAAATCAGCCATAATTCAGTTTATAAACTGCAGCGCGCAGGGGAGAAATGCCTGGATGAATATTCATTAGAGTCCGCCCGAACTGCCACGCTCGGTGATTCATTGGGCATATGTAAATATCACTCACTTTAATTGCCCCTAAACTGACTCAACATAATGTTGTCATTAGCAAATTATTACTTATTTGTGATACTAATGGTACGGTATGGCGCGCAGTGCCGGAGCTCCACATACATGATTGCAATTACAGCTCTTTTTATTCACAGGGTGGCTGCGGAATCTGATGGATCAGATGTGTGTGTGTGTGTGTGTGTGTGCGTGTGTTTGTGTGCGTGCGTGCGTGCTTGTGTGTGGCTGAGGTGCCAACAATTAATTTCCCTGACGGACGCACGCACGCAGGACTGGAGTCGATCCACCCATTAGACACAAAAACACAACACAAACACACACACGGGCTGAACTCGGTTTTATGGACGTTTTAATGTATTTTTAATGCATCTGTATCATCTGGATTGACTTTAGAATTAACAGGAAATTCATTCTTCCCTCAAACTTCTTCAGGCCAAATTTAGTTTCTCCTATCGGCAATTATTTCCCTTTTAGTGGCTGAATAAAAACAACTAAAAACAAAATTGTAATTGATTTCTTTTATAATAGAAAATATACTTCAGACACACCAAACATCTCGCTGGATAAAAAACAAAATTCATGGGTAATTTGAAGGAATTATCAACATAATAAGTAAACTATAGTTTTTAGGATGAGATGTGTGCAGAAATAAAGACAATCAAAACGTTTTTCTTCTTTAAAAAAATCACAGATTTTGCACTAAATTATCTGTAACTGTATCTAAATCAATCGGATGAGGATGTCTAACTGAAGTCCTTTAAAAGTGCAGATCAATTAAATCTAACTGGAATCTGCATAAAAAACCCTTGTGTGAATTAAATTACTTACAAAGAGCAACAATCAGCGTTTTGATCATCCACAAAGGACCATCCGATCATTTCGTATTCGCAGTTACGTCTTCATCAAACATAAGGGTGTAAAAAGTGTACGAATAGGGAGGATTTTTTTGTCTCACTGCTCTGAAACCACGACTACATTCAGACAGTTGTGATCAGGTTACCAAAGAAAAGTTGCACTGCTGTTCTGAAATGTTAGTGTTTCAATAGTTTGTCCAAACTCCCTTTAAATCTCTCCTAAAAACGGACTTGTTTATGTTAATTTGAAGACAAACTGTGAGGGATTAATGATACGTCTGTGTGGTAAGATTTATTCATTTACACACAAAGAAAGTTTCGCTCCGGAAAAACAAAGCTCAGCATCAGATTTCCGACATTTACCTAAATCCTCTCTCCCATGACTCATACTGAAACCAGGGGCTGTCGTATTCTTAAACAAACTGTTGTAGTTATAAAAAAAAGCAAAAGAAAAAAAAAATCCCTCCCTGCTTGTCACAGTCTGCACAACACGACCCGGTCTGGAGTTGTTTTATAGAGGCAGCAGCAGTTTGAAACAACAACCATGACAAAACAGGCCTACAAAACAGAGGGAGAGAGAGAGGAGGACAGGCAGAGACAAATAATGATGTGTGTGTGTGTGTGTGTGTGTGTGTGCACGCATGTGTGCATCTGTGAGAGAGTGTGAGGGAGCTAATAAAGTAATGTGATGGATGATCCCCTTTCTCCCAGAGGGACCAGCACCATGTAAATTGGCCCACACAATGCATTATGGATAAGGCAGTTGAGATTATAGCTTGTTAATGTGTCCCTCCCTCGTCCCCTCCCTCTCCTCCTCTCCCCTCTCTTCTTGTATCTCTCTCTCTCTCTCTCTTCGTCTCTCCCTCTCTCCATCCCTCTGCTTCGGCTCAGGCAGTGACATGGTCACCTCATTGTCGGGGCGCGTGGGTCTTTTAGATGCAGATGGAGAGGGAGAGGAGCTGTACTGCAGCGATCTGCCAAGCTTAGTGGACTAAGTTTGTGTATCTGTGTGTGTGAGAGAGAGAGTCTTATATTACTGACATTGTGGGGACATGTGTCATTGTGAGGACCGACCTTCTATTCAGGTACAAAACGCAGGTCCCCACAAGGTAAACTAGTCGAGATTTTTGTCTGTAGTTACAGTTTGGGGTTTAATTTAGTCTGCTAATCAATGTAATGTCCTCCTAAGTGACAAAAACAAGTCATAGTGTGTGTGTGTGTGTGTGTGTGTGTGTGTGTGTGTGTGTGTGTGTGCTTGTGTGTGTGTGTGTGAGAAAGCCAGCCAGCCACCAGGCAGCCAGCAGAGACAGTCCGTCGGCAGGGGCCAGGACTGTGGACATATGTCTCCTCCCTCCCTCGCTCACCCCACACCCCCCTCAGTTCTCCTAAGAGGGTGCCAACCCCCCCACAACCTCCCTTCGTCCCCCTTCAACTCCCCCGTACTCCCACCCCCCCCTCCTCCACTCCCCTCCCTCCACCTTGCAGGCCTGTCCAGGGACCTGTCGGGCCATCTGTTGAAGCAGGACCAGAGAAGCTGGTCTAGAGGAAAACGCTACTGTAGCATGGCTATGTGGCTAGCCTGGCACTCGCTTTACTCACAGGGGTATTTAATGTGTGTGTGTGTGTGTGTGTGTCTGTGTGTCTGTGTGTGTCAGGGCGTCCCAGGGTAGATGGTCCCTGGCATATTTGTCCTAAAACTATTGTGTATTTTTGCAGGACTTTTATCATCTAAACTTGCTCGTAAAGGACCATACCATTAAAAATTGTGCCTGTATAACTTATTAATGAGAAACACATTTTTCTTATATATCAGAAGTTGAATTCATAAGCAGTTGAACACCAACAAGAATTCAGGACACTCTTTTTACAGTCGAGCCCCTGTAAGACGTCCACCTTGTTACGTCAGGTGACAATCTAGTAATTACCCTGGTCACATAAACATAAAAGTAAACTAGACCATTCGTGAATATTTCCATAGTCTGAAAAGCTGAATGCATGAGGTTCAACATGCCCAGAGAAAGATCCAATTCACAGATTGTACCACCTTTTAAGATCCCTGCAATAACTGTAATTGCTGAGAAGATCGATCTTCTGTGATCTGAATATACTTTTCTATTTAGTTTTGTTTGTCTTTAACAGTTATGGATAACTGGATATTGCACTGGTGCATCAGGACCTCAGTCAAAAACATATGCATGGGACAAAAGGAAATGAACACACACTGACAACTAACTAAGATGCGGTGATATGCAGTACAATACCATGCGATGAAAAACAATACGATGCATTGTGATGGGATACAATGCGATACAACTTTATTGTCAGTTTACACCGAGATTCACGCATGTGTGGCGTCCTGCCAACAAAACAAGGAAAAGTGTGATTTAATTCTCTGTTTGGGAGGCCATTACTCCACTCAGAGCAGAAAGTTGTTTGTTGCTATATCCATGTTCAAAATAACATATATTTCACTTTTTGATATCTGTTTTGTTTTGTCACATTGTGATGTAGTTTTAAAAACTGTCCGAATTTACGGATGCTCTGAACGAAAATGTCACATGCTAAAAGAATCATAAGGTTTGTTTGCATTAAACAGAACCTCTGAGACAAAGAAGAAGAAATTATGAACCTAAGTGGACCTTATTTTTACACTGATTGTCTCTCAAGTAAGTCAAGACTTTCACAGCCTTGGAGGTAAAACTATCGACTAAGTGAGGAGACGATCTTAAAACTTGCACCGGGATTTGGAAAATGGTCAGCAGGGATGTGAAACATATGCAATCGGTACTCGACTGGCCAGACACATTCACAACCAGCTGTATGGTCCTTTAAGCTGTTTAATAAACAAGTGTACAGGAACCAGCAGGAAAATGGCTGAACGATCCCACTGAGAGCTCAACACCTGCACACACTCAGCTCACCGAGACAGCTGCTTGCATACACAGCAATGTCGTTCTCTCGGTTCGGAATTTTGCGCACTAGATCTGGTCTTTGATTACTCTGTGTGACTTTTAAAACGATGAAAAAATGATGTTAATATCACATTTATATAAATCTTTTTTAACACATCATTGCAGCTACACCATGCAACATTACATTTAATGGAAAGTTGAAGATGCCCTGTGCATAATTTTATCAGTTTCGTCACAGATAAACCTGGAGATCTTGTTGAGAATTTGAAATGTTATTCTGTTGGTTTGCACATCATTTGCCTACGGTGCCTGAAACTGTAACGTTGAACTATTTGTAGGATCCAGCATAGTTTAGGTTGTTCTTTCATGGGGGATACATAAGCATAGCTGTGGCATTAAACCAACACCATTTCAAGATATTTGGGTGTTTTATTCCAATGGAACAAAGATACAAACAAAAAGCTGTGACGTGCAAAAACTTTCAAAATCCTAAACAACCTGTGGGCGTCACAGCCGGCATTCGTATTTTTGTTTTTAATCAGCTCTAAAGTTGAAAAATCAAACAGGAATAAAGAGATTTAAATCCTGGAGTATCAGCAATTATTTACATTGCTAATTAATCCGTGAATAATTCCCCATCTGTAAAATGTCGTCAGATTGTTTGTTTACTTGGACCAACTGCCCGAGACATCCATTTCGCATGGATATAAATCAGAGGAAAGCTGCTGATCTTAACATTTCAGGAGCTGAAACCCAGAGAATATTTGACACTATTCTCCTTATTATTTACATTTTTGGTGATACATTCCGTCTTTCCATCAGTTGACAATTGATTTAGTCAATTAATGGTTTCAGCAGCTGACAAGTGTTTTGGCTGTCAGGGCAGATTCTTGACAACCCTGAAAACCAGTTGTTAAGGGTTATAATGGAGGTTTAAATCATGCTGCGTGTTCCCGGCTTGCTACGTCTTACTCGGGCTGGACTAAGCCAAGTGAGCTTAGTGAGGTCTGGTGTGTGTGTGTGTGTGTGTGTGTGTGTGTGTGTGTGTGTACGTGTGTGTGTGTGTTGGCTGGACCCTCCGCGACTGTGTGTGTGGGTGGTTGCCTCCACCCATTAGAACGGGTCATCTCTCTCTCATGGAGAGTTTTCACGGCTGTGAAGCGGATTAGGAGCAGGGAGCGAGAGGAGGAGAGCGAGGAGGAGAGATTACTGGGGCAGGCCGGGAGGAGGATGGAGAGAAGGACAAAAAGAGAGCATTAGCATCTACACTTCAGCGTTTGTTTGTGGTTATGTAGCTGACACTCATCCGGAGTGCCCGCGTTTACAGTGCGTACAAATGGAGGAACAAGTGAATGCTTGCATCTCATCACAAGTGGCCTTTTTAACAAAGGGGAGGAGGAGAGGAGGTCCGAGGAGACGAGAGTGGAGAGTGTTGGGTTAAACAGAGACTATCCTAACACAGTTATAATTACATATCTACACAATACCACAACACTTTAAAAGAGAAGGAATAGGACTGACCCATCTGACTGTTTACAGCCAAAGATATGCCGGAGACAATCATCTGTTACATTCTGACAGTTAACAGCTGTTAACATTTGTGGAGGTTGAAGTTTAAAGATATTTTACATGATTTTTAAGACAATCTTATGCTATTTGATATATATTTTTTTTTCAAATTTGAATTTGTTTAACAACAATTCCTACAACTGAGTAACATTTCAATTCTGTATTTTGGCACTGTTTGTCATCATTTCTATTCTAAAAAACACACTTTGAACACTTTGATTTCAGAATAAAATGTTGTCAGTTTTTGTAATAAGTGTTAAATAAAATTACCTGTTCATACCTGCTGTTCATATCAGGAGAGCAGCATTTTAACATTTGTAAGCGTGAGTCCACTGGATTTTTAAAAAAATGTTTACAAGGTTTGTCTAAGATATTTTACGGAGACTTCTGGACAGTTTATTCGTGGCAACAAAACCATATGTTTTTAACAAGAGCTTGTCACATCTCCAGCCATGTTGGTGGCGACACCGTAGAAAAAATAAAGCTAGATCTCCTTCAAAAAACTGTTTTATTGCCACAGAAACGACTGGAGAAGGTGTCAAATCACCATTCCCTTCAACTCCCTGACCGAAAGCCATTTAATAAGTATATACATTAATGTGAATGTGATATGCCAAATGTCAACCCTGGATGCATCTGTGGCTTGCAGAAACGTTGCTTACATTATATCCGGGTGTTTTCCTAACCCTAACCAGAGCATAAACATGGTGTTGTCACAACATGAATTTGAAGATTGAACCTAAAGAAATGTCAAGTTTCAACATGTTAATGGTTTCACAGAAACTTATGTTGCAAACATTTATTCTGGTGGTTGGGTTGGACCAGGGTAGGCCTCAAAACTATTTGTGATGTCACAAACGAGCCTCTTAAAACCAGATTTTCAATGAGCAAAGATACATTTCCGCTTACGCCAGATGGATGTTAAGCAGCCTTAAGGTGCCCAACAGTTGAAACAAATACTGAAGTAAAGGAATGAGAAGACATTAGTATATGCTTAACCTTTAGCAGATGGACCAGACAAATACATTTACTCCGCTGGTGCAAAACGCAGGTGTAAGTATTTTTAAGACACAATACTAACTATTCTGACCATTTTTCTGACTCTAGAATCAATTATTTATGTCACAGTTCAGGACTAATTTCTGTTTACCCATCTAGTGATTAGTGTAGTGATATGAATCCATCTTTCAGCTGTGTATTCCACTCTCTATCTCTGTGTTATAGACACATCAGAAAACATCTGTCAACATGCCACGACACACTAAACAAAAGAGACGAATCCGATCACCTTAAAGTGTCATCACGCCCCATCTATATCCGTAATGAATTGCTGCCGTGATATTCAGAGATGCTTTAACGAGAATATACGACTTTCTCTTTATGGAATGTTTACTTCACATCTCAGCGAGTTTCTGAATGGAGCCTGAAGGCAATTAAGACTTAAAGTGAACTAAACATTAAACCAGACAAAGTTTCTCATTTACAATTAGAGTTTGAACTATAGTCTTAACTACTGTCTCTCTCGTTGAAGCACACAAATACAAACACACACACACACACACCCACACAATCGAAGCAGCACCAGCCGCCAGTTGGTCTTAAAGAGGCAAATTCCTCCGCAGCATTTTCTCAACATCGTAAAGTGTCTGCCGTTAAAGCGATGTTTTTTCAATCCGTCTGCTCTCCCTGACATTTCCAGATAACGTCGGCGGTCGGTTGATTTGGGGGAAATTTCCGCGCCATATGCTGCCGTGTCAAACACCTACATTTAAGCGGGATATGGCTCTGCATCGCCTAATAGCAGCATCATCGGAGCTTGTTTATCTAATGCGCCTGTTAATGTTATTTATTGAGAGTCTGCCCGCTATCCAGTTCCTCCATGCATGCTAAGGAGACAGACATAAGATATGCAAATGCTAACGTCGGCCCAACTTCACGGCAGTAAAACAGAGCATTTGCATTTGATGTAGCACATAATAAACTGGTTATTAGCATTTTAAATGCGTCAAACAAACTTGAAAAATGTGGCCTGTGCTGGTGTGATTTTTATTATTGCTGCGTGCGGTCAAAACACACATACACGCGCCACACGTGCCTTCAAACACGTACAGAAAAGTGTGCATGAGCAGACGCATAAATATCAAAGTGCTGTACACAGGAGCAAACTAGTGTCACAAGGCAAAGAGTCACAGGACAGATGATGTGTGTGATGAAGTTGTTTCTTCACTCTCGCTTTCTCTCTCTCTCACTGTGCCATAAACCTTCTCGCGGAGCATTAAAATATGCAGACGATTCATTTCATCGAAAATTCATCCTTCCGGGGGCCCAGAAAAGAAGGTATGGTTTCAGCTTTGACAAGCAGCAAACGATGAACAATCTGAGTTAACAGTAACTATCTCTGTCACCGTACCACGAGGCCTGCTGGTGGTTCATCAGTGAGCTGACCGAAACACAACGTCATAGTCTGATGGAACTATCTGACTGAACTGCTGCTGAACCTGCCAAAATAAAAGCAGTGAAAGGTTAACCAAACCAAAATCAGTATCAATATTTGCGTAATGAGAGTGGATGAAATGCTTATTTATTCACATTTAGTCTTGTTGAGTTTCAACCGTTGGGGAAACTGGGAAACTACCCTTTGTGTAATGACTGTTTCTCTTCTCTTCTCTTCTCTTCTCTTCTCTTCTCCTTTCTTCTCTTCTCTTCTCTTGCTTTAGATGCTTTATGTATTATTGCCCCTGTTAGAAAAATCTCAGACCGAGTGAGAGTGAGAGCGAACGCAGGAGGAGAGCCGTCTGAATTGGTTTTTCATTAGCAGCTAATGATGTGATAATCTCTCTAACACTATCAGGCCTTACGCCTGCAGCCTAACGGAGTGTGTTTGTGTGTGTGTGTTTTCGTGTGTGTCTGCAGTGCCACATACACATGTTTGTATGACAGCGCTGTATCGGCGACTGGTTACATCCTTGCGAGTGTCTTGTTACATTAAGATTGAAATGGATGGACATGCACGCAAGCAAGCGAGCCCGACGTGATCCAAACTTTCCTCCCTGCGTAACCTCGCTCACACACCCTCACCCCATCAGGCCGGCTTAAATCCCACATGTTAATCTCTCTCCTTCTCCCTCTCTTTCTCCGAAACACACACAAACATACTCGCTTTCATTCTCCGCTTGCAGAGACCCCTGCTTCATTTTCTGGTCATGTGAACCCATTGCGAGGGGGCGAAGCGGACACAAAGTGACACAGGGAGCAGTGTGAGGAGGAGGAGGTGGAGGAGGGGGCAAGTCTGCAGCCTGAAAGGAGGCGATGGGAGGTGTCTGATTGTCCCGGCCTGAAAGGGACAGTTAAAAGGAGAACCTTGTTGCAAAAGCTGGTGGGCAGGGCTGGAGGCTGGTTAAGTGCTGGTGGTGTGTGTGTGTGTGTGTGTGCTGTGAGAGCATCTAATGAGCAGGAGGAGGAGGAGGGTGACTAATGACTGAGGCGAGGATGACACTGGAGCATATAGGTTAAAGGAATAGTTTGACGTTTTGGGATACATGAGAATAAATACATTGCCTATAGATGAAGCTACTGCCAGCAGCTAGTTAGCTTAGCTTAGCTTAGCTTGGCGCAGAAGACTGGAAACAAAGGGAAACAGCTAGCCTGGCTTTCTCCAAAGCATAGACTGGGAAATAAAAAGTAAAACAGAAGCTGATGCAGAAGTGAGTTGAACCTGCATTCTTTCTGATGGCCCGCAGGTGGCGACTCCACTGATTTAAAAAAATAATGTATGTAAGCTTATGAGAAAACGACCCTACATCTCACTTGATTCATAACCTCATTTAACAGTTTCCTTATGAGTTTATGGTCTCAATCACTAGTTTATCGGTCATCCAATCAGGATATCCTCCCCAGCTCCACCGTCTCGTCCAAATATGCTCACCTCCAGCCCCCAAAAATAAAACTCAAGGTTCCAAAGTGGTAGTCTAACGTCGAGGAGGGTGCCCACTCGCAGTGTTGCAGTAAAACCTAACCAGGTAGTTTTGTCGCCTAAACCTAACCAAACTACAACAGAAAAGTGAAACGGAAAATATACTTTGAAAAAACATTTACTAATTTTAAGATTAAGACCTTTGATCACAGATTGGACGCATTCATCTCACACAACTTACTTAAAATTGTCCATCTTTATACCACACCCTGACTTTAAGGGATTTTCAATGGAAATCTTCTCATATATCCAACCAAACAGTCTTACAAGGTAGACTATCACTTTCCATACACAGGGATGTGAGACCAAATACACAAACTACTGAAAGATGACGTGCGCTCACGGGATAAGACTGCTACGGTGTTCGCCAAAGCGTGCACTCACAGTGGAGAATTCAGACGTATACAGGGTCATGGTCAAGAAATCTTTCGACACATGACCATCCTAGCTTTTTCCCCCCCTGTTGCCAGTGTTAATGCTAAGCTAAGCTAACTGGCTGACAGACATCAGAGTCATCTAAACTCTCCAACAGAACGTGAATAAGTGTTCCTCCCCCCGAATAGAAAAAAAAACTTTTGCTTGAAACTACAGAGATTCACTCTAAGAATTGAGTGAAAATAATTTCAGCTGAAAAGAGGTTTTTCTTTGACTTGAAATCTTTCCTTGAAGTCAAATTTTAGAGCTCTTACTTCCAGTGGCGGCGAAGCAAAGGATTTAGACTAAAAAGTGACTTTTTTTCCACACGGCGGTAAATATTTGTCTTTGCGTAAAGAAAAGCGGAGGAACAAACACCTTGAGCAAGTTGTGCATCGGGGCGGAAAATTCACAACAGAAAACTTCATCGCCTCTGTTTGATAAAACTCATCATCAACATGCTTCAGAAAGCTTTGAGACGCCGAATTTGTATCAGCGAGCGTTCAGACAGAGAGAAATAAGAACATGAAGGTATGTTTCTTCATTAGTGAAATGTTAATTTGACTTGTTTTTGCCTAATTAACGCCAATGTCTTCCAAGAACAAAACAGCCCCACAAATATTAATTAGGACCTCAATATTCATGTTGGCAGCGATGGTTGTGAGGTCTGTAATTAACGAGCTTTTAATTGTTTGATCGTCTCCTTAATTAAAGGCTTGCTATAATTTGAAGGTTTGTTTACTTTCCACAAAACAGGAAATCTTATTGATATTCTCTTTTACCCAGAATTCACCCACAGGAAATGAAGACGGAAAAATAAGGCTTTTAAAAGTTACCCGAACATTTCTGAGAGGCGCGGCACATCTTCTTTACTTTTCAAATGTTCGGCTTTCATTTCAAAACATAAATCTGAGAGCTACTTTCGACGGAGGCCGGAAGGTTGTCGCTCGGCTTCCCTCTCAGATCTCAGTCCTCGCGTTGCTGTCTTCCATCTGCCGCTCGAATGCTTCAACCTCTGTGAAATCTCTTTTTTGTGGAGCTTCAAACTGCAGTTTGAAGGTGTCTTTGATGGGCAAAATAAAAGGAGTATAGCTCAACAGTTAGACGTGCCTTTGACATAATATACTGAATGTCTGCTCAGGGCTGAATGCGCTGGATTACAAGTACAAGAGCGGGAAAAACACTTAGAATTCATATTTCAATAAGTCTGTGTCACTTATTTCCATGTTATTGTTTAACATGGTAAAACCGAGAGTCATTGGCCAATAAGTGTTCCAATGAGAAATCTTGGATTGGCCTGAAATGAACATTATAATGATATGACGCTTTAATTTAAGTAAACCATTGATTTAATAATTAAACCTTAACCAAAGTGTCAATGTCGCTTCGTTAACAGATTTATTTTGGTAAAACTTTATAACAACCATCCCTAATAATGGTAAGTTAATTAATTTAACTGTAATTAATCCAAAAGAAAACAAACCTAGAACTATTTTTGTGTCGCCTGAATGTATTTTTTATTTTATTTCATTACCCTCTTTTAGCAGCACCCAGCTGTTATTACACCATAGACAGTTTATTGTGCAGAAGTCAGTACGGATGTGGAACGCCGTCACGGGGGAAAATGAACCGGCACAGAGGGCAGGGAACACAGAGACGAAATACTCTACAGGAGAGGAGGCAGTGAGACACAGGTGTAGCACATCAGGGTTGGGGCAGGTAATCACACAGAGGGGCAAGAAGGGACGGAACCAGAGAGGAGACAACAAGTGAGTCACAAATCAAAATAGGAATCACAAGGAATGAAATACGAGGAGAACAGAGAAAGGAGCTTATCCAGTGTGACGAGCTCCCCAATTTTGCGAAGCGTATAGATTGGATTCGCAGTTAAAAAGTTGTTTTAGAACAATAGCTATTTTTTTCTCCAGTGGCTGTCTACATCTCTACAGGGTTAAAAGTAATTTCACTGTCAGCAAACAATGGAATGCTTTATTAGAGTCTAGAGTTCTACTGAAACTAGCTTAATTTCCTGTGGATTTTATCATTATTTCTGAAATCTGCGACAGACAATGTTGCTTTCTCTTTGCAACAGCTGACACTTTGCAAGCAATCTTGACACTTTCAGCTGCGACCTTGACCTTGTGTCCTGCATTGTCTCCCATTGAGCGCCGTCCTTTCAGCTCAGACATGTTCAGCCGGCACTTTCTGTGTCACAGTGATAATGAGACATTCGCTGCTGACTACTGTCTATACGTACTGCTGGAGGGATGCCGCCATTGACTGTTTACTACCCCGAGCTTATTAGATGGGGTCTGGTGAACCTGGCCCACCCAGGAAGGAGAGACGGAAAGGAGATTGGTTGTTTCTGGACAGCATAGGTTCACTAATGTGGTGTATTTAATCCTTAAATGTATTGGCGTTTTGCTTTAAAGTCCTGTCACTTATTTAACAGTGAGCGAGCTAAAAAAATGTGATTCCTTGCATTCCATTCCATTGTTATAACAATTTTATTTTTTTTTATCCCCAATCATTTACAGATGCCTTAAAACATGTTAAGGTTAGGTTAATGGTCAGAAATGTTCTTTTTAGTGTCAAACTCTGAAGAGTTGTGTCTGTGTTTGATTAACAGCCACTGGCAGGCTGAGCACCAGCAGGGGACTCAAAAAAAATACCAAACTTGCAGAGTAGCAAACAAAAAATGGGAAAACAGCATGTTGTTAGCAGTAAGGACCGCACAGGTAAGTGTAAATACTGTTTAATGTGTTGCAGCCATAAAAAAATTTATTTTACCATGACAGTCTTTAGGCCTGTATATCAGCACACCGGTTTATGATGCCTCGTGGACTTGACATGATGACAGTGAACGACTGAAGTCTGCGAGGGGACATTAGGATTCAGCCAGAGACTTTGCTGTTTGATCTCTTAGTGCTGAAAGCTTATGTTTCTGCATATCTAACTGAACCAGGGGGGCAGTTCCCCTCGAGGGGTCACAAGACTGTGGACTGTGGGATGATCACAGGTCAGGCTGCAAGAAAAAACTAATTCTGCTCCTCAGATGTTCCTCCGATCCAGTGTTTTTCCGTCCTGGTCCTGATGGCCTCCTGCCCTGCATGTTTTGCACACCTGACTCAACTGATCATAATGAGTTGAATAAAACAATAAAAAAAGAAAAAGCACACTCTCTGATGAGTCACACGTAGAGATCGATAACTATTAAATGGTCAAAAGGTCCAAAGTATCATAAACCACATTATAGCCTATGTTGAAGACTTGAGGTACGGTGGAACACATACTCACTCTGACAGTGTTAGGATTAACTCTATCCAGCACCAACACCCTGCTTTGACCCAATATTAGCATATTTTTCTTTTATATTACTGTTGGTTTTTACCCAAGCTAAAGAAAATAGCTTGACCCAGTGTTGCACACAAGAAGCTCAGGTTTGACTTTGATACTTTGACAGAATATCTGAACTTTCAAACACTCTCCCAATCTATCTTAAATTGGCCCCTTGAATTCAACTCAAAACCTACTTTTAATCCTGAACTTTGAGTTCCTGTCTGTTGTTTTGAAGTTGATGTTGTTGTGTGTTTTGCCACTGAACATTTTTGGTATGTTTATTCATTTTCTCATACATTTGTTGTTCTATAAATAAAACCTGGCACGACACGTGATGTATATATGACATTTGAACATATAAATAGCAGTGAGTAGAAACAATTGACAGGTAGCACTGAGTCAAAACCCGTATTTTTATCCAGTGACTTTTCCTGTGTGACTAACTGTCCTTTTGCTGCCCCCCAAAAAAGGTGTGAGAGGGCAGAGAGCCACTCATGACGGACAGAAAAGATAAAAAAAAAAAAAAAAGTGAGAGGCTTGCAGGAGAAGAAGTGAGGCGAGCCGGGAGCTGGAGAAAAGAAGGAGTAGAGACAGCAAGCGAGAGAGAGAGAGAGAGAGAGAGAGCGTGTGAGAGATAAAAAAAAAAGATACGAACAGAGGAATGAAAGGAAAGCGAGGAGCTTACGCAGTGAAAAGAGCACATTAGGGGCGACCTGCTGCGACAGTAGTGTGGGGGGAACGGTGAATAACTGCCTCCATTTAGACCAGTGTCCTGGTGGTGTGGAGCCGGAGGCCTCCGACGAACACACACCAGAAAAATACATAAATAGAGCAAAAACAGAAACCCATTCAGGAGCATGTGTTCCTGCACAAATTGATACCTGACACACACACACACACACACACATGCTCACACACCTCCTCCGGGCTCTCCTCTGTCCCTCTCATTCACACATTTCTCCACATTGGCCGGATTAGGAACACTTTCTCTTGGGTGTGCGAGGCTGCCCCGCACACAAAGAAACACTTGGGGACAGGATTAGTAGGCTTACAGCGGATTCACATATGTCCAGTTCAAGCAATTGGTATTCAAAGCTTTACACTTTCAAATGCCACCAAGAGAGAGCAAAGCCGACCAGCGCTTTTCTTTGCATTGGCAGCACCTTTATGAGGAGGGCTCTTTTGCTGGGCCAACAATGAGGCCGTGAATACACATTTTTACTGTTCTACCAGGGGGATCTCATTGGCGAAGGATCGGAGCGGGGAGAAGAGTTTCAAGACAGACTTTATTATCCCGGTTTGAAGTGCTGGGTGGCGTACAGACGGATGGAGGGAAGGGGATAGACAGATGGATGGATGGAGGGATGCTGAGGTGGTGGTCAGAGGAGGAGTGCTTCAGTCACTTCCACATGTTATTGTCGGCGGCCCGTTCCTCCACTCCACCTCCACAAAACAGATCTGGAGTAGACCCTTCAGAGTGGAGAGAGCGCTCTCAGCAGCTCAATATAGACAATACTGACTCAATTTGACGCTTTATTCCAATATTTCAATAAGAAAACACCTCCAGAGATCCGTCAGGAAGAATGTTTTCTAATGTTTTGTGTTTCGTTTCATCAGTTTTGAAAACGATGCAACATTTGTACAGTTGTTTGCTTGTTTAAATACATTTAAATCCATATTTTATTAAAAAGGTTGTTTTTTTTCTTTCTGTGTAGCATAATAGGACTCTGACCAAGTTTCGTTTTGCATCCCTCCTGTCATAAAATGATAAATAACTGTAAACTGTATCCGCAGCTCGGTGTTTGTAACTCTGTCTACACTACTTTTTATGTGTGTGACTGTATTGTTTGTCTTTTTGTGTGTGACACAAATATAAAAAGAGTTTGAACGGACAGAATTCTTTAAATGTTAAAATAACTGTATTGTGGGCGGTACTTGTTTAATATTTTGGTGGTCATCTCATATTTAAACTATCTAATCCTGTATACTGATCAAAATAGTTCTAGAGTTCTATTGTTTATGGATTAAATGTTAAAATAGAAACAGTTATAAGTTAATAAACATCCATTATTATTATTATTATTATTATTATTATTATTATTATTAGTAGTAGTAGTAGTAATAATAGTAATTATTATAATCATAAATGTAATAATTATTATTATAACAAAAGTAGTAATAATTATAAGAGGAAAGAAAGAAAGAATGAAACAAAGAAAGAAAGAAATGCAAAGATTAAATAAAAAGTAAAAGTAGTATTGATAAAAATAATTAGAAGAAAGGTTATTAATTAAAGATTAATGTTTTTAAAGATTAAAATGAAATGTAGGTTTATTAAAGTATTGATAATAATAAATAGAAGAAAGAAAGAAAGAAAGAAAGAAATTAAAATATTGAATGAAAAGTAATAATATTAGAAGAGAATAAAAGATTATTAAAAAAATAGAAGTAAATATAATGAATAGAAGAAGAAGGAAGATGAAAGATTAAATGAAAAGTAAAGCAATGATGATAATAATTAGAGGACGATGAAAAAGAAGTAGAAGAAAACGAAAGTGAAAAGTAGCCTAATAGTAGTAATAATGATAATAAAATTATAATTAGAGGACAGGCAGTAAAAGATGAAGTGAAAGTGTTGTGGAGGTAAACTCTGACGCCCACATGCTGCCATATGGCCAGCAGAGTGCGGACTGTGGATGCGGGCTTGTTACCTCTGTCCCAGCGGAGGCCGCGCACCCCTGCGGCAGCAGGAGCCGCTCAATGGGAAACCAATTTCCCTTCCCATTCCTCCTCTCTGCCTCCGGCAACCAGCGGCCGGAGCTGCGGGCTCTGGTTTCAAATGTCCGATAATAGAAGCACCGCCGCAGCCTCTCCTCCTCTTCCTGCTGCTGCTGCGTTTAAAGTACAGGTTTTAAAAACAATTTGCAGTGATTTTCCCAGATTTTTTACAAAAAAGTAAGATGGTCTTAAAACAAACTTCTACGACATGTGACATTTGTTTTAACAAGGAAATCTAATAATATTTTTTTAAAAAGCATTGATCAAACTGACCAGATCGTCCAGGGAGGAAGAAAGGAAGAAGAAGAAGAAGAAGAAGGAGGAGAAGAAGAAGAAGAAGAAGGAGGAGAAGAAGAAGAAGAAGAAGAAGAAGAAGAAGAAGAAGAAGAGGCGCTGTGCCCCCCGACAGCGTCCTGACAATGGCAGTGAATGGTTGCGCACCGCGGTCACTGGGACAGTCAAAGCACACCGCCCCTTTCTAACGGGCACGTCATCCTCCTAACGAGGCGTTATGAATAGGAAAGCCGCTTTTGTCTGCCCTCATGTATAAATACCCACTATCAGTGTCCTCCTCACCGCAGACACCCGGAGACAGAGGGAGAGAAGAGACACACACAGAGAGAGAGAGAGAGTCGCAGAGGCAGAGCGGTCACCGATGTGATAAGACGGACAGCAGCGCGGGACAGGAGGGCTTCAAGACAACACCAGGTGACTCCAGGCTCCAGCGAGAGCGAGAGACACAGAGACACACAGAGAGACAGAGAGACATTAAGAGAGAGCGAGACAGAAAGTGAGAGTAAGAGTGAGAGAGAGAGAGAGAGAGAGAGGGAGGAAGCCAGCAGCGACCTCCTACCCAACAACCTCGGAAGCGAACCCATAAAATGAATTCAGACTCCAGCCCGAGCAGCAGAGCCTCTTCTCCGGACATGGACGGCATGTTTCTCCGAGACCACCATCCGCTCCACCACCACCACCACCACGTCGGCTCCTCAGTGTCCTCGTCCACTCAGGGCGGCGAGCAGCAGCGCCAGAAGATGAGCGCCGGAGAGCACCTGCGCTCCGGAGGAGGCAAGTCCGTGGGCAGCAGCAGAGACAGAGACAGAGACAGCGACAAGTTCAAGCTGAAGAAGCAGGTGACGGAGGAGGAGATGTACCACCTCCGGCTAAAGATTAACGGCCGCGAGCGGAAGCGCATGCACGACCTCAACCTGGCCATGGACGGCCTGCGCGAGGTGATGCCCTACGCGCACGGGCCCTCGGTGCGGAAGTTGTCCAAGATCGCCACGCTGCTGCTCGCCAGGAACTACATCCTGATGCTCACCAGCTCCCTGGACGAGATGAAGCGGCTGGTGGGGGAGATTTACGGCGGGCAGCACTCGGCTTTCCACTGCGGTACCGGCGGACACTCCGGGGGCCCCGCCGCCGCTGCGGCCGCCGCAGCCGCTGCCGCCGCCGCCGCGCACCAGGTGCACCCTCTGCTCGGGAGCGCGCTGACCTCCTCCACGTCCTCCACCCTGACAAGCGCGCTGCCGGGACTCACGTCCATCCGAGCGCCACACCCCCTGATGAAGGGCGCCCCGGCTGCGCCCCCGGCCCTGCAGCTGGGCTCCGGCTTCCAGCACTGGGCCGGACTGCCGTGCCCCTGCACCATCTGCCAGGTGCCCCCTCCTCCACACATCCCCGTCACCTCCACCGGCCTCACGAGACTCACAGTGGAGGGCAAGGACGGGATGAAATGATGGCGTGCGCGCAGAGACTGACGTGAAGTTTGTAAATAGAGAATTCAGGGCAGGAGGGTGGACTCGGCCTCACCGCTGCATGTTGTTGTTTAGTCTGTTTTCTTGTTTGGCGTATGAGAAAAAAAAAAACGTGTTATTTCCCTCCTTGTAACAAGGACTTATAAAGACTGACTCTGCCAACAGAAGGTAAAAAGTACAAAGTGTGATGAAGCAGCAGTGAAGCTGAGAGAGGCTGCATGAACAACTTCTCATCTCATTTGACTTTTTTCTTCTTCTTTTTTAAATCAGGCGTCATTTTGTGAAAACGAAAAATGCTCTCTGTGCCTTGTACCAAGGATTAAAAAAACAACAACTTGAGTTCTATATGAAAATAATGACATTTATGTGTTTGGCTGAAAGAAAAAAAAAAAAAAAAGATTCTGCCGCCGCGGGAATTTGATTTTAAAAAGAAATCTAAGTTTTTTAGATTGATTTCGTGGCTCGCTGTCTGTCCACGTGTGCTCTGATTTTATATTTTGTTTTAATTTGTTTCGTTTTTGCATGATGGTATAATTATCACAGCATGATTGTTTCTTTTTTGTTTGTTTTGTTTTTGTTGCTGAACTGAACTTGTTATGCCCAGAGACCCCCGTGTCTTTATTTTTGTACATTGTTGATGACTGATGAATATATTTATTATCGCCCAGCGTCCCTGGATGAAATTTCAATAAAACTGAAATTATGGATCATATCTTCTGTCTTCTCTCTCTCTCGTTCTTGAAAAACACCATAATCATAAACAAAAGTGTCCTGTCAGCTCTATGTTTAACCACCTGATGATTTAATACGTCACATGTATTCACTTATTGCTTTAATCCCCAGCTTGGTTTATTTATTTCAGAAAAAAACAAACTCCCACCTCTCTGAATCTCATCCTTTAATTTCAGCTAAAACGTATTTTATTCTCGGACATTTTTCTTTTTTCTTATCATACATTTTATTCCAACACTAAAGGCCTCGCTGGAACAAATCTTCTACAGCTCCACATGTTCCTCCTGAACGAAATTAAATTGATTTTAACAAATAAAAACGCTCTGAAATGTCGATTACAATGAAAAGAATTAAAAAGAATTAAACGATAATGATCAAATATTTTTTTTTCTCCTTGAAATCGCTCTTCTTACTCTTTATATTGAATCTCCCTGCTTACAAGCAATTTAAGAAGGTTTTAGTTGCCCTTCTAATGAAAAGTATGATTTTGAAACAGGTCTATTTATTTATTCCACTTTAAATCAATTTCAAATCAGCTGCTGAGTCCACTTCCCCTCCTCGGGCTCGTCCCTGCACCTCCAGGCCCCTAATGATGCTAAAACACACACGCACACACACATGCAAACACACACACACACACACACACACACACACACACACACACGCATTTATTCGACATTTCCTCGCCAGCTCCCCGACAAAAAAAAAAAAAAAATGTTAAGAAGCAAGCAAACGAGGCTGAAATGCGGGACCGTGCGGGACCCGCCGGCAGCTGACTTGTTTCCCAGCTGAGAGAAAGCGACCCGCCTCCGGGGAGCGCGGAGCAGTTTGTCCGCCCGGGGTCCCTCGGGTGCTCCTCCGTCTCATCTCTGCAGCGACAGAATGTATGTTTGTGGAGATTACAAGTTAATTGTTCACGGGGGACCGAGAGAGGAAGAAGAAGAAGAAGAAGAAGAAGGAAAAAAAAAAAAGAATCACATCACATGAAAAGCGTCGGGATTACAGGCTACTAAATGCAGAAGATTATACATTCAGACCCCCTCCTCGGCCTCGGTCGCATGCAAATGAGTGTGTGGATTAAAAAAAAAAAAAAAAAATAGAGAAAAGACAAGAGAGAGAAAAGGGAGAAGAAGGCCTTTGTAACTTATTCGGAGGGAAGAAAACACAAGTTCTGTGTCTAAGTTGAGAAAGAGTGAAAGAGTTCATTTTACACTTTTCTTTTTCTTTTTTTCTTTTTTTTTTTTTTGTCTTTAGGAATGAGCGTAGCCTGCCTGTCCCCCCTCGCAGGCTGCCAGATGGGATGTAAATAGCTGGGTAGCTGCAATGGCCTTTTAACCACACAACACTGAGGAGGATGTTGTCAAGGGAAGCTGGCGGTTTGCGAGTTAATAGTCATGAGTTGGGGTAATTACTTAAGGTTTATTATGCTCCGGTTTCAAAGGAAATGGACTCTTCAATGGGCCGAGAAATACTTCTTAATTCTGGCTAATTAGGAGCTGAGGAAAGCAGAGACAACTGCTGCTGCTGCTGCTGCCATCAAGCATTTTGTGTGAGAAGCCACAAAATGATGCACAAAACAAATCATGCACATGCAAATAACATGCACGAAAAAACAAATGCAAACCCAGGCTGCCGGCGAGGTTAAAGAGGTGGATGTAAATCACAGCTATAGGGGCTCAACAGCAGTGTGTGTGTGCTACTGTACTACTGTGGCCCCGGAGAGGGAATGAAAAAGTGATCTGCTCTCACACAAAGATTGAATCATTCGCTTGCTGCCACTTTGTTGATCATAATGGCGCGGCTTATCTTCCTGGCAGGATCCACAGAAAATTATCCCTCATTAGACTCGCACTTTTATTTATACTTTTACCTAATCATGTAAATCCCACTGAGAATCGTCTTTGTCATTAGAAGGGGAGAGAGGCCCTCGCAGAGGCAGAAGAAGTTGGTGGTGGTAATGATCATGGTTGGTGCAGCACCGCGAATGAAACAATAGACAGAATGTATTCAATTGAAGATTAAAACTATTGACAAGAGGGGGCAGGGAGCTGTAACATTCAGAAATGTGTAGTTGTTTCACAGGTGTTCAGCAACTTTATTCCACTGTGCAGTTAAACTGACTTGTTTGGAACTTTTCTCATCAATTGTGTTTTGTCAAAAGTCCACAGCCTCTAAAGTAAAGATGGAGGATAGATCACCTGGATGAAGGAGCCAAAGTAAATGGGTTGAGTTCACTTTATTGGACACCGTTCAACACAACATGCAACACATGCTCTTATGTATTTGGAAATTACACTAATATTTGTGAACCATCCAGTGGTCACCAAACGTGTTAGTGTAATCTCAGCAGAGTGAGACCTCTGCACCTGAACTTCTTATCTTGTTGTTCAGCCTGTCAGAATATCAGAGTAAGAATTCACATTGACGATATTATTGCGATATCTATATAACATTTTGAAAGAAAACCCCAATCATGAAGCTGTGGGTCTTAACCATATTTAATTATTGATCAGGTAAGAATTGATCCCTCACTTGCAGCATCTCGAGAGTCATAAAAACAGCGATCCAAAGACAGATACAAAAGAAAACAAGATAAAACTGAGTAGAACAAGAAAAATAAAGCAGAACAATTTTAATATATCCTGTACACTCACATACAGAAATGACCAACAAGGACAACTGCACATGTTAATTGCACCCATAGTGATACACACGTGTAGAAACATGCTAAAAAAAAAAGGTTAAAATATGAAACAGGATTTCACTGGATACAAACAGAGGTTGCATAGTGTTAAGGATATAATATTCATCACATGCATGTGTTGTACGTTTAAATATGTATCCTATGTATATTTTAGACACCCCTGGTTCAACTAGTCATTTGTTGCTGTTAATGAACGGAAACATTAAATTCAAAACATGTGGAGGGGTGAGAAACAGAGGGGCTAAATTTACTTTTGACCAACCACTGGAGAGTAAATACAAAAAAAATGACCAAACATTGTCCTAACTTTGTTTCTTAAATTCAAGTCTTTAACATCAAAACTTCATAAACACGCGGACGACAATATATTCAAAGTTTCAATTGTTTATTCAGTTTACTCAGACATGAAAACCGGTCGTGACTGATTTTTCTCTCTTTCTCTTTTTCAAAATGTCTTTCCGAAAACTACATAATGCAGCTTTAATGCACATTATTTTGAACATTGAGTAAAAAAGTAATAAGTGCACTTACGTCGTTTTGGCCCCGAGTGGTTCAGTTGTTTTCAGTGTCTGGTCTTTGGGTTTTCTGATTAGTAACTCTGAATTGGTTAAGATGTCACAAGTGCCCTTTTAGCAGTAGAAGAAGGTCATTAAGAGCTTTAATTTGATATATATAATACATTTTTTAACCCCAAAATGTCACATATTCCCCTCTTGTTATCAACACGTGATGTTAAAATACAAAAGGTGACATAAACATACCTGAAAGGGTGAAGGGTTGTGATTCAGAGGTCAAATATGATATCTTAAACAGAAGTCCCCCCTTCCTTCTGTTTGTCGGTGGATTGCAAACCAATTTTTCTTCCTGCCTTTAAAGTCAATGAAAGCAATTTGGCTTCATATTATCCAATCTATTTATTGGCTAGAATTTCACCAATATAGATTTAGAGCCAATAATCTGAGATCCCCAATATCCAGCTGATAATAAGTAGATAATTAAAGAGTCTAAAGAGACTTTCAAAACGCTCCGATCTAAACCAACATACGTCATATATAAATTAAACAGACATACATAAGGGATGTATAATATGTAGAGCGTATCTTGTTGTGTGGGTGAATGGACTTGTGGCCATCAGCTCCCCTTTTCACGAGGTTTGACAAACGACTGGTCCTTCACAGAGCACACACCTGTTACTGGGAGCCACTCGAGGTTTATCACTAAAAGCAACACTGCTTTGTTCAGCCCCCCCTTAAACACACACACACGCACACACCGACAGGCCTTTTTTTTCCCCTCTTGGACACCGACGCTAACAAGGCAATGAATGCCGTCAGCTTCACTCGGTGGCCCTTGTGGCCGAGCAGCCTTTTTCCCAAAACCCACCTCAAAAAATTTGGAATCTGTGAAGTTTCTTTCTTTTTCGTTTTAATTGAAACACACTGATGGATGTTTGGCAGGCTTCTACAAACATCTCATTTGGCAATGGAGGACTGTCGTTGCATTCAATCTGAAGAGAGGGAGAGATGAAGTGTGTGCGTGTGTGTGTGTGTGTGTGTGTGTGTGTGTGTGTGTGTTCATGTGCTCGGTCAGTGAGCTGCCGCAGGGCCGGAGCCTGAGGGCAGCAATTGAAAATAAATTTCAGTTGAATAAGGGGCAGCGGCCGCATCAGCCGCACTGCTGCTAGAACAAAAGCAGTTGAGGGGATAAGTTATTGAGCGGGCTGACAGCCTGAACGAGGCTGATTATAACGGCCTGGTTGAGGTCTGTGTGTGTGTGTGTCTGTGTGTGTGTGTGTCATAGTCATGGTGAAGCAGGTGCAGAGGCCATTCCCTCTCTGTGTCAACCTCTCTCTCTCCCTCTCGCTCTCTGCCCTCGGGGAAGCCTCGGGGCCCTCTGCCCTCCTGTCCTCAGCTGATTCCACAGACTAATGTTTAACCCATACTGCCAAAACAGAAAGCATATTTCCATCATAAGAGCGCTCTGCCATCGCCATTAGCGACCGGGCTCATTTGCATGTTAATTGTGCAGTTAGAGAGGTGGTGTTGACACTTCCCTTTGTCCAACGCCGGGTCGCGGGAAGTGAGAGGATGGGGCCGCAGAGCGACGTCCATGTGGGTTATTGTTTCAGGGCCGGTTGTGTCATCTGTTAGCGAGCGACGTCCAAACACAACGCCGAAGAGATAAAGTTGATTTAATGAGGTGTCATTTGTGCAGTGAGATTCAACTGCAGCTCTTATCGGTAACAGTTTTAAGATTAAACGTAATGAAACTAGTTAAAATGGAGTCACTGGTTCAGACACAGATTTATTGAATTGCGAGAAATCGGACAGGAAAATAGGTTCTGTGCTTGTTCTGTACAATGCCATGTCTTTGAGGTAAATATTATACATTTTCTATTTAGCTACATTTAACTGACAGCTGCAGTCAAACACAGAACAGGACAAGAGTTGACGCCTTCGCCAAGGCGGTTATTTTTTCGCCCATGTCCGTTTGTTGGTTGGTTTTTCGGCAGGATTACACAAAAGCTACTCAGCGGATTCCCACAAAACTTGGATGGAGGACGGGTCTCGGCCCAGAATAGATCCCATTAACTTTTGGTGCAGATCCAGATAAATGGACAGATTTCTCCTCTCTTTCTTTCACATGCGCGATAGGGCGTTTTTCAACATATACGTACATTTTTCAGGGAATAACGCATGGATCAGGTGTATCTATTAGTGAGTACAACTTGTGTTTAAATGTGTTTTATTTGATCCTGGATTAGGCTTGATTGATTTAAAGAGGACTGATGGGCGAGCACCATTGTAGTTGTTGACGACAACTATCTGACAGCAGTCAAAGCAACAGTATGTAACTTTTATACTCTAAAATATCAGCTTCAGAATCGTGTTGACGGTACAGAGTCTTGTAACGGGCTGAATGCGTCGCTGTCTCATCTTTCAGCTCAGTGTAACAGAGTCAAAAGTACAATATCTGCCTCTAAAGTGGAGCAGAAGTGTGACATGCAGCACTTGAGTCAATACACTTTACTGTCTAACAGTGTATGTCAACCTTCAGCTGCAGCATTAAAATGAATCATTAATCAGTCGTAATCAATAAGGATCCAGTAATGCGATTAGTGAAATGGTTATTAATGATTATTATGATAATTGGATGATGGACAGTAGATTAATTAACAGCAATTTTCACAAATATGCTGAATATTCGCCTGTTCAAGCTCCTCACATGTGATGTATTTGCTACTTTTTGTTAATTTCATACGATTGTATAATTATCTTTGTGTTTTTCGACTGTTGCGAGTCATTTTAAAAATCCTCGTCTTTTGGCATTCCGTGGGCAGTTTTTTGTTATCTTTTTAACATTTACACTAAAACATTAACCAACTAATCAAAAAAACGAACAAGAGATTCATCATCAATAAGCAGAATAATCCTTAGTTGCAGTCCTAAATATCTATTTAAACATATTCTTAATGATGTAATTCATAATGGGTATCACTGCTTTTGTTACTTAAAATCTTAGAGTAACTTTTACATGTCACGAAGTCATTTTACGTCGATGTATCAGCGTCGTAAAACACCCGAGTTCTTCCTCCAGTAAATTACCATGTGAGCTTGATCAATGTCAACATTATTAATTATGTGCCTGTAAACTAAAGAAAATATAACACGGAGACAACCTTCCTGACAAAACGGACATGCTGTGTTTACACAGCATGCAAAATATGCCCGAGAAGACAAATACACACACTCCCACTTTCATTCGTCCGCACACAAGCCAGTTCTGGTGTGAATTGTCTGTGTAATAAACACAGATTCGGCCAGACAGAGAGTGCCTGCGTGTGTGTGTGTGTTAGCGTGTGTGTGTGTGTGTCAGCAGTAATATCCTCCTACAGTGACTGACAGATGGCGTTCAGTGTTTGGCCGTAAATGTGCTCTCTGAGTGTTTGTCCGCGTGCCAGTCGCCTGTAGTTTGGAGACTCCCCGTGAGAGTCTAACTGTCCTGACACTGCTCAAAACCAACTGTCCTTGATTGTCAACCATGGATGAACCGCAGCGTATGTGTGTGTGCCTGAATGAATGAATGTGTGTGTGTGTGTGTGTGTGTGCGGTGGCCTTCTGGAGAGAGTGGTGCAGGCCAGGGGAGCAGATGTTAATGGGAGAGATATGTCTATCTAAATCTCTGGCCACCACATGCTTCAAATCTGCCCGGAGGAACGAGTCTCTCAGCAAGATGACACGGGGGAAGCATAGCAGGAGAACTTTTTTTTTTCTTCTTAAATATAGGAGAAGAAGAGAGGATACGATGGTGTGTGTGTGTGTGTGTGTGTGTGTGTGTGTGTGTGTGTGCCAGCTCCAGGCCTGGCACAGCGCTGGGTGACAGTCCCCTCTCAGCGGGGAGAGTCGGGCGACAAAGTGAAACATGGTCGTGAGGAGAGCGAGCCACGACTGAAGCCAAGAACAGACAACACAAATAGAGAGATCAGACCACCTCTTTGTGACGGTCCAGTCCAAAATGAAATAAGAACCTGTTTGATAATGTTCCTTCCCTGAAAACAAAATGAAAACGGGGGACAAGAAAGAAAGTTCCGAGTTTGAATGTGGACCAAGTTGTTTTGTCTTTGAAGGCGGCGTGACGTCCTGCTGTGGTTGATACGGGGAATGTTTTCAGAGGTTGATGGTCATTAAGGCCGATGAATTTCACTTTGTCTCTGCCTGCCGTGTAATTACTGTAGTAGCACTTTCAAACAACCTGCGACTTTATTTGATGGCTCATAACAAGGTGTCCTAGTAGACAAAAACAGCAGATATGGTCGGAAAGAGTCAATTATTTTCTCTCTCTACATCTCAAAGTGTATAATCGGGAATACGGCCTCAGCCAGTTTTCACCGTCATCTCGTACGTAAACTTCTGAATTGTTCAGCGAGTGACTCCAAAAACAACACGGTTCTCCAAACAACCTGACACCAGTGACAGATGTACCGTTTTTCGTCATTCCCTCTCAGTTTGGTTAGATTTAGGCAAGAGAACTACTTGGTTAGGTTCAGGAAAATATCATGGTTTGGCCTATAAGACAAGACAATGGTACTGTCTTCAATTTAATGTATGTGAGGTAACTCACCGTTCACTCGGTCAGACAGCGATCTGACTCAATAGCAGTCTCCTGGGTTAAAGACTTGCCGTCCAGCTGATTAGAGCCGGCTAGAGATTCTGGGTTAGAGCCGGGAGTCAATTTTGATTCTGCTCTGATCCAGAACGGTTTACCAACAGGAGGAGAGCTCAGAGATTACTTTTAAACTTTGGGATTTAAGGAGGATTTATTCTCTCTCCTGTTAATCGACCTGACTGCAGCAGCGATCTGCAGACCTGGACTCTGTTTCGGCTGTTCGTGTTCTTTAATGTTGACTGCCGACCGGAGCTTGAGGGGAAACTTACTTTACTTCATTGACGTAATGTAACAGAGGGAAAAGAAGAGAAGCAGAGACATTTTAATGCAGAATTCTTAAAAACTGTTATCCGGAAAATACAATCTAATCATGTCTATATGGTGAATAAAGTAGCCACAGCCAGTGGACGTCTGGCTGAGCATCCAAAGTGGAATTTTGTTACCTTGTTGTTACAGACCCAAGCTAGCTGTTGTCCTGTGTCAGAGTCTTTATGCTAAGCATAGGCATCTCGGCATAGAATCTCGGCAAACCAATTACCGCTACTTGCTAGCTATTGTATTTTTAAATTTAATTTTGTGGAGTGAGTTGTCACATTTGTGCTGTAAAGAGCAGCTGTGTTTGAATCAAAGTATATTGTTTCACCTATTGCTAAGATTTGTTTCACCGATCAAAAAAAATCTGAATTTTCAAGCAAGGTATTTGTCACGGCAGTCAAACTGAAATAAATTTAAAAGTGATGTGTATTTTCAAATGTATGCACAAAAGCATCCAAACATAATTGATTTGACCTTGAAATGGTTCCGAACCTTTAGGCAAAAGAGAACATTGTATTCAAAATCAATCAGTGCTTTATCTAATAATGTTTAGACTGAAGTGGCCAGTTTCCATTGTATACATATTTTTTTTTAATTTTTGTTATTTTGCAGCTGAACTCAAAAGTAGGGTTCAAATAGACCTTTGGGAACTGCACAAACATCCCTGTTGGCAGCAGAATAAAACCAGACGTTACACCCCTCTGACTGGAGGTACGTGGCTTGGCATCCGCCCATATTTACACCCTCCAGCCAGTCTAACCTTCTTGTCTATCATGAATCAGTTGGCAGCAGAAGTAACATATAGATTACACCTCTCAGCTCTCTCTGTGTCCAGATGTTACTTCACTTCCACCTGCCAGCTGACCTCATAAAAAGTGTATCTGAAAAGGTCTTGAACAAAGAAACTCACTCATCTTTCAGGCTTCTCCGACCTTTTCATTACATTTCCTTAAGTCTGTCTCTGAGCGTGTGATCTGGCAGCAATGTTAACCCGGGCGTTAGCCCGCTACCTAACCCTCTCTGTGAGCTGGCTGCGACGTTAAAGCAGACATTAGCCTCCTCCCTCTGGCCTGGATTCAGCTGGCACGATCGGACACCATTGATGATGCTGCCAGGCGGACTCCATCACAGTTGGTGATTTTGATCAATATCAACGTTAACAACACCCAGACAGCTTGTTGGAGAGCAAACAAACATGTAAATAATGCGTCAACACGTTCTGATGTTCTGGACGGGGTGGTTATCGGTGGAGAGGTCAAAGAGAGACATGTTTATTTCACCTCAGAGATCAGTCTGTGGAGCTGGAGCGTGTGTGTCCGTAATCTCTTGATATAAAATAGTGTCACTTCACTTAATGTCACTTCATGTTATCGTCTCTCCAAGGAGAACTCACCTTTAAGTAGCAATTAAATAAAAATGAAGTCCAATTTGATACTGTGAATGAATGAATAGAATACAAATAAACATAAAAGCCATGAACATTAACAAGCCAGATCCTTAGAAAACAAGTGGTGATGATATTTCTTATTCGTGTTCCACTTTTTAATTGTCATGTAATTTACTTGTACTTCATGTTTTAGGTCAGATATGGAAATTGCATCTCCATCTTAATGAAGGTTACTGTGAAAACCGAGACGGCGATGGACAGCTTATTTTTTTCTAAGGAAATTCCACTTAATGAGGCAGATTTAAAGGACAAAACCCTTTTTTTGTGTTTGAGCAACGGCAGGAGGTGGTTAGCCTAGCCTAGCATAAACACCGGAAGCCGGGGAAAAAAATAGCCTAACTCTGTCCTTGTCAAAAACCCAATCCTAACCAAAAGAGAAAAAGTTACACACACAGACTTAATTCACATCGATGCACTGATTGTTGAAATTACATTAGAATCAATAGATTCATATAATGATATAAAATACATAATATGATAGTTGTAATAAGAAGCAAGTTTTCTTGGAGCTGGATGAACATCAGTGAACAAGATCAACCAAAAAAATCTAGTTTCACCCAAAGCATCTCAGCACAAAGATCCCAGAGCAACAATGATCTCACCATGTTACTGTGAAGACGGCCGGTCAGCACCAGCTTCCGCCTGGCAAAGCTCAGCGGTGTGAACGCGGCACAGGCGAGGAGAGGGAAACACACGGGGAACGGACAGCTCTAATTATAAACAGGCATTATCATGGGTGTGAAACCAGAAGTGACAGCAGCAGTGGGCAGCCAGACACACACACACACACACGCACACACACACACACACACACACACACACAAACAACGCCTGTATGGGCCAGAGTCATCATATGGACAAATCAAAACTGCTCTGGCTCAGTAATGTCTGGCAGATGTTAACGCTTTGTACTTAATGACTCCCTGAAGACCTCACCCAATCAGACAGGACACAGTGATCGGCCGGGGGGGATGTGTGTCTACTGTGTGTGTGTGTGTGCGTGTGTGTGTGTGTGTTTATGTGTGTGAGAGAGAAAGAGAGGTAGCGGTGTGGTGGAAACGATGATCTTCAAATTCATTCATGTCATTAAATCTGGTCGAACATCTGTAATATTTAAATCTTATGTGTCTCGGTTTAATCGGAGGTTTCAGATAAACCATTTAAAATGTCTGACAGTGTGTGTATAGGTGTGAGTGTGTGTATGTGTATGTGTGTGTGAATGAGAGAGAGAGAGAGACATAAAGAGAAAGCGAGAGAGAGAGAGGAACCCTTCTGCTACCAGAGAGTAATTTCATGCTTGACTACTGCATATTTCAAAGAATAACTAGATTTTATTGTACATCATAGCAAAGTTCTGCAAAATAAAATTATCAAACCAAACAAGGCAGCACACCAACACATTTACACATTTACTCCAAGATGATTAAACTAATGACGAGCTTGGTTGTTTTGTAGAAAAAATACATGTTTTTTTTCTTCCGTCTTCCCAAACTAATCCGCAGTTTCGTTGTTATATTTTTGGTACCTTGATGGTTTTTGGAAGACATTTTTATTTTTAATTCCCCCCTTTCTAAATGGTGATAAGGAAGATAATTCTGTCTATTGTCGCTAATATTGGTGATGGTAGGGTTAACTGAATCTTGCATCTCCTGACTGCAATATAAAATTTTCGTATTTCTTTGTATTTAGTGTTTTTATTTTCTTATTGGAATAAAGACATTTATCGCAATGAAAAGAGAGATTTTTTCATGTATCTTAGTCTTTATACTGTGTGGTGTCCTGCCATTAGATCTTGAACACCTTCTGCAGAAAACAATGTCTATGGGCGATGGCTTCTATACAAGCTTCTGGTGCGAGTATTACTTAACTTCTTTCTGGCGCCTCACTTTCGTAGCTAAGCTAGCAGGTGGGTCTTTGTCTAGCCCCGATGAAGTGTGCCAGGGTTTGAGGCCAACTTACAAGGTGGTCAAACCGTGGAATTACATCGTCACGTGATACATCGAGCACAAGAATACTTTTTCCCATAAGCTTACATCTGTAAAACCGTGGATACATTTTTTTGAGTGTCACAACCCCCACAAAATGACTCGTTTGACTATCATAATTTGAGTTCAGTCCAGTGAAATTTGGAAGGACTAGAAGAGCTGCAAGATTAGATCATAATATTGCCATTCAAGTTAGCTAAACCGGAAGTAAGCCGGCTCGATTGGCAGCAGTATCCACTCTCTATGGGCTGCACAACATCCGGGTAATTGTACTGCCGAGAAGTCGAGCTGATCACTGATCAGCTGAGTGAATGGGGCTCCAATGCTGTGTCCAGATTCTAATGTAATGTCCTTTTTTTTGTTGGTACAGTGTTTGAACCCAATCTGTTAGCTGAGGTATCCTTTCCTGACTGATCCCAGAACAATTCTGGGTCCTGGTTTTTGTCGCCCAGTGGCAGACGCGCTTCCTTTGTGCCGTTACTCGACCTTGGTTTTTCCAGAACGGTTTAAAGTACGACCGTTAACTTGCGGTCAAAAGCTAAAACAAGTAAATGTTAACTTTTGGTTTAACATTGAACATGAACACCGGTCTCCTCAATGAAAGTCCTGGAGCCGCCACTTTCCTGCCTTTCTGTAATGTTCATTGTTGTTGCTTGTTTTGCATATGTACTGTCAAGTAGTGTTATTAATACATAGATTGAAGCGACTAGAACCCGAAACACCACCACAGACGTCTTCTCGAAGGCTCCGATTATCTGATCAGCACAGATTTGCTTGCTGGTGTCCTTTGTTTTTGTGAAGATATAATAAAACACACAGTCCTGCTGTGTAAACAGAAGTGAAAGTAGCTTTGTGCAGCAATCTTTCTCTCTAGTACATCATGTCATAAAAAGCAGCAGTGCTCTGATTTGCTATATTGAGAATGTCAGCAGCAGCAGATGCTGTGCTAATAGCCACTGGATGCTGCACTGGAATCTAGCAGCTGGTAACTATGACACTAACTACCACCAGGGAGAATGGCCAAGCTATCCACAACCCTGTTGCAGTCGAGCAGCAGTACACAACACTTCATCACAGTTCATCGGGGTAATGCAACAAAAAAGTTAGATTTTGTGGGTAAAATCAGGGTTTGTTATGGTCTTCAGGATCCGATTTGGACAATTTAAGAGTACTCGATGCAACATAACCAGCAACCAATTTTGCTGGTTATGTAGCATCGAGTTTATTCCACACGTTTTTCCTTGCTTGTCAAATCCATGGATGTAAAGAGGGAAATCTAGATACAGACGGCTCCATTCATTCCTATGAAAGCTACTCCTTAGTGTAAAATTATCCCTGATCTTCAGACTTGTAGTCTTCATTTAGTCAGATCTTGTGCTCAAAGGTCTTTTTACAACTTTTTCACATTTGTAGTAGTGCTTACAAATACTTAAAAATAATCTTTGATGAGTAAAATGAGTAGAGTTCCTCTTTAATTTGAGCTAGATTGAACTCTGAATGTGATCTCGATGTGCAGTTGTTAAAAAGTATAAATGGGTCAACACAGAGAAACTCTTTCCTCGTTTGCACCAGAACCAGCATGCTTACCCTCCAAAATTCAAAACTACAACCTCAACTGTTGTAAAAGGTAAAAAAAAAACAAGAGCCACGACTGCCATTGAGAGGAAAAGTTGCCCTCAGCATGTACACAAAAACTGTTGCTTTCTAAGGCCCCACCGAGAGCTGTCACTCACCCCCACCCCACCCTCCACCTTTCTCCGTCTGTCCGTCAAGCAGGAAGAGCGCCTTTCTCCCCCTCCATCTGTTATCATCTCCCCTTCTCTGGGGGGTCGGTGGGGGCCGTCCGCGGGCTGGTCATCCCGTTAGAGGCCTATTAACAGTCCCCGGGCTCTCTGCTGGGGCCTACTGCAGAGAAATCCATATCAATACCTGTCTGTTATGCCTCCCACCGCTAGACACAGCCAGGCTGCCTGCCTGGCACAGACAGCCCTGCATGGGCCTCCTGTCGAGACAGAGAGAGGATGGGGTTTCAATGCGAGTGTGGCACTTGAGTGCGGACCTCCTGTCAGTCCTCCTGTTGCACTGATGGACCTAAGTAGACAATGCAGAGTTTGAAAAGGCACACTTCCAAGTCCTGTTGGTGTCTTTAATACCATCAGTTGTCTCTTTGGATCACATCTGGCCTGCAGAGTTTACAGCATGCTGCTTCCTTCAACAAGCTGAGAGAAAGGAGGCTGCAGAGGTAAAGAGAAAGTGGGTTTGAGAAAGATGAGCGTCCAAAACAGGGTTTTATACAACACCTGTTTACAGATTTTAATGTATAAATATGGTGGGCTTTGATTTATGTCCCCCTACAGCATTAATGTTTTCAGATGACCCGTTGTTGTATTGAAGGTCTTACCGATAACATTTTCACAAATATTTTTTTTAGTAAAAAACACCTACAGTGCTTGTGGAAAGGTGCAGAATAAAAGCATGTATTTCCTTTAAAAACATTATTACAATTCAAGCTTTCAATTAATTTTCAGAGCCAATTGTATAAACCCTTCAGTATCTCGTGTTATCTGTGTTTCGTCAGTGATCAGCAGTCTTGGTAGTTGCCACTTGATGATGCAAACTGATGATCCGGACAGCAGCGGTGTTGTAACCTGAACGCGGTGGTGGCGGTGGGGGGGAGAAGGAATGCCATATTTAGAGGCTGAGTGTTAAAAGTAACAACAGAAAGTGGAAGCTAGTTAGCCTGGCATGCTAACATTAAAAATGGCGCACACTACAATTCAAGTGCCGACCCTGTGAGCCAAGAAATGTGTGCCTCCTGGAGAACAGAGATTTTTTTCTTTCCTTTTTTTTTTTTTATTGCAATTTTGACCAAATAAGTCGAGGCATCAAAACTAACAGCATCTCTATTTATACTTATTTTTAATGTATTATAATATGGCTCTAGTTTATTTAGGTCTTGTTTGTACCGACAGTGTTTAATCCATCTCCCTCCTTCCCTGTGTCTCCGCAGGAGGTGGGAAAATTGACAGCAGGTTTGATGGATGACCTCCAGCTCAACTCTCCCTCTCCATCTCCATCCTTCCTTCTCCTCCTCTCTCCGTCCCTCTCCTCTGGCCCTCCTTATCCTCTCAATGCATAACACAGCCTCCCCTGGGCAGGCTGGGACAGGGGAGGCCAGACCCAGAAACAAAGCCCTCCCTGCCGCTCGAATGCCCTCCCCCCGAGCTCCTGTCCTCCAGGGAGAGTGCTCTCTGCTGGGCCGGGGCTGTTAATAAGCTGCTAATGAGGAAACAGACCTCTATTCTCTGCTAACATCAAGACAGATGGACGCACACGACATGTTTGTTTTAAACTTCCTACTGATATGACGGATTAGCTGGTGGAGAGGCTCCGATTGGTCTGATTGGAGTTGGAGGCTTGTGATTGGTAGTGAATTTTATATGGCCAGCACCAAATAGCAGCTTACCAAATCTATACATTTGAATCTGTTAACAGGTGTTGTATAAAACCCTGTTTGGGCTCCTCATCGTTGCTTGAGGTAAAATTAACTTCTATTAGTGTAATGCTCCTGAAACATCAGCTGAACCGTCCAGGGTCGACTTGCATTGAAGCAAGGAGTCCAACGATATTCTACCAGTGAAGCGCTGAATCGCAAAATATGTCGAGTATGAGTTTGAAAGTGGCTCCTTAAAATACAGGGATCTGCTGCTCTTTGCTAGCTTTCCTTGGTTGTAGACAGCCTCCACATGCTAATTAGCTCATGGCTCAGTTAGCCGTGGAGCCTGGACCGGGTCTTCCAAGCCGTCAAGACTGACTGAGCTCAGTTTGATGACAGCTGTGTCAGGACATTAATCTGTGTTGAGTTTGAATTAAATGTGTGTAAGATGAGTTAAGAGGCAATTATGCTCATCTTAGTTTGGTAAAAGAAAGACATTTTAAGTCAGATTCAGTTGGATGTGTGTATTTTATTCATTAATGAAGCTAAAAGCCCTGCCGACACTACAGGAGCGTGTTGGACTGTCGCCTCTTGCAGTACAAAGTAGAATTTAGGAATCATCCCTGCAACACAATACATGGGCATCTTTGTCTGTTGTTTCTTCACACTCTTTCGATAAAGTTTTGAATATTTTAAACTAAAATTCTGGCCACATCTTACAAATGACTCCTTTAAGGATTAAATACTTTTGTTCTCATGTCCTTTTTCCCTCTTGGACCACCCGAATAGCTGTGACGCCACTTTTTTCCAGAGAATGAATCACTTCTCTGAGCTGCTATTTGTCCCCACATTTGAATAACACATCTGTTCATTGTGTGTTTGTGCCAGCACAGACATGTGTTGACCTCACAACCAGAGCTGGACCCTGCAGGTCTCACGGTATTCGTTGGGCTTGTACTGGGCGATCATGAAAACAGCGCTCGGGTCTCTGTTGATCACACCCAAGCAGCGCCCATCTGTTCAGTGCACAATATGTACGTGTAAGACACCAATGAATACATACAGTACGACAATAGACACATAGATAAAAGCACACACGAGGCCATATGCTCGCACACGTACACATAAACATATTCTCACACACATGCGGCCAGCATCCCAAGGCGCGCACATTTTAACAAGGAAAACACCTTCTCCCACTGGTTAACCGTCTAATTATGCAGTCGTCCTCATATTTACAGTACTGTGGAAGTGAAAGGCAGATGACACAAGCTGGCAGCACCTCACAATGCTTTACCAGGCTGCGTAAGGCAGCTGGTTAGCAGAGGGCCCGAGTAGGAGGAGGGAGCTGGCGACAGCTGTTGGAATCCATGCAAGTAGTTAAACAAAAGTCATTCAGAGGCTCAGTGTTTGGAGTAATCACCTGAAGCTTTCTATTCCTGCAGCAGAACAAGATGAAGATGAGAGGCGTGGGAGTAAAAAGTTTCTAAAACACACGTCCAAATCAAATGCATGAAAACATTCTTTTTTTTTTTTTTATGTTTTTGGTCCTCAAAAATTATGCAACACATTTCCATTGATTTTTATTGGGTATTCACGTACACTCATACATGCATCCATGTCCTAATGTCCCTAACTAATGTTGAGTAGCGTACTTTACTGATGAAAAATGAATTCATAAATGGTTTGACACCACTTTGGCTCGGGTTTGATTCAGTTATCAAACGGACTTGGTTAGGCTCTGGGTGAGATCAGGTTTTGAGAGCGTGACCGATATTCTTGGGATGTTTCTGGGACTGATGCTGATACAAATATTAGGGAGTAAAGAATTCCTAGATCTATATATACGCAGATGCTTTTGGTTTGCTATTTCACATTTTTTTTTGTAGTTATATCCTGTTGTCACTTTCCACTTCCTGCTCACTTTTGTTCCTAGTGTTCTGTGTCCCTCATGTGTTCCTGGTGTTCCTCCCCAGCCTGATTTCACCCCACACCTGTCTCACATCAGGCTGTTCCCAGTGTCTCTTCACCTGCAAATATTTCTTTTGTATTTTCCTTCTTCAGATGATCTTTTTTGTGCCGTTTGTAATGAGTTCGAAAACCCGTCAAATAAGCCAACACTTGTTGCACCTCCAATTCCTGCATCTCGAAGTCAATGGATTTATTAAAAAAATTTGGTTTCCGGTTAAATGCCTAAAACAAGGTCTGTTAACTCAAGCAAAATAGATTTTCATGTTTTGTTCTACGATATAAGATTAATAAAGGATCCTGTGATATGGGTGCATATATTCATGTGCATGGATATCCAATAAAAGTCAAATGAGATGTCTCGCACTATTTTTAGGGACTAAAAATATTCACAAAGCACCAAACAAAAAATCATATTTATCACAGATTATACACACCAAGTGAAACACTAAAATATCCCAAACTAAATTTGAGTACTATTTGTTAGTAAACAGTGTTGGGTGTTACTGTAATCACATTACTTTTTTCGGTAACGAGTAGTGTAAGGCATTACTTTTCTGAATGTAGTAATCACATTACACGCCAAGCTCGTTGCTTACGTCACATTGCTAGGTTAATCAATTTTAACCGCATAGTCTAACGCATCACACACAAGGGGCTGGGGGGGGGGGGGGGGGGGGCGTCAATAAAGGAACAGTGATTGGTTGGGGTTTTGCACGATGGTATCTTTCACCATCACAGACTGGTTAGTCTCCACCCGCTAGGTGAGATGGGATAACAAGGGCAGCGTCAACAACACGAGCAGAACATGCTGCTGCATGCGACTTCCCTGAAGTCCCCCCCGCTGCGTAAAGCCACTTTTGACGGTTGGAGAAATAAACATTACTTTGAATTTATTGAGCGTACGGAAAATAACTTGACTGTGAGGTGCACACTTTGCCCGTGTTGAAAACTTCTCTCCACCGCTGCTAACACTACCTCAAACTTAACAAAGCACCTACAGAGACAGCACGCACACACAAAGCTTGTTGCTCAGGAACCGTGGCGCAACATGAATTAATTTTTATAGAGCAAGTAGAAAGAATGTAACGAGTAACGTAACTAGTAATGTAACTAATTACTTTCTTCAGGGAGTAATCATGTAATGTAAGGTATTACTATTTTTGAGAGTAATGTGTAATATATTACTTTTTTGAGTAACGAGCCCCAACACTGTTAGTAAATACACCAGACAGTTGCTAACAAGTGGCTAAATGAGACAACAGAGGTTTTTGGGGATATTAAACATCATCACACTTTAAAACGACCACTCGTCTACTTATCTGTCGGACAGGCGGACTTTAGCTGCAAACTATTTCAAATGTAACTTTCCAACTTGTAGATTTATATCATAGTGCGTTTACTATAGCGCAGCAAGAGGCTCAGTGTGGGGTGATGTTGAAACTGACGACCACGTTGCAGTTTGTTTACAACCCAACATCAGCTTTTAACCTCTGGCGACGTCTCTTACGCTTTACGTGTTCGCCTGTGAGGATCCTCTAGCAGAACAGAAAACCTGTTAGTATCATAAGCTTGTGTTTGCCTTAGCGTTTATCTTCTGTAATAACCAAAAGTTCTGAAATCTCATAGGCTCTTTTTCCAAGGGAACGTGATGCTAACTTCCAGGTTAGCCTACAAAAATATGTCATCCCTGCTGACTCCATCTTGAGTAAATAAGGTTTTTACTTTAATTCCAGCTCTCCTTTTTGTTCTTACTGTCTGCTGATTCTTCATCCCTGCTACCATACTGCTCTCCTCCTCCCCCACTCTTCTACAGGCCTCTCTTCCCTTCCCAGCCTGCTTTGCGGGTCCGGAGGCGCCAGCCGCACCCTGTCCCGTGCAGTCTCCTGCCGTCCCGCTGAAGACCGTGAAATCGGCATGATTAATAATTATAATTATTGGCAAACGTGCCAGCTGCTCTGTGGCAATGGGCACCTCTGATTTATGGTTCTGTAAACGCAAACAGTCATTGTCCATATTCAGAAAAGAAAGGAGGGAAGGCAGGAGGGGAGACGGAGGCAGACGGGGAATTTTGGACGCCTGCCCTCAAAATATGATTTTATCTTCGGAAGTCAGCAGCCCTGTCCTGCAGGCATTGTCCTCAGTCCCTCCCTCCTTGCTTCCAACCATTCGTCTCTTGTTCTGCTCATGCTCCTCACCTAGTCTGTGCTCCATGGAGCATTGCTTTTTGATCTCAGTGGGCTTCAAAGGAGTCTGGGGCCACAGGGTTTCAAGCATTGTGCGCGCAGACTGCCGGCTTTATGAACAGCCTATCGTTAGCATTGTATTACCGCGGTCTTCGCCCTTAGTGTTGAGGTGTATGTCCACAAAGCTGCGCGCAGGACAATTAATGATTTAGAAGAAAAGTAAAACTAGCTCTCTGTTCAAGATAAACCATCCATTATCTGGGCATAATTAGATATTTTCTGATCTGATAATGAACTGGAGTACAACCAAGAGTCTGTCACACCGGCGTTTTCACTTGTGCTACCTGTGTGTGAATGTGTGTGTTTGTGTTTGTGTGCTCTGACTGATGGAGCTGCACAGTCTGTTCCTCAGGCTCTGGGGGTCTGCTGATGTGTCTATCACTGACAGAACGAGACTATGGATTACCTCGCTCATTAATCACCATCAACGTGGCAGCTCGCGCGCACACTCGCTCACTCGCGTATCGTTGCGCTGGCGCAAGCTCACACAAGTACGCCTTCCTGCAGACACACACTCGCACATTAATCTCTCCACTCACAGACAGAGTAGTTGTGACAGCTACTGGCCACCAACCTGTCCGCAGCCTAATCTCATTAGGGTCCTTCTGGCATCTGGGCCTGTTCTGCTGAGGGATGCTCCATGATGGAGTGAAGAAGACAAGGCGTTCAAGCGTATAATAGATGTCTAAATCATCTGGCCTCAGCCAGCGGGTCCTCTCGCTCTTTCATGTGATGCTCCTGAAGTAGGCAGGGGAAACCATCAGGAACACGTAACATAAAGGGAGACAGAATTGAAAACAGATACCAGGAATTTGATCTTAAAATGTAAACTCAGGTTGTTTAAACAAGGCAGCAACCGCTTGGCATCAGAAATAAAAAACGTGCAACTGTGCTTGGCGGAGTCGCAGTGGCACTCATCACACCTGTCTGCCACTCTCCAGTCTGCTGCAGGCCTGGCCTGTCCTGTCTGGTCCTGGAGTGCAGTGTTGTACCTGTCAGTGTTGTGCAGATGGGCTCCAGCTCCCCCAGGTACCTGGGCTAAATACCCGTCATTAATCACCACATAAAGCCTCCCCAGCGGGAGATGCCCCAGGTTAGACCGCATCAAGAAATAAATTGGCTGAAAAATGGCTCTGGACGAAAGCTCCATCCCTTGAGAGGAGAGGAGAGAGGAGAGGAGAGGAGAATCTGAAAGCCGCCTTCCTCGAGCCCACTAAGTGATCTGTCAGCGAGTTAAGCGACATCATCATTCACGCAGCCCCGATCGTGTTCCCGCGGTGCTGACAATCTCGGCTGTTTGCTTTCAGATTTGCACACATTCATCTTCTTTATTTGCCAAAGTGGCTACGCTGAGACGGAAGGCTGAGCTTTAACACTTCGAGTGCGGCGGCCTTCAGGTCCATCAGGCTTTGAATAAACACTCCTTCAAGAAAGGAAGATAACACGAAAGCATCAAGAGAGGAAACACAGACG